>NC_142877.1:54157500-54782500 GCF_051225735.1 Oryctolagus cuniculus
GATTTCATTTTAGTGTTATATTCATTATTTGAAATTTTCTACTCCAATAGTAAGAAAGCCAATTCTTATTTTATACAACATATTATTCATTTTTAGTATACACAAAGTTTCAGAATTACTAATCAATAATCTTATAAGAAACACGTTTACTGATTAATACAAATTTTTATACCAATTGTTTTGCATTTAATTACTCAATGTCCAGTCAAAATACTGTTTTTCAAAGTGGCCATTTCTCTTCCCTATGTGCTTATGGTACTTATTTGCATACAATTAGGCTCAGTGAGTATTTGTATTACATTTTTTTTTTTTTTGAGGGGCAGAGTGGACAGTGAGAGAGAGAGAGACAGAGAGAAAGGTCTTCCTTTTGCCATTGGTTCACCCTCCAATGGCCGCCGCGGCCGGCGCGCTGTGGCCGGCACACCGCGCTGATCCGATGGCAGGAGCCAGGAGCCAGGTACTTCTCCTGGTCTCCCATGGGGTGCAGGGCCCAAGCACTTGGGCCATCCTCCACTGCACTCCCGGGCCATAGCAGAGAGCTGGCCTGGAAGAGGGGCAACCGGGACAGAATCCGGTGCCCCGACCGGGACTAGAACCCGGTGTGCCGGCGCCGCTAGGCGGAGGATTAGCCTAGTGAGCCGCGGCGCCGGCTGTATTACATTTTGAATCATCCTAAATACTTGTTTTAAAAATTTATTGAGGCCGTAAAAATTTATTGAGGCCAGCGCCGTGGCTCACTAGGCTAATCCTCCGCCTTGCGGCGCCAGCACACCGGGTTCTAGTCCCGGTCGGGGCGCCGGATTCTGTCCCGGTTGCCCCTCTTCCAGGCCAGCTCTCTGCTGTGGCCAGGGAGTGCAGTGGAGGATGGCCCAGGTGCTTGGGCCCTGCACCCCATGGGAGACCAGGAGAAGCACCTGGCTCCTGCCATTGGATCAGCGCGGTGTGCCGGCCGCAGCGCGCCGGCCGTGGCGGCCATTGGAGGGTGAACCAACAGCAAAGGAAGACCTTTCTCTCTGTCTCTCTCTCTCTCTGTCCACTCTGCCAGTCCAAAAAAAAAAAAAAAAAAATTATTGAGTATGTGGAATGTATGTGAAACTTGACTGTGGAGATAAAAGTTGTAACTATGCAAAAGATGTGTGTAGAAAAATGTTACTACATCCTCATCTTTGTTATCCCAGTCTCTCTCTCTCTCTCTCTCTTTTTTTTTTTTTTTTTTTTTTTTTTACAATTTACAGATTTATTTACTTACTTGAAAGTCAGAGTTACACAGAGAGAAGGAGAGGCAGAGAGAGAGAGAGGTCTTCCCTCCGATGGTTCACTCCCCAGGTGGCCCAATCAGAAACCAGGAGCCAGGAGCTCCTTCTTGGTCTCCCACACGGGTGCAGGGGCCCAAAGACTTGGGCCATCTTCTACTACTTTCCTGGGCCATAGCAGAGAGCTGGATAGGAAGTGGAGCAGCCAGGGCTTGAACAGGAGTCCATATGGGATGCCGGCGCTTCAGGCTAGGGCGTTAACCCGCTGCGCCCCAGCACCAGCCATCTGTTATCCCATTCTCTCTCTCTTTTTTTTCTTTTCTTTTCTTTTCTTTTTTTTCTTTTTTTTTTTTTCATTTTGACAGGCAGAGTTAGACAGTGAGAGAGAGAGAGAGAGACAGAGAGAAAGATCTTCCTTCCGTTGGTTCATCCCCCAAATGGCTGCTACGGCCAGCGCTGTGCTGATCCCATGCGGGTGCAGGGCCCAAGCACTTGGGCCATCCTCCACTGCCTTCCTGGGCCACAGCAGAGAGCTGGACTGGAAGAGGAGCATCCAAGACTAGAACGCGGCGCCCATATGGGATGCTGGCTCTGAAAGGCAGAGGATTAACCAAGTAGCCATGGTGCTGGCCCTGTTATCCCATTCTCAATCCTTTCCATCCCTTTCACACACACAGACACACACACACACACGTATATATGTGTATGTATGTATATATATATTCAATCCTTCTTTTTCTAAGATTTATTTTAGGGGCCTGTGCTGCGGTGCAGCATGTTAAAACCCCAGTCAGCAGTGCTGGCATCCCATATGGGTGCTAGATTGAGTCTTAGCTGCTCCACTTCTGATCCAGCTCCCTGCTAATGTGCCTCGGAAAACAGCAGGGGATGGCCCAAGTCCCTGGGCCCCTGCATCTGCGTGGGAGAGCTGGGAGAAGCTCCTGGCTCCTGGCTTCTGATCAGCTCAGCTCTGGATGTTGCAGCCATTTAGGGAGTGAACCAATGGATAGAAGACCTATCATTCTCTGTCTCTACCTCTTTTTGTAACTCTACCTTTCAAATAAATATAATAAATATAATAAATCTTTAAAAAATAAATAACACTAATCATTGTTTTTTGTTTGAAAAAATATTTTATTTGAAAGGCAAAGTTACAGAGAGAGGAAGATATATATATATATATGTATATATACACATATATGTATATATTCACGTATGTGTATATATGTATATATGAACACACACACACACACACACACACATATATATATATATAGAGAGAGAGAGAGAGAGAGAGAGAGAGAGAGAGAGGTCTTCCATCCACGGGTTCACTCCCCAAATGGCTTCAATGGCTAGAGCTGAGACAATTTGAAGTCAGGAGCCAGGAACTTCATCTGGGTCTCCCAGGTAGGTGCAGGGGCCCAAGGACCTGGACCATCTTCTGCTGCTCACCCAGGTGCATTATCAGGAAGCTGGATTGGAAGTGGGCAGCCAAGACTCCAACTGGCACCCATATAGGATGCAGGCATTACAGAGGGCAGCTTAATCCACTATGCCACTATGGCAGCCCCTATATATCCAGTCTTTATGGCTTACAGTTTATCCTTTTATTTATTCTTCACAAATGAGTAGATTCACACGTAATTTATATCTTCTTTCTTCCATGAAGGATAGTACACAGCAGATGCTCTTTGGCATTTACTTTTTAAAACCTCAACTTTATGGTCTGGTGATCACTTCCTATCAGTGAATAGAGATCTTCATTGTTTTTTATAGCTGCATAATAGTACGTTGTGTAGATATATTATAGTTATTCAGCCACAGTTCCATGAAGAGGTAGTTAGGTTGTTTCTGGCACTTTGCCATTCTAAGTGGCATGGCAATGCATTGCATGGGCATTTTCATATGGCTGTAGGTGTACTTTCAAGGTGGTTTCTAGAAGTGGGGTTTCTGGTCAAAGTACAATTGCATGTATTGTACCATTGTGAGTTGACAAATTCCCTTCCAGAAAAGCTGCGCCAATTTACATTCCTACAAGTAATAAGATTTATGAATATTTGCTCTCATCCTGTAATGAGTTCATTTTCTTAGGCATCTTTCAAAAGGTGAAAGTCTTCAAGTTCTGTGAAATCCAATATATCAATTTATTGTTTTGTTGATTGTGTCTCTGTTGAAATATCAAAGAAATACTGAGGTTGGCTGAAAAGTCATGATACCTCGGGACCAACTGCAGGTGTCTTGATAGAATCCTGGCTGATTTAGGCTCCTTCAGTCACCATTTAAGTCCACACTGATTAGAAATCAGTGAACAAAAAAGAGGCTTTCATTAAAAAAGAGAAAAGAATACATTGGAAAAACTCTAAAGTAACTCATGAGTTAAAGAAAATGTCATAGAAGTTCATGTTCAGAATATAAAAAGGGGGCTGGTGCTGTGGTGTAGCAGGTAAAGCCACAGCCTGCAGCACTGGCATCCCACATGGGTGCTGGTTCAAGTCTCAGCTGTTCCACTTCCAATCCAGGTCTCTGCTATAGCCTGAGAAAGCAGTAAAAGATAGCCCAAGTCCTTGGGCCCCTGACCCCAAGTGGGAGACCCAGAAGAAGCTCCTGGCTCCTGGCTTCAGATTGGCACAACTGGGGAGTGAACCCATGGATGGAAGACCTCTCTCTGCCTCTCCTTCTCTGTGTAACTCTACCTTTCAAATAAATAAATCTTTAAAAAGAAAAAAAGAATATAAAAAGAACTCAACTTAATGAAAAAGCAAACAATCCAGTTTAGAAATAGGCAAAGCATCTGAATAGACATTTTTCAAAGGAAGAAATGCAAATGACAAACAAATACATGACTTTAGCCCTCAGTGTTGTTGTGGCACCCTGGGGGCACTGATGAGTCTAAGTTCTTGTCAACAACATGGTTGGGACACAAAGCTCAGAGGAAAGAAGGGATTTACTGAGAGAGCCAAGAGCATGTACCCCCAGGCAGGGTGTGGGCAGGCGTGGCAGGTGACTTTTGCATTGTCCCGGGGATGAGGTGGATTTTTTTCATCAGGTTTTTCTAATTCAAGGCAGCACTCTACTGAGGGGAGTGTCCTTTACCATGTTCAGGCTGGGTCTTTGTTCACACAGCTACAAAGGGAGAACATACTCTAACATACATCCTTTGTTTCACTGGCACCCTAAATCTCTTACTAGCATTTTTTTTTTTTACTATTAAAAATGAAGCAAAAGTTGGTCTGTGGTCAAAATGGCCACCTAGCTGGTAAAAAACTGGTTTTTGCTTATCTGTTCAGTGTAAGCAGGTACTTGCTGTAGGCTGCTTAATTATTGATAGTAAGGGCCTGTTTCTTGTAAACAGATGGTTGTGACATGGTTAATGTCTGCTACATAGCATCATCACCCATTTAGGCCAATTATTTACGTAACTTGTCTCACTAAGCCAGCTCTCTATCTGCCTCAGGATCAACAGACATCAGGAAAGTCAAATCAAAACCACAAAAAGGCAACATTTTATTCCAGGTAGAATGACTATAATCAAGGAGACAACATAACGAATACTGGTGCAGAAAAGGGAACCCTTATATACTGTTGGAGGGAATGTACATTACTACAGGCATTATGGAGGACTGGATGGAGCTTCCTCAAAAAGCTAAAAATACATCTACTTGATCACCCAGCTATCATACTTTTGGGAAATGCAATCAGCATACAAAAGAGATACCTGTGCTCCCCTGGTTGCTGCAGGACTAGTCACAGTAGCCAAGATATGGAACCAACTCAGATGTTCATCAACGGATGAATGGATAAAGAAAATGTGGTACATATGTTGTGGAAAGAAGGGTCTCCAGCTGTTTTATTCTAGTTTTTGCCTCTACATTAGATAAGAATTCAAAGAAGTTGGAGCAGAGATTATTTAAAGAAATAGAGTGCACATGAATGTGGGCAGCCCCACAAAGAGAAGCACCTGCCATGAGGAGAATCCATGTGCTCCCCCACATAGTGGTCCCCAATATTGGGCAGGGAGTGGTTTCATAATTGAATATACAAATGGGGTGGAGTTTGGGCAGGGTTCAGTGCACAAGATATCCTCTGGGATAGTTTTCATGGTGTCTCAATGGGGAGCTCAATGTCTACGGCATCTTTGTGGCAGAGGAGGCTTAGGTACATTGTGGGAAACAAGTGTGTTGAATTGACATGCAAGGGAATGGAGTTAGGGTGCAGGGCTGCAAGACACAGAGACCACAGAAACCTCACAGCTCCTTCAATCACTGACTTCTGCCTAGCCCATATCATTTCCCACCCCAGAGATTTTCATCCCGTAGTCTTTAAGGGAGTTTCAAGGAAGAAGGTCCGACTTTCCTATGTGTTTCAAGCTGAATCAGGGTGTTGTCTCTACCTATCCTGGAAATGGAAATCCCTTACTAATTGATACGGATTATATCTCACGAGCTGGATGAGTGCCACTAGTCATTGGCAATGGCTAGAGTCCCTGCACATGGCCATCATTTATGTGAGAATCTGTCAAATTCTGAGAGACAGATTTGACAGATAAGACGAACACAATTACAAAAAGACAATCCAAAGGTAGGATCCATCACAGAAGAGCAAAGGTGTTTCATATTGTTTCTTGGGCAGTAGAAGCTGGTAGATTTTACTTACGAAAATTGTAGAACCATTTAGCTTGAAGATAAATCCTTGTGATATCTTTTCCCATGAGCATGTAGTTGTGAAAATAAATGTAGGGCTGGCGCTGTGGTGCAGTGGGTTAAAGCCCCAATCTGAAGTGCCAGCATCCTATATGGGCAATGGTTTGTGTCCCCACTGCTCCACTTCTGATCCAGCTCTCTGCTATGGCCTGGGAAAGCAGTAGAAAATGGCCCAAGTCCTGGGGCCTCTGCACTTGTGTGGGAGACCTGGAGGAAGCTCCTGTTCCTGGCTTTGGATCAGCACAGCTCTGACTGTTGCAGCCATTTGGAGAGTGAACCAGTGGATGGAAGACCTCTATCTCTCTGTCTCTACCTCTCTCTGTAACTCTGTCTTTCAAATAAGTAAAAAATATTTTTAAATAAATGTAACAGATTCCATTAATTAATTAATGCACTACTCTACTTGGTTCTACCGGAAGACAGTCTAGAACCAGTCAGTTCTCCATGCCCACTCAAGATAGGGAACCTACAGATATTCATAGCTGCTGTAGAACATAGCCAGTAGTCAGAGCTGGGCTACGCAAGGTAATATGTTCCCTAATGCAACTTCATGAGATGGAGCAACATTTTTCTTCCACTGTAGTGGAAGAGAGAAAGAGAAACAAATATATGCAGAGAGTTTCCTTCTACTGGTCACTCCCCGGATATCCACAATGGCCAGGGCTGAGCCAGGGCTGAAGTTGGATGCTGGAAACACTATCCAAGTCTTCCACCTGAATGGCAAGAACTTAATTCCTTAAGTCATCACCACCTTGCAGGGTCTGCATTTAGCAGGAAGCTGGAATCATGAGCCAAAACTGGGAATGAAACCCAGGCACTCTGATATGGGATGCAGGTGTTTTAATCACTCGACCAAATGCCTGTTACCTTTGTGATATTTGTATCACACTTTTTTTCCTTAAAAGATTTATTTATTTATTTGAGAGGTAGAGTTACAGACAGAGAGAGGGTGAGACAGAGAGAGAGAGAGAGGAGAGAGAGAGAATCCTCCATCTGCTGGTTCACTCTCCAAATGGCCACAAAGGCTAGAGCTGGGGTGATCCAGACCAGGAGCTTTTTCCGGGTCTCCCACGCAGGTGTAGGGGCCCAAGCACGGGGGCCATCTTTTACTGCTTTCCCAGGCCATAGCAGAGAGTAGGATTGGAAGAGGAGCAGTCGGACACAAACTGGCACCTATATGGGATGCTGGAGCCTCAAGAGAAAATGTCTAGTTGTGCTAAGAATGTTGAAAACAGAGAGAAGACACTTGCCTACATTCTAGCCTGCTTAGAAGAATGGAGTGAGTTTCCAGAAGCGGTTCAGAGAAAAATCACCACGTTAGAGAATGTAGAAGTAACTTGTGAAGGATTAGGCATATTAAAGAAAAAAAAAAGACTAAAGAAGTAGTTCAGAAAATGATCGTCCTATTTTCCAATAAGAATAAAATCATAAAATATAGATTTGCTTGATTAACTCTGGCTTCCTTGTTTTTCTTCAAACATACCAGTAATGGTCCAGCCCAATGACTTTATGCTTACTATATCCTAGTCTGGGATATTTTCTGCTAGATTGTCATATGGCTTATTCCTTTCTTAAACTTCACTTTAAAACTATTCTTTGACTATCACCTGGCACTATTACTCTTTACCTTTATTTTTGTCTATATAATCAGTATCTGACTTACCACAGAACTTTTTATTTCCTGTTTCCTTTTGCTAGAATGTAAGCAGTGTGAAGTTAGGGAACTTGTTTTATTCAATGCTGTATCCACATCACCCAGTACAGTACACATCTGAATAGACATAGATTGAATTAAAAATAAGCTAAAGACTAGAACATATATATCCTTATTTATACATACATAAAGATTTATCTATTGGAAGGGAACAGCAGCCTAGAGCGAAAGGAAGAGGGTGAGAGAAAAGGAGTGGCAGAAAGAGAGGGGGGGGGGGAGAGAGATAAGGAGAAAGGGAGAGCTCTTTTACTACCAGTTCATTTCCCAAATGAGGGCAGTGATCTGGGATGGGCCAGGCCAAAGTCAGCCTTCTGGAAATTCATTCTGGTCTCCCACTTGAGCAGTACATCAGCCATTTCCCATTGCATTTCCAGGCCCATTCACAAGTAGCCAGATTCGAAGTGGAACAACTGGGACTCAAACCAGCACTTCGATATGGGATGTCAGCATTTCAAGTAGCAGCTTAATCCATAGTGTTGCAATGCTGGTATCCCCTTCCCCCAAATATTTTTTTGAAAAGGCATTTCATTCTCTAAGAAATTTCATGTAATGGGGGAGAGGTCACAAAACACTAAATAACTGACCAAAGAAGTTGACTGTGGTTTAGATCCTAACATTAAAGCGTGTATTCACATTTTAGATATCTGCTTTCCTGGAGTTTAGGAACAAATCGAAGTAGACATCTTTAAGCTTGATTCACAAGACGTACTGCTCAGCCTCCTAGTCCAAGTCTTTCAACTTCTTCAGTGAGAAAATCTCATGGTAGCAGTTAAGTACAAGATAATCGTAATGGGGTGGGCATTGTGGTATAGTGGGCAAAGCCTCCATCTGCAGTGCTGACATCCCATCTGGGCATCAGTTCGAGTCTCAGCTGCTCCACTTCTGACCCAGCTCTCTGCTATGGCCTGGGAAAGCAGTGGAAGATGGCCCAAGTCCTTGGGCTCCTGCGCTCACATGGGTGACCTGGAAGAAACTCCAGGCTCCTAGCTTTGGGTTGGCCCAGCTCCAGCTGTTGCAGCCATTTGGAGAGTGAACCAGTGGATAGAAGAGCCCTCTCTTTCTCTCTCTGCCTCTGTCTCTACCTCTCTGAAACTCTGCCTTTCAAACAAATACATCTTTAAAAAAAGATAATATTTCTGAATACTATTTAGTAGCTATCCAACAATATAAAAGCATATTGCTAGAATTATTTTTATGCACTTTTTTTTTTTTTACTTTTTTTTTTTTTTTTTTTTTGACAGGCAGAGTGGACAGTGAGAGAGAGAGACAGAGAGAAAGGTCTTCCTTTTGCCGTTGGTTCACCCTCCAATGGCCGCCGCTGCAGCCGGCGCACCGCGCTGATCCGATGGCAGGAGCCAGGAGCCAGGTGCTTTTCCTGGTCTCCCATGGGGTGCAGGGCCCAAGCACCTGGGCCATCCTCCACTGCACTCCCTGGCCATAGCAGAGAGCTGGCCTGGAAGAGGGGCAACCGGGACAGAATCCGGCGCCCCAACCGGGACTAGAACCCGGTGTGCCGGCGCCGCAAGGTGGAGGATTAGCCTATTGAGCCACGGCGCCGGCTTTTTTTTCACTTTTAACAACGAACTTTGATATAGCTGAAACTGATGTTGATAAACACTACCAGTGGATACAGCAAATGGAGATGTTTCCAGACACATTAAGAGTGATTAAGAATAATGCCAATAAGCCGGCGCCGCGGCTCACTAGGCTAATCCTCCGCCTAGCGGCGCCGGCACACGGGGTTCTAGTCCCGGTCAGGGCGCCGGATTCTGTCCCGGTTGCCCCTCTTCCAGGCCAGCTCTCTGCTATGGCCAGGGAGTGCAGTGGAGGATGGCCCAGGTGCTTGGGCCCTGCACCCCATGGGAGACCAGGAAAAGCACCTGGCTCCTGGCTCCTGCCATCGGATCAGCGTGGTGCGCCGGCCGCAGCGCGCCGGCCGTGGCGGCCATTGGAGGGTGAACCAACGGCAAAGGAAGACCTTTCTCTCTGTCTCTCTCTCACTGTCCACTCTGTCTGTCAAAAAAAAAAAAAAAAAAAAAAAAAAAAAAAAAAGCCAATATACTATCTAAAATTAGTGCATCTTTCCTTGAAGAAAAGAAACAAAAGTAAGTTTGCATTATAGTTTTTTTTTCCTTTTATTTTCTGTCTTTCTTTCTTTCTTTCTTTTTTTTTTTTTTTTTTTATTTGACAGGTAGAGTTACAGACAGTGAGAGAAAGAGAGACAGAGAGAAAGGTCTTCCTTCCGTTGGTTCACTCCCCAAGTGGCTGCAACGGCTGGTGCTGTGCCAATCCGAAGCCAGGAGCCAGCTGCTTCCTCCTGGTCTCCCATGTGGTGCAGGGCCCAAGCACTTGGGCCATCCTCCACTGCCCTCCCAGGCCACAGCAGAGAGCTGGACTAGAAGAGGAGCAACAGGGACTATAACCGGTGCCCATATGGGAATCTGGCGCTGCAGGCAGAGGACTAACCAAGTGATTAACCAATCTGGCTGGAGCCACAGCACCAGCCCTGCATTATGGTTTTTCTAATGGCATTTGATCTTTCCTCAAAACATGGCTTGGTTGAGGTATAATTTGCATATCATAAAACTCATACATGTTGGGTGTACAATTAAATGATGTTTGATAAATTTATAGAGCTCTACAACAATCGCCCACAATCCGATTTCAAGACATTTCTCTCATCTCTTGTGCTCATTTTCAGCCAATTTCTGTTCTCTTTCATAGCCCCAAAGAACCACTAATTGTTTTTGGTCTCAATAAATTTATTCTTTATGGATATTTCATAAAAATGGAATCATGTGGTCATTTATGTCTGTTTTCTTTCAATTAGCAAAATGTTTCTGAGGTTTAGCCATGTTATAGGGTATATTACTAGCGTCTTCCTTTCTATTGTTAGTTGTATGTGGCTGTTTACACAGATTGCATTTTTTTAACTCATTTGGAATATTTCCACTTTTTGGTGTTTATGAATAACACTATTATAAAGCACATGTGTAAGTCTTTATGTGGACATATGTTTTCATTTGAGATAAATATCTATGAGTAGAATCGCTGAGTCATGGAGTGAATTTATGTTTAAGTTTTAAAAAATCGCCTACTGTTCCAAAGTGATTGCATCATTTTACATTCCCACTGCAATGTGGGAGTTTCAGTTTCTCTACTCCCTCAGCAACACTTGTTATTGTCTTTTTTTTTTTTTTTTAAAGATTTTTATCTATTTATTTGAGAGGCAGAGTTACAGACAGAAGGAGAGAAAAAGAGAAAGGTCTTCCATAAACTGGTTCTCTTCCCAAATATCCTTAACAGCCGGAGCTGAGCTGATTTTAAGCCAGGAGCCAGGAGCTTCTTCTGGGTCTCTCATTTTGGTGCAGGGGCCTAAGCACTTGGGCCATCTTCTACTGCTTTCCCAGGCCATAGCAGAGAGCTGGATTGGAAGCGGAGCAGCCTAGACACGAACCAGTGCCCATAAGGGATGCCAGAACCATGGGCAGAGGCTTAGCCCACTATGCCACAGCACCAGCCCATTGTCTTTTTTTTTATTATTATTATAGTTCTTATAGTATGAAGTGGTATCTCATCATAATTTTGGTTTGCATTTTGTAGAGACTAATGATGTTGCACCACTTTTCATGTGTTAAGTATTCCTACATATTTTTTTGGTGAAATGTCTAGTTAAATATTTGCTCATTTTTATTATTGAGATTGAAGATTTCTTTGTATCTTCTTTATCAGAAAAATAATTTGCAAATGTTTTTTCCCACTCTGTGGCTGGTTTTTATTTTCTTAGTGGTGCCTTTAATAAAAACTCCAAAGTATTTACTTTTGATGAAATCCAATCAACCTATTGAGTGTCTCATTTGTGAATAATGGTTTTAGCATTGTAGTTAGAACCTGTATTAGTCAGGGCTGACAGAAGCAGAACATGTAGAAATTTGTATATAATCCATATGCATATTCCATTATTACTGGAAAAATACTTTGTATGATTCTACTTTTAATATTGTTGAGACTTGTTTTCAAGCCTACCATGTGGTCTGTCATGGCGAATGTTCCATATGTACTTTTTTTTTTTTTTTTTTTGACAGGCAGAGTGGACAGTGAGAGAGAGAGACAGAGAGAAAGGTCTTCCTTTGCCGTTGGTTCACCCTCCAATGGCCGCCACGGCCGGTGCATTGCGGCCGGCGCACCGCGCTGATCCGATGGCAGGAGTCTCCTGGTCTCCCATGGGGTGTAGGGCCCAAGCACTTGGGCCATCCTCCACTGCACTCCCTGGCCACAGCAGAGAGCTGGCCTGGAAGAGGGGCAACGGGGACAGAATCCGGCGCCCCGACTGGGACTAGAACCCGGTGTGCCGGCGCCTCAAGGCGGAGGATTAGCCTAGTGAGCCGCAGCGCCGGCCATCCATATGTACTTGTAATGAATATGTATTCTGCTGTTCTCAGGTATAGTGTTCTAAAATTGGTGTATAGTGTTCAAGTCTTCTATATCTTTTTTTTTTTTTTTTGACAGGCAGAATTAGACAGTGAGAGAGAGACAGACAGATAGGTCTTCCTTCCGTTGCTTCACCCCCAAAATGGCCGCTACGGCCGGCACGCTCTGCTGTTCTGAAGCCAGGAACCAGGTGCTTCCTCCTTGTCTCCCATGCGGGTGCAGGGCCCAAGCACTTGGGCCATCCTCCACTGCCTTCCCGAGCTACAGCAGAGAGCTGGACTGGAAGAGGAGTGACCTGGACAGAATCCGGTGCCCCAACTGGGACTAGAACCTGGGGTACCGGCGCAGAAGGCAGAGGATTAGCCTAGTGAGCCACGGTGCCAGCCAAGTCCTCTATATCTTTACTGATTCTGTAGATTTGTTCTACCTAAATTTAAAAAGATTTTATTTATTTAAAAGACAGGCAGAGTTACAGAGAGAGTGGGAGAGAGGGAGGAGGAGGAGAGAGAAAGATCTCCTATCTGCTGGTTTTCTCCTTAAATGTTCATAATGGCCAGGGCTGGGCTAGGCCAAATCCAGGAGCCTGGAACTCCACCCAGATCTCCAAAGCCAGTGGTAGGGACCCAAGTACTGGGCCATTTTCCACTGCTTCCCCTGGCACATTAACAGTGAGCTGGATTAGAAGTGGAACAGCTGGGACTACAACTGGTGCTCACATGGGATCCCCTCACCATAGGTGGTAATTTAACCTGCCATGCCAGGGCATAGGCCCCATGTTCTACCCATTATTTAGAATGAGAAATTGAATTCCCCAAATATGATTGTTACCTATTTCTCCCTTTTAAAAAAAGATTTATTTATTTGAAAGGCAGAGTTGAGAGAGAGAAAGAAAGTATCTTCTATCTGCTTATGCACTCCCCAGATGGCCACAATAGCCAGGGCAGGGCCAGGCTGAGGCCAGGAGCCAGAAGCTTCATCCAGATCTCCCTTGTGGGTGGCAGGGGCCCAAATACTTGGGTTATTTTCCATTACTTTTCCCAGGCCAATAGTAGGGAATTGGATTCAAAGTGGAGCTTCTGGGACATGAATGTGTACCCAAATGGGATGCTGGCATAATATAGAAGCTTAATCTACTATACCACAATGCTGGCCCCTATTTTTCCTTTTAATTTTTAGAAGATTCTATTTTTATTTATTTGAAAGACAGAGGTAGACAGAGAGAGAGAGAGAGAGAGAGAGGTCTTCCATTTGCTGATTCATTCCCCAAAAGGCCACGATGGCCAGAGCTGAGCCAATCTGAAGTTAGGAGCCAGGAGCTTCTTCTGGATCTCCCACGTGGGTATAGGGGCCCAAGCACTTGGGCCATCTTCTACTGCTTTCCCAGGCACATTAGCAGGGAGCTGTATTGGAAGTGGAGCACCCAGGACTTGAAACCGGCACCCATGTGGGATGCTGGCAGTACAAGCTGGGGCTTTAACTCACTGTACCACAGTGCTGGCCCTCCCTTTAATTTTGTTAAAACACTTTTTGTATTTTGGGGCTTTGTTATGTTATGTATATGTTTATAATCATATCTTGCTATCAAATTAATTCTCATTGTCTCTAGAATCATTTATGTGTTGACATCTATTTTGTCAGGTAATTAGTATTGTTTCTTCAGGTCCTGTGTGTTCATGTGCTCAAAGTATATCTTTTTCTATCATTTTATACTTCCAATTTATTTGTGTCTTTGAATTCAAGGTATCACCTGTAGTTAGATTTGGGGGGATTTCTTTCTTTCTTTTTTTAATTTATTTATTTATTTGCAAGTCAGAGTTAAACAGAGAGAGAGGAGAGGCAGAGAGGCAGAGAGACAGATCTGATGGTTCACTCCCCAATTGGCTGCAACGGCTGGAGCTGCGCTGATCCGAAGGCAGGAGCCAGGAGCTTCCTCCGGGTCTGCAATGTGTGTGCAGGGGCCCAAGGACTTGGGCCATCTTCCACTGCTTTCCCAGGCCACAGCAGAGAGCTGGATTGGAAGTGGAGCAACCGGGACTAGAACTGGTGCCCATATGGGATGCTGGTGCTTCAGGCCAGGGCATTAACCTACTGAGCCACAGCACCGGCCCCGAGATTTTTTTCTTTCAATACAAGTCTGACAATCCAGGTCTTTACATGGGGTACCATTGATCCAAACACATGAGTCACTCCTTTCTTAAAATTTATTCATTCACTTATTGTAACATTTTTTATTAATATAAAGACAACAGATTTCATATTTTTCATAGTTACAGTTCTAAGAAGATAACCATACTTCCTTCCCTTCCTTCCTCCCTCAATCCCCCTTCTTTTCTTTACTTTTCCTCCTTCAATTTTTGAAGACCGTACTTTCAGTTTGCTATATAATCACAGGCTTAATGTACCACAAACCAAATTGCTCTGCAAGTAAAAAGTAGAATTGTTTTTTTTTTTTTGGGGGGGGGATTGCTGAGTTTCACATTCAGCCATTCTTAAAGTCTTTTGTCTGTTGATTTATAGCCCTTTTGAAAGAGCCAAAGGATTTTTTTTTTCACTTTTTAAAATTTAAGGTACACAAGTTTCATGTACTTCATATATACAGATTTAGGAACATAGTGATATTACCAACACTACCCTCTCTTCCACCCACGCACCCACCCTTCTTCCTCTTCCCTCTCCTATTCTACTCTTTTTTTTTTTTTTAAAGATTTTATTTATTTATTTGACAGGTAGAGTTACAGACAGTGAGAGAGAGAAAGAGAGAAAGGTCTTCTCTCCGTTGGTTCACTCCCCAAGTGGCTGCAATGGCCAGAGCTGTACTGATCTGAAGCCAGGAGCCAGCTGCTTCCTCCTGGTCTCCCATGTGGGTGCAGGGGCCCAAGCACTTGGGCCATCCTCCACTGCTTTCCCAGGCCACAGCAGAGAGCTGGATCGGAAGAGGAGCAGCCGAGACGAGAACCGGCGCCCATATGGGATGCCGGCACCATAGGTGGAGGATTAACCCACTGTGCCACGGTGCCAGCCACTCTTATTCCACTCTTTTTTTTTTTTTTGACAGGCAGAGTGGACAGTGAGAGAGAGAGACAGAGAGAAAGGTCTTCCTTTGCCGTTGGTTCACCCTCCAATGGCCGCCGCAGCTGGCGCACCACGCTGATCCGATGGCAGGAGCCAGGAGCCAGGTGCTTTTCCTGGTCTCCCATGGGGTGCAGGGCCCAAGCACCTGGGCCATCCTCCACTGCACTCCCGGGCCACAGCAGAGGGCTGGCCTGGAAGAGGGGCAACCGGGACAGAATCTGGCGCCCCGACCGGGACTAGAACCCGGTGTGCTGGCGCCGCTAGGCGGAGGATTAGCCTAGTGAGCCGCGGCGCCGGCCTCTTACTCCACTCTTAAACCACATTTGCTAGCCAAAGTAGAAAAAGACTCAGGAACACAAAACACAAAACTGAAAGGACCATGCATGCCCCAAATCAGAGAAAGTTTGGGTTTACATTATATCTAAATCCAAAGTTGTAAGTAAAATTAGTTAAAGTCACTCCTAAGATCATCTCCTTGACTCTGAAAGCAGACATTCTAGGCAACTGTAAGAAAACAGTCATTCTCTTAAAAACAATACTGTTTGTTTTAGAGTGAGTTTTTTTTTAAATCTATATTTTTGAAATGCAGAGTGACAGAAGAAGAAAGACACAGAAGAAGAGAAATATCTTATACCCACTGGTTCACTCCCCAAATGGCCACAAAGGACAGGGCTGGGTTGGGCCAAAGCCAGGAACCTGAAACTCTATCTGGGATTTCCATGTGGATGACAGGGATCCAAGACCTTGGGACATTCTCTGCTATAGTCCCATTACATTGGCAAGGGGCTTGATCAGAAGCAGGGCATCTGGGACTCAAAACAGCACTCTGCATTGGGCTGCCAAGTCACAAGTGGTGGCTTAATCTGATCAACATTCAACTGACAGTTATGTGTTAATTTAGTCTAAATTCTTTAGGCTTAAACATAGAGAATAGCACAAAAGAAGAAATGCAATCTCTGTTTTATGTGTTTTTACCCAATATGTAGAGATGCTGTAAGAAAACCTGGAAAGAAAGAATTACAAAGCGACCTGCAACAGTGATGCTTTATAACCAGAACAGGTGATTGCTGATTCATTTACAACAAAAACAAAGGTTTCAGAAATTCAATACATACTACAGGAATGCACAAGCACTGGAGTGTTCAATAAATTGGAAAAGAGTGCTATTAAATATGTATCATCAATGGTATCAAATCTTTCTAAAGCCTTGGGTGCCCTAAGTGATGAATCAAAAGTTGCTAACACCCCAGGGAACAGTATGTTTATAGAGAGATATCAAACTGAAAGAGAGCTCTCCCAAAGGATGATTAAAGACCTCAGCAGGCCGGCGCCGTGGCTCAATAGGCTAATCCTCCACCTTGCGGCGCCGGCACACCGGGTTCTAGTCCCGGTCGGGGCGCCGGATTCTGTCCCGGTTGCCCCTCTTCCAGGCCAGCTCTCTGCTGTGGCCCGGGAGTGCAGTGGAGGATGGCCCAGGTGCTTGGGCCCTGCACCCCATGGGAGACCAGGAAAAGCACCTGGATCCTGGCTCCTGCCATCGGATCAGCGCGGTGCACCGGCTGCAGCGGCGGCCATTGGAGGGTGAACCAACGGCAAAGGAAGACCTTTCTCTCTCTGTCTCTCTCTCTCACTGTCCACTCTGCCTGTCAAAAATAAAAAAAATAAAAAAAAAATAAATTTACAAAAAAAAAAAAAAAGACCTCAGCAAACAAATGAGATGCTGCAATGAAAACTCGCAGAGGCAGATGGAAACTACAAACTGATTCAGTACAAATATGTCACTGCCCACATCCATGACCACGACCAGAGCTGGTGTCACAGACAACAGTATTTTAGTCAAAGAATTTGAACATATCAGCTATAAGTCCAAATTAAATGAGCTTCAAGCCTCTGGGATAAATGGGGACTCTGCTTTTCCATATATAGCCCCAGTTGAGATAACCCCAGATTTATCTAAACAATGTTCTCTACTGAAGAAAAACAAAAAAAGGTTTTCTGTGCCTTTTGAAGATACTATTGAAGACGAAATATACTTGCAGAAATATGACAGAATTCCAAATAGGACTAGTCCTAAGGGACAGTACACAAAAGATCCACATGACAAAGAGCCCTCTGGATCAAATTTAAGTGAGCCTAAAAGTGGACAGAGTATGCCAGAGGTCAACAGTTATGACACTAAAATACAAGTCACGGAAAACAACAGAAAAGAAATGAAACCATTTTATGAAGTGAAACTAAACTCACTCATAGAATTAAAAAGCCAGCATTTGCCATCTGGAACAAAGAGCCAGGACAGCAAAAGTGGAACAGTTACTACTTGGGAGCATCCCAGAAAATTAAAAACTCAACCTTTGTTAAAGAAAAGGCCCATTTTAAAGAAGGAGAAAACATCTGATGAGTACATAATAGAGACCCAAACTTCCTTGACATTGGATGAATCCCAGTTACACCACAGGAAAAATTCCATAGGATCCCAGAGATTTTTCCTGACACTGTGCAGTCCCTGCCAAGTACCCCTCCCACCCCGACCCAGTCCTCAGCCCATGGGGTCCTTCCCGTTTACCCACAGCCCCTGGGAAAGCACCACACTCTTAGTGCTGAGCCGTCTAAGGGTCCTCCAACTCCCTGGCCAACTCCAGGACTGAAGGCCCCTCTCACACCCAGGTGGCCTCTTAAATCTGGAGTCCTGCCCATCACTCAAAAGACTCCCAGTCTCTGGGCTCCTGTGTCTTCTGGGCAATCCTTTGCACCCAGGGCCTCGTTGATCCCTGGAGGGCTCTTGTCTGGGCAGCCTCAGGCACTCCAGCCTCCTGTTCCCACTGAGCAATCTCGCCCTGTCAGGCCCCTTCTGCCATCGGACAGCCTGTGACCCCGTCAGCTCTCCCTGGGCAAGTTGCCCCCTTGGGGATCCCTCCCACCTCTGGACATCTGCCTGTGTTGTGGAATCCCTCCACCCCTGGGAAGCCTCAGAAAGGTGTGCCCTATTCCACCAGGAAGAAAAGATAGACGTTCATGTCTTTGAAAGACCAACCATCATAAGTCCAATCTATTACTTCAGACTTCAAGACAACTCATGCTCCTCTTATTACTAAGAACACCCAAGTATCCGAGGTCTCTGACACTTTTGGAGAATCACAAGGTTAGAAATGAGTCCTAGCTCACCAGTCACATTACTCCAATATCCCCAACACCTTACAATGATGCCGGGTCCCTTCATATGCTAAGAAAGCCTAGAACCTCACCACTTCCTCTTAGTACTCAATTACCCCAAACAACACAGGTATCAGCTTCTCAAAGGGAGAAGAAATCTCAATCCCCCCCACTCCCCGTAGACAAACCTTGAATAATAACTCAGTTTCGGGGGGAGGAAATCAAGATGCTGGTACCCCCTTTCTCTTCCCAAGATCTTGAAAAGTTATGTTTTAATAATATTAATAATTCACTAGTGACCACAGGGCATATCTCATTGTTTACAAATCCTCATCTAGAAACAAGGCTATTCATCCTCCTTACATTTGTTCTCACTCTCTTAGCCAATGTCATTTATATTAATAATTTGACCTAATTCCTAAGAAATGTTTTCTTATGTGCTTTCCATTTATAATAATTTACATTGTTAGAACTGCAAACACCTTATTTAATTCTCTACAATTCTTTGAGGTAAGATGATGTCATCCATTTAATTATTTGGAAGGGAGAGAGATACAGATATCTCACTGCCTACAACAGCTGGGCCTGAGCAAGGCCTACACCAGGAGGTGGGAACTCATACCAGGTCTCCCATGTGAGTGGCTGGAACCCCAACTACTTGGGCTGTTACTTACTGCTTCCCAGGGTGCCTATTAGCAGGAAGCTGGAATCAGGAGCAAACAAGGACTCAAATCCAGACACTCTGATATGGAATGTGAGTATCCCAAGAGGTATCTCAACTGCTGCACTGAATGTTTGCTTCCATGTCACCACTACTATGAACAAAGTTCTAGAGGTACTAACCAATTCACGGGCAAGAGACACAGATTGGATGTTTAAAAATTGGAAAATCTAGATGCAATAAATGTTATTTGTAGCTGAGATAACACATCTCAACAACTCAAGAAAATAAACTGAAAGCCTTTAACGTGTTTGCATACAGTAAGGTGGCTACACGCATAATTGAAATATTTAAATAAACAGTTCAAGTATCATATAAGAAGACTTCATTTGTGGTATTACCAGGAAATACCCATGAAATACTCATTAAATACCAGAAGGTACTCATGAAAGAATACGCAAGAGGCTGGATGAAAACTTTAAAATGCTCCTGCCCCCCCCGCCCAAAGGCTGAAGAAAAAGACAGATTACTACATTCTTGGGTAGGAAGACCGTATTAGTTGAGTTCTGCTTTACTGTTTCAACAAAAGACACCAAAATCCTAAAGCTTACTTAGTGATCATTGCAACTAATCCATCACTGCCTTGCAGGGAGGGAGCTTCACTGTATTCTCTCACAGGGACAAGGCTAAGCAGAAAGATATCACAGGCTATCATACCAGAAGAAAAGGACATTCTAGAGGGTCTCAAACCAATGACAAGCTCAGCATGGAAACAACACATACCAGTTCTGCTCGCATCTCACTGGCAACTGGGGGGAAACAGCGATAATAACTATCCCAGAGACTCAGCACCATAAAAATACAACCACCACTTGGAACACTCACATTTCATGTTGCAAGGACTGGGTTTGCGTCTTGGTCTGTCTCTCAGTTCAACCTCTGTTATAATGTGCACCTGGGAGACTGCAAATGATGGCTCAAGTAGTTGAGTCCCTGCCATCCACATGAATTGAGTTCTGTGCTCCTGACTTCAGCCAGGCCCAGTCTCTACCATTGTGGGAATTTGGAGAGAGAATCAGTATGTGGGAGGCTTTCTCTCTCCCCACCACCATCTCTCCTACAACTAAAGTACATATTTTTTAAAGAATAAAACTACAATCAATAACACAGAAATGAAGAGCCTCATCAATATACTGATCAAGAAAATAATAGAAAGTCCATGAGAGGATCCAAATAACACAAGAGTGTATGACAAAGATGAAATAAAATCAGTAGAGTGAAATTTGTTTGATTTATTGAGTAGAATTGATGGTGGTGGGGCCAGTGTGGTGATGCAACAGGTTGACCTGCCTACTGAATTAAAGGTGACACTTTTTATAATTGTGTCACGTGTCTTAACATATCACTTTTTTAAGATGATGTTCTTGTCTCATAAGGTAATTGTTTGTACACAGGCATATTTGAAAGGAGAGGTGCATCTCTGACAACATGTCTCACCTGCTGATGAAACTCCTGCACATGAAGATCGAGAAGTAGCAGTGAAACCTGAGCTCCAGGAGGCCTCCGCTGTGAGCCTGTTGGAACTCAACCCAGAGGTGAGGAGACCTGAAGAAGCAGGTGGAGAACTTAAGAACTCCCTACAATAATTTGTGAATGTGGGCTTGTCAGGATCCCAAAATGGAGCCATGACTAAAGAAAAAGGAGAAAAGTAGAAGTTAAAAAAAGCTATGCCCCTCTGAAATCTGCCATATTAACCAATGGAAAAGCAGCAACAGGGTCTCCCGATCCTGATTCAGAGAGAAGAGTGGTCAGTTATGCTGGGCCTGATAGAAGAAAAGCAGGAATTGAAGAAGGCAGAGAGGTTCCTACAGAGAGCAAAAAGAGTGTGGAGACACCAGACATTGAGGATGGCAACAAGGTAGGTCCTACCCTGCCCCTGGGACTGTCAGCTATTGAGGATACTTCCTTTACTTCTCTAACTCTTCTTATCAATGAAAACACTCTGAAGGCAATAACAGAAATGGGCTTTATAATCATGACTAAAAATCAACATAAAGATGTCAGGTAATTCTGGAAGGCAGAGATCTAGCAGCTGCAAAAACCAGGCAGTGGCAAAAACCCAGTGTTTCTCCTCCCTGCAGTTCAACTTATTAAGTTAAAGTTCATGGTGAGAATGGAACAGGAGTCCTTATTCTGTCACCTTCTAGAGAACTGGCCAAGCAATCATTTGGTATTCTTAAGGAGATAGCAACTCACCACACACACACACACACACACACACACACACACACTGGGTGGCAGTAACAGATCTGTTGAAGTGAAAAAACTCGCCAATGGGATCAACATCATTGTAGTCACTTCAGGTTGGCTCCTGGACCATATGCAGAATACTCCAGTTTTATGTATAAAAGCCTGCAGTGTCTGGTTATTGAGGAGGCTCATCTTGGGTGTTGGTTTGAAGAGGAATCAAAAGAAATTATTAGACTTGCCATCATGCAGACAAACCATGCTCTTTTCCACCACACAAGCTCAAACAGTTGAAGACCTAGGAAGGATTTCTCTGAAAAAGTGCTGTATGCTGATGTTAGCCGGCGCCGTGGCTCAATAGGCTAATCCTCTGCCTTGCGGCGCCGGCACACCAGGTTCTAGTCCCGGTTGGGGGGCCGGATTCTGTCCCGGTTGCCCCTCTTCCAGGCCAGCTCTCTGCTGTGGCCAGGCAGTGCAGTGGTGGATGGCCCAAGTGCTTGTACCCTGCACCCCATGGGAGACCAGGATAAGCACCTGGCTCCTGCCTTTGGATCAGTATGGTGCGCCGGCCACAGCGCGCTGGCCGTGGCCATTGGAGGGTGAACCAATGGCAAAGGAAGACCTTTCTCTCTGACTCTCTCCACTGTCCACTCTGCCTATCCAAAAAAAAAAAAAAAAAAAAAAAAGCTGTGTGCTGATGTTAATGATGATAAAGACAATACAACAGTGGATGGTCTTGAGCAGGGATATGCTGTTTGTCCTTCAGAAAAGGCATTTCTTCAGCTCTTTACATTCCCTGGAAAGAATGGAAAGAAGAAATGGATGATTGTCTTTTCACCCTATTAGTCCATTAAATACAAATTTGAGCTGCTGAATTACATTGACTTGTGTGTCTTAGATAATAATGTAAACCAGAAGCAAAATAAACAAATGACCACATTCTTCCAGTTTGCAGTGCAAACTCAGGGATATTCCTGTGTACAAATGTGGCAGCGAGAGGGCTGGATTATCCTGAAGTTGACTAGACTGTTCAGTATGACCTTCCAGATGCCCTAAGGAATATATACGTTGTGTAGGAGAACAGCCAGGGGCCTATACAGGCGAGGGCAAGCCTTGCCTATTTTTACTGAGAAGGACTGGGTTTCCATCACTACTTCAAGCAGTCCAAGGTTCCATTAAGTAAATTTGACAGACATTTCGTGGTCTAAAATTTCTGACTTTAAAAAAAAAAAACTTACATTGTTCATACGTCAACCCAGGAAGCATACAAGTCTTACATATGATCTTATGACTCCCATCATCTGAAACATCTTTAATGTTAGTAACTTACATTTGCCTCAGGTTGCACTGACTTTTGGTTTCACTGTGCCTCCTTTTTGTCAGAATGTGGACAGCAATGAGGGCAAGCATAAAAAGAGGAGGCAGCAGTAGACTGAGCTACCAGAAAACCTGGAGAGTTCAGAAGTACATAATCTCCAAAAACATTGGCAAGAAATCACCTGACCATAGGCAGTCCTCTCGCTGAACACAACCCTTCCTTTTATCAAGAGTAACTCTGTCCTGAAATGACATTGTTTTTCCTTGTTCTAGGAAAGGAATTTTCATAGACTTTCAATCTAGACTGATCTAATGAGAGCATGCATTGGCTCATGCTGTCAACAAGGGACACTGTAATTTCTAGTGAGTCTCTTTCTTATTTATGAGATATTGGGTATATAAAATAGACTAAAGTCTCTCGGTTGCTCAAGTGTAAAGCAAGGCATGTTTTTGATTTTTGTTTGGATGACGCAATAAATTAACTTTAAATACACTTCTTCCCTGTTGTTTTAAATTTTTTTTTTAAATTTTTTTCTTTCTTTTTTTTTTTTTTTTGACAGGCAGAGTGGACAGTGAGAGAGAGACAGAGGGAAAGGTCTTCCTTTTGCCGTTGGTTCACCCTCCAATGGCCGCCGCGGCCAGAGCGCTGCGGCCGGCGCACTGCGCTGATCCGATGGCAGGAGCCAGGAGCCAGGTGCTTTTCCTGGTCTCCCATGGGGTGCAGGGCCCAAGCACCCGGGCCATCCTCCACTGCACTCCCTGGCCACAGCAGAGGGCTGGCCTGGAAGAGGGGCAACCAGGACAGAATCCGGCGCCCCGACCGGGACTAGAACCCGGTGTGCCGGCGCCGCTAGGCGGAGGATTAGCCTAGTGAGCCGCGGCGCCGGCCGAATTTTTTTTTTAATTTTTTGACAGGCAGAGTGGACAGTGAGAGAGAGAGAGAGAGAGAGACAGAGAGAAAGGTCTTCCTTTTGCCGTTGGTTCACCCTCCAATGGCCGCTGTGGCCGGCGCACTGCGGCCGGCGCACCGTGCTGATCCGATGGCAGGAGCCAGGTGCTTCTCCTGGTCTCCCATGGGGTGCAGGACCCAAGGACTTGGGCCATCCTCCACTGCACTCCCTGGCCACAGCAGAGAGCTGGCCTGGAAGAGGGGCAACCGGGACAGAATCCGGTGCCCCAACCGGGACTAGAACCCGGTGTGCTGGCGCCGCAAGGCGGAGGATTAGCCTAGTGAGCCGCGGCGCCGGCCAGCACATTACTTTGTAAAAAAATATTTATTTATTTACTTGAGAGACATAGTTACAGACAGAGAGAAGGAGAGACAGAGAGAGGTCTTCCATCCTCTGGTTCACTCCCCAAATGGCTGCAACTGCTGGAGCTGGGCCCACCTGAAGCCAGGAGCCTGGAGTACCCTCCAGGTTTCCCATGTGGATGCAGGGGCCCAAGGACTTGGTCCATCTTCTACCATTTTTCCTAGTCAACAGCAGAGAGCTGGATCAGACGTGGAGCAACTGGGACTCGAACCAGCATCCATATGGGATGCTGGCTCTGCAAGTGGATGCTTAACCTACTACACCTCTGTGGTAGGCCCAGTAAATTACTTTTTACTATTTATTCAGAATCAGGAGTTTGATTGCTTTTGGGGATTTTTTTTTCATTTGTTTCCAGAGTTTTTATAAGAATGGGTGCAGTTCTGTGTTTTGACAAATGCAGAGTCTTGGCAGTAACTAACTCATTTTCTGTCAATATAGGTTTTTTTTTTTTTTTTTTTTTTTTTTTTTTTTGGACAGGCAGATTTAGACAGTGAGAGAGAGAGAGAGAGAGAGAGAAAGGTCAAGTCTTCCTTCCATTGGTTCACCCCCCAAACGGCTACTACAGCCAGCGCTGCGCCGATCTGAAGCCAGGAGCCAGGTGCTTCCTTGTGGTCTCCCACGCGGGTGCAGGGCCCAAGCACTTCCCGGCCCACTGCTTTCCTGGGCCACAGCAGAGAGCTGGACTGGAAGAGGAGCAGCCGGGACAGAATCCGGCACCCCAACCGAGACTAGAACCCGGGGTGCCGGTGCCGCAGGCGGAGGATTAGCCAAGCGAGCCACAGCGCCGGCTGTCCGCATAGTTTTAACATTTCCAGAACGGCACATAAATCAAAGCCTAACCTTTAAGTCTGGCTTTTTTACTCATAGCAAAATTCCGATGAGATTCATCCATGTTGTAATGTGTGTCATTAAGTCACTTGTTTTTATTTCTTCAATAGTATGATTCCATTGTATGGCTGTTCCATGCTTATTTACCTATTCATCAGGTGAGGGGAATTTGAGTTTCTTTTTAAAGATTTATTTATTTATTTTGAAAGAATTATAGAGAGAGGTGGTGGAGAGAAAGAGAGGATCTTCTGTCTGCTGGTTTACTCCCCAGATTACTGCAACCAATGGGCCAGGCTGATGTCAGGAGCCAGGAGCTTTTTCTGGGTTTCCCATGTGGGTGGGCAGAGGCCTAAATACTTGTGCCATTTTCCACAGCTTTTTTTCCCCAGGCCATTAGCAGGGAGCTGATCAGAAGTAGAGTAGTATGGGGCTGGCGCTGTGGCATAGCAGGCTAAAGCCCTGACCAGGAGATTCCTCTGGGTCTCCCATATGGGTGTGGAGGCCATGCACTTGCGCCATCTTTTACTGCTTTTCAGGCCATCAGTACAGGTAGCTGAATCAGAAATGGAGCAGACAGGATTCAAACCCGTACCCATAAGGGATTCTCTCGCTGCAGGTGGAGGCTTACCCTACTATGCCACAGCACCAGCACCATCTACTTTTCTTTAAAGATTTATTTTATTTACTTGAAAGGCAGAGTTACAGAGAGAGGGAGAGAAAGAGACCTTCCATCTAGTGGTTCACTCCTCAAATGGCCACAATGGCCAGGGCTGGGCCAGGCTGGAGCCAAGAGCCAGGAGCTTCTTCTGGGTCTCCCAGTTGGGTGCAGAGGCCCAGACACTTGGGCCATCTTCTGCTATTTTCCCAGGTGCATTAGTAGGGAGCTGGATCAGAAGTGGAGCAGCTGGGACTTGAACCGGCACCCACATGAGATGGCAGCATTGCAGGCAGTGGTTTAACTTGTTATACCACAATGCCAGCTCCAAAAAATCTACTTTTTAAAAACAATTTTGCAATGTATATTACATATTATTATCCATAATCACCTTGCTGTGTAATAGTTCTCCCGATCTTATTCATCCTGCCAAACTAAAACCTTACACCCTTTGACCAACATCTCCCCTTTTTCTGAGACCACCCTTGACTCAGCCTCTGGTAATCACTATTCTACTCCCACTACTGTGGACTGAACTCTGAGATTCCACACAGAAATGAGATCATGTAGTATTTGTCTGTGTTTGACTTATTTTACTTAGCATAATGTCTTTTAGACACAATCATGCTCCTGGAAGCGACAGAATTGATTTCTTTTTAAAGCTTAAATAGTATTCCATTGTGCTTATCAGAGGTGTGGAATGTCCAGCCTATGGGCCATATAAGGTCTGTGAAATAATTTGTTCTGACCCTTCCAAGGTAAATGCAGGTAGAACTTGAAATTTAATAAATCTATAACAGGCTAATTTTAAGGTGACAATTTTGTGTGGCTAATGAATAAAGTTGTAAATTTCCAAATGGCCTTTGGCAGAAAAAAGTTTCCCCTCCCCCATTATATATATATACCCCATTTCCTTTACTCACCCATCTGCTGAGAGACATTGTGTTGTTTTGATATCTTGGTTACTGTGAATAATGTTGCAGTGAACATGAACATGCAGACATCTCTCTGACATATTGATATCAGATCCTATGGTTAGTACCTGGAAGTGGAATTGCTCAATCCTGTGGTACCTGTACTATTAGTTTTTTTTTTAAATCTTCATACTGTTTTTAAATTTTTAATTTAAAGTAAACAAATTTCATGTATTTCACATATACAGATTTAAGAATACAGTGTTACTTCCCACCCTACTCTCCTTTTCCTCCTTCCTCTCTTATTTCCTCTCTTAATTTTCTTTTTTTTTTTTTTTGACAGGCAGAGTGGACAGTGAGAGACAGAGACAGAGAGAAAGGTCTTCCTTTGCCGTTGGTTCACCCTCCAATGGCCGCCGCGGCCGGCGCGCTGCGGCCAGCGCACCGCGCTGATCCGATGGCAGGAGCCAGGAGCCAGGTGCTTTTCCTGGTCTCCCATGGGGTGCAGGGCCCAAGCACCTGGGCCATCCTCCACTGCACTCTCTGGCCACAGCAGAGAGCTGGCCTGGAAGAGGGGCAACGGGGACAGAATCCGGCGCCCCAACCGGGACTAGAACCCGGTGTGCCGGCGCCGCAAGGTGGAGGATTAGCCTAGTGAGCCGCGGCGTCGGCTCCTCTCTTAATTTTCTTAAAGATCTTAATGATCTACTTGTTTGCTTTATACTCATGAGAGTAACCCTACACTAAGAGTTCAACAAATAGTAAGAAGGAAAAAACACTGTCAACAGTAGAGACAGGGCTGTAAATAATCATCAAATTCTCAAGATGTCAATTTCACTCCTATACATTACATTTTTGGTACTCTTTTCTAGTTTTTGAATATTCTTTTCCCACATTCTTGAGCTCATTGATTCTTTCCTCATTTGTGTTTAGTCTACTAATAAGCCCAAACATTTGAAGAAATGCATTCTTCATTTCTGCTAGTGGTTTTCTTTCAACACATCTGCATTTGTTACATTTTAAAGCAAAATGACTTGAGCACTATAATTCCATTCACAAACCTCACTGACTTACTTTATGAATGGGCTACAACATAAATGTAGGCCTATGTGTTTTTTTTTCCCTTAAACAATACTTTTCTTTGGGAAATAAGCCTGTGGAAAGTTCTTCCTATCAGGTTGTTTCAGTTTCAGAGGATGAGTACATGTAGGATTTGTAACTACCAAGGCAAGTTTAAAAAGTAGATCCTATGAGATGAAATTCAAACCATTTTTTTTTGCTTTTAAGCACCAAAATATAGCACAAAATACTTCAACGATGAGAGATTTGGTCTACTAAGGAATCCAGCTTGATATCTAAGCACTTTAGACCACAAAGTTAACAATGGGTTACACACATCTTACATCAAATGTCAGCCTGACCTGTTAGAATAAGCCAATGTGAAACAAGGAAAACACTATTAGCTCTGCTTGTACCTAAAGTATCACAGTATTATTTAAAGCACTGGCTCCTGGCTTCAGATCAGTGTGGTGAGCCGGTCACAGTGCACCGGCCGCAGTGGCCATTGCAGGGTGACCAACGAAAAAGGAAGACCTTTCTCTCTGTCTCTCTCTCTCACTGTCTGCTCTGGCTGTTAAAAAAATAAATAAATAAATAAATAAATAAAATAAAAAAGAAAGAAAAAATAAAAGTAAAATGAAATCTTATCTTCCCCTTAATGAGCTACTGTCATGCTATAGAGAATTTTTAAAATGTTAAATAAAGAAAAAAGTTCTTGAAATTATCAGAGGGAATGAACGTAAAGTATTGAACACGTGTACACATCATCTGTCAGACACAGCTTAGTCTGCTTCTTCAATGCATGGTGTGTCATCACTGTCTTAGAAGGGCAGCATTCACTAGGTACTGCAGCATGAGTGTCATCAGCAGTTGGGTCATCTTCAACAACACCCAGAGTAGCTTCAATCACCCTGGGAATCCTGTTAGCATGTGTCTGAGTACCACCCAGACTGAAGCCAGCAGAAAGGAGTGCAGCTTCATAAAGCAAGATAACCAGGTCCTTCAAGACTTTTGAAGTCTCAATAACAGAATGGGTGGGGTTTACCTCCAGGTGTTTCCTTGCTGCTGTGTAACCCGTTGTTGAGTTGTCTCTTAGGGCTTGAACTTTCATGACTCTTCCAGTATTTGCTCCACAACTGTGTGTGTTTGTGACAGCACAGGGATGTCATCAATCAGTTTGACACAATCACCTTTTCGATATTTTTCTCCATTATCTTTCATGATTTTATAGAGGTTTTCAAACTGTTTTCCTCTTCCTGTTTTTTTTTTTCCATCTTTTGGAAATTCCAAGCTCTCCCTAGTGACTGATGCTAAAGTTTTCTCCTCAAATTCCTGTAGATGTTGGACAAAGTGCTCATCTTATAGATCACTTCTAAGCTATGCTTCCAAAATGTTCCACAAAGGCTGAGTCAGTTACATGACCTTTGGTCTCAGCTGTGATATAACAGATATATTTCTTGTTTTATCTGGGACAATGGCCCTTGAGAGAAACCATTTTATCACCAGAAAAAGATGTATAATATCTTGACATCTCAGAAAGTTGCTTTCAGTTATGAGAATCTTCATGCATGCTAACATTTGTATCTTTATATCCTTATAAAATGTTTTGTACTTCTGTTTATCTTCTGCCAGCTCAGTGAAGAGTTCTAAACATTTTTTGACCAAATTCTTTAACTTTCAGAATTTTCTTTGTTGCAATGTCTCACGGGAAATATTTAGAGGGAAATTCTCAGAGTCCACATCTCTCCAATGAGATTCAGATATTCAGGGATTATCTCCTCAGTTACCATAATGAAACTTGTGCATATACATATAACTTAATATTCTTTTTCTTTGTTTTCAAATAGGTCCAAAGGAGCACATCTTGGGGAAAAAGTAGAGTTCTGAATTCTAGTTGCCCTTCAACTGAAAAAATGCTTCGCTACCAAGTGACCATCTCAACCATTAGTCCAGCTCTTATAGAATCCTCCATGCTCTTTATTAGTAATATCAAGATTTCTGTTCCAAATAGGCTTTGTTCTGTTGAATTCTTCTTGGTCGATGCACTTTTTCTTTTTATCATCCTTTTCTTCTCCTCCTCCTCTTCCTCCTTCTCCTTCTTTAGAACCAATATTCAGGCTTATCATCAGACTCCTTTTCTTCTTCCTCTTAAAAAAAAAAGATTAATTTATTTGAAAGGCAAAGATACAGAGAGAAGAGGAGAGACTGATTTTCGATTCACTAGTTCACTCCCCAAATGGTGGCATCAGCAGGCTCTGGGCTAGGCTGAAGCCAGGAGCCAGGTACTTCATTTAGGTCTACCACATGGGTACAGGGACCCAAGCACTTGAGCCAGCTCCTGATGCTTTCCTTCCAGGAACATTAGCAGGGAGCTGCATCAGAAGTGGAGCATTCTGGACTCAAATTAGTCACAGTATCATATACTTGTGCTGCAGACAGCAGTTTAACTCACTGTATCACAACACTGGCCCCTTTTCATCCTATTATTTTTTTCTTCATCCACATCACTGATTTCTTTATCACATTCCTTGTCCACCAAAAGGGTGACGGGATTGCCAATAAGCAGTGAACCTCCTTTATCTTTGTTTTCTCCAAGTACTCAGTGGGTTCTTTCAGATGCAAGATAATTTTTGTCCTGCACCCCCTAGGTTCATATGTGTTACTCCTTATGGTGAATCAACTCCTTGAAGAGGACTACAAGGCATATTTTTTCTCATTGTTGTCTGGAAATCACAGTCACCTTCTCACCTTCTATGCAGAATAAAAAAGAACATCAAACTGGCCAATCATAGAAATATCTGCACCAGCCTGAAAAGTTCCCATGAAGTTTTGGTCCCAGACTTGGTGATGGAACCAAGGTTATATATCAAGCCAGACTTAATCACTGTAATTTCAGCATTCATAATCGTCAGGGTTTGATCTTGTTTGTGCAGAATGAGATTAATGTAGAGTTCTTTCCCTGAGTCTAGTTTTCTGGGATCAGTAAAGCTTTCATATCTTATTTTGTCTATAGCATCTGGTGACTTAAAAATCAATCCTTGAGCTGCTTTTGTGGTGTAAAAGGTTAAGCCACGACCTGTAGTGCTGGCATCCCATATGGGCTCTGGTTTGGGTCCTGGCTGCTCTACTTCTGGTCCAGCTCCCTGCTAATGAGCCTGGAAATGAAGCAAAAGGTGGTCTGAGTCCTTGAGGCCCTGCTACCTGTGTGGGAAACCTGAAAGAGGCTCCTGTCTTTTGGCTTCAGCCTGGCTCAGCCCCAGTCTTTGAGGCCATTTGGGGAGTGAATCAGCACATGGAAGAAGGAAGATTCTCATTCTCATTATCTTCCTTCCTTCCTTCCTTCCTTCCTTCCTTCCTTCCTTCCTTTCCTTTTTTTTTTTTTTTTTTGACAGGCAGAGTGGACAGTGAGAGACAGAGACAGAGAGAAAGGTCTTCCTTTGCCGTTGGTTCACCCTCCAATGGCCGCCACGGCCAGCATGCTGTGGCCGGCGCACCGCACTGATCCGAAGGCAGGAGCCAGGTGCTCATCCTGGTCTCCCATGGGGTGCAGGGCCCAAGCACCTGGGCCATCCTCCACTGCACTCTCTGGCCACAGCAGAGAGCTGGCCTGGAAGAGGGGCAACGGGGACAGAATCCAGCACCCTGACCGGGACTAGAACCCGGTGTGCCGGCGCCGCAAGGTGGAGGATTAGCCTAGTGAGCCGTGGCGCCGGCTCATTATCTTTCTTTCTCTCTTTCTCTCTCTCTTTCTTTCTTTCTCCCCCCCCCGCCCAGTTCTTTCTCTATGTAGCTCAGCCTTTCAGATAAATAAATAAATCTTAAAAAAATAATCAGTTCCTGCAGGAAGATCTCTTTGTTAAAGAAGAAAATATTGATGATGAGTGACATCAAATCGGTATTTCTGCATGAAAGGCAAACATCTGCACCTCTTCCTCCTCCATCAGCTCATCTTTGGTCTGAGTCATCTTGTGCATCTTGGTTAGAGGACTGCATAGCCTCCATGAAGTAGCAGCACTGAGATGCCGAAGCAACTCTCCATGTTTTTGATCTCTGGCACTTAAAAAATTTTTTTTCTTAGAATTTTCATTTCTTGGCCGGTGCTGTGGCTCACTTGGCTAATCCTCCGCCTGTGGCGCTGGCACCCTGGGTTCTAGTCCTGGCTGGGGTGCCGGATTCTGTCCTGGTTTCTCCTCTTCCAGTCTAGCTCTCTGCTGTGGCCCAGGAGGGCAGTGGAGGATGGTCCAGGTGCTTGGGCCCTGCACCCGCATGGGAGACCAGGAGGAAGCACCTGGCTCCTGACTTCGGATCAGGGTGGTGCGCTGGCCACAGCACGCCATTCGTAGCAGCCATTTGGGGGGTGAATCAACAGACAAAGTAAGACCTTTCTCTAACTCTGCCTGTCAAAAAAGAATTTTCATTTCTCTGCTTACATTAGCAATTTGCTGTTGATTTATTTTTTTCCCACTTATATGCCCCTTAGCAGATTGGTCATAGTTGTTTTAAATTCCCGGCCTGAAGATTACAACATCCCAGATATACCTGACTTTAGTTCTGATGCTTGCTCTGTCACTTCAAATTTTTTTTTTTTTTTTTGCCTTTTAGTATGCCTTGTAATTTAGTTGAAATGCAGATGTTAATATGCCAGGTGACAAGAACTCAGTAAATGGCTTTTAGTGGTATGGTGGGATGGAGGAGGCGAAGTATTCTATAGTGTTATGATTAGGTCTTGTGCTTTTGGTGAACTTGTGTTCACAGAGTGTGAACCAGTGCTTCTCAGTTTTTTCTTCCCTTGGGTGGATCAAGATGACTAGAAGGAGCCAGAGTTGGGTATTTCCCTCCCCCTGGTAGCTTGGGTGCTTGTAAAAACCCAGTAGGTTAGACTTTGGTAAACCAGTTTCTCCTGAGGGCAGGCCTTGTTAAGAGCAGAATGTGTTGACTTATTTCAAAATCATTACTTTTCTCCTCTCCATGCCATACCACAGGGGATTTTCTCCAGTATTTTCTTTGATAAGAGCCCCCATATGTAACTTCATGAAAGTGTGCCCTCCCACCCCCATGGGGACCCCTGGAGTTTTTATTTTTCAGAGAGTCCATGCTGAGCCTCCAGAAACTCATCACTTACAGTTCAGATTTATCCACATCTCCCATGGGCTCCCACTAAAGTTTTTGCTTCATTAATTTGTGATTCTGTCTAAGTACCTTTCTTTAATGTGGGGGACAGCAGTTTGCCCTGTGACCTCACCTCTCTATCAAAACCGAGTAAAGCTACTGGAGATTTTTTCAGATTTTTGTTGTTATGATGGAGTGGCATCTTCTCACATACCTATACTTACCTATTTTCTTGGAAAACAGGAGCCCAGTTGGGTATGTTTTGCTTTTGTTTCACTTAATAACATCTTTGAAAAATTTCCATGTTAATATAGACCAATATCATCATCTTACTGGTTATATAATAATCAACTGTACAAAATTATCCTAACTGACATAACTATTTTGCTAATGATAGAAGTTAGGACACCTGCCAAACATTATAAGCAATTCTGCTCCAGTTATCCTTGGACTAATTTCCATATTTATGTGATTATTACCCTATGAAAATTTCATTAATAGAATTTTTTTTTTTGACAGGCAGAGTTAGACAGTGAGACCGAGAGAAAGGTCTTCCTTCCATTGGTTTACCCCGCAAATGGCTGCTACGGCCGGTGCGCTGCGCCGATCCCAAGCCAGAAGTCAGCTATTGCAAGCTTTGCTCTTCCTGATATTTTTTCCCTGGGGGACATTCAGCTTCCATAATGTGACTTCTGTTAATATTGATTATCACTTCGAGTTTTAGAGGCACTCTTATTTCCCTATGACTTACTTTCATTCCCACAAATGCATTTAAGAGAAATTTGTAGTAATATTTTCTTGATTCATTTCCATGTCTAAGAAGATTTCCAAGTGATTGCAAAATTAAATACAATTATGTTCAAAGTATATTTCACTATGTTTCAATAAAATGCCTATTTTGTTCTTTCATGGATGTGCATTGCTTTGTCTCTTTTGCCTTTATACCCCGCCCATAGTGTCTTAGATTACACATCTTTATTTCTAGACTACTACTATGACCTCTCAAGAGAGAATATCTTCTGCTTTGGTTCACTGGAAGCAAAACTTTAAAAGTCCTTGGGAGGACTGAGCCATAAAAGGGACACATTTGAGCTCCAGCAACGTGGCACAGCCTACTTCCACCAGTCTTAACCAAAAGATGCCTCAGTAATAACGTGTGAATGGTATAGAGAAGGAAAACAAAAACCAGTAGAAGCTCCTGGGGAATCAGAAGGTAGTTACAATATGGCAAAGAAGGGATACAATAATCCTGTACAGAGGAGGTCCAGGTTTCTAACATGATGGTAAATTTGGAAAGAAATTCAATTCTTTTTTAAAGTTTTATATAGTAGACACTCTTTTTTAAATAAAAGATTTATTTTATTTATTTGAAAGGCAGAGCTACAGAAACAAAGAGAGAAACAGGAAGAGAGAGATCTTTCATCTGCTGATTCACTCTCCAAATGGCTACAAAGGCTGAGGCATGACCAGACCAAAGTAAGAATTCCGAAGCTTCTTCCAGGTCTCCCATGTGGGTACAGGGGCCCAAGCACTCGGGCCACCGTCTGCTGCTTTCCCATTCACATTAGTAGGGAGCTGGATTGGAAGTGGAGTATCCAGGACTTGAATCTGTCCCTAAATGGGATGCTGGCAACAAAAGCAGAGGCTTAACCCACTACACCACAGCACCGTCCTCAAAATGCAATTCTTAATGGGGTTATTTTCTATGTACCCTGTTGCCCAGAGTAGATCACTGCCTTCCTCATCAACCCTACTCCAATCACAAAAGGTCAGAGTATCAAAGGTCTCAAGGAAATACTGTTGTGATTCAGACTTAAAACTCCAACCACACAGTACATCCCTCTCGAGCACCTAAGGGATTCTTCCCTGTCCTCTGAAGGCTTAGTTTTCACCCACATAGTTGGACAAGCACATTCTCAGAGATGAGCAAAGCCAGGGGCCAGTGCTGTGGTGCAGTGGGTTAATGCCCTGGCCAGAAGCACCGGCATCCCATATGGCTGCCTGTTTGAGTCCTGGCTGCTCCACTTCCGATCCAGCTCTCTGCTGCACCCATATGGGAGACTTGGGGGAAGCTCCTGGCTCCTGGCTTTGGATTGGTGCAGCTCTGGCCATTGTGGCCATCTGGGGAGTGAACTATCAAATGGAAGACCCCCACCCCCCACCCTACCCTGCATCTCTCTCTCTCTGCCTCTCCTCTCTCTGTGTAACTCTGACTTTCAAATAGATAAATGGATCTTAAAAAATATTACCTAGGGTAAAGTATAAAAGTTCCTTAAGGGAAGACCCCTCTGAAAAGAGTAACACAAAGAAGGATCTTCAGTTTCTCCCCCAATCCACCAGCAATGGCACAAGCTAAAGTCTAGGTCTGCTTCAATGCCTGCTTCTTTCTATACTCATTACCTACAAAGATAGTTTATACCTATGAGAGAAGACCTCATAGGTAAAAATAACTAGGTAACAGAAAGTGAATAAACTAAGCCATCTATTCTAGCTGACAAGATTAACAGGACACAAGCCAAATAAAATGTCTCCAGAGAAATAAAAGAGGATATTGGTAATGAAGCAGAACAATTATAAAGAACCGTGTAGGATCATTGTATATTCAAAACATAATTTTGAATTAGATCCACAGCAAAATACACATAGCCCAAGATCAGGTCAAGGTACTTTAGGAAAGCAGAACAGCTGAAAAAATATAAAAAGTTAAGAAATAAGAAAGATGAAAAAACTAAGAAAGATGGACACAGAAATGGCAACATTTATAGTAGGAATCCTAACAGGAGAGAAAAAAGTAAATGGGAGGAGGGGCTTGGCCTCTGACAAAGCTGTTAGGTCCTACTTGGGATGCCTGTATCCCATATCAGAATGCATGTTCTAGTGCAGGCCAGTGTTTCCATGGCAGCTTCCTGAGGAGGCAGTAGGTGACGGCTCAAATATGAGGTTACCTGCCGTCTCTGAAGGAGACCTGGATTGAGTTCCTGGTTCCTGTCTTACATTTGGCCAAGTCCTGGCTGTTGCAGAAATGTGGGGAGTGAATCAGTGGATGGTAGATCCCTGTCTCTTTGTGTCTCTATGACTTGCAAATTAAAATTTTAAAAGGAGAGACCAGCATTGTGGCACTGCCACTTTTGACTCCTGCATTGCATATCAGAGCACTGGTTGAGTCCTGATTACCCCACTTTCTTTCTTTTTTTTTTTTTTTTTTGACAGGCAGAGTGGATAGTGAGAGAGAGAGACAGAGAGAAAGGTCTTCCTTTTGCCGTTGGTTCACCCTCCAATGGCCGACACGGCCGGCGCGCTGCGGCCGGCACACCGCGCTGATCCAATGGCAGGAGCCAGGAGCTAGGTGCTTTTCCTGGTCTCCCATGGGGTGCAGGGCCCAAGCACCTGGGCCATCCTCCACTGCACTCCCTGGCCACAGCAGAGAGCTGGCCTGGAAGAGGGGCAACCGGGACAGAATCCGGCGCCCTGACCGGGACTAGAACCCGGTGTGCCGGCGCCGCTAGGCGGAGGATTAGCCTAGTGAGCCGCGGCGCCGGCCGATTACCCCACTTTCAATCCAGATTCTTGCTCATGTACCTGAGAAGGCAGTCAATGATGTCCCAATTACTAGGGCCCCTGCCATCCCTGAGGGAGACCAGCATGGAGTTATTGGCTCCCAGCTACAGCCTGACCAGATGTGTACGTTGTGGCCATTTGAGGAGTGAACTAGCAGATTCAAGAGCTCTCTATCTTGCTCCCTCCCATCACTGTAGCTCTGCTTTTCAAATAAACAAATAAAACATTTTTAAAAAGTAATGGAGGGAAGCTGAAATATGAAAAAATAGGTAAGAACTTCCCAAAAAAGGTTGATTTTGAAATGACTTATGGAGTGAGAAATGATTGATATGAAGAGAATACTTGTGATATTTTAATGAAATTTAAGATGAATAATCATGTTAACTTAGCAAAGAGAAAATTCTAAAAACTCTCAGAAAAGCAGCTCACCCATAGAGAAAATCAATCAGAATGACATCAGGATTTCTAGAAGCCAGATTATAAGCAAAACAGTGCAGCAGTATTTTTAAAGTATTGAAAAAAGAAATTTTATCTCTAAACTTTATAATCAATAAAATTATCATTTAAATGTGAAAACAATACTATCTTCTAAGACTTCCAAGTCTCATAAGATTATCATAAAGACCCTCTTGGAAAATACTCTTGGAGTACTAATCTATTAAACAGGAAATGTTAGGAAATGCAATGAAATATGAGAGTAAGAACACTAAAATAGCTTTGTAAAGTTTATTGCCTTAAAATGTATATTTTTGTATATATTACTCATTCAATATGAATAAATAATCCAGATGTAAAAAAAACAGGGAACAGTGGAAAGAAGAAACAAAATGCATGCCTTTCAAACACATAGAAAGAATGATTTATCCAAGGAAATTAGCAAAAAGCAAGGAAAAAAACTAAACTAAGTGGAATACAAAGATGCAACATAAAAGTAATTCATTCCAAGAGAGACACATCTCAGATTGAGTAAAAAATAGAACTAACAGGGGCAGGCACTGTGGTGTAGTGGGTAAAGCTGCTGCCTGCAGTGTTGCCATCCCATATGGATGCCGGTTCTAGTCCCAGCTGCTCCACTTGCAATCCAGCTCTCTGCTATAGCCTGTGAAAGCAGCAGAAGATGGCCCAAGTCCTTAGGCCCCTGTACCCACATGGCAGACCCCAAAGAAGCTCCTGGCTCCTGGCTTTGGATCAGCTCAGCTCTGGCTGTTGTGGTCATTTGGGGAGTGAACCTGCGGAATGGAAGACCTCTCTCTCTCTCCCTCTCTGGCCCTACGTCTCTTTGTAACTTTGTCTTTCAAATAAATAAAATAAACCTTAAAAAATAAAAATAGAACTAACAATATGTTGTCTATAAAACACATGCTTCCAACAAAGTTTAGAAGAAATGAAAACAAAGAATGGAAAAAGGCAAATATAAACCAAGTAAATCAAGAAGACATCTAACATCAGAAAAACACACATGATTAGTCAAAAAAACATCATTAGGGACAACAGAGGACAGTACATCAAAATCTGTAATGATCACTAGTACAGACATTTATAACAATATGACCTTAAAACACATGAAGTAGTAACTCACCTCTAGCTCTCTCCTAATAACATTGTCTCACTGAAGATTTCTCAAATGATGCCTGTTAACTCCCATATCCTTCTTTATCTCTTGGCTATTAATGACACAGGAATGCTCCTCACTCATCAGTACTACTCCAGGTCATTCTACCCTACTCCTTAATAGTACTCAACTTCAATCCTCCTCTTACGAACTATACACCACGTACTATACTATATGTTGCCTCATCTACCTCTACCCTGTACTCTATCCAATCATAAAGTCAGGAAGTTTCAAAATTTGCAGGCCTTTTCCACACCTGGCTTCTTTTTTTAAAAGTTTTTTCTTCCATTATACAATCCTTTAGCCAAGGGTCATACTCTTCACATCATTAAAAAAAAAAAAAAGACCTGCAACCCTTCTATAATCTGAGTTTCAAATATTTTATTCTTCAAACATCATCTGTTTATAGAACATGCCTTCTAGTGCAGCAATTTCCATAGTTCACTTCTCAACAGCAACATTTATGTCACTGATTCTACTACCTTCTTACTCTCCCTTATCTCCTTTATCACTCCATTCCAATTCAATGACTAATAATTATAATCCATCCTTTGCAAGCACTGAACTTCACCTTACCTCACCTTTCTTGCTTTCAAGTACTCGTTGGGTGACCACAGCCCAGCTTAAATATAGTTTTCTCTGCCTAATCCATACCTGCACCTTGGCAGTATAATGTTGCTTCAGGAAAAATTTATGGTAGAAGGCTGATCTTATTCTAAATAATCATGAACCTCAAATGGCCCCATAATGCTAACTGGCAAACATGCATTTCCCTCAGCCATTCATTCTGACCTTCCTAAACAACAATGTTTATTTCCTCTTGTATCTTCAAATCTCTAAAGCCTTTTTTTTTTTTTTTTGACAGGCAGAGTGGACAGTGAGAGAGAGAGACAGAGAGAAAGGTCTTCCTTTGCCGTTGGTTCACCCTCCAATGGCCACCGCGGCTGGCGCACTGCGGCCAGCGCACCGCGCTGATCCGATGGCAGGAGCCAGGAGCCAGGTGCTTTTCCTGGTCTCCCATTCTTGGCCAAAGACATAGCTCCTTGTTGTATCAGAAGCACTCATATATTAACTCTTCATACTTCCACCCCATCTCTCTAACCTATCTACATCTACACCCATATACTCTATTTTCTCTTGTCATCTGTGGATGAATTATCTGACTCCTATCTAATGTCAGCCCTCTTTTTGTACACTAGATTCCATCTATTCTCTTCTACTCAAGGATTTTTTCCCTAACATCATGTGTTTTCCCCAAGTGTTAGAAAAATAATAAGCAATTCTGTCTGGATCCACTTCCTCCACTGGCTACTATCCCATCTTCTCCTTTTACACTTGTCGCTCCCCCTCTTCGTGGAGGAACGACACAGGACCCTGCGCTGTTCTTTCGTCTGCTCGGCCCTCCCCGGGTTTGCTGCTGGTTCTTCCCGGGTTGGCTACTATCCCTTCCACCTCCGTGGAAGGGCAGTTCCCCCTGGCCACATTCCCCACTTCCGCAGGGAAGCGGCACACCGCCGGCCGGCTCTCTCGGGGGCTGCACAGGTGTTCCCCTTAGATGTTCCTGGTGCATGCCGTCTCTCTCCTCCTTTATAGTCCTCCTCCGCCAATCCTAACTTGGCTGCCCACACGCCGAGTACGCTGCTCTCCAATCAGGAGCAAGTCCTACAGTTTATTGGCTGAACTGGAGGCAGCTGTGTAGAAGCTGCTTTCTTCTCTCCCAGCGCCATATTGTGGGAGAGCAGATGCACAGAATAAGTCTTAATTCCAGTAACTTAGTCCAGTCCGAATTGCTCCCCACAACACTAAAACTTCTTTTAAAAAATTTGATGATAGGCATTTGATTTAGCAGTCAAGATGATGTTTGGGACAGTCACATCCCATACTGCAGTACCTGTGTTCAGTCCTTCCTCTGCTAATTCAATTCTGGGAAGCAACAGGTGATGGCTCAAGTAGTTGGGTCATTCATTTGGATGGATTTCTAGGCTCCCAACTTCAGCCTGGCCCAGCCCTGGCTGCTGTGGCCATTTGGGGAGTAAGCAGTGATTGGAACTGTCTGTCTCTACCTTTTAAATATAGAAAATAAATAAAAATTTAAAAAATTCATAAATTGCCTGTCTCCAATTTTGTCTTCTCTTAATCCAATAGTGGATAATTTTTTAACTGTCAAAGGCCATTGGACATTTTTAACATCATGCACAAGCTTTACAAAATTATCAACTTAAAAAACAGAATGCTACTGAAAACCATTAGTCTTAGAGAATAAGCCAATACCAAAAAGACAAATAATATATGTTTTCCCTGATCTATGTTGACAAAGTACAAAAAGGTACAATGTATACGACTGAAACTGACATTTTGAGATTTGATTATTGTTTATAATCCTTATTGCTACTGTTGAGGAACAGTGTTTTTTTCTTCATACTATTTGTTGAATACTTAGTAGAGGGCTAAACTTATGACTATAAAATAAACTGACAGTATGTCATTGTAAAAATTAAAAGAATCATTAAAAAAGGAAGGAGGAAAGAAGATGGGAGTGTGGCAGGAGGGAGGGTAGAGTGGAAAGTATCACTATGCTCCTAAATCTCTATAGGTGTATTAAATTTACAGTCCTACTTGTGGTTGCCTTGTTAGGGTCAGACCAAATGTTTTTGTGGGCCTTTTTTGGCCCATGGGCCAGATGTCCCCACTTTGTCCTAAACCCACCCTGATTCATTGTTGTCTCTGCTCTACCACTCGACCTGCTCTTAGCAAGTAATCTAACAACCTCCACATCGCTATTTCCAGTTGTCAAGTTGTCAACTTTAAGTCTTTGTCTTATATTACTCATTACCAACATTTGAAATTGATAAGTCTCTTTCTGTGAGATGTTTTCACGTAGCTTCTAGAACTTCGTACTCTTCTGGTTTTCTTCCTACCTCTTTAGATATTACTTCTACATATTTCTTCTCATCATTCCTCATCTCCCTGGCTTCAAAATATTGGAGTGGACCACAGTTTAGTATTCAGTTTTCTTTTCCTGTCGGCATCCCCTTTCTGGTCTCACCCAGTCTTAGAACTTTAAATACCATATATGCTGATGACTTCAAATTTACATCTCAGCTCTGACATTGGCTCTGAACTTCACCCCTGAACTTCAAGTCCTATACATCCAGCTGTCTATGTGTATTCTCCATTGGCTGAACTCATAGGCAGCACGAAGCCTACCTCTCTTATGCTTTGTCCTTGATAACAATTATTGCCTTGAATTCTTCTTTGTGTTTATCTGATATGATCTAGATACTGGTTTGTTCCTGGTGTGTATGTATATGTAGATATTAGCCTGCAATAACTGTTTATATCCCTTTACTTTCAATTTGTCTATAGTTTTTATTTTAATCATATCTGCTACAGGTAAATATATATTCTGCCTTCTCACTGGTGACTTAACTGAACATCTATTTTAATTTCAGTTATTAGGACTTATGTTGCCATTTTACTTATAAGGTTAGTAACGTGGACAAATCTCTAAAGAGCTTTAAGGAAGAAGGAAAGGGTTTGGTGTTTGGCCTAGTGCTTAAGACGCTGGTTAGGACCCTGCATCCCACAATGGAGTGCCTGTGTTTGATCCCTGGCTTTGGCTCCTGAGATTGGGTTCCTGTCATATATATGGAAGAGTTGGACTGTATTCCAATACCCAGTTGTTGCAGGCACTTGGGAAGGAACTATCAGATGAGAACTCTTTCTATGTATCCTTTCTCCCTCTCTGTCTGTCAAATAAATCATAAAAATTTTACATAATGAAAGGAAGGAGATGTAAATAATCAAATTAGAGAATGAAATCAAAGGAAGCAGTTACACAAAAAAGAGTAGAAAAAATATTATGGCCAACTACAGGTCAATTCAATAATACTAGATGAAATATATAATTTTTGGAAAATTACAAAATGCCATGATGGTAGAAATGAACAGATCAAACATCTATAAATTAATTAGTAATTAAAGCCCTTATTTGCCCAAAAAAGTTTTATAAACCAAAAATGGTTTATAAAATTTTACAGTGAACATTACCATGCCTTTAAGTAATAGATAGTCCCTTTGTACATTAAATTATTACAGAAAATATGAAAAGAAGCAAAGTTTCCTACCTCTCAATTCCAAAATCAGCCAAAAAGGATGCAGGTTGAACCTCCCTAATCGGAACATCTAAAACCCAAAATGCTCCAAACTCCAAAGCATGGTGTGCCAACATAATGCTGTAAATGGAAAACTCACATCTGACCTTGTGTCACAGGCAAAATCTAAGAAAAAAATATGGCTTAAAATTCCTTAAAGGCCATGTATATAAGGGTACTTCAAAAAGACATGGAAAATGGAATTTAAGATAAGGTTATCTTCATGCAAAAAGTTTGATAATTCATGCATAATTTCTTAATAACATACATTTTCCGTGAGCTTTCTGAAGAACTTTTTGCTTCACAATTTTTCCCACTAAAATAAACTTTTATTTTTTTAAAAGATTTACTTTGTTCATCTGAAAGACAGACTTACAGAAAGAGAGAGAGGGAGAGACAGAGAGAATGAGTGATTTTTTTTTTAACTTTTATTTAGTAAATACAAGTTTCCAAAGTATAGCTTATGGATTACAATGGTCCCCCCCCCCCCCCCCCCCCACGAATGAGTGATCTTTTACCCACTGATTCACTCCCCAAACATCCACAATGGCTGTGGCTGGGTCAGGCTGAAGCTAGGAGTCAGGAGCTTCTTTTCTTCCTGGTTTCCCACAAGGGTACAGGGGACCAAGCACTTGGGCCATCCTCCAGTGCTTTCCTAGGCACACTAGCAGGGAGCTGGAGGGGAAGTGAAGCATCCGGGATTCAAACCGGTGCCCACGTGGAATACTGGCATTGCAGGTAGCAGCCCTATCTGCTATGCTACAATGCCTGCCCCCTAAAGTTTTAATTCCATTTCACCATACATTTTGAAGTGCCCTAGTATAAAGTATTTATGAAACATAAATAAGTTTTCTGATTGAACTTGGGTCCTATGTTCAAGGTACCTCAATCTGTATATGTAAGTATTCCAAATTCCAAAGTAAAAGGGGCTGGCGCTGTAGTGCAGTAGGTTAACACCCTAGCTTAACGCGCTGTCATCCCATATGGGAGCCTGTTCTAGTCCCAGCTGCTCCTCTTCTGATCCAGCTCTCTGCTATGGCCTGGGAAAGCAGTAGAAGATGGCCTAAGGACTTGGGCCCCTGCACCCGCCTGGGAGACCTGGAAGAAGCTCCTGGCTCCTGGCTTCAGATCAGCGCAGCTCCAGCTGTTGCGGCCAACTGGGGAGTGAACCATCAGATGGAAGACCTCTCTCTCTTTCTGCCTCTCTGCTCTCTGTGTAACTCTGACTTTCAAATAAATAAATAAATCTTTAAAAAAATCTGAAATTGAAACACTTAAGGTCCCAAGGATCTTGGATAAGAGATACTCAACCTCTATAAGAAAAGAAATCAGAAATCCATGTTACTGATGAAAATAATTTTTTAAAAATGGATTCAAATGAATATTATCCAACTGAGCACAGAAATTAAGTTTTCTTCCAGGAATGCAGGAATGTCTTAACATGAAGAAAATCTATCATATATACTGTTGGTGGGAGTATAAAGTAGCAGACTCAAAATTAACTTATAAATTCAAATCAGTTAAATGTCTAGAAAATGTTGTCTTAAATGTTAACCTAGAAGTGAGTGTTATGGCTCAGTGAATTAAGCTGCTAACTGGGATTCCTGCAATGCACATAAATGTGCCAGTTAAGAGTTCTGGCTCCCCAGTTTCAGAAACAGCTTCCTGTTAATGCATCTGGAAAAGCAGGGGATGATACTCCAAGTATTTGTGTTCCCATCACCCATGTGGAGATCCAGGTAGTGTTCCAGGCTTCTGCTCTTAGCCTGGTCCAGCCTTGGCTGTGGGCATTTGGTGGGAGTGAACCAGCAGTTGAAGACCTCTCTCTCCCTCACTCTCTATCACTCTGCCTTTCAAAATGGTACCATAAAGGTGGCAAAGTCATCCTTCTGAGGAAAGGTCAAATTGTTTATTTATAAATGTCGATAAAATTGGTTCATAGGAGCTGGTGCTGTGCCATAGAGGGTAAAGCCGCCGCCTTTACCCTTTACCTGCCAGCATCCCATATGGGTGCTAGTTTGAGTCCCGGTTGCTCCACTTCTGATCCAGCACTCTGCTATGGCCTGGGAAAGCAGTAGAAGATGGCCCAAGTACTTGGGCCCCTGCACCCACGTGGGCGACCTGGAAGAAGCTCCAGACTCCTGGCTTCAGATAGGCCCAGCTCCAGCCATTGGGCCATTTAGAGAGTGAATCAGCAGATGGAAGACCTCTCTCTCTCTCTCTCTCTCTCTCTCTGCCTCTGTAACTCTGCCTTTCAAATAAATAAATAAATAAATAAATCTTTAAAAAAAAACTGGTTCATAACATAAAGAAAAATTGTTGTTCCTTTCTTTACACTAAATCCAAGGTGAACTTCAGACAGATTGAAGATACTGATGGAAAAACAAAACAAATAATGGAAGAAAATGTAGAAGAGTATCTTTTTGACTTAAGGCAGGGAAAAGTATTTTTAAAAATAATTTTATTTATTTATTTGTTCATATGATAGGCAGAGAGACTGCATCAGACAGATACAGAGAGTTTCTATTCATTCCACGACTATGACAGTCATAGCTGAGACAGGCTAAAGCTGGGAGGTAGAAACTCATTCCAGGCCTCTCATACGGGTGACAGGAATCTAGCTGTTCAGCCATCACTGCTGAATAGCAAATTATATCTTTCTGTCAGAAGTCTGACCTCTTCTTCAAGGGAGGTGGAACCATAAAATGTCTCAATTGTTCTAAGAAGCATCTTGGAAGCACTTGGTGAAGTTCAATGTATATAAGCCTTGTGCCACTAAAACCCCATCTCTTGGGTATTTGAGTATGCCCTAGAAAAATGGTCACATGGGTCACCATGGAAACATGCAAATGTTCATCCATCTCTGCCATGATAACTGGTAGGTGGAAGCAACTCTGGTAGGCGTTTTAACCACACATAGGTACATAATAAAGGACAGATGTAGACTGTGGTAGAATTGTAGCAACAGGGGCTAGTGTAGAGGCACAGCAGGTGGGGCCACTGCTTGACATGCCAGAATCTCCTATCAGAGTTCAGGCTCAAGTCTGGGCTGCTCCACTTCCAATCCAACTTCTAGCTAATATGTCTGGGTAGGTATCAGAAGATGGCTCACGTACTTGGGTCCCTGCAAACCTTGTTGGAGACCAGGATGGAGTTGTGGCCATCTGAAGAGTGAACCAGTGGGTGGAAGCTCTCTTTCTCTCCCCTTTTTTCTGATGCTCCGCATTTTGCATAACTAAATATTTTTTAAAAGATTTATTTCTTTATTTTAAAGGCAATGAGAGAGAGAGAGACAGAGAGAGAGAGACAGAGAGAGACAGAGAGATGGTTCATCTACTGCTTCACTCCCCAAATGGCCACAATGGCTGTAGCTGGACCAGGCCAAGGTCAGGAGCCAGGAGCTTCTTCCAGGTCTCCCACATGGGTGCTGGGGCCAAGTACTAGGGCCATCTTCTGCTGCTCTTCCAGGTGCATTAGCAGGCAGCTAGATCAGAAGTAGAGCAGCAGAACTCTGTCAGGTCATCATATGGGATGCCAGTGCCTCAGGTGGAGGCTTTACCCTCTATGCCACAGCGCAGGCCCCTTAATAAATCTTATAAAGAGCAACATACCAACTGAAAATATTCAAGGTATACATACTCATATAGTGCACAAATGGATTTTAAACACAAATACCACATAAAATATTACTTAAAAGCACAATATTATTTAAGAATAAATATTTTTAAAAATACACGTTCCAGATTCCTATAACTCTCCCCACACCTCCTACTTAAAACTAGAGGACAAAAGGAATGTAAATAAAACTTCAATTGACACTACATATAGAAAAATAATCCGACAACCTCCAATTTTACACGCATGGTGGACAAACTGCACTGGAGAGCAGCCAGAACTCCCACAAGAATGTGGAGGGCACTGGATCTGCTGGAAAGACTAGGGAATATGGATGGTCTTAGCACTGGGGGATCCTGATAACATCAAGAAGAGTTCATGGCCAGCATTGTGGCTCACTTGGCTAATCCTCGGCCTGCGGCACTGGCACCCTGGGTTCTAGTCCTAGTTGGGCCGCCGGTTCTGTCCCGGTTGCTCCTCTTTCAGTCCAGCTCTCTGCTGTGGCCCGGGAAGGCAGTGGAGGATGGCCCAAGTGCTTGGGCCCTGCACTCACATGGGAGACCAGGAGGAAACACCTACCTCCTGGCTTCGGATCGGTGCAGCGCGCCAGCTGTAGCGGCCATTTGTGGGGTGAACCAACGGAAAAGGAAGACCTTTCTCTCTGTCTCTCTCTCTCTCTAACTCTGTCAGAAAAAAAAAAAAGAAGAGTTCACAAGTGCCCAAGCCTCAGTGAGAACACCTGAGAACTGGTCCGAACCCTGGCATATCAGCCCTGGCAACGAGAAATAAGAGGGCTTGGAAAATTCACAGGAAGAATGGTAGGAGTATTGGGAAAATGTCTCTCTTGGGATAATGAGTCAGTTTGGAACATATTTTTTCCCTATAAGTACATTACTAAGGGGAAAAAGAAAAGAGAAAGAGAAGGAAAGTCAGAGGGAGTCTGGCGACAGGAAAAGCACTCTCAGTAAGAAAGCTGTTCTTCACTACAACAGAAGAGGGAGCACATGAGCTGGAAAAGCAAGGAAAACCCTCACAACCATCCCCACTTTCTCCCAAACGTCATTCTGCTAAAGCTGGGACAGAAAATTCTACACATCTAAACCCAAACAACAGCAGATATTATGTATCCATACAAAGTTACTCTAAGGAAAAAAACCCGCAGAAACAAAAATCACAAGTTTGACACAACAGAAAAATGCTGTTCTGAATCCTGAAGTGGAAACCAAGACTAAATGCAAGAGATGTAAGTGGAGTAGATGCCCTGTGGACCCCTCCACCACCGCCCCATCATCCTCTACAGTGGGGGTGCTTCAGGACTGAAGCACCATACTTCAACCAACTGGTAGTGCTGGTGACTGAGTTCCTCTCTAGGAATTTCCTTTAGCTAAAGAGAACCCCCTCACCCAAGATCACCTGTATGGAGTGACTGGTCCATGCTGGGCTATGGAAGCCCTGACCTCAGGGAGACCACTCTGAATGGCCATCCCAACTCCAGACTCCTCATGGGACCAGCTGAGACCTTTGCCAGAACTGCATTATGGACAGTGTTGAGCTGGAAATGGCTCTATTGGCCTGTGACTGCCAGGTGTTATGCTTTTAGGAATTCTATAAGCAGGTTGTTAAATACAAACATTATTAAAATTTACATAAACTGCAAATTGAAGTATATTCAAAACCAAGGTAATAGACAATCATCACTTCCTAATTATTGTATCACATTTACTATGATCTATGTTCTGAAGGTTATGTCTCATGTACCGTGATGGGTGCTACAATGTGGAACACTGTCATACGCTGATGAATGACAGTGGTTTTTCCCTTGAGAAGTGGCTGTGAAACATTTACCAGCACATCCCTAATCGCAGTTCAGCTACTCCTCCTTTGCAATCTTGCTTTCACCTTGTCACTAACATTGATCCCAAGGGTTTTCTCCAATAAACTCTGCATATACACATCTGTGTCTCAGAGGCTGTGTCCCAAAGAAGATGACCTAAAACAACAAAAACAAACAACAGAACTAAACATATAGTACAAGGAAGGGTGGAAATAAAAAAAGAAACTTAGAAAAATTCGTGATAAAAAGGATAAAAAATAAGGATAAGTATAGAAATCAAACAAGAGATATCATAAATATATCTGGAAGTTCTGAAGAGATAATCAAACTAATAAAATAGAATAATATTTACAAGTATAACTGGATGGAAGAAGTCTCCCTCTTTTAATTACACTGCCTTTCAAAATAAATAACTTTTTAAAAAAGGCACTGGTTTTTACTTTTCCTATCCTATATATTAACTTCCAGAAACAGAAAACATGTGATATTTGTCTTTTATTTGTTTATTTGAATGGTAGAGCTACAGAGAGGCAGAGAGAGAAAGAGAGAGAGAGAGAGAGAAAAGTCTTCCATCTGCTATTCACTTCCCAAATGGCTTCAAAGGCCAGAGCTTGTTAATCTGAAGCCAGGAGCCTGGAGCTTCTTCTGGGTCTCCCATGCGGTTCAAGGGGCCCAATCTCTTGGGCCATCTTCTACTGTTTTTCCAGGCCATAGCAGAGTGCTGAATCAGAAATAGAGCAGCCAGGACTTGAACCGGTGTCAATATAGGATGCTGGCACTCAGGAGGAGGCTTTACGTGCTAGGCCACAGCCCCCGGCCCATGATATTTGTCTTTCTGGGTGTAGCTTATTTCACTTAGCATAAGGATCTCCACTTAGTTGCAAATGCCATTCTCTTTTATGGCTGAGTAATATTCTATTATGTATATATACTATATTTTCTTCATGCACCCATCAGTTGATGACAGGTTGATTCCACATCTTTGCTATTCTGAATTGGGTTGCTATAAACATATGAGTGCAGGACTCTTTCATATGCTGATTTCTTTCCCTTTGGACATATTGCCAGAAGTGGGATGGTAGGCTCATATGGTAGTTCCATTTCTAGATTTCTGAGGAAACTCCATACTGTTTTCCATAAGGGTTTTACTAATTTGCATTCCCAACAACAGTGTATTTGGGTACCCTTTTCTTCACAACCTTGCTTGTATTTCTTAATCTTTGATCTTTGGTTAATAGAAATGATAATACACCATTGTGGTTTTTGTTTGCATTTCCTTGATAGCTAGTGATCTTGAGCATGTTTTCATGTGTTTTGACCATTTTCATTATGTCCTTCGAAATTTGAAAAAAAAATGTCTATTTATGTTCTTTGTCCACTTCTTTTTGAAAAGAATTATTCATTTATTTGAATTTCAGAGTTTTGGGGCATGGGAGAGAGAGAGGGAGGGAGAGAAAGAGAGAGAAAAAGAGAGAGACTAACTCTTCTATTTGCTGGTTCACTCTCCAGATGTCTATAGTAGCCAGTGCCAGGCGAGACCAAAGCCGGGAGCCAGAAGCTTCATCCAGGTCTTCCACACGGGTGGCAGGGGTCCAAGTACTTGGGTCATCTTCTGCTGCTTTTCCCAGGCCATTAGCAACGAGCTGGATTGGAAGTAGAACAGCTGCATGCCTACATGGGATGCTGGCATTGTAGGTGGTGGTTTTACCCACTATGCCAGTCCCAGTCCATTTTTATTTAATTTTTTGTTTTTGTTTTTGTTTCTTTTTTTGTGTTTGCCCATTCCTTAACTAGATTGTTTTTGTTTCTTTCTATTTTTTGTGTTTGCCCATTCCTTAAGTGGATTGTTTTGTGGTTGAGTTTCTTATACTTGTTCTGGAGATATGTTCTTTATCAGATGGCATAGTTTGCAAATATTTTCTAACATTCTGTTGGCTGTCTCTTCACTTTGTTGGTGGCTTTGCTGTGTTGAAGCTTCTTAGACTGATAGAATCCCATTTGCCTGTTTTTCCTTTTGTTGCCTGTGCTTTGAGGGTTTTACCAAAAAGTCTTTGCCTAGGTTCTGCAGCATTTCTCCCATGTTTTCCTGTAGTAGGCTGACAGTGTCAGGTCTTAAGTTTAGAGCCTTGATCTATTTTGAGTTGACTTTTGAATAGAATGTAAGGTATCAGCCTTTTTATAAGCATCTGTGTGGGTAAATACAATTTTCCCAGTACCATTTGTTGAAGAGACTGTCCTTTATCCAGGGAATATTTTACGCACGTTCATCAATTACTAGCTGGTTAGATGTGTGGATTCATTTTTGGGGTTTCTGTTACACTCCATTGACCTATTTTTATGCCCAAACCATGTTCTTTTGATTATAATAACCTTGTAGTATATCTTGAAATCAGGTACTGTGACGCCTCCAGCTTTGTTTTTGATGTTTAAGATTGTTTTAGCTTTTCAGGGTCTTTTCTGTTTCCATATGAATTTCAAGATTGTTTTTTTCTAGTTCTGTGAACAATGTCCTTGGAATTCTGATGGGGGTTGCATTGGAACTGTACACTGCTTTGGGTAGTGTGGACATTTTTATGATATTGATTCTTCCAGACCATGAACACGGAAGGTTTTCCCATTTCTTGTGTCTTCTTCTGTTTCTTTCATTAATGTTTTTTAGTTTTCATTGTAGAGATCTTTAACTTCTTAGCTAAGATTATCGCAAAACATTTAATTTTTTATAGCTACTGTGGATGAGATTGCTCTTTTAAGTTGTTTCTCAGCCAGATCATTGTTGGGTTTTGTGTGTTGATTTTATATCCTGCAATTTTTCTGATGTCTCTTTATCATTTCTAATATTCTCTTGGTGGAATCTTCTAGTTCCCCTATAATCATGCCATCTTTGAAAGGAGATGATTTGACTTCCTCCATTCCAGTTTGAACCCTCTTGATTTCCTTTCCTTGCCTAATAGCTCCTAAACTCCCCAAAATATATTGAGTAAAAATGGTGATGGATGACATCTTTGTCTGGTTCCAGATCTTCGTGGAAATGTTTCCAATTTTTTTCCATTGAAAAATGGTGGTTATGGGTTTATCATATGTTGCCTTTATTGTGCTAAGTTATGTTCCTTCTATACTAAATTTTTAAAAAGATTTACTTAAAATCAGAGAGAGAGAGAAAGATTCCATATGCTGGTTCACTCCAAATGGCCACAATAGCTAGTGCTGAGCCAGGCTGAAGCCAGTAGCCAGGAGCTTCATCTGGGTCTCCCATGTGGGTGGCAGGGACCCAAGTACTTGAGCCACGTTCTGCTGCTTTTTCTAGACCATTAGCAGGGAGTTGGATTGGAACTAGCACATCCAGGACATGAACTTTTGCCAACATGGGATGCTGGCACTACAGGCTTTATCTTCTAAGCAACAATGCCTACCCCTTTACCCCATTTTAAAGATTTTATTAATAGTGCAAGGATATTGTATTTTTTGAAATGTTTTCTCTGCATCTATTGAGTTAACCATATCATTTTTATTTTTCATTTTGTTGATATATCACACGTGGGACTTGAAATTGAATAAATCTAGAACTGGCTAATTTTTAACTTGATAATTTTGCATGGCCCATGAATAATGTTACAAATACCCAAATGCCCCTTGGCTGAAAATAGGTTCACAATCCCTGATTTAGAATCATATGGTTTATAAAACTTGGTGCCCTAGTCTCAGAAGCATATAAATTCACAATAGTCACATCTTACTGCATTGATCCATTGATCACTACATAGTGACCTTCTTTGTCTAACAGTTTTTGCCTTGAAGTCTATTTGGCCTGATAGGAATATAGCTTCTCCTGCTCATTTTTAATTTCTATTTGCACTACAATGATGGAGTAGAGTAGCTGTGACTGAAACAGTATGTTCTAGGATGCCTAAAATAATATTTTTCCATTTGTACAAAACATTTGCTGATACATGGTCTAGAAAAATCAACAAAACAATAAACCAAGCCCTGACTTACAGCATTTGCTGTTTCCACAGCATAAATACTCCTACTCAGCCAAGGTCATGCTACCAAACTGACATGTCTGAACACAGACTTGAGATGCAAACATTATACAGTATTTCCATAAAGAGATAATGGTGGACAAATAACCCCAGAACAGAACTGCTTGTAAAATGAAGTCAGAAAACAACCACAGAATGATGAGTTTTGAGTATTTACCACCCCTGTGTTTAACGTAATTTATTTCATTGTAAGCTTTTATAATTTGATTTTTAATGATGGTTATGCTTAACAACAGGCTCACAAAGTCCCTGAAAATTCAGCAATCAACCTTGCAAACTGGTGGAAGCTAGTTGTGGTATATACTAGTTCTGTTTTCAGAAAGAGGTTTTGGGACAGCAAGTAATTTGCCTAGTTCACAAAGTGGCTGAGTCAACATTCAAATCTAAGACTAACACCCTGTCCCAGTTAGGTTTCTTTTTTCTTTTTTTTTTTTTTGACAGGCAGAGTGGACAGTGAGAGAGAGAGGCAGAGAGAAAGGTCTTCCTTTGCCGTTGGTTCACCCTCCAATGGCCGCCGCGGCCGGCGCACTGCGGCCAGCGCACCGCGCTGATCCGATGGCAGGAGCCAGGAGCCAGGTGCTTTTCCTGGTCTCCCATGGGGTGCAGGGCCCAAGCACCTGGGCCATCCTCCACTGCACTCCCGGGCCACAGCAGAGGGCTGGCCTGGAAGAGGGGCAACCGGGACAGAATCCGGCGCCCCGACCGGGACTAGAACCTGGTGTGCCGGCGCCGCTAGGCGGAGGATTAGCCTAGTGAGCCGCGGCGCCGGCCCCCAGTTAGGTTTCTTAACCTTCTTGGTAGAGAACAAGAGCCCTTATTTTGACGGAGCTCCAGATGAAAGGGGATGCATTTTCTGAAATAACATCCTGTACCAATATAGTGCCCTCTTTTACATTCCCATATTACATTTGCTGGTCTTGCTAGAGTCCTTGATGTTTGCTACTATTGAAACCAAATAAGCAGGAGGCCAATAGCCTGGGATGTTTCTATATCCAGAAAGTGACACAAAACACAAGGGACACTACCTGGAACTGATTAACTTGAGTCAGCTTCAAGCAATCACATTAAACAAGTAGTCAAGTAATTGACTAGGCACCTCCCATGTGACAGTAACCAAAAAGTCAAACATTTAGCTGTAGTGCATCAATTAATTTTAAAGATTTATTTATGGGCCAGTGCTGTGGCACAGAAGATTTAAAGCCCTGGCCTGCAGTGCGGATATCCCATATGGGTACTGGTTTGAGTCCTGGCTGCTCCACTTCCAATCCAGCTCTCTGCTATGGCTTGGGAAAGCAGTGGAATATGGCTCAAAACCTTGGGCCCCTGCACCCGCATGGGAGACCTGGAGGAAGCTCTTGGCTCCTGGCTTCAGATTGGCACAGCTCCGGCCAATTGCGGTCATTTGGGGAGTGAACCAGCGGATGGAAGACCTCTTTTCTCTCTAACTCTACCTCTCTCTGTAACTCTGCCTCTCAAATAAATAATAAAACTTTTAAAAAAAGATTTATCTATTTATTTGAGAGGCAGAGTTACAGAGAGAGAGAGAGCACGCGCGAACAAGCAAGTGAGATATCTTCCATCTGTTCACTTCCTAAATGGCCACAATGGCTAGAACAGTGCTGATTTTAAGCCAGGAGCCAAGAAATTTCTTCCAGGTCTCCCACATGGATGCAGGGGCCATCCTCTGCTGTTTTCCCAGGTATATTAGCAGAGAGCTGTATCAGAAATGGAGCAGTCAGGACTTGAACCCGTGTCCATATGGGATGCTGGTGCCACAGGTGGCAGCTTTACCTGCTAGGCCACAGCACCTCAAGTTCCTGACTTCCTCTTTCAGCCTATAAAGCTTTTGCCTTGGCTGCTGGAGTAGAGGTCTCAATCTCTTTTGGTTGGGAGTGCTGCCTATTTATAGAGAATTTTTAATGTTATTTATTGGTTTTAATTTATTTGAAAGACAGTGACAGAGCAACAGTATCATCCAGCCATCAGCGGGCTCATTCTCCAAATGCTGACAACAACCAGGGCTGGGCCAAGTCAAAGCCAGGAGCCAGGCACTCAGTCCCAGGTCTCTCACCTGGGTGGCAGGCACCCGCGTACTTGGGCCATCAGCTGCTGCCTTCCAGGGTACGCATTAGTAGCAAGCTGGTTAGGAAGCGGAAGTGGGGCTTGGTCCCTGGTGCTCTCACGTGGGGTGTGGGGTCCCCAACGGCTGCTTCACCGGCTAAGCCGCACCCCCTGCCCTTCAGCGTTATTAATGCTCAGATAAATGGCTAAAGTTATTTAGGGCTGGGTTGTTGGAGACCCGGGTGGCGTTCTTGGGTACTGGCTGACACCGACGCCAGCTCACGCTGTTGCAGAAATTCAGAGCGTGGATCAGCAGACTCAAGACCTTGTCATCCCGCCTTTCACATAAAAGCCAAACGCTTTCTAAAACGCATTTCCCCTAAAGCTCTTCTTCTGCTAACATTACGGATCCTCAAAGAGCTTGAGAAATGCATTTTATGGACGAAGAGACGCGTGGATTTCAAAATCCTTCGCCTTCAGTAATAAACTGACCTTGGAATCCCATTCTCCGCCTACTTCCGGGAGAGGCCGCCCCGTCACTCACGCGGGAATTTCTCGTCCTCAACCACTCTACCCGTCGAGGACGCAGCCGCTTCGTTCCTGAGCAAACTCGGCTCCAGTGAGGGGCGGAGACCGAGGGCACGCGAGGCCAGAGCCCTTCTCCCCTCCGCAGCCCGCCGCCCCTCGCACTGTCCTCGCGGGCACCCACTCGGCCTAAGGGAGCCGGGCTGAAGCCCGAGTAACTCGGAGTCAACTGCGGTGAGACTGACAGAACAGGGTCAAGGCCAGCGTGGACCCCGCGCCCAGTCAGGAGAGCGCTCAGACCCTTCAGGGAGCCCCGCTGAGAAACCAAGGCGGCCGCAGCGCGAGAACGGACGCCTCAGGGAGCGCCCGCGCCCCTGCCCGCGCCCCTGCCCGCGCCCCTGCCCGCGCCCCTGCCCGCGCCCCTGCCCGCGCCCCTGCCCGCGCCCCTGCCCGTGATGCCAACGCCCGAGCAACTGCCACGGCGGGGGGCGGGGCTCCGAGCGAGGTGGGCGGGGACGCGGAGGGGGCGGGGCTCTGAGTCAGGTGGGGCGGGGCCGCAAGAGGGGTAGGCACGCGGTGGCTTCCGCGCCACAGGTGCGCGAGGTGGAGGCCGCTGACCATTGGCAGGAGCGGTAGGAAGGCAAGGGGAAGAACGGGCAGAGACCTCGGCTTCCTCCACACCCTCCTTCTCCTGCGACTTCAGGGCGGAGCCCTTGATCCCTGCTTTTCCCTGTTTCTGGGTCCTGTGCTGCCAGGGTTGGGGGTGGAGGGTCGAGGCGGGGTGCGAGAAGCGGGCGGGGTTAGGAGTGATTGTGGAGGGCTGCACTTTTAAATGTCGGGGTGGGCCCCGCAGGGTTGGGCCCCGTCCACCCACGTGGGAGACCCAGATGTAGCTCCTGGCTCCTGGCTTCAGCCGGCCCAGCGCTAGCCTTGGTGGCCATCTGGGGAGTGAACCAGTGGATGAAAAGAGCTGTCTTCCATAACTCTGATTTTCAAATAAATAAATCTTTTTTAAAAATTGAGAACAGGGGCCGCCGCTGTGGCGCAACAGGTTAACACCTTGGCCTGAAGCGCCGGCATCCCATATGGGTGCCGGTTTGAATCCCGGCTGCTCCTTTTCCTATCCAGCTCTCTGCTGTGGCCTGGGAAAGCAGTAGAAGATGGCCCAGGTCCTTGGGCCCCTGCACCACTGTGGGAGACCCAGAAGAAGCTCCTGGCTCCTAGCTACTGGCTTCGGATCAGGGCAGCTCTTACCATTGCAGCCAGTTGGGGAATGAACCAAAGGATGGATGACCTCCTCTCTCTCTCTCTCTCTCTCTCTCTCTCTCTCTCTCTCTCTCTCTTTCTCTCTCTATCTCTGCCTCTCTCCTCTCTGTGTAACTCTGACTTTAAAATAAATAAATAAATCTTTAAAAAAATTGAGAAGAAGGAGCATACCTAAATGCAATAAGGGCAACATATATCAAACCCACAAGTCACGTTATATTGAATTGAAAAATAATTGGAAACATTTCCACCAAGATCTGGAACCAAAGATCTATCTGGCCGGCGCTGAGGCACAGTAGGCTAAGCCTACACCTGAGGCACCGCCAGCCCATATGGGCACTGATTCAGGTCCTGGCTGCTCCTCTTCTGATCCAGCTCTGTGCTATGGCCTAGGAAAGCAGTGGAAGATGGCCCAAATGCTTGGGCCCTGCTGCCCCTGTCCGGGCCGGGATGGGGTTCTTGACTCCTAGCTTTGGCCTGGCCTAGACCTGGCTGTTGAAGTCCTTTGCATAAATGAATAAATCTTTAAAAGAGCTAGAGCTATCAAACTGTTGTTGAAAGTGGTTGTCATGGCAGGCGCCTTGGCTCAATAGGCTAATCCTCCACCTGCGGTGCCGGCACACGGGGTTCTAGTCCCGGTCGGGGTGCCAGATTCTGTCCCAGTTGTCCCTCTTCCAGTCAAGCTCTCTGCTGTGGCCCGGGAGTGCAGTGGAGGATAGCTCATAGTCCTTGGGCCCTGCACCCGCATGCGAGACCGAGAAGCTCCTGGCTTCGGATCAGTGCGATGAGCTGGCCACAGCGTGCCAGCTGCAGCGGCCATTGGAGGGTGAACCGATGGCAAAAGGAAGACCTTTCTCTCCGTCTCTCTCTCTCTCACTGTCCACTCTGCCTGTCAAAAAAAATTTAAAAAAATAAAAAGTAAAGTGGTTGTCACCTGTTTTACATTCCCACAGTTAGTATATCAGATTTTCAGGTGCTCTGCATCTTCCTCAACACTTGATGTGGTCAATCTTGGAAACATTAGCCAGTCAGAAGTTTTATGTTGGTATCTGTTTGCAATTTCATACTGACAAATGAGTCTGAGGTTTTTTCCCCCCCATGGGCCTATTTACATTGGGCATGTCTTTGGTGATTCAAATATTTCTGATTGTTTAATTTTGAAAATGCTTACATATTCTGAATACAACTTCATTTATCAGGTGGATGATTTACAAATATTTTTTCCTCTTCTGTGGCTTGTCTTTTCCTTCTATCATAGTGTGTTTCAAAGAACAGAAATTCCAAATCCAATTGATCATTTTGTTTGGTGGATCATGGTTTTAGTGTGATACATAAGCAAAGCTTTCCTAACACAAGGTCACAAGCATTTCCTCTCATGTGGTGTTCTGGGAGTTTTATACTTTTCAATTTTACATTTAGGCTATTATCTAATTTGTCATCATCTGTATCTATGATGTCAGATCATCTATTAGCTTTTCTCTCTATACAGAAGCACCTGAGGCAGGTGAATTTACACAGCAGAGAGGGCTATTTTGGCTCGAGTCTCAGAAGCTCCCAGTCCAAGATTGGTTCGGCCATTGATTCAGCCCCTGCTCTTTTTTTTTTTTTCCAGCCCCAGTCTCTTTTTTTCCTTTTTAAAATTTATTTTATTTATTTGAAAGAGTTACAGGGAGAAGTAGAGACAGAGAAAGAGAGAGGTCTTCCATCCACTGGTTCACTCCCCAAATGACTACAATGACCAGAACTGAGCCGATCTGAAGTCAGGAGCCAAGAGCTTCTTTCAGGTCTCCCACATGGGTCCAGGGACCCAGGACATGGGCCATCTTCCCCTGTTTTGCCAGGAATCAGGAGGCAGGAGCCTCTTCCAGGTCTCCCACGTGGATGCAGGGGCCCAAGCTCTTGGGCCATCTTCTACTACTTTCCCAGGCCATAGCAGAGAGCTGGATCAGAATTGGAGCAGCCAGGACTCGAACTGGAGCCCATACGGGTTCGCAGCACTGCAGACAGAGGCTTTATCTGCTACACCATAGCACCGGCCCCACAAAGACATAATTTTAATCCTCTCTATATTCACAGGCTTAATTCACCACTAACTGTAATATTCAACAAGTAAAAAGTAGGAAGATCACAGTTGCACAGGAATATAAACAAGTGCTAAAAATGACAATCATATCACAAAATGTCCTTTTCAGTCCTACACATTTTTTTGTTTCTATATTAACTGCCACACATAAGAGAAAACATGATATTTGTCTTTTTGAAACTGGCTTATTTCACTAAGCATGATGGTTTCTATTTGCATTCATTTTGTGCAAAAGACAGGATTTCATTCTTTTTTATGGCTGAGTGGACTAGGGTACCTTTCTCCTACACCTTTGCCAGCCTTTACCATTTTTTATTTTTGGAGGATAGCACAATTTATTATTATTTTTTTTTAAAGATTTATTTTATTTATTTGAAAGTTACAGAGAGAGGTAGAGACAGAGGTCTTCCATCTGCTGGTTCACTCCCCAGATGACTGCCAACGGCTGGAGCTGCACTGATCTGAAGCCAGGAGCTTCTTCGGGGTCTCCCATGTGGGTGCAGGGGCCCAAGGACTTGGGCCATCTTCTACTGCTTTTCCAGGCCATAGCAGAGAGCTGAATCGGAAGAGGAGCAGCCGGGACTAGAACTGACGGCCATATGGGATACCGGCGCTTCAGGCCAGGGCTTTAACCGCTGCGCCACAGCATAGCACAATTTAATGCCTCTTTGAGGGCTTCTTCCAGGGCCCCTGTGGTCTGCCAGTCCAGTCCCCTCCCCTGTCCAGGCGGAGAGGCAGGCGGGAGAGGGCGTGTGCAGGAGGCGACAGCAGCACTGGCCCATCTGTGGCGGGGCTTGGACGCCCCGCTCCTGCCCTGCCCTCCGGATTGCATCTATATTCATCAGGAAAATTGGTCTGTAGCTCTCTTTTTCTGTTGTACCTTTTCAGGTTTAGGAGTTAAGGTGATGCAGGTGATGCATAGCTTGAGAAGAATTGAAATTAGTTCTTTAAATGTCTGGTAGAATTCAGCAGTGAAGCCGTGCAGTCCTGGGCTTTTCTTTGTTATTAGGGTCTTTATTACTGATTCAATTTCCATCTTTGTTATTGGTCTGTTTAGATTTTCTGTGTTTTCATGGCTTAATTTATGTAGGTTGTATATGTATAGGAATCTATCCATTTCTTCTAGCTTTCCCAATTGTTTTGCGCACATCTCTTTGCTCTTTGTAATAATTCCCGATGATTATTTTTATTTCTGTTGTATCTGTTTTTATATTTTCTTTTTCATTTCTGATTTTATTGATTGGGTCTTCTCCCTCTTTTTTTTGGTTAGTTGGGCCAATGGTGTATCAAATTTGTTTATTTTTTCAAAAATAGCTCTTCATTTTACCGTCCTTCTGTATTTTTTGTTTCAATTTTGTCTACTTCTTTTCTAGTTTTAATTATTTCTTTTCTTCTAGTAATTTTGTTTTGTTGTTGTTGTTGTTGTTGTTTTTCTAGGTCCTTGAGGTGCAACGATACCTCATTTATTTGATACCTTTCCAGTTTCTTGATGTAGGCACCAATTGCTATAAATTTCCCTATTAACACTGCTTTTGCTGTATCCCTTATGTTTTGATACATTGTTTATCTTCATTTGTTTCCAGAAATTTTTTGATTTATTATTTGATTTATTATTTGACCCACTGTTCATTTAGGAGCATGTTGTTCAATCTCCACATGTTTGCATATGTTCTCCAGATTCTTGAGTTGTTGATTTCCAGCTTCAATTCATTGTGGTCCGAGATGATGCATGGTATGATTTAGATTTTTTTTTAATTTGCTGGGACTTGCTTTATGGACTAGGGTGAAAGTTACTATCCTAGAGAAAGTTTCATGAACTGGTAAGAAGAAAGTGTATTCTGCAACTATGGGGTGAAAAGTTCTGTAGATATCAGTTAGGTCCTTTTTTTCTATAGCGTCAATTAACTGTTGTTTCTTTGCTGATTTTCTTTCTGGTTGATCTTTCTATTGCTGAAAGTGGGGTATTGAAGCCCATTTACTCTTATAATGGAGTCCATTTCTCCCTTTAGATCCATTAACATTTCTTTTAAATAACCAGGTGCCTTTGCACTGGGTTCATATACACTTATTATAATCACATCTTCATGTTGGGTTTATCCCTTAATCATTACATAATGCCCTTCTTTGTCTCTCTTTTTTTAGGGATTTATTTATTTATTTGAACGTCGGAGTTACACAGAGAGAGGAGAGACAGAGAGGTCTTCCATCTTATGGTTCACTCCCCAGTTGGCCGCAATGGCTGGAGCTGTGTGGGTCTGAAGGCAGGAGCCAGCAGCTTCTTCCAGGTCTCCCCCATGCGGGTGCAGGGTCCCAAGGACTTGGGCCATATTGTACTTCTTTCCCAGGCCATAGCAGAGAGCTGGATTGGAAGTGGAGTTGCCAGATCTCGAACCAGCACCCATACGGGATGCTGGCGCTTCAGGCCAGGGCATTAACCCACTGTGCCATAATGGCAGCTCCTTCCTTGTCTCTTTATTACAGTTTTTGTCTTAATGTCTATTTTATCTCTTCTTTGGATGGCTATTCTTCCTCTGTTTTGCTCTCTGTTAGTATGGAATATCTTTTTCCATCCTTTCACTTTCTGTCTGTGTGTGCCTTTCTTGGTGAGGTGTGTTTTTTGTAGGCAGTAAATAGATGGATATTGTTTTTTAATCCATTCAGCCAGTCTGTGTCTTTTAACTGGAGATTTTAGGCCATTTACATTCAAGGTCACTATGATAAATAATGACTTAACCCTGCCATTTTTCCATAAATGTTCCTACTTTTTATTTTGGATTTCCTTTGTAATTTTACTGTGAGTTTTTCTGCCTTCACAGTCTTTCATAGTGATGACCATGTTTCTGTGCGTAGCACATCCTTAAGCATTTTTTAAAGGCCAGATGAGTAATGAGAAATTCTTTCAATTTATGTTTATTATGGAAAGTCTTTATTTCACCTTCATTCATAAATAAGAACTTTGCAGGGTACAGTATTCTGCGTTAACAGTTTTTTTCTCTTAAGACTTCAACTATATCTCATCATTCTCTCCTAGCCTGTAGTATTTTTGATGAGAAGTCCGCTGTGAGCCTAATTGGAGATCCTCTGAAAGTAATCTGGTGTTTCTTTCATGCACATTTAAGAACCTTTTTTATATCTTACTGTGAAAAGTTTGACAACAATGTGTCATGATGAAGATCTTTTCTGGCTATGTCTATTAGGAGTTCTGTATGCTTCCTGTACTTGTATGTCCCTTTCTTTCCAAATTGGAGAAATTTTCAGTAATTATTTCGTTAAATAGGCTTTATATTACATTCTCTCTTTCCATGCCTTCAGGAACTCTAATGACTGATATGTTGGGTCATTTGATAGTATCCAGTAAATCTCCAACACTGTTTTTAGTTTTTCTGTTTTTTATTCTTTTTTATCTGGTCTGACCGCACTTTCCAGAGACTTTTCCTCTAACTTGGATATTCTCTCTTCTGCCTCACTGAGTTCGTTGTTAAGGCTTTCCACTGCTTTTTTATTTGATCTATTGAATTCTGGATATGGCCAGAGAGCTCTGGTCAGTGCTGCAGGGTGAGATGAGTATTGAGGGTAACACCCAAGTTGGGCATGGTAGAGCTCTTTTTTTATCAGAAGGTAAGTTTTGATCAGCTTTGTTGGCATAGTCACACCCTTACCTCCTCTCTTCCAAGGTGATCCATGCCCAGTGTTAGCCCACAGTTGGTGCCACACTCATCTGTGCTGCCACAAGAACCACATAAAGGACCTGTTCAGTCCTTGGTGTGAGCACGCATCCCGCTGCAGTGTCACACCCCAGGCAATCAGGGAGCTCTGGGCATGGGGAGCCACTCACGGGGATTGCCCAGAAGCGACCCAGCTTCACCCCGCACCCTCTCCTGCAGTCACAGTGTTCCCACAGTCTCAGCACAGCAGGCTCCTGCAGTCACAGAGTGCTGAGGATCTGCTCTGCCCCACCCCGCCAGTCCCATGGTTCACAGAGAGGCAGAAACGCTACCAGAGCCAGCTGCCTGTGGGTGCTTTGCTTAGGCAGTTTGAGCCCCAGAGCCTGCGCTGTCTTGGTAGCCTGGGTCACCTCACAGTCCTATGTGGGTGCCCGGTTCCTTGTCAGTCCTCCCAGCCAGACTCAGGCATCTCCTCTTGGCTGATTGCTGGGTGTGAGACACGAGCTGACACAGCTGTTATGTATGTCCAAAATGGTGCCCTCCCACCCCAGCCGGTTGCTGGATGCCAGGATGCCGAGTGAGAAATGTGTCCCTTTTTTGCTCTCTCGGTTAACAGGTTCCCTGTCTTCCACAGGGCTCCAGGCTCACTCATGCCAGGCTCTCCCTGCAGCTTTATTCCCAGTGGCATGGGCTGGTGAAGTCTGGACTCACCTTACTGGTGCTGAGGCTTTCAGCTGCTGCGGTCCTCCTGTGTTGTGTCCATGCTTTGTGCTGTGCAGCCACACCCTCCACATAGAGCCATGGCGTCCTTCTTTCTGCTGTGGAGTTTCCACTACAGTTTTCTCCCTAACTCTTCCCTGAGATTGCACTCTCTGCTTTTCTATTTATTTATTTATTTATTTATTTATTTATTTATTTATTGACAGGCAGAGTGGACAGTGAGAGAGATAGAGAGACAGAGAGAAAGGTCTTCCTTTTTCCGTTGGTTCACTCCCCAGTGGCCGCTGCGGCCGGCGCGCTGCGGTGGGCGCACCACGCTGATTTGAAGCCAGGAGCCAGGTACCTATCCTGGTCCCCCATGCAGGTGCAGGGCCCAAAGACCTGAGCCATCCTCCACTGCACTCCCGGGCCACAGCAGAGAGCTGGACTGGAAGAGGAGCAACTGGCACAGAATCTGGCACTCCGACCAGGACTAGAACCTGGTGTGCCGGTGCCGCAGATGGAGGATTAGCCTATTGAGCTGTGGTGCCGGCCACTTTTTTAAATTTTTTTTAAGCTGTCTTCCCTTAGCCCAGAGCAGTAAGCTCCCTCACTAATCCATGACCTTGGAATCTCTAGCATTATCTTCTAATTCCATTTTCTGTTAACATCCTGAAGCACCCTGGTATATGCCATTCTACTACAAAATGTATCCACACAAGTACTAGGTTAATGAGCACTCATTTAATCTTTGAACTAGTTTTTGCATCACTTATACCAACTCCATGTTTAAGTAGCCAGTAATTAGGTATATAACCGACAGCCTATAGGAATATTATCTTACCACTCAAAATATATATGAAAATATGCTGCTCCTCCACTTCAGAAATCGCAGAGTTACAGAGAGACAGAGGCAAAGAGAGAGAGAGAGAGAGAGGTCTTCCATCCAGTGGTTCACTCCCCAGGTGGCTGCAACAGCCACAGTTGCTCCGATCTGAAGCCTGGAGCCAGGAACTTCTTCTGGGTCTCCCATGTGGGTGCAGGGGCCCAAGGACTTGGACCATCTTCGACTGCTTTCCCAGGCCATAGCAGAGAGCTGGATCGGAAGTAGAGCAGCTGGGACTAGAACCATTGTGCCTATGGGATACCGGCACTGCAGGCTATGGCTTTACCCACTGTCCACAGCACCCCCACCCAGAAATCACTTTTCCACACTATTTACAAATATACTCTCAATTTTTACAGTTTTAATGCAATTCCTGCAGTCACAGGGCTTCTTAAAAGCAGAAATGGGGGTGCAGAATGTGCTTTCTATACTGCACTTCCCCTATTGGAGGGCCTGGGTTCACTTCCTAGCCCTGACCTCAAGTCAGCTTCCTGCTAATGTGCACCCTGAGAGGTAGCAGTGGTGGCTACAGTGATTGGGTTCCTGCCATCTGTGTGGGAGACCTGGACTGAGTTTCCTGGTCCTGGCTTTGGCTCTTCCCTAGCCCCAGTTGTAGTGAGCATTTGAGAGCACATCAGTGGATATAAGCACTCTCTCTCTCTCTGCTGCTCGAATAATTTTTTTTTCAAAAAAGAAATAGAATGTAGTCTGTCTCAAAAAATAAAAGTTTTAAATAAATTTTAAAGTTATTTTTCAGAGATGCTTTAGATATTAGGAAAATCATAGTTTCTTTTAAATCCCATCCTTTTTTTTTTTTTTTTTTTTTGATAGGCAGAGTGGACAGTGAGAGAGAGAGAGAGAGAGAGAGAGAGAGAAAGGTCTTCCTTTGCCGTTGGTTCACCCTCCAATAGCCACCGCAGCCGGCGCACCGCGCTGATCTGATGGCAGGAGCCAGGTACTTCTCCTGGTCTCCCATGGGGTGCAGGGCCCAAGCACTTGGGCCATCCTCCACTGCACTCCCTGGCCACAGCAGAGAGCTGGCCTGGAAGAGGGGCAACCGGGACAGAATCCGGCGCCCTGACCGGGACTAGAACCCGGTGTGCCGGCGCCGCAAGGCGGAGGATTAGCCTAGTGAGCCGCGGCGCCAGCCAAATCCCATCCATTTTCAATCCAAGTAACTAATCATCCATGCTGGTTAAATAAACATGAAAAATATATATTTCACAAGTTTATAGTGTTTAATTCAGCTATTTAAAAACTAATCCTTTCATTTGAATACCTTTGAATACACTTTACACTGACAAAAGGGACAGGAAAGTTGTTAGAGTTTTCATTCACCCCATCTATAGATTGACAAGCATGTTTTGAATGGTGTAACTGAGGTCTGAAATATCTGTTATTTTATTGAAAGATTTATTTATCTTTATGAAAGTTAGGTCAACATAGAGAGGGAATAGGCAGGGGCCCACACACCTGGGCTATCTTCTGCTGCCTTCCCAGGCACCTTACTGGGATGCTGGATCAAAAGCAGAGTATCCAGAACTCAAATGTGTAGGATGCTGGCTTTGCAAGTGGTGGCTTAATCCACGGAGCCACAGTGCCAGCCCTTCCTGTTATTTTAATTTCATAGTTTAAGAGGAGTTTCAAAAATTAAACATTATTTGTAGTTACAAATTTCATGCTTGGGTACTCAAAAATAGCACTTTTAACAAGCTAACATTTCATCAACACAAACAAATCAATCAATGCCATAGATTTGTCAGAACAACGACAAAGACCTATGTGTATGTAGGTGGAGGCTACTGTACTGAATGTTCATTTTATCAATAAAATCAGGAAGCTTAGCAGAAACATCATATGTTTGGTAGCTCAGACCTTCTGGTCCTAAAAATCATTGTATCATCAATTCTTCAACCACTGTCATCTTTCCTGTGGTTTCTGAATTAAAGAACACATTATTTCATATTCCTTTTACATAATTTCTGAAAGCTGTGTATTTCCTGGATTATAGAAAGACACTGGAAGTTCACAGGCATTCTTTAACTCATACGTTCAGAAGCTCTGAGCAGTGTGACTGCCCCAAAAAGGTTTCAAGTAATTCTGTCAGCTGGAAACACACCCACATGGGTTTCAGTAAGAGACATCTCCCCGAGAGAGACAGTTTTGATCTTTATGGCTATGCTGAAATGATTAACAATAACTTATATAGCGTTATTTATGTATCCGATTGCTCCATGTGCTTTTCTCATTTAACTCTCAGAGAATCCTGTCCTCTGGGTAATTGTTATTGCTTCTGTTGAGGGGAAATTACAGAGAAAAGTCAGGGCATCTGACCCGGGTCAGACAGTAAGTGATCCAGTGGTGTTAGATCAAAACTGATGTAGAACGGCGCACTGGGAGTGGGTTCCATGCTAGCTCTAAGGACCCAGCTACCACCTGCGATGATTGACAGGTCATTCGTTCATGTCAGGTTAAGTGCAAACTGTACATGAACTATGTTCTAAGCATTTATAAATGCATCTATTCTAATAGAAAGTATCTCAAAGTTCTGCAAACTGCTTTGGTCATTCCTTTAGCCAAACTACGATTTTTCTGATGAAATGCCTAACTAGCACTTCAGCAGTGCTGTGATGACGCCAAGAAGTTTGAGTTCCCTGAGTTGCAAGGGTGGCATCAGGATTTCCAGGAGGAATTTCTTGCCATACTTTGGCATTAGGATTTAAAGTAGTTCCTTTAGGTATTACCTGCAAAACAACCAAATGCTGTTTGCCAGTGTTAGTGGTGCATTAAAGATCGCGGATTAGAGGGCACCGTGGCGGGCGCGCTCCCGGGGCGGGGGGGGGGGGGGGGGGGACTGCAGGCCGGGCTGTAAGGGCGGCGCTCGGTGAGTAGGGGCTGCAGGTACGCGGCCCCAGGTTATCGGGGCTGGTCCCCGGGCTCCCTGGCAGCCTTTTGCTGTCGTCGGCACGGTGGCTCCGTGCCCTGTCGGCCCACATCCAGGGCCCAGCCCGAGGCGGCTGAGGCGGAGCTGGAAGTTTGCCGGGGCGCTCCAAAGGCAGGGGCTGCTCGCAGAATTTGTCCGGATCCTCACCAAGGCTGAGCCTCGCTCCCAGTCTCTTTTGCTCCTGGGCGTCGGATCCAGGGGACAAGTTGCCAAGCTAAGAGCATCTGCCTGCATCTGCTTTAGTTTTTTTTTTTTTCCCCCCCTCATTTTGAAGGGTTTGCCTGGGCCCTGCATCACACAGTGCCCACTCAACTCCTGGAGCCCCAGCAGACAGACCCCTTGGAAAACAGAAACCTGGAACTTGGTAGTTGGGGTGGAACCACGTGAGAACGCGGTGAAGAGGCCTGGACTGGAGTTGGGGAGTTGGCTAGGGAATGGCCACTCCTTCCAGAATGTCCTTTCCTTAATGGAGACTTGTTTCTCTGGGCTCTGGTGATGGAGACCTAGAACCTGGAGCATTGTAGAAGACAGGGCTAGGGCTGCCCACACTCTGGAGCTTTCTTGAAGGTTGATGGTGCCTTGTAGAAACATGGCTTCTCCTTGGGGTTCTGTGGTGTGAAGCTGCCGATCCCTGCTCTGGGAGCATCTGAGGTCCCGGTAACAACCCGGGCAGACACAGCCCTGGCTGCACAACTGCCCTGGATGTTCCAAACTGGTCAGGTGCAGCGAGGTGCAGGTGCTGTGGCTCCAACTGAAACTCCGCTGTGGTGCTGATTCAGCAGCTGGGGCGGAAGCATTTCCATAGACAAGTTGTTTCTTTTCTTTCCCCAACTGCTAGACCTGGGGGTTGGAAAAGGAGGTTGTATACATAAGATGTTTTATTCTGCTTTGGCAGTGGATTGAGACGTGAGGGAAAATCACCGTTGCTTGATTTTCTTTTTAAAAATTTTTTTCTTTTAATTTATTTGAGTGAGAGAGAGAGAGAAAGAGACAGAGAGCTCCTATCCTTTCACTCCTATTGTAACTGCCATGTAGTATGTCTTGAAATCAGGTATTGTGATATCTCCAGATTTGTTTTTGTTGTATAAGATTGCTTTAGCTATTAGGGATCTCTTTGTTTCCATATGAATTTTAGCATCACTTTTTGCAATTCTGAGAAGAACGTCGTAGATATTTTGATCACATTGAATCTGTAGGTTGCTTTCAGTAGTGTGGATATTTTGGTGATATTGATGCTTCCAGTCCATGAACATGGAAGATTCTTCAACTTTTTGATGTCTTTTATTTCTTTTTTTTAAAGTTTTGTAATTTTCATTATGGAGGTCTTTGACATCCTTGCTTAAATTTACTCCAAGGTATTTAATTCTTTTTGTGGCTATCTTGAATGGGGTTGATCTTAAAAGTTTTTTCTCAGCCAATGCATTGTCTGTGTATATGAAGGCTATTGACTTTTGTGTGTTGGTTTTATATCTTGCCATTTTACCAAACTCTTTAATGAGTTCCAGAAGTCTCTCAATGGAGTCTTTTGGATCCCCTGTATATAGGTCGTACGACAGGAAAGGCGGCTAGCATGCCTTCCCCTTGCTGTTGAGCTTTTAAAATCATCCCTAACATTGCTGACTGCGGTGCCAGTTGGGTCAGGACAGCTCTTCCAGAGCAGGAGCCGAGGGACCGCCCCCTGCCTGGGGGGGGGGGCAGGTCCCAGGCTGGGAACGTGACCCACAGTACCTCTGCAACAGTGCCACGTGGGATGCCCTGAAGGGGCACACGCGACTCTTCAGGTACCTTTTGTCCTATCCTTTCCCAATCAGCAACCTTCAGAGAGTCTTCCTCAGGATGCCAAGGGCAGCCATTACTATTTCCTGAAGTAATGGCCCTGGGACCTATTTGGGGATGGAGTGTCCTGCCTGTTTTAACAGACAGTATAATCCTGCTCTATGCTTCCTCTGCGCCTGGGATAGGGAATTCCCCATGTTAAGATATTCAACAGGGGCCGGCATTGTGATGCACTAGGTTAATACTCCGCCTGCTGCACTGGCATCACATGTGGGCACTGGTTCGAGTCCCGGCTGCCCCTCTTCCAATCAAGCTCTCTACTATGGCCTGGGACAGCAGTAGAATATGGCCCAAGTCCTTGGGCCCCTGCACCCACATGGGAGACCCGGAAGAAGCTCCTGCCTCCTGGCTTCCGATCAGCGCAGCTCTTCTGGCTGTTGCAGTCATTTGTGGAGTGAACCAATGGAAGGTGGAACTTTCTCTCTGTCTCTCCCTCTTGCTGTCTGTAACTCTACATCTCAAATAAATAAGTAAAAATTTTTTTAAAAAAGAAAAAACAATCCCAAATTGACATATAATTGGCAAACAACCTCTGTATTTAGATATATTAGCACTATTTAGAAAGGAAAATGAGTGTCAATAACCCAATTTAAAGAGATAAAGGAATTATACTACTAGTCAAAGTGTGTGTATCACACACAGCTGCTTAAAATTATACAGATAACCACATGATGACATTTTATAAAATCTGAGAGCATACTAGTATGTTACAAACATTACTGCTCATTACACTATGACAGACCAAACAATGTAAGATCTCAATTTTCAGAGTAGTTAAAATATATAAAAATGTGCATTTTCAGACTGAAAGCCTGTAAGAAAGTATCCAAACTGAAAATGGTTTCACTTGTACAAGACAAAATGCACTTGAATTTACTTAGATATTGATCATTTTCTTTTTTTTTCTTTCTTTTCTTTTTTTTTTTTTTTTGACAGGCAGAGTGGATAGTGAGAGAGAGAGACAGAGAGAAAGGTCTTCCTTTGTCGTTGGTTCACCCTCCAATGGCCGCCGCGGCCGGCGCGCTGCGGCCGGCCACAGCGCGCTGATCCGATGGCAGGAGCCTGGAGCCAGGTGCTTTTCCTGGTCTCCCATGGGGTGCAGGGCCCAAGCACCTGGGCCATCCTCCACTGCACTCCCTGGCCACAGCAGAGAGCTGGCCTGGAAGAGGGGCAACCGGGACAGAATCCGGCGCCCCGACCGGGACTAGAACCCGGTGTGCCGGCGCCGCAAGGCGGAGGATTAGCCTAGTGAGCCGCGGCGCCGGCCTATTGATCATTTTCTTTGATCATCATTCTTTTTTTGCATTCTGATCTTGCTTCTGGAATCATTTTCCTTCAGCCACAAGAAGAATATTTATGCATAAACATTATGTACCAACAGTTGGGTCTGTGTCAGGTGGAAGCCAGGAACCAGGGACTTCATGTGGGTCTCCCACACAGGTGGCAGGATCCCTATTACTTGAGCCATCATCTGTTGCTTCTCAAGGTATAAATTAACAGAAAGGAGACCATGGCTTCCTGGACATTAGCAGTTTATGGACAAATAATATCCAAACCATAGAACCAGATCTGTAATTCAAAATATTTCTGAAAAATCAGGTGCCAGTATTTTGTCTTAATAAAGCAAAAGATAATTTAATTGAAAGGCCACTATGGTATCATAGAAGAAAATTTGCTTTCTTCTGCCAGCCACAAATATGTAATCTTCAAAGTAATTTGGATCATCAAACAAAACACATTAATTAATTTAAAAATATTAACTTTGTATTTCATGTGAACTAATGGCAGAACGCCCAGAATGTGGATGCCCAAACTATTAAGTAGCATTATATTAAGTGGAAACGTGGAGTAGCAGATTAATGAGGAGAGAGAATTTAAAAGCCTTTAGAGATCTGAGCCCCTGTGATGCTCGTGGGAGACCTGGGAGAAGCTCCTGGTTCCTGGCTTCAGATCAGCGCAGCTCTAGGCATTGTGGCCACTGGGGAGTGAGTCAGCTGATGGAAGAACGTTTTCTCTCTCTTTACCTCTCTCCTCTGCCTCTCCTTCTGTCTCTGTGGAACTGTGGCTTTCTAGTAAAATAAATTAATAAAAAAAGAGTTACATTAAGCAAGAATAGTAACTAATAAAATGGTTACAAAGCATTTTGGGAACACAAAGCTGGTAGTGACACACAGATCCTAGAAACTGGGAAACATTTAAGTTTATCTCTATATGTTGGGGAACTGCGACAGAAGTTGCTTAATTTTCTTCTTTAAAAAAGATTTTGTTTATTTGAATAGCATAGCTACAGAGAGATGAGAGACAAAGAGAGAGATTTCTCCCATCCACTGGTTCACTCCCCAAATGGCCACAATGGCTAGGGCTGGGCCAGGCTGAAGCCAGGAGCCAGGAGCTTCATCCAAGTCTCTCCTGTGGTTCAGGGTCCAGGTACCAGGCCGTTTTCTGCTGCTTTCCCAGTCCATCAGCAGGGAGTTGTATCAGAAGTGGAGCACCCAGGACTCACAGGGGCACCCAAATGGGATGCCATTCAGCCAAAATGCTGGCCACAATTGCTTAATTTTCTTTGCTCCCAACAAGGTCTCAACCTAGGAAGCTCCTGTAGAGCATTTATGTTTTAAACCCATTATTGTGTAAACTTTCTAGCCTATGATACTAAATAGTTCATGAATACCTGCACCTGTAGTAAATCCGTATATAGACTGAGCAGAAGTGCATCACATTCATGATTGTCTTTGCCTCTGGGATGGGACAGAGAGGAAGGATGTAATCTGGATAGGACAGCAAAGAGGACTTTGACTTCATCTCCAATACTTTTATTTAAAAATATCTGATGTGAATATGACAAGATATTAATATTGTTCATTCTAGGTGATGTGCACCTATTTGTTATATTACTTTCTGTACTTTTTATGGAAAAAAAGAAAGCTACACAGCCACCCCACCCCACCCCGTCCTTGCTGGCTCTAGTCTCCTGAGCCTTTTCCCATCCTCTGCTGTCACAGGAGCTGCCCAGATGCCCAGAGCACTCCTTGTTTTCCTTAGAAGACAGCCAGCTATGCAGCTTCAAAGCCCTCTCAGTCAGTTTCCTTGAAAATAAAACAATTTAATGATGCACTGCAAGGCACCTGCTCTTCATCCAAATAATGTCTTCAAGTTACTACACGGGTAAGACAGTGAAGGGACAGCCAGGAAACTGAGATGCACTTATTTCGTCACAGACCTAGGAATGCTTAAGAAAAAACAACCCAGGGAGAGAGAGCAGGACTACATCTGATACACTGACTCCTGAACTCCACCAACTTTGTTTTCAGCTCATTGCAGCGTGGGGAAGACTCCACTTCTCTTAGTGCTCCCATTGTCTGTTGTTCCCAGCCTCCCAGCCCTGCACTCTTGTCCCCGCCCAGCATCTGGAATGTCTGGCACACAGGAGAAGGCCCCTTTAAATGACGCTGGAGTCTGTGGTAAATGTCACAGTGGGCCCAATGTGACATCACCAAGCCTGGGTGCCAGTGGTTGGCAGCCAGTTAATGGTGAGGTAGCCACTGCTTCTGGAAGCAGGAACAGCCCCCTCCTTTTTTAACTTCCTAGTGGACACATTTGTTGGTATTTGCCTAGATTTGGTGAAAAAGAAGAAAATCATCCAAATTCTCCACCATTTTTTCAGAATGGAATGTGAGTAAGACAGTGAATTTGATTTAGAAGAAAGCCTCAAGAATTCCTCCATGAGAAGAGGAGACCCCAGAAACGTGCTGGGGAGTCCTGCGGTCTCGTCGCTTGAGGTCCCGCACTCGGTGCAGGACATCATCAATAGAATTGAGCGAGCCCAGGCCTCTCGAGCCCGAGAGGTAGGTAACGCCCCAGACCTTTACAGAGGGCACCTTTTTCAGAAGAATTGTTATTTCTTTGAGGGTCAGAGAGACAGAATAAGAGACAGGACCAGATGGGAATGGATTTCCCATCTGCTGGTTCACTCCCAAATGCCTGAGACCTGGAGGTTGGCCAGGCTGAAGCCAAGTGGCAGGAACCCAATTCGGCATTCTGTGTTGGTGGCAGAGACCCAGTTACTCGAGCCATCTCTTTCTGTCTCCCAGGGTGTGTATGCGCAGGAAGCTGTACTCAGAAATGGAGCCAGGACACAAAACTAGGCACTCCGATACAGGGTGCAGTTGTCCCAACTTGTGTCTTACTGCCTGGGTCAAATGCCCACTCTGCACCTTCTTAAGTACATTTTTTGAGAGCTCACAGTGTTCAGGATATTTGACTGTGTTTGAGCTGACTGACTCAAATGATAATGTCACCTGAAATGATTCTGAGATTTTTTCCCATGGGCTTATTTACACTGGGTATGTCTTTGGTGGTTCAAATATTTCTAATTGTTTAATTTTGCAAATGCTTACGTATTCTGAATACAACTTCTTTATCAGGTGGATGATTCACAAATATTTTCTCTTCTTCTGTGGCTTGTCTTTTCCTTCTATCATAGTGTGTTTCAAAGAATAGAACTTCCAAATGCAATTGATCCTTTTGTTTGGTGGATCATGGTTCTGGTGTGATACATAAGCAAAGTTTTCCTATCTCAAGGTTACAATCATTTCCTCTTATGTGGTGTTCTGGGAGTTTTATACTTTTCAATTTTACATTTAGGCTATTATCTAATTTGCCATCATCTATGTCTATGATGTCAGATAGTCTATTAGTTTTTCTCTCTATACAGAAGCACCCGAGGCAGGTGAATTTACACAGCAGAGAGGGCTATTTTGGCTCGAGTCTCGGAAGCTCCCAGTCCAAGATTGGTTGGGCCATTGATTCAGCCCCTGCTGATGGTCTCGTTCTGCAAGAGTCCTAGGGTGGCACAGAGTGTCACATGGAAGACAGGGAATTTGTGTGTCTGCCTTTATCCTTAGAGAGCCAGCAAGAAGCAATCATGGGTGCGCTCACCTGGTCACCTAATCCAGTCAGACACTCCCCAAAGTCTCTACCTCCAGATTATGTAATTGGATTAAGTTACCCCCTCTCAGTATCATGAACATAATAAGGTTTCTGGGAAAGAGTATGGTGTCAGGGGCCTCAATACATTCAAACCATAGCAGACACAGACTGATGTTTGTTAAGCTTTTCCCAATTGTTCCATCTCTGTCTGCTGAAAAGACTATCCTTTCTCCACTGTATTGCCCCATTCCTCTGTTGATAAGCTGTTGATCGTGTTCCTATACGTACGAACTTATGAACTTGCTAGTCTGCTCTTTCTGTCTGTCTTTTTGCTAACATTCAGTGACTTGAATACAAAGACTTTATAATAGTTCTTTAAATCATGTAGTTTTAGTTCTGTAACTTAGTGTCTTTCAGTTATGCCCAACTTCTTTCTCCACCTTGTTCTCTATCTTTCCCCTTCTTGGGCTTCTTTCTTCAAAGTGACACACACATAATCTAAAACCTGTCTTTATTCACAATGCTTTCTCCCTTTGTATTCCCAAATAAAATTCAGTCTGTCAAGTTCTACTAAAAAGAGTCTACTAATGTTTTGATGTAAATCATATTAATTTTGTTGATAGATTTGGGGGAGAATTCAAGTCTTTTTTTGAAATTTTTTTATTGAATTAAGTTATGCAAGTTTCATGTATTTCATATATACAGATTTAGGAACATAGTGACACTTCCCATCTATGCTCCAACCCTTCCTTCTCCCCCTTCCCCTATCTCCACTCTTAAGTTTTACATAGATATACTTTCAGTTTACTTCATGATTGTAAAGTTAACCCTACACTAAATAAAGAGTTCAACAAATAGTGTGAAGAAAAAACACTGTTCCTCAACAGAAGAGACAAGGGATATAAACAGTCATCAAATCTCAAAATGTCCATCTCACTCCTATATGCTACATTTTTGGTACTATTACTTCGGATCAAGGAAAACATATGATAACTGTCTTGGTGACTCGTTTATTTCACTAAGTGTAATGATTTCAAGTTGCATGCATTTTGTTGCAGAAGACAGGTTTTCATTTTTTTTATAGCTGAATAGTACTCCATAGTGTGTATGTGTGTGTGTATATATAATATATATATAAATATATATCCATAATTTCTTTATTAGGTCAAAATTGTTGGACATCTGGGTTGATTCCATGTTAGCTATTGTGAATTAAGCTGCAAGGAACCTGGCGGTACAGATAACTCTTTCATATGCTAATTTCATTTGGTAAATTCCCAGGAGTGGGATGGCTGGATCATATGGTAGTCCTATATTCAGATTTCTGAGGTATTTCCATACTGTCTTCCACAGTGGGTAGACCAGTTCAGTGCTTCAGGGTGGGGGGAGTATCAGGGTGATACACAAGCTGGGCGTGGTATATCCCCCCTGAATTTTTTAATCTAATAGAGGGTTTGATCAGCTCTAGTGGCATAGTTACCCTTTCACCTCCTCTCTTCCAAGGTGACCAATGCCCAGATGCTAGCCCACAGTGGGTAGTTAATACTCATCCGTGCTGCCCCAAGAACCACAAAGGATCTGTACAGTCCTCAGTCTGAGCCAGGATCCCACTGCAGTTACCCATCCATGGCCATCAGGGAGCCCTGAGTGTGGGGAGTCACCCACGGTGACTGCATGGAGACCCAGCCTCACCCTGCGCCCTCACATGCAGCCACACTGTTTCCAGTCCCAGCACACTGGGCTCCCACAGTCACGGGGCACAGAGGATCCCCTCCACCTCACCAGCCTGTCCCATCCACAGAAGCGAGATGCTCCCAGAACCAGCTGCCTGTGGGTTCTCTGCCTGGGCGGTTTGGGTCCCAGAGCCTGTGATGTGCTGGGAGACTGGGGCACCTCACAGTTCTGTGTGGGTGCCCAGCCCCCGTCAATCCCCCAGTGGACTCAGGCGTCTCCTTTGGCTGGTTGCTAGGCACGCAGACTCAAGCTGGCGCAGCTGTTACGTATGACCAAAATGGCACCTGCCCTCTCCCAGGCAGATGGGAACAGAGAAACGTTCCCCTTTTTCCCCTCTAGGCTGCCAGGTACCCTGTCCCTTACAGGGTCCCAGACTGGACTCACACCAGCCTCTCTCCACAGCCATATCCCCAGTGGCTTGGGCTGCTGCAGTCTGGTCTCACCTTACTCTCCAAAGCTGATGCTGAGGCTCTTGGCTGTTGGGGTCCTGAGTTGTGTCCATGTTCGGGCTAAGTTGTGTCCATGTTCGGACCCACGTAGGTCCACAGCTTCCCTCTAATTTACCTGGAGTTTCCACTGCAGTTTTCTCCCTAATTTCCCTGCGATTGCACTCTCTCCACTATTGGAATTCTGTCTATGTTATCCACTTTGGCCCAGTTGTCTTAAAGTATTGGGAGGCCAAACTTTATGAATTCTCCTTTCCCTGATGCCATCAGTATAGACTTGACATCCCTAAGCCCAGAGTGTTGATATGGTCTTACACCCCAAAAGTCAACTGTATTGGGATAGGCCTTTGGCCCAATGGTTAAGTTATTAGCTAGGATACTGATGTCCCTCACGGGAGTACCTGGGCTCAGCACCCAGCTTTGGCTCTTTATTCCAGCATCCGACTATCTCTGACCATGACAGATAGTCATGATGGCTCAAGGCGTTGAGTTCCTGCCACTTGCATGGGATGACTTGATTGAGTTCCTGGTTGCTCACTTCAACCGAGCCCATTCCCAGCTGTTAGAGTCATTTGAGGAGTGAACAAGTAGATAAGAACTTTCTCCTTGTGTGTCTGTCTATGTCTTCGTTCATTCTCTCTCTGCTGCTCAAATCAATATTTCAAAACTAATTGCACTGGTAAAAAAAGCCAGGTTTTCTGATGATAACAGAAAAATATCACTCAAAAGATCAGAAATTTGCCTTAAGTTGTTAATTCATCTTGTGGATAATTGTGCAGGTTTTAATGCTTTTCCTCCATGTCGGATTTGGCATGTAAAAACCTTGTACATGCCTAATATACAGTGTACCCCCATCTGAAAACTTTTCTTGTTCAAAGCAGAAACAAAAAATATTTCCAAGTTAAAAATGTTCTTGTTCATCTGTTTGAAGGGTAGCACAGGAGAGCGTGAGAGAGAGAGAGAGAAAAGAAAGATCTTACATTTTCTGGTTCACGTGCCAACAGCCAGGACTGAGTGCAGATTAGGAGCCTGGAATCCATCTGGATCTCCCAGTGTGTTGCAGGGGTCCAACCAGAACACGTCATCTTCTGCCTCTTTGGATGTATTAGTAGGAAACTGGATTGCAAGGGGAGGAGCCAGGGCTCAGACTGGCTCTCTGATATGGGATGTGGATATTCCAAGTGGTGGCCTAACTTGCTGCACCACGACACCCACCCCTGATACTACTACTTTTATGGTCATTTCTCTGGGGTGGGAGAGTGGGAGTTGTAACTTTTTATAGGCTGTCTTTGTATCCTAACGTGCTAGAAGTAAGTGTTTTTGCAAAGTATCATAATAGAGCTGGCACTGTGGCATACTAGGCTGGGCCTCTGCCTGCAGTGCTGGCATCCTATAAGGGCTCCAGTTTGTGTCCCAGCTGCTCCTCTTCTAATCCAGCTCTCTGCAATGGCCTGGGAAAGCAGGGGAAGATGGCCTACGTGCTTGGGCCCCTGCACCCACGTGGGAGACCTCGAAAAAGCCCTAGGCTCCTGGCTTCAGATCAGCTCAACTCTAGCTTTTGTGGCCATTTGAGGAGTAAACCAGCAGATGGAAGACCTTCCTCTCTGTCTTCCCTCTCTCTGTAACTCTACCTTCAAACAATAAATATCTTTTAGAAAGTTTTTTTTTTTTATTTAATTGAAAGAGTTACAGAGGGAAGGAGAGGCAGAGAAAGAGAGAATCTTCTATCCACTGCTTCATTCCCCAATTAGTTGCAAAGGCTGGAGCTGCACCGATCCAAAGCCAGGAGCCAGGAGCTTCCTCCAACTCTTCCCATGTGGGTGCAGGGGCCCATGGACTTGGGCCATCTTCCATTGCTTTTCCATGCCATAGCACCTTGGACTACCTTCTACTGCTTTCCCAGGCCATAGCAGAGAGCTGGATTGGAAGTAGAGCAGCCGGGACTTGAACCATCACCCACATGGGATGCCAGCATTGCAGGCAGCAACTTTCCCTGATACGCCACAGTGCCTGCCCCATAAATAATAATCTTTAAAACAATAAAAGTAAGATATAAAGCTGGATACAAGTTGGCTTCATGGGGGATTAGTTCATATCTAAGCTTATAAATATATTCTTTAGAATCTCATAAGATCTTTATCATTTTCCTTCTTACATATTTCTTAAGCCTATGCTAAACTGCTTTTTGTGAAAGTACAATGTAGACTTTCAATTTAATATTTTTTCTATATGGGTAATTGGGTGCCCCAGCACCATTTAGTGAAAAGGTCATCCTCTCCCCACTGATGTGTAAAACTGATTTTTTTTTCTTTTTAAAGATTTATTTATTTAAAAGGCATAGTGACAGAGAGGCAGAGGCGGAGAGAGAGAGGGAGTTCTTCCATCCGCTGGTTCACTCTCCAGATGGCCGCAATGGCCGGAGCTGTGCCGATCCGAAGCCAGGAGCCAGGAGCTTCCTTTAGGTCTCCCATGTGGGTGCAGGGGTCCAAGGACTTGAGCTATCCTCTAGTTCCTTCCCAGGCCATAGCAGAGAGCTGGATTGGAAGTGGAGCAGTAGGGTCTTGAACTGGAGCCCATAAGGAATGCCGGCACTGCAGGTGGCGGCCTTACCCACTACACCATAGCTCCGGCCCCAAAATGATTATTTCATAAATCAACCTTCTGTATATGTGTGGGCCTGTTGATGGTTTCTATTCGTAGTCCCTGGTCAATTTGCAGTCTACACAACTCCATTTAGTATAACTTTAGAAAAAAGAATTCTTTTTTTTTTTTTTTTTTTTTGGACAGGCAGAGTGGACAGTGAGAGAGAGAGACAGAGAGAAAGGTCTTCCTTTTCCGTTGGTTCACCCTCCAATGGCTGCTGCAGCCGGTGCACCATGCTGATCTGAAGCCAGGAGCCAGGTGTTTCTCCTGGTCTCCCATGCGGGTGCAGGACCCAAGGACCTGGGCCATCCTCCACTTGCACTCCTGGACCACAGCAGAGAGCTGGACTGGAAGAGGGGCAACCGGGACAGAATCCGGCGCCCCGACCAGGACTAGAACCCAGTATGTCGGTGCAGCAGGCGGAGGATTAGCCTAGTGAGCCGCGGCGCCGCCCATGGCTTTTTAAATTTAAAATTTTTAAGGTGAATGAGCTTTTTATATTGCATATATACAGATTTAGGAACATAGTGAGTCTTCCCACCCTAAACTCCCTTCCACCCACACTGCCACCCTTTCTTCTCTTAGTCCCTCTCTTAATTTTTACAATGATCTACTTTCAGTTTACTTTATACTTGTAAGTTTAACCCTACACTAAGAGTTCAACAAATAGTAAGAAGAAAAACCACTTCCTCAACAATAGAGACAAGGGCTGTAAAAATGTTTATAATAATTATATCTTGTTGACAAATTATCCCTCATTGTGTTTAGATTCATTTATGTGTTAACACCTGTTTTGTCAGATATTAATATTGTCGCCGGCGCCGCGGCTCACTAGGCTAATCCTCCGTCTTGCGGCACCGGCACACCGGGTTCTAGTCCCGGTCGGGGCGCCGGATTCTGTCCCGGTTGCCCCTCTTCCAGGCCAGCTCTCTGCTGTGGCCAGGGAGTGCAGTGGAGGATGGCCCAAGTGCTTGGGCCCTGCACCCCATGGGAGACCAGGAGAAGTACCTGGCTCCTGGCTCCTGCCACCGGATCAGCGCGGTGCGCCGGCCGCGGCGGCCATTGCAGGGTGAACCAACGGCAAAGGAAGACCTTTCTCTCTGTCTCTCTCTCTCTCTGTCCACTCTGCCTGTCAAAAAAAAATTAATATTGTCTCCTCAGCTCCTGTGTGATTACTGTGTTCAGAGTATATCGTTTTCTATAATTTTACTTCCGATTTATTTGTGTCTCTGAATTTAAGGTATCACTTCTAGTTGGATTTTGGGGGATTTTTTTCTTTCAGTACAAGTCTGACTATCCAGGTCTCCCACATGGATGCCATGGATCAAAACACTTGTCATTGCTTTTTTTTTTTTTTAACATTTATTCATTCGCTTATTTTTAAATCTTTTTATTCATATAAAGAGAATCAATTTCATACATTTCAATAGTTAAAATTCTAAGAAGATAAACATATTTCCTTCCCTCCCTTCTTCCCTCAATCCCTCGTCCTTCCTTTTCTTTTACTCCTTTAAGTTTTTAATAACATACTTGAATTTGCTATATAATCACAGGGTTAATGCACCACTGACCATATTGTTCTGCAAGTAAGGAGTAGAATCACTTTTTCTGGGGAAAATTGCTGGGTATCTCATTCAGCCATTCTTTAAATCTTTGTTGATTGATGGCCCTTTTGAAAGAACCAAAGTTTCAACCAAAGTAAGACAAGGTAGAAAAGAGAGACACGAACACAAAAGAAAAAGCTAAAAGGACCTGCTGCCTTAACTCTGGAAGCAGAAGCTCTAGACAGCTGTGGGAACACAGTGGTTCTCTTAGACACAATACTGTTTGTTTTGCAGCTTCTGTTCTCGTTTATCTTTTGTTAGAGATCTGTATTTTTGAAATGCAAAGTGACAGAGAAGAAATGGAGAGGCACAGAGAGAGAGAGGACACTGGCTCACTGCCCAAGTGTACACAAAGGACAGGGGTGGACTGTGCCACAGCCAGGAACCTGAAACCCCGTCTGGGCTTCCCATGTGGACAGCAGGGATCCCCGTACTTGGCCATCCCTCAGTGCCTTCCCAGGCGCGTCAGCAGGGAGCTGGGTCAGAAGCAGGGTAGGGGCTGATGCTATGGCGTAGTAGGCTGAGCATTCACCTGCGGCACTGGCATCCCTAGGGCACTGGTTAAAGTCCCGGCTGCTCCTCTTCCGATCCAGCTCTCTGCTATGGCCTGGGAAAGCAGCAGAAGACGGTCCAGCTGCTCGGGCCTCTGCACCCACGTGGGAGACCTAGAGGAAGCTCCTGGCTCCTGGCTTCAGATCAGCTCAGCTCTGGCCATTTCAACCATTTGGGAATGAACCAGTGGATGGAAGACATTCTCTCTCTCTCTCTCTCTCTCTCTCTCCCTCTGTCTGTAACTCCTCCTCTCAAATAAATAAATAAATATTATAAAAAAGAAGCAGGGCATCTGGAAGTCAAACCAACACTCTGAACTGGGATGCCAGAGTCCCAAGCGGTGGCTTAATCTTCTGGGCCACCTCACTGCCCTCAGCTGAAGTTTTCTGATCAATATTCGCATGACAGTTATCTGTTCCTTTTGTGTAAACTCTTCAGGCTTAAACAAGAAAGGGCATAGCACAAAAGAAGACATGCAGTCTCATTGTTTGATGTGTTTTTCACCCAGTATCCAGAGCTGGTCTGTGGAAAACATGGAAAGCAAGAATTATAAAGCGTCCCGCAGCAGCAGACGCTCTACGCCCAGACCAGGTGGTTGCCGATCCATTCACCACCACAACCAAAGTTTCCGAAATCCAGAACATGTTGCAAGAACTCATCGGCACAGGGATGTTCAATAAATTAGAAAAGAATGGAATTAAATATATAGCATCTACAATATTAAATCTCTCAAAAGCCTTGAGTGCCCTAACGGAAGAATTGAAAGTTGCAAATATCATAGGGAACAGAATGTGTTTTGAGAGATACGAATCTGAAAAAGAGCTCTCCCAAAGGATCATTAAAGACCTCAGCAAGCAGAATGAGGTGCTGCAATGAAAACTTGAGGAGGCAGAAGAAAAGTACAAATCTGCACTAGACAGGAACAAATCTATGTCATTGACCACATCCAGGAGCATTCATAAAGCTGGTGACGACGACATTACTTTGGCCAAGGAGTTTGAAAATGTAGGCGAGAAGTGTGAGGTAAGGGAGACTGAAGCCTCTGGGGTACACGGGGACTCTGCACTTGCATATACAGCCCCGGCTGAGATGACCCCAGATTTCACCGGACAGGTGCTGCAGACCTGAAGACAAAGAAAACAGGCTTCCCGGAGCTGTCACTGAAGATCCAACATACATGCCAAAACATGACAAGATTCCTAACAGCACTGGCGATAAAGGACAACACACAGGAGGCCCCCGTGTCCAAGAAACCTTTGGATCAAATTTCAGGGAGACTAACATTGCACGGAGTATGCCAGAGGCCAACAGTAATGACACCAAAATAGAAGAGATTGAGAACAACACAGAAGAAATGACCCAGACATCAGCCCGTGGGGTCCTTCCCGTTTACCCACAGCCCCTGGGAAAGCACCACACTCTTAGTGCTGAGCCGTCTAGGGGGCCTCCGACTCCCCGGCCAACTCCAAGACTGAAGGCTCCTCTCACACCCAGGTGGCCTCTTAAATCTGGAGTCCTGCCCGTCCCTCAAAAGACTCCCAGTCTCCGGGCTCCTGTCTCTCCTGGGCAATCCTTTGCACCCAGGGCCTCGTTGAACCCTGGAGGGCTCTTGTCTGGGCAGCCTCAGGCACTCCAGCCTCCTTTTCCCACTGAGCAATCTCGCCCTGTTCAGGCCCCTTCTGCCACTGGGCAGCCTGTGACCCCGTCAGCTCTCCCTGGGCAAGTTGCCCTCTTGGGGACCCCTCCTACCTCTGGACATCCACCCGTGTTGGGGACTGCCTCTGCCCCTGGAAGGCCCCAGAAAGGCATGTCCTCTTCCACGAGAAAGAAAAGATCAACACACACGTCATTTGTCCAGCCTGGTTTCAAGACAGCCCGTGTTCCTTTTGCTAAGAACACCCAAATCTTAGGGGTCTCTGACACTTATGGACAAACTCAAGGCTCTTCCGAAATGGATTCCCAGGTTACCAGTCACTTTCCTGCAATACCATCAGCACCTGACAGCGATGAGGGGACCCTCCACTCAATGAGGAAGCCAGGAACATCACCACCTCCTCTTTCTACTCAAGTACCCAAAACATCAAAGGTGCCAGCTTCTAAAAGGGACAAGACGTCTCCATTGCCTCCTGCAGACAAGCAATGAATAGTAATTCTGGTTTCAAATGGAAGTATTCAAGATGATGGTGCCCCTTGTCTCCCCAAGATCTTGAACAGTTAATATTTCATTGATATGGAAGCTCAAAGATCCTGATGCTATAAATCGGGCCACAGAATCTTCTGTGCTACACACAATATCTAGGAATCTCATAATGGAGACACTTCATATGGACACGGTTCACCTGGGATACCTGCTCCCCGAGGACATTGCCTATGGCTGATCCAGCATTCCAGATAACTAATTCTCTAATGGTCTGGTGTAGTTATGTATTTAGTTTTCTGGTGTAGTCCCAATATCAAATATCCTTCCTCATCGCCCTAGAAGCATATTCACATTTGTGAGAGCGTATGTTCCGAAAGAATCTTTTATAGAAGATCTGTAGGATGGAAGCTTGTGTAGCATAGCAAAAAGAGACCTTTTTAAAGGAATCAGGAATGGCCAATACAAGATGCATCTCCTTCATTTCTGTCTTTGGCAGAGATGTGAACACATGTTTTGAGATCATGGTTGATATAAGCAGCCACAGAACCCAAGCACCCTGATGTGTGATGGCAACCTCCCCAGGTGTGCCAGATGCCCACCCCAATAAGGAAAAACATTTTGATAACAACTACCAGGAGGTATTAACAAACTTTTTGCTCATTGCCAGTATAAAAGGGGAAATCTGGCATTTCATTGTTTTCTTTGTATTTCTTTGTTTTGGGTGAGGTTTAGTAATTTCCCCTAGATTTCACAGCCATCTGCTGCTGCTCCTCCGCACGTGGAGGAGCCGCACCGGACCTGACGCTTGTTGTTCCCTTTTTTTACAAGTCTTTTCTATAGTAAAGTAAGAATGAGCAAACAGCGAACTCCCAAAGCAAGAATGAGTAGAGAGAAATGAGAAAGAACGAAGCAACGAATTTCCCCGCGAACTCTCCAACGCACTCTCCAACCAACCCCCACCACTGTGCCGTCTCTCTCCTCCTATATAGTCCTCTCCACCAATCCGTGCTCCGCTTGTCCTCTTGTCGAGCATGCCGTTCTCTTCTATTGAGAGGATGAATCGGCTCCTGCGGCTTCTAGTAGTCAAGATGAATCAGCTGTGTAATAGCTGGTTACTCCTTATCAGCGCCATATTATGGGAGGCGGGCTTCGCCTTCCACAGGAGAAGGATTCTGCCTCCCACAATCTGCATATCATTTCCTGTGATGACCAAATCCAAATACTATGTCCAGGTTTCACTGCCACTTCTCGATCTTCACGTGTAGGAGTTTCATCAGCAGGTGAGACGTGTTAATATGGCAGATTTCAGAGGGGCGTAGCTTTTTTTAACTTCTACTTTTTCTACTTTTTCTTTAGTCATGGCTCCATTTTGGGATCCTGACAAGCCCACATTCACAAATTATTGTAGGGAGTTCTTAAGTTCTCCACCTGCTTCTTCAGGTCTCCTCACCTCTGGGCTGAGTTCCAACAGGCTCACAGCGGAGGCCTCCTGGAGCTCAGGTTTCACTGCCTCTTCTCGATCTTCACATGTAGGAGTTTCATCAGCAGGTGAGACGTGTTGTCAGAGATGCACCTCTCCTTTCAAATATGCCTGTGTACAAACAATTTCCTTATGAGACAAACACATCATCTTAAAAAAGTGGTATGTTAAGACACAGAGCAGGCACATGACACAATTATAAAAAAGTCACCTTTAATTCAGTAAGCAGGTCAACCTGCTGCATCACCACACGGGCCCCACCACCATCAATTCTACTCAATAAATCAAACAAATTTCACTCTACTGATTTTATTTCATCTTTGTCATCACTCTTGTGTTATTTGGATCCTTTCATGGACTTTCTATTATTTTCTTGATCAGTATATTGATGAGGCCCTTCATTTCTGTGTTATTGATTGTAGTTTTATTCTTTAAAGAATATGTACTTCAGTTGTAGGAGAGATGGTGGTGGGGAGAGAGAAAGCCTCCCACATACTGATTCTCTCTCCAAATTCCCACAATGGTAGAGACTGGGCCTGGCTGAAGTCAGGAGCACAGAACTCAATTCATGTGGATGGCAGGGACTCAACTACTTGAGCCATCATTTGCAGTTTCCCAGGTGCACATTATAACAGAGGTTGAACTGAGAGAAAGACCAAAACACAAACCCAGTCCCTGCGACATGAAATGTGAGTGTTCCAAGTGGTGGTTGTATGTTTATGGTGCTGAGTCTGAGATAGTTATTATCGCTGTTTCCCCCCAGTTGCCAGTGAGATGCGAGCAGAACTGGTATGTGTCGTTTCCATGCTGAGCTTGTCGTTGGTTTGAGACCCTCTAGATAGTCTTTTTCTTCTGGTATGATAGCCTGTGATTTCTTTCTGCTTGGCCTTGTCCCTGTGAGAGAACACAGCGAAGCTCCCTCCCTGCAAGGCAGTGATGGATTAGTTGCATGATCACTAAGTAAGCTTTTAGGATTTGGGAGTTACTTGTTGAAACAGTAAAGCTGAACTCAACTAATATGGTCTTCCTATCCAAGAATGCAGTAATCTGTCTTTTTTCTTCAGCCTTTGTGTCGGGGGCATGGTCCAGGAGCATTTTAAAGTTTTCACTAGCCCCTTGCATATTCTTTCCTGAGTGTCTCTTGGTATTTTTACATTTTTTTCTGGTAATACTGCAAATGAAGTCTTATTGTATGAGTATTTGAACCGCTTATTTAAATGTTTGAATTATGCATGCAGCCAAATTACTGTATTCAAATGTGAAAGTTTTTCAGTTTATTTTCTTGAGTTTTTGAGATGTATTATCTCGGCTACAAATAATATTTTTTACACTTAGATTTTTCCAATTTTTGAACATCCATCTGTGTCTCTTGCCCGTGAATTGGTTAGTACCTCCAGAACGTTGTTCATAGTAGTGGTGACATGGAAGCAAACATGCAGTGCAGCAGTTGAGATGTCTCTTGGGACACCCACAGTCCATACCAGAGTGTCTGGATCGAGTCCCTATTTGCTCCTGATTCCAGCCTCCTGCTAATGGGCACCCTGGGAAACAGTAGGTGATGACCCAAGTAGTTGGGGTACCAGCTGTTCACATGGGAGACCTGGACTGATTTCCCACCTCCTGGCTTTGGCCTAGCTCAGGCCCAGCTGTTGTAGGCAATTGGAGAGTGAATCAGTGGATGCGAGATCTCTCTCTCTTTCTCTGTGTCTGTCTCTCTCTTCCAAATAATTAAATGGATGACATATTTACTTCAAAGTGTGGTACAGAATTAAAAAATGTGTGTACAAGTTTTAGCACAATGTCTGACTCTTAGTAGTTCCTCCGCAAATGTAAATTATTGTACATGTAAAGAACAAAGAAAAGGGCTGGTGCCGTGGCTCACTTGGTTAAGCCTCTGCCTATGGCGTTGGCATCCCATATGGGCGCTGGGTTCTAGTCCCGGTTGTTCCTCTTCCAGTCCAGCTCTCTGCTGTGGCCTGGGAGGTCAGTGGAGGATGGCCCAGTTGCTTGGGCCCCTGCACCTGGATGGGAGACCAGGAAGAAGCACCTGGCTCCTGGCTTTGGATCAGCCATAGTAGCCATTTGGGGAATGAACCAACGGAAGGAAGACCTTTCTCTCTGTCTCTCTCTCTCTCACTGTCTAACTCTGCCTGTCAAAAAAAAAAAAAAAAAAAGATTTCTTAGGAACTGGGTCAAATTGTTACTATAAATGGCATTGGCTAGAGAGTGGGGACACAAGGTAAGGAGGATGAATAGCCTTGTTTCCAGATGAGGATTTGTAAACAATGAGATACGCCCTGTGGTTACTAGTGACTATTTTATTTTAAAGATTTAAAAGCAAGATTTATTAGAGTCAAAGACCTCCAGCCAGAGTGGCACGGAGAGGGCTGCAAGAGAAGCAAAACCCAAAGGACCCCGTGGCACTGGGGCTTCTAAGTACAATGTCAAAGGGAAAGAAATTGACAATCAGATTGGCATTCAGTCACCCAGGGACAAAAGACCTGATTTACAATCCTTTAACTTGAGAGGCTTGCTCCTGAGAAAACAAAAAACCATCCCAAAGGGGGATACCTAATTTGTTGCAGCATTCACTCCTTGTAAATTCTATCCATTGTTTTTACCAGACACAATCCTATCCATGTGATCATTTTGACACTTAAGATGATACTTTTACCCCCAAACATAAGGGGATTTGGGGTCCCATGGCAAGTTTTTAAACTGTACTCTCAGAAGGAAGTCTACAGGAATGTATTCAAAACTATACAATTTTATATTTACAAACTTTGTGCACTTCATAATTATGACTTTAGATATATAGTGATTCTTCTCTTGTGCCCACCTCCTACCCACATTCCCACCCCTCTTCCTCCTCCCTCTCTTATTCCTATTCTTATTTTTTACTAAGATCTATTTTCAATTATCTTTATATGTGTACATATGTATATGATTAACTGTGTTAAGTAAAGAGTTCAACAAATAGTGTTAAAAAAAAACCCTGTTCTTCAACAGTCAAGGCAGGGCTGTTCAAGTCATTGCTTCTCAAAGTGTCAATGTCGCTTCTACAGATGCCTTTCAAGTGCTCTATTAGTTATCACAGGTCAGGGAGAACATATGGTATTTGTCCCTTTGGGACGGGCTTATTTGACTAACTAAGTATGATGTTTTCCAGGTTCATCCATTTTGTTGTAAATGATTGGATTTCATTTTTTTTTACTGCTGTGTAGTATTCCATAGTGTACATAGACCATAATTTCTTTTTTTATTGTGACCCATAAGTCTCTAGGCTTTATAATTAAAAGGTTTTTTTCTAATCTAATTGAAGTATTTCAATTGACCTATCTTCAGAGTTCACAAATGCTTTCTACTGCTTGATCTTTCTGCTGTTGAACCTCTTAACTGTATTATTTTTTCCTTAAGAAACCATTTATTTAACGAGTTCAAATTTCATAATTACAAACTTAGGAATATAGTGATTCTTCCCATCATACCCTCCCAGCCCCAAGGCCACCCACCTTCTCCTCCCTCTCCCATTCCCAGTTCCTTTCTCCATTAAGAAAACAAACAAACAAACAAACAAACAAAAAACCTGCTCCTTGACAGAACAAGGGCTGTTAAGTGTCAATTTCACTATTACAGGTTTCCTTTTAGGTGCTCAGTTAGTTATCACAGATCAGGGAGAACATTTGGTATTTGTCCCTTTGGGACGGGCTTATTTCACTAAGTATGATGTTTTCCAGATTCATCCATTTTGTTGCAAATGACCGGATTTCATTTTTTTTAAACCTCTGTGTAGTTCCATATGTTGAATTGTCATCTTCATTTATTTCCAGAAAGTTTTTTATTTCTCTTTTGATTTCTTCTATGACCCACTATTCATTCAGGAGCATGTTGTTCATTCTCCATGTGTTTCCATATTGTCTAGGGGTTCCTGAGTTGCTGATTTCCAGCTTCATTCCACTGTGGTCTGAGACGGTGCATGGTATCATTTTGATTTTTTTGAATTTGCTGGGACTTGCTTTATGGCCTAGCATGTGGTCAATAGAAAAGTTCCATGCACTGGTGAGAAGAATGTGTATTCTGCAACTGTAGGATCTAAATTTCTGTAGATATCTTTAGGTCCATTTGGTCTATGGTGTTGATTAACTCTGTAGTTTCCCTGCTGATTTTTCTGTCTTGTTGACATGTCCATTGCTGAAATTGGGGTATTGAAGTCCCCCATTATGTCTCCCTTTAGATCCAGTAACATTTGTTGAATAGCCACATGCTCTGTACTTAGGTGCATATACATTTATAATAGTTACTATTGATCCCTTAATCATTACATAGTGCCCTTGTTTGTCTCTTTTAACAGTTTTTGTGTTAAAGTCTATTGTCTGATATTAGAATGACTACACCAGCTCCTTTTTTGGTTTCTCTTAGTATGGAAAATTTTTTCTATTTTTTCACTTTCAGTCTGCTTGCATCTTTGTTGGTGAGATATGTTTCTTGTAGGCAGCAAATAGATGGGTTTTGTTTTGAATCCATTCAGCTAATCTGTGTCTTTTAACTGGAGCATTGAGGGCATTTACATTTAAGGTATCTATTGATAAGTCATGACTTTGTCCTGCCTTTTTCCCATGAATATTCTTATTGTTTACTTCAGATGTCCTTTGTACTTTTACTGGGTGATTTTCTGCCTTTACCTTCCTTTGTAGTGATGACCATGTTTCTGTGGTTTTTTGTGTGTGAAGCACACACCCTTAAGCATCTTTTGCAAGGCTGGACGGGTGGTGACAAATTTTTTGAATTTCTATTTTTATCGAGGTCTTTTTTTCACCTTCATTCATAAATGAGATCTTTTCAGGGTACATTATTCTAGGTTGATAATTTTTTTCTCTTAAGACTTGTGATATGGCCGGCGCCGCGGCTCACTAGGCTAATCCTCCGCCTAGCGGCGCCGGCACACCGGGTTCTAGTCCCGGTTGGGGCGCCGGATTCTGTCCCGGTTGCCCCTCTTCCAGGCCAGCTCTCTGCTGTGGCCAGGGAGTGCAGTGGAGGATGGCCCAGGTGCTTGGGCCCTGCACCCCATGGGAGACCAGGAAAAGCACCTGGCTCCTGGCTCCTGCCATCGGATCAGCGCGGTGCGCCGGCCGCAGCGCACCGGCCGCGGCGGCCATTGGAGGGTGAACCAATGGCAAAGGAAGACCTTTCTCTCTGTCTCTCTCACTGTCCACTCTGCCTGTCAAAAAAAAAAAAAAAAAAAAAAAAAAAAAAAGACTTGTGATATATCTTGCCATTCTCTCCTGGCCTGTAGGTTTTCTGATGAGAAGTCTGCTGTGAATCAGTCTAATTGGAGATCCTCTGAAAGCAATCTGGTGTTTCTCTCATGCACATTTTAGAATCTTTTCTTGATGTTTCACTGTGGAAACAATGCCAGTCCTGACCCACATTCTTTAATCATCTTTGACATGATCAATTATTGAAGTATCCAACTGATACTTTCCATCAAATTATTTTTAAAAACAATTTTTAAATGGAAGTTTACGTTTTCACCAAACCACTGTTCCTGGCTTTGAAAACCTTCCCTAGAAATCTTACTTTACCTCAACCCAATCTCGTGACTTTCTCATTCGATACCAAATGCATCCCACCATCGCACAGCTCACAATGATTTCCAAGGCTCTCTTATCATCTCCCCAGTCATCTCCCATTGTGCACGACCTCACTCACCTCCATGATTAAGACAGTGTGTCGTCCCCTAAGACATCCATCATTAACACCCTCGAAACTCATGGTGAAGCCATTGTTGCCGTGTGGAAGGCCTGCCATTGTCAGTCAGCCTTCCCCTCCATGAGGTTATCCCAGAGATCGCTCCCCATGGATCTTTTGTTCATGACCTGTGTTAGCACTTGCTTGATATATTCTATCTTAATTAGGGTTTTTCCTTTTTTATTTCCTTCAGAGGAATCCCATTATGTTTTCTTCTCATTTTAGAAGAATAACAGCTGCACAATCGTGTCCTAATAAATGCTTCTAGAATTGAAATGGAGGGATAAGGATTTTAAATTTTATACATTTTTCATTTCCATTTGTTATGAATTCCAACCTACACAAAATATATAAGCAACAGAGGGTAGTGTTGTGGCATAGTGGGTAAAGCTGCTGCCTGCGATGCCGGCATCCCATATGGGTGCTGGTTCGTGTCCTGGCTGCTTCACTTCTGATCCAGCTCCCTGATAATAACCTGGTAAAAGCAGCAGTGGATGGCCCAAGTGTTTGGGCCTCTGCGACACTAAAGGGAGACCTGGAAGAAGCTCCTGGATCCTGACTTGGGCTTGTTCCAGCCCTGGCTGTTGTAGCTATCTGGGGAGTGAACTAGTGGAAGGAAGATCAATCTTTATCTTTCTCTGACTTTCAAATAAATAAATAAATAAATGATTCAAGAAAGTACAAGTATGGGAGCAACAATGCTAAATGGTTTGACTTGGAAATCATTTAGGCTGCTTTGTGAATGCCTACTGGGGTGAGCAATAACATTTTTTTTTTTTATATCTTTTATTTACACATTACAAGTATTTTTTTTTCTTTTTTTTTTTAACTTTTATTTAATGAATATACGTTTCCAAAGTACGAATAATGGATTACTATGGCTTCCCCCCCATACCGTCCCTCCCACCCACAACCCTCCCCTTTCCCACTCCCTCTCCCCTTCCATTCACATCAAGATTCATTTTCGATTATCTTAATATACAGAAGATCAGCTTAGTATACATTAAGTAAGGATTTCAACAGTTTGCTCCCACACAGAAACATAAAGTAAAAAATAATAGATGATTTTTTTTTAATGATGATGAAATCAGATCAGACCTATTGTCATGTTTAATCCCAGTGAGAGTCAAGTTGGGAGTTGATAGTTTCTTTTCTTTTCTTTTCTTTTTTTTTTTTTTTTTTTTTACAGAGGATCAGTTTAGCATGCGTTAAGTAAAGATTTCAACAGTTTGCACCCCCATAGAAACACAAAGTGAAATATATTATTTGAGTACTCGTTATAGCATTAAATCTCAATGCACAGCACATTAAGGACAGAGATCCTACATGAGGAGTAAGTGCACAGTGACTCCTGTTGTTGACTTTACCAATTGACACTCCTGTCTATGGCATCAGTAATCTCTCTATGCTCCAGTCATGAGTTGCCAAGGCTATGGAAGCCCCTTGAGTTCTCCGACTCTTATCTTGTTTAGACAAGGTCATAGTCAAAGTGGAGGTTCTCTCCTCCCTTCAGAGAAAGGTACCTCCTTCTTTGAAGACCTGTTCTTTCCACTGAGATCTCACTCACAGAGATCTTTTGCCAGAGTGTCTTGGCTTTCCAGAGCAATAACATTTGATTAAGGGACTTAAAGTCTAATATTGCCGACAAAATATTTGATAAAGTTGGAAAACGTCAGATAATGATAAATATTTTATTTTTTTTAAAGATTTTATTCATTCATTTGAGAGGTAGAGTTACAGATAGTGAGAGGGAGAGACAGAGAGAAAGGTCTTCCTTCCGCTGGTTCACTCCCCAAATGGCCAAAACAACCAGAGCTGTGCCGAACCAAAGCCAGGAGCCAGGTGCCAGGAGCTTCTTCCGGGTCTCCCATGCGGGTGCAGGGGCCCAAGGACTTGGACCATCTTTCACTGCTTTCCCAGGCCATAGCAGAGAGCTGGATTGGAAGAGGAGCAGCCGGGACTCGAACTGGCACCCATATGGGATGCCAGCGCCACAGGTGGAGGATTAAGCTACTGTGCCACAGAGCTGGCCCCCAGTGATAAATATTTTAATCAGACCTCACATTTATAAAAATACCCAATGCTTCAGTGTGGTTCTTTCAGAAAACCTTACGAATGCCTTTGCATAATAGTCTTAATTGTGACTACAGGAGAGGAGGGAGTAATGTGTGACAGCAGCAGGAGGTAAGGATGGGTAATAATCAAGAAAGTATTCTGGGACTAGGCAGAGTTTCCACAAGGAGAGGATTCTGAAAGTACAGTGGATCTGCATATTTTAGGCAGTTTCTGTGGAAGGACTGAAGAACATGTCAAATGTGGGAAAACAGAAATGAGGCACATCAGAATCAGCCCTAAAGGCATTCGGATCTGGCTGAAAAGCCCATGAGAGTATTTCAGGCATGGAAAGCCAAGACACTCTGGCAAAAAGATCTCTGTGAGTGAGATCCCAGTGGAAAGAACAGGTCTTCAAAGAAGGAGGTACCTTTCTCTGAAGGGAGGAGAGAACCTCCACTTTGACTATGACCTTGTCTAAACAAGATAAGAGTCGGAGAACTCAGAGGGCTTCCATAGCCTTGGAAACTCATGACTGGAGCATAGGGAGATTACTGATGCCAAAGACAGGAGTGTCAATTGGTAAAGTCAACAACAGGAGTCACTGTGCACTTACTCCTCATGTAGGATCTCTGTCCTTAATGTGCTGTGCATTGAGATTTAATGCTATAACGAGTACTCAAATAATATATTTCACTTTGTGTTTCTATGGGGGTGCAAACTGTTGAAATCTTTACTTAATGCATACTAAACGGATCTTCTGTAAAAAAAAAAAAAAAAAGAAATTATCAATTCCCAACTTGACTCTCACTGGGATTAAACATGACAATAGGTCTGATCTGATTTCATCATCATTTAAAAAAATCATCTATTATTTTTCACTTTATGTTTCTGTGTGGGAGCAAACTGTTGAAATCCTTACTTAATGTATACTAAGCTGATCTTCTGTATATTAAGATAATTGAAAATGAATCTTGATGTGAATGGAAGGGGAGAGGGAGTGGGAAAGGGGAGGGTTGTGGGTGGGAGGGATGGTATGGAGGGAAGCCATTGTAATCCATAAGTCGTACTTTGGAAATTTATATTCATTAAATAAAAGTTAAAAAAAAAAAAGAAATGAGGCACAGCATTCACCAACCAATGGATGAGAACAGATAATAAAGTGTTACAACTGGGGCTGGCACTGTGGCGTAGCAGGTAAAGCCACCGCCTGCAGTGCCAGCATCCCATATCGCTGCCAGTTCGAGACCTGGCTGCTCCACTTCCAATCCAGCTCTCTGCTATGGCCTGGGAAAGCAGCAGAAGATGCCCCAAGTCCTTGGGCCCCTGCACCCGCGTGGGAGACCTGGAAGAAGCTCCTGGTTCCTGGCTTCAGATCAGCCAAGCTCTGGCTGTTGCGGCCATTTGGAGAGTGAACCAGGGAATGGAAGACGTTCCTCTCTCTCTCTCTCTCTCTCTCTCCCCCCCCCTCTCTCTTTCTCTCTCCCTCTCCCTCTCTCCCCTCTCCCTCTCCTCTGTGTAACTGTGACTTTCAAGTAAAATAAAATAGTAAAACAAACAAACAAACAAACAAACAAAAAAAACAACAACACTGCACTCTGGCCTCCTGCTCGCTGAGACTCTAGTGTGGCAGCAGTGGCAGCTTAAGTAATTGGGTCCCTGCTGTCCTTGTACGAGACCTTGGCTGTGTCCTCACCTCCTGGCTCCAGCCCCGGCCCCGCCCAAGTCATCATGGGCATTTGGGGAGTGAACCAGTGGATGGGAGCTCTGTCTGCCTCTGAAGGAACAGAAAGCCGTAGCTTTATGAGATCTATCAAAATCTAACTGCGGTAATAATATAACATCATTTGCTCTTATATGAAAAAAAAAAAGCTAAAAAAACAAAAAAACACTTTTACTATAAAATAGTGAAACAGGGCCAGCGCTGTGGCACAGTAGGTTAATCCTCCACCTGCAGTGCTGGCATCCTATATGCAGCTGGTTCTAATCCTGGCTGCTCCTCTTTCAATCCAGCTCTCTGCTGTGGCCTGGGAAAGCAGTGAAAGCTGGCCCAAATCCTTGGGCCTCTGCACCCACATGGGAGACCCGGAAGAAGCTCCTGGCTCCTGGCTTCCCTTCGGCGCAGCTCCGGCTGTTGTGGCCAATTGGGGAGTGAACCAGTGGATTGAAGACCTCTCTCTGTCTCTCCCTCTCACTGTCGGTAACTCTCAAATAAATAAATCTTCTAAAAATAACCCAGCGAGATAACATTTACATCAAGGTTGTAGAATTCAGAAGCCTGTTGTAGGGAGAGTTTGGCAGGAATCTTCAGGGGACAGTCACTTGAACCACTTCCTTTCCTGCCTTTTTTTTTTTTTTTTAAGATATATTTATTTGAAAGAGTTAGAGGGGAGAGATGGAGAAAGAGATTTTCCATCTGCTGGTTCACTCCCCAGAAGGCTGCATTGGCAGGGGCTGGGCCAGGCTCAAGCCAGGAGCCAGGAGCTTCTTCCAGGTCTTCCACCTGTTGGCAGGAGCCCAAGGACTTGGGCTATCCTTCACTGCTTTCCCCAGCCCATTAGCAGGGAGCTGGATTGGAAGTGGAGCAGCCAGGACTCGAACCAGTGCCCACATGGGATGCCGGCACGGCAGAAGACATCTTAACCTGCTACACCACAGTGCAAGCCCCTCTTTTTCTTTCTTTCCTTCTTTCTTTTCTCTCTATCTCTCTCTCTTTATATATTATTTGAGAGGTAAGAGTTACAGACAGAGAAAGGGATAAGATGGAGAGAGACGTCTTCCATCTGCTGGGTCACTCCCAAAATGGCTGTAAATGGCTGGAGCTGGGCTTCTTCCGGGTCTCCCACATGGGTGCAGGGGCCCAAGGACTTGGGCCATCTTCCGCTGCTTTCCCAGGCCATTGCAGAGAGCTGGATCGGAAGTGGAGCAACCGGGACTTGAACTGGCACACATTTGGGACGCCAGCACTGCAGGTGGAGGCTTAACCTCCCCACTTTTGAGAGCTAGACTGTGACAGCTCTGACCTCTTCAATTAATGGTGTGAATTTCTTTGTAGTAGACAAGTAGGCACGAGAGGTGAAGTCTTTGTGTCATTTTCCATTTGAGATTCTTGTGGCAGGATACAAGTAGTAGGCTGCAATCAATGAGTAGATAACTGCCCAAGAGTTTCAATTTGTAAATGAAGGAGTGATCACAGGTGGTATGACAGCTCTGGGGGGACAGATCTCTTAAGGTCATCCTTGAGGTCAGTACTTGCCGGAGGTGGTTATATGAGCATTAACAACCAGGGACCTGAGATTTAAGCCCAATCTAAAGCGGCCCCAAGCATCCCCAGTGTACACCATATTAAACCCTAGGGGAGCTGTCTCTCTCGTGCTCTTCCATAGCCTCACAGTCTACCCCGTCACAGGAGTGCTTCAGAGAATCTGTTAAATGCATGCAGGTCTTTCTAACGCACTTAAGATACACAGCAGTCTCTCTGCCCAGCGTCACAAATAACAAAACTACGGTTCAGACCTAGGTCTGATGAACTAGTTTGTGGTTTTACAATGAGAGTATTTCTATCTCTGTCTCTCCCTCTTTTTTTTTTTTTTTTTTTTTTGATTTATTTGAAAGGCAGAGTAACAGGGAGAGACAGAAACTTTCTGTCTGTTAACCCCCTCCCCCCAATGGCTGGAACAGTCAGGGTTGGGTCAGGTCAAAGCCGGGAGCTAGGAACGCCATCTGGTCTCCCACGTGGGTGGCAGGAGCCCACCCATTTGATCCATCTTCCGCCGCTGTCTTCCCAGGTACATTAGCAGTGGAACAGCCAGGACCCGAACTGGTGCTTTGATAACGGGATGGCGGTATTGCAAGCTGCAGCTTAACCAGCTGCGCCACAACACGGCCCTGCGCCTTTTCTTTGTTTTCTCATGGTGAGAAGGTGGCATTCAGAATTAGCCAGCTGGACCTAGATTAGGGGTGGTTGCAGGAGGACTGATAAGCGGGAGCCAGCTGAACACAAGCCTCTGTCTCGGGCCTGGCCAGGGCGCTGTTCTCGCCGTGTAGTGTCGTGGGGCTTCCTCCCCGCCTCTTTGGTGCGGAGCTTGAGTCCACGTGAGCACGCCTGTGCTGTCGTCTTCTGTGCGCGTGGTGCTGGGGGAAGTCGATGGCAGAGCTGTCAGGCTTGATCGTCCGGGCGCTCTTTGGGGGGTCTTGGGGCTGGGTGTGGGTGACAGCAGGCGCATTTTTGCCGAGTGTGGACACCTTTCAGCACTGCCACCTTGGCCTTCAGAGCCTTTGCTTTGGGAGGGGCAGGAGCCGCCTCCTTCCCCTTCTGGATGGTCTTGGTGACAAGCCCCGGACCTTCCTTCCTTCCCTCCCTCCCTCCTCCTTCTTCCGTCCCTTCCCTTCCCCTTAAGATTTATTACTTCAGTTGAAAGAGTTACAGAGAGGCAGGGAGAGAGCTCTTCCATCGCTGGTTCACTCCCTAAATGGCCACAATGGCTGGAGTTGGGCCATTCTGAAGCCAGGAGCCAGGAGTCTCTTCCGGGTCTCCCAAGTGGATGCAGGGCCCAAGGACTTGGGCCATCTTCTACTGCTTTCCCAGGCCATAGCAGAGAGCTGGATCAAAACTGGAGCAGCCGGGACTCAAACCGGCGCCCACATGGGATGCTGGCCCTGCAGGCGGCGGCCCCTGTACCTTCTTACCTGGTGTTGCAGAGTCTTGTCCTGCACCAACTCTTAGAAGCTTATTAGAGTTTTTTTTTTTTTTGACAGGCAGAGTGGACAGTGAGAGAGAGAGACAGAGAGAAAGGTCTTCCTTTGCCGTTGGTTCACCCTCCAATGGCCGCCGCTGCAGCCGGCGCACCGCGCTGATCCGATGGCAGGAGCCAGGATCCAGGTGCTTTTCCTCGTCTCCCATGGGGTGCAGGGCCCAAGCACCTGGGCCATCCTCCACTGCACTCCCTGGCCACAGCAGAGGGCTGGACTGGAAGAGGGGCAACCGGGACAGAATCCAGTGCCCCGACCGGGACTAGAACCCGGTGTGCCGGCGCCGCTAGGCAGAGGATTAGCCTATTGAGCCACGGCGCCGGCCAGAAGCTTATTAGAGTTTAAAGGTTCCATCTAAGTATGTCCACTAGGTGGCAGCCTTCCATTTTAAAATCTCAGAAGTCCTGCAAACTTCAAAAGTACTGGGGAACTTCAAAAGTTCACAGAAAGTGGGAACACAGAATGCTTGTTGGAACACCGCTTTGGCCTAGCGTTAGGACACCGGCATCACACATGGGAGTGCTGAGTTCCGTTCCTGGCTCCAGCCACCAACTCCAGCTTCCTGCTAAGGGATCCTGCCTCAACTAATTGGGTTCCTGCCGCCCACGTGGGAGACCTGGATGGAGTTTCTGGCTCCTGTCGTTGGTCTCAGCCCATCCCTGGTTCTTAGGGCATTTGAGGAGTGAACCAGCAGATGGGAGCGCTTTCTCTACGAATGAACACATACATTTTTAAAGATTTATTCATTGACTGATTTGGAAGGCAGAGTGACAGAGAAATGAGAGACAAACAGAACGTGCACCGCAGGTTTACCTTCCAAGTGGCTGAAACAGCGGGGGCCAGGCCAGGCTACCGTCAGGAGCCTGGAACTTCATCCGGATTTCACGTGCGGGTGTCAGGGACCCGTGCACCTGGGCCACCGTCCACTGTCTTCTGAGGCACGTTAGCATAGCAGCCAGGGCTCTAACCAGCACTCTGATGTGGAGTGCACGCATCAACAGTGCCTGCCCCAATAATGTTAAAAATGTTTCTTTTTGTGCAAAAATTTTTGAAATCTAGTTTTTCTCAATAGGTGGATATTTCCACAAAACTTGCTAAGATCATGTATGCATGGATTTCAAAAGTTTTGTACCAGAAGGACCTACCTTTTATTGTTTGTTGAAAATTTATTTGGCACTGTGGCGTAGTGGGTAAAGCTGCCAGTTGCAGTGCCGGCATCCCATATGGGTATCGGGTTGATTCCTGGCTGCTCCTCTTCCGATCCAGCTCTCTGCTATGGCCTGGGAAAGCAGTAGAAGATGGCCCAAGTCCTTTGGCCCCTGTACCCACTTGGGAGACCCGGAAGAAGCTTCTGGCTCCTAGCTTTAAAATGGAAAAAAGAAAATGACATGACACTTCTTTGTCTACTGCCTGTTGCAATCAGAAGTAAGCAATCAAATAGGATTCCTAACCATTAGCTATTACTGAGCATTGTACCAAGGAAGCCTTCCATGGGATGGTTCACTCCCCCAGTGACTGTAACAATCTGGGTCTGGACCAGGCTGAAGTCAGGAACTCCATCCGGGTCTCCCATGTGGGTGGCAGGGACCAAAGCACTTGGGCCATCTTCCACTGCCTCCCAGGGCGTGCATTAGCAGTGCTGGGCGGGAAGCTGAGCAGCCAGGACTTGAACTGGCAGAGACCGTGGGTCCTCTTGGCCTCCATCACTGCATGCGCGGGTTCCTGTAATCCCTCCCTCCTCCCCTCCCCCTCCCTTCCCCTGCGCCCCCTTCTCTCTCTCCACCAGTGCTTTTGTTTAAAGAACCCTAACTAACACAGTTCAAAACCAAGCAAAGTTCAATAATACATCGCTTACAACAGTGCTGTGCACTTGTTCTGGAGCATTCTTTGCAGTGGTTAGAATATTCCTCGACCGAGCTGCCCAGTATGGTAACAACTAGTAACGTGTGCCTATTAGCACTTAAAACGGGACAGATGAGGAGCAGGTGTTTCATCCAGCAGATGAATGCCCGTGTTCCATGTTGGAGGACCGACTGGGATTCAACACTCAGCTCCAGGTCCTGCCTCCAGGTGCCTGCTAACGCAGCCCCTGGGAGGCAGCGGTGATGGCTTCATCGCTTAGGCTCCTGCCCACGGGGGAGACCTGCATTGAGTTCCCGGCTTCTGGCTTTGGCCCTGGTCATTCTGGGCATTTGGGAAGTGAAGTAGCAGATGGGAGCTCTCGCTGTCTCTCTCTGCTTCTCAAAAAAAGGATTAGAGGGCTGGCACCATGGCACAGTAGGTTAATCTTCTGCCTGTGGTGCCGGCATCCATTATGGGCACCGGTCCTAGTCCTGGCTGCTCCTCTTCCAATCCAGCTCTCTGCTGTGACCTGGGAAAGCAGTGGAGGATGGCTCAGGTCCTTGGGCCCCTGCACCCCTATGGGAGACCCGGAAGAAGCTCCTGGCTCCTGGCTTTGGATCGGCATAGCTCTGGCTGTTGCGGCCATTTGGGGAGTGAACCAGCAGATGGAAGACCTCTCTCTCTCTCACTGTTTGTAATTCTACCTCTCAAATAAATAAATAAATAAATATGTAAAACCAAAGAATTAAGAAATAAAGACAAGTGTGGCTCAGGAACCAATTTCAATGTAATGAAAATCTAAGCTTATTACATGTTGCTAGTGGCTGCCATGTTTTACAGCCAGGTTTATAAAGACAATCAATGGAATAATAAATACAAAATTCAGAATACTGGTTATTTTTAAAAAAGAGTTTTAATTTTATTTATTTGAAAGGATTACAGAGTGAGGGAGGTCTTCCATCCACTGGTTTGCTCCCCAAATAGCCGCAACGTTGGGAGCTGAGCGGATCTGAAGCCAGGAGCCAGGAGCTTTTTCTGGGTCTCCCATATGGGTGCAGAGACCCGCATGGCTTCTCTCTGGCTTCCTCGAACTGGCACCCATATAAGATGCCAGTGCCAGCCCCTACAGTTTTCTGATTCACTCCCCCAATGCCTGTAACAGCCAGGGCTGGGCTGGGCTGGAATGAAAGCCAGGAGCCAGAAACTCAGTCCAAGTTTCCTACATGGGCGGCAGGGAGCTCATTAACTGAGTCATTGCTGCTGCCCCCCTGTGTGCATTAACAGGAAGCTGGAGTTTGCTGTTGGCTATTGTGGGAGGTCTCTGCACAGAGCCTAGCGCAGCTCACAACAGCAGACCTGGAGAGAGCGCTCGAGACACAAGGCACCAGCTTTGTATAGGCTAGTCTTGGAAGTGGTGGCCATGCTATCACTAGATTGGGGCCAGCGCTGTGGCATAGTGGGTAAAGCTGCCACCTGCAGTGGATGGCCAATGGCCCAAGTCCTTGGACCCCTGCACCTGTGTAGGAGACCCTGAAGAAGCTCCTGGCTTCTGGCTGCGGAATGGCCCAACTCCAGCCATTGAGGCCATTTGGGGAGTGAACCAGCAGAAGGAAGACCTCTCTGTGTGTTTGTCTCTCTCTTCCTCTGCCTTTCAAATAAATAAGTCTTAAAAAAATAGGCTTGCTAGATTCAGCCAACACTGAAGGGGGAGGGGATTAAGCAAAGTGCATCAATACCAGGAGACAGGGTTGGTTGGGGGCCGCCCACCACAGTGGGGCATCTTCGTCCATCGTGGGAGTGGCCCACAGCAAGGAGTGACGATGAGGAGTGAGGCAGGCAGAGGCACCTCTGCAGTCACTGGTCCCTTTTCCACGGCTCCTTCTTGGCCAGGCTGCATGCTCCTGATTTATGAATCTGTCACAGCAAGGGCTGAGATCACGTCCTGCTGACAAGGCCACCACAATCAGATCACCCCCACACACAGGAGCTCACGTCCTCTACCTGTGACCCCCCTCTTTCCAGTATCACCTTCTTGGACAATGGGGAACGTGTTCATGGCAGCCGCTGGGTCTCCCGTGCCGCCCACTGGTTTCAGCTCTGGCCTGGGGCCTCTGGCTTCCTCGCCCACACATGACCACCTGTGCCCAACTAATTATGTTCCCTCTCCTTAATGTTCCCAGATACCTCAGCCTCAGAGGGATGACATAAGCCAGGTGGCTGGCCTTTCATTGACCCCTCCTCCAGACTACCGGAGGACATGCTGTTCCCTTGTTCATGAAGGTGTGGGCAAAGAAAGGGAAAACACAGCTCAGGATAGACATGGCTTTAATTTAAAATCAAATGCCTGATGTCATTCTTTTTAAACAATTCTTTCATTGTTTGAAAGGCAGAGCAGGAGAAAGAGAGAGGGAGAGACAGAGATCTTCCATCCACTGGTTCACTCCCCAAATGGCTGCAATGGCTCGGGCTGGGCAAGGCAGAAGCCAGGACTCCATCCGGGTCTCCCACGTGGACGGCAGTGACCCAAGCACTTGGGCCATTTTCTGCTACTTTTCCAGGTGCACTAGCAGGGAGCTACATTGGAAGTGGAGCAGCGGCCTTGAACCAAGGCTCTGATACAGGATGCCAGTGTCATGGTGGTAACTTAACTGCTGCACCACACTGGCCCCTAGATAGTATTCTAGAAAAGTCTGGATCGTGTTAAAGAACAATTATTCATGATACAAGTTAAAGCATGGGAAGGAAGACTATTCAGAAAGGTAAGGGACAACGGAGCTCAACCCCAAATACAGCCTGGGAAAGTAGATGAAAAACCACTAGACATAACATCGAAAGGAGTTCCTGAAAGCAGGCCAGGGTGATTAGCCATCACCTGGGGATGGTGGAGCCTGAGGAATCAGATCAGGTATAGGGGGAGGGGTTCTTTCTTAACTGACTCAGCAGGGTTCTTGCTAAAACCTGATTTTACAAAAAAAAAAAAAAAAAAAAAAAAAAAAAGTGCAGAGATGGGCCTAGAAGAAATTTCAGGAGCTTGATTCAAGTTTTGTCAAGCCGAGAATCTTTGTCATCCGCCGCAGTGAAATTCTCACAGGCAGCTTTTTGGCTCAGGCTTGGCCTTGTGCCATCTTGTTCTTTCCTGCCTCTTCCCCAGGTTTCTTAACACAGCGACAAATTTCTCTTGATTATGCTGAGCAGTCAGCACCCTACCCCGACTCTAAACCATGCTTCAGGCCTATTTCTGCATACCCCAAACGCATATAAAATGCTTTGCTTTTAGACCTTTACTTATATTAAAACAGGAACTTTTTTTTTTTAAAGATGTTTATTTGAGAGGTAGAGTTACAGAAAGTGCGAGAGACAAAAAGTGGTCTTCCATCTGCTGGTTCACTCCCCAAATGGCCGCAATGGCCGGTGCTGAGCTGATCCGAAGCCAGAAGCTTCCTCCAGGTCTCTCAGCAGGTGCAGGGGCCCCTGCACTTGGGTCATCTTCCACTGCTCTGCCAGGCCATCACAGAGAGCTGGATGGGAAGAGGAGCAGCCGGGACTCGAACCAGTGCCCATATGGGATGCTGGGGCCATAGGTGGAGGCTTAGCCCCCCTACACCACAGTACTAGCCTCAAGCTTTTTTTTTTTTTTTTTCTCTTCTACATATCCTGGTCTAAATACTTAAGGCAGAGCTTCTCCCTTCAGGCAACAGTAAAAATAACAGTAGAATCGGCTAGGGCCCAGGTTGCTTCTGGAGGTCTCCAGTGCCCTCCACCCCAGGGTCCCCAGCCCCTGGCCTCCCGCCTGGTCACACTACTGCGCTGAACAAGTGCTATGCCGGCAACGTCGCAGTAGACGCCAACTGTAGTGATGCCAGGAGACCTGATGCAGGCCGGAAGCCCCGCCCCTCACGCAACCCACGCACGCCTCCGCGCCCGTTCTCCCGCTCACCGCCATCTTGCCCACTAGGACCTCTCAAATGGCGCTGCGGATCGTGAGCGCCGCGCTGCTGTTTGTGGGGAGCGTTCCCTTATACTGGGAGCAGCACTCGCTCCCTGACAGGACTCGGCTTGCCTCATCTTGGGCAGCGGCCGGTGGCCTGGAGCCTGCCGAGGCTGCGCGTGGGCGGCTCAGGGGGCACAGGGCATCCCCGAAGGCCCAGTCTGATGCAAAGGGCAGTCTGTTCACCCCCGTCCTGGGCTGTCCCAAATGCTGCCGCCTTTGAATTTGGGGCCTTCCTGTTCTGTTGTCCCAACTTCCTGTAACAGAGTTGTAGACATCAGTTTCTAGAACTGTTAGGCTGAGCATAGTGGTAATAGTACAGATGACAGAGTTGTGTGTGGGGGTCTCTAAGTGCTCCTCAATCCACTGTGGGGCTCATTTTCTTTACAGATGAGTAACTCATTGGAATTCAGAGCCGAAAGGGCTATTGGGTGACCTTTTACTACAACTGAGCACAGTTAGCCCAAGTTAAATGACAAGTATTCGGACTTGCAGCTCTGGATTCAGCAATCCCAGAATCTTTAACCTGTTTCACACAGGGGAGGAAGTGGCACCTGGCTAGAGAAACTGACCTCATTTTTACACTTTTGAGGAACAGAATCCTAAAAGTAATGAACTGTGTTGATTTCAAGCCTTTGTTTGTAAGGAGTCAATTATGGCATATTTGTCTTAACTGTCCATTAAGATTCGTTAAAAATAGGAGCATGTGCCAGGTCTCCAGCTTGGCTTTTTTAAAATAGGAATGTAAAGGATCATACTAATGTGTTTACATGAGGAAGAAACATAGATGCTACAAATAATATATCATTTTCATTTTTAGATTGTGGAACAGCACCGCTTAGGGATATGTTGAAAGGGTCTCGGATTGTGGGAGGCACGGAAGCTGAGGCTGGCACGTGGCCATGGATAGTTAGCCTGCAGCTTAAGTATGGCCGGCTTCTTGCTCATATATGCGGGGGAAGCCTAGTGAGAGAAAGATGGGTTATCACGGCTGCCCACTGCACCAAAGACATGAGGTATGTATTCAGATCACTTTACTCTCCAACTTTATTCTCTTTGGGATAGTTTGTGGTGGTAGGGCACCTTTTGACTTCAGCTACTTTCACTCAAGGCATTTGTTTGCAAGTAGCCATGATGCCATATACCCAGTAAACTGTATTTGTGGAAATTAATCCCTTAAGTCAGAGGTTGGCAAACTTCTGTAAAGACTAAATATTGTAGATATTTGCAGGCCACATGGTTTATGGTGCAGTTACTTAGCATGAAAGCACCCATAGACAATACCTACTTAGGTAGGTATGCATATGAATGGGTGTGCATATGATCCAATAAGACTTTCTATATGAACGCTGACATTTGAAACCTGTTATGAAATTTTTTTAACCACTTAAAAATGATTGAAAAAGAGACTCCCTTTTCCTCAATTTGCATTACCCCGTGAAATCTCCATTGCAATCTGATTTCTGTGACCAAAACACGATAAAGATCCTCTTCCATGCTAAACCCAGTGACCTCAGTTCTCTTACTGTTGGATCTCTAAAGCATTTGGCCATGTTGACTACATCCTCACCTTGAAAGTCTCTGTTACTCATTTCTAAGGCACCATTCTCTCCTTTTTTCATTTATCCTCTTCTTTTATTTTAATTTTTTTATTTTGAGATATTTATTTGAAAGAGAGAGAGAGAAAGGGAAAGAGAGAGAGAACACACTCTCATCTATTGGTTCACTCCTCAAATCCCCAAAAGGGCTGGAGCCAGGAGCCAAAAGTTAAGTCTAGGTCTCCCATGTGGGTGGAAGGGACCCTATCAATTGGGCCATCACCACTCTATCCCAGAATCCACACTAGAGTCAGGAGTTGGTGCTGGGTATTGAACTCAGGCAATCTGGAACATGGGTATCTTTTTTTTTTTTTTTTTAAGATTTTATTTATTTGAGAGGCATAGTTAGAGAGGAAGGGAAAAAGAGAAAGGTCTTCCATCCCACTGGTTCACTCCCCAGATGGCTGTAATGGCTTGGCTGAAGCCAGGAGCCAGGAGCTTCTTCTGGGCTGCCCACATGAGTGCAGGGGCCCAAGGACTTGGACCATCATGTACTACTTTCCCAGGCCACAAGCAGAGAGCTGTATTAGAGGAGCAGCAGCCAGGACACAAACCAGTGCCCATATGGGATTCTGGCCCAGCACCATAGGTGCAGTCTTAGCCTATGCCATAGCACCGCCGAAGAACATGGTGTCTTAACCACTAACCTAAACAGCCACTCCTGTCGTTTTTGTTTTTGTTTTTAAGACAACTATCTTTTTTTAAAAAATTAATTCATTCATTTGAAAGGCAGATACAGAGAGAGAGAAAATGAGATATCTTCCACCCACTGGCTAACTCCCTAAATGACCAGCCAGAGCTGGGCCAGGCTGAAGCCAGGGCCCAGGAGCTTCATCTGAGTCTCCTATGTGGGAAGCAAGGGCCCAAGCACTTGGACCATCTTCTGCTTTTGCAGGCCTATTAGCAGGGAGCCAGATCAGAAGTGGAGCAGCCAGGACTCAAACTGGTGCCTATATGCAATGCCAGCATTGCAGGCAGAGGATTAACCTTCTATGCCACAGGACTGGCTCCTCCTGTCGTCTTTTAAATTACAGTGTTTTCTAGAGTTCTGTTCCCTATTCTCTTGCCTTATCATTCTGTATTCTTTCCTAGAGATGTCTCATCTACTTCTGTTGCAGCTATCATCATGTGTGGGCACCTTCTAATCTTTCCTGATGAGTCACATACCCCACTCCCTACTGTACATACCTATTGGAATAATATTCTCAACAAATGTAAAATTGATCTTTGTATCTTTCCTCTAACTTTTGTTAGTTTTCTAAGTTAGTAGCATCAGCCAGAGCTCTATTATGCAGAAAGTTACCTGATTTCTGTCACTTCACCTGTCCAGTTGGTCCTCAAGACCTGTGAAGTCTGTGCAGTACTTAAGTTTGTTTATTCTGTCCTTCAGCACTCCCTATGGGTTAGAAATAAATCTAGAATGTCAGTCTCCATATCTCTATATCATAACTTACCTACTTATCCTTATACTATTACTGTAATAGCTGTCTTAATAAGGGTGAAGTGGGAGCTCATTGCGACTAGGATTTCCATGTCCCTAATTACTAGTGATACTGTTCATATGCTCATTGGCCATTTATATATCTTCTTTGGAGAAATGAGTACTCAGATCATCTGTCCATTTTTTTAAAAAAATTATTCACTTCTTTGAAAAGCAGAGTGACAGAGAAAGGGGTGGGGGAGAAAGAAAGAGAAAGAGATCTTCCATTTGTTGGATCACTGCACAAATGCCAGCAACAGCCAGGGCTAGGCCAAGCTGAAGCCAGGAGCCAGGATATCCATCCGGGTCTCCTCTGTGGGTGGCAGGACTTAAGTTATTTGAGCCATCATCTGCTGCATTCCTGGTGTATTTGCAGAGAGTTGGACTGTAAACAGAGTAGCTGGTTCTCCCACAACACACTCTGTAGGCATCCCAAGAGGCAACTTGACCTGCTGCACCAGAACACCCTCCTCCCACCAACTTTGTCCATTTTTGAATTAGGCTGTTCTTTTGTTGTTGAATTGTAGTCATTTGGCAGCTTAACCTGCTGCACCATAACACATGCCCTCTTTGTTCCTTTTTGAATTGGGTTTTTGTTGTTGCTGTTGAACTGTAGTAGTTCTTTGTATATTCTGTATGTCAATCCCTTATCAGAACTACGACTTGCATGTTTTCTCCCATTCTGTGGTTCTGTTTTCACTCTGTTGATCGTGTCCTCTGATGTATAAAAGTTTTCAATTTTGATGAAGTCTAATTTATCTTAATTTTTTTCTTTTGTTGCCTTTGCTTGTCATAGCTAAGAAATTACCAAATCCAGTATTATAAAGCTTTTCTCCTGTGTTTCTTTCTAGGAACTTTATAGCTGTAGTTATTAAATTTATGTCTTAATATATTTTGTTAATTTTTCTATATGCTAGAAGGTATGGGTACAATTCTATCATTTAGTATGTAGGTATCCAGCTTTCTCTGCACTGTCCTTTTCTCATGGATTGGACTTGGCACCCTCATTGAAAAATCAACTGACCACATACATGGGTTGAAGTTCATGGAAAATGGAATGCAAAAGTAAGTTTATTTTGGTGCAAAAAATTTAAGTTCACGCATAGATGTCTTCACAAAGTTCATGGGAAATATGTAGTATGAAAAAACTGCATGGATTTCAAATTTTGAAAACAAAACAAACTTGCCTTTCATTTCATTTTCCATGAACTTTTAGAATCACCCTCACATGAGAAGATGTATTTCTGAGCCATTTTTTCCCATTATTGTGTATGTGTCCTTCTACTTATACTGCACTGTTTTGATTACTGTAACTTTGTAGTGTAGTTTGAAATCAGGAAGTGTGTATCCTCCAGGTTTGTTTTCCAAGGTTATTTTGGCTATTTGGAGTCCCCTTATATTCCATAAAAGTTTTTTTTTCTTTTTTATTTAGTAAATATAAATTTTCAAAGTACAGTTAATGGATTACAATGGCTCCCTCCCCCCATAATTTCCCTCCCACTCACACCCCTCCCATCTCCCGCTTCTTCTCCCATTCCATTCACATCAAGATTCATTTTCAATTATCTTTATATACAGAAGATCAATTCAGTATATATTAAGGAAAGATTTCATCAGTTTGCACCCACACAAAAACACAAAGTGTAAATACTGTTTCAGTACTAGTTATAGCATTACTTCACATTGGACAACACACTAAGGACAGATCCCACATGAGAAGTAAGTACACAGTGACTCCTGTTGTTGACTTAACAATTTGACACTCTTGTTTATGGCGTCAGTAATCTCCCTAGGCTCTAGTCATGAGTTGCCAAGGCTATGGAAGCCTTTTGAGTTCTCCGACTTCGATCTTATTCTGACAGGGTCATAGTCAAAGTGGAAGTTCTCTCCTCCCTTCAGAGAAAGGTACCTCCTTCTTTATTTCACCATTGCCCAACTTAAGAATGAACCATCCTTTATCAGGGGCTCACCTCTGTCCCAGAGGGACATGTATTGACTGAGAGTCTTTGACAACAATGGCTAGGCACTTTCCCTTGCACAGGGATATGGGTGTATAAGCATCAATGGATATTTCTAGGAAAGGGGAAGAGGATTTTTTTTAAAAAGAAAGCTTTTATTTAATGAATATAAATTGAATAGGTACAGCTTTAGGAATATAGTGGTTCTTCCCCCATACCTGCCCTCCACCCCCACTCCTGTCCCACCTCCTACTCCTTTTCCCATTCCATTCTTCATTAAAATTTGCTTTAATTAACTTTATATACAGAAGACCAATTCTATACTAAGTAAAGATTTCAACAATTTTCACACACACACACGCAAAGTATAAAGTACTATTTGAGAACAAATTTTACAGTTAATTCTCATAGTACAACTCATTAAGGACTGAGGTCCTACACGGGGAGTAAGTGCACAGTGCCTCCTGCTGTTGATTTAACAATTAACGCTCTTATTTTTGATGTCAGTGATCACCCAGGGCCCTTGACATGAGCTTCCAAGTCTACGGAAGCCTTTTGAGTTCACAAACTCCATCAGTATTTAAACAGGGCCATAAGCAAAGTGAAAGTTCTCTCCTCCCTTTAGAGAAAAGTACGTCCTTCTTTGATGGCCTGTTCTTTCCACTGCGGTCTCACAGAGATCCTTCATGTAGATCATTTTTTGCCACTGTGTCTTGGCTTTTCATGCCTGAAATGCTCTCATGGGCTTTTCAGCCAGATATGAAAGCCTTAAGGGGTGATTCCAAGGTCAGAGTGCTTTTTAGGGCATTTGTCATTCTATGAGTCTGCTGTGTGGACAGCTTCCCATGTTGGAACTTTCTCTCCTTTGTAATTCTATCTATTGTTATTACCAGTCACTTGGCCTTATTTATGTGATCCCTTTTTCACTTCCTATCTATATGATCAATTACATATTTAATAAGATTACTTTAAGATGTAAGATGGCATTAGTACTACCCAGCTTAATGGGATTTGGAGTCCCATGGCAAGTTTTTAGCTTTACCCCTGAGGGTAAATCCGTGGGAATGTGTGTCGAACTATACAGCTTCTTCTTCTTATTCCCACTTTTATTGTTTACTGGGATATATTTTCTCTTTCTTTTTTTTTAAAGATTTATTTACTTGAATCCACTGATTCACTGTCCAGATGGCTGCAACAGCCAGAGCTGTGCTGATCCAAAGCCAGGATCCAGGAGTTTCTTCCAGGTCTCCCACATGGGTGCAGGGGCCCAAGGAATTGGGCCATCTTCTGCTTTCCCAGGCCACGGCAGGGACCTGGATTGGAAGTGGAGTGGCTGAGACTCTAACTGGCGCCCATATGGGATGCCAGCACTGCAGGCAGTGGCTTTTCCCGCTATGCCACAGAGCCAGCCCCAGGAAACTGGATCCTATGATTAATTCTACATTAAGTGAAGAGTTAAACCAATGGTATTAAATAGAACAAAAATAATAGCTGTTCCTTGATAGCCAACAGGGTTGTTCAAGTCATTGCTTCTCAAAGTGTCAATTTTACTTCTACAGGTTTCCTTTTAGGTACTCTGTTAGTTATCACAGATGAAGGAGAACATATGGTATTTGTGCCTTTGGGACTTGCTTATTTCACTAAGTATGATGTTTTCCAGATTCATCCATTTCATTGCAAATGACTGGATTTCGTTTTTTTTTTAACCACTATGTAGTATTCCATAGGGTACATATCCCATAATTTCTTTTTCCCAGTCTTCCATTGAACTGTATTTAGGTTGATTCCATGTCTTAGCTATTGTGAATTGAACTGCAATAAACATGGAGGTGCAGATAACTCTTTGATTTGCTGATTTCATTTCCCTTGGGTAAATTCTCAGGAGTGGGATGGCTGGGTCATATGATAGGACTATAATCAGGTTTTTGAGGTATTTCCAAACTGTCTTCCATGGTGGTTTTACCAGTTTGCACTCCCACCAACAGTGGATTAAGGTACCTTTTTCCCCACATCCTCGCCAGCATTTGTTGTTTTTATTTCTGGATGAAAGCCATTCTAACTGGGGTGAGGTAAAACCTCATTGTGGTTTTGATTTTCATTTCCCTGTCAGATAGTGATCCTGAGCATTTTTTCATGTGTCTGTTGGCCATTTGGATTTTTTCTTTTGAGAAATGTCTGTTTGAGTCCTTTGTCCATTTCTTGACTTGGTTGGTTTGTTGTTGCGTTTTTGGATCACTTTATATATTCTGGTTATTAATCCTTTATCAGTTGCATGGTTTATTTGGAAACCATCTCTCCCATTCTGTTGGTTGCCTGTCTTTACTTTCTTGACTGTTTCTTTTGCCCTAGAGAAACTTCTCAGTTTGATGTAGTCCCAGTTTTTAATTTTGAATTCAATTGCCTATTCCTCTGGGATCTTTTCCAGGAATTCTTTGCCTGTGTCAATGTCTTGCAGGGTTTCCTCTGTGCTCTCTAATAACTTGGGTCATAGGTGTTGGTCTTTAACTCATTTTGAATGGGTTTTTGTGTAAGGTGTAAGGTAGGGGTCCTGCTTCAGACTTCTGCATGTGGAAATCCAGTTTTCCCAGCACCATTTGTTGAAGAGACTGTTCTTGCTCCAAAGAATGGTTTTAGCTCCTTTGTCAAATATAAGTTGTTGTAGATACTTGGATTGATTTCTGGCATTTCTATTCTATTCCATTGGGCTGTCTGTTTTTGTACTAGCACCAGGCTGTTTTGATTATAAGTGCCTTGTAGTATGTCTTGAAATCTGGTATTGTGATGCCTCCAGCTTTGATTTTGTTATAAGACTGCTTTAGCTTTCTGGGTCTCCTATTTTTCCATATGAATTTTAGCATCATTTTTTCTATATGTGAGAAGAATGTCCGGTATTTTGATTGGTATTCCATCAATCTGTAAATTGTTTTCGGAAGAGTGGGCATTTTGATGATATTGATTCTTCCAATCCATGAACATGGAAGATTTTTTCCATTTTTTTGTATCTTCTATTTTTTTTCTATTTTTAGCATCCTTGGTTAAATTTATTCTGAGGTATTCGAGTTTTTTGTAGCTATTGTGAATGGGATTGATCTTGCAAGTTCTTTCTCAGCCATGACATTGTGTATACAAAGGCTGTTGTTTTTTCTGTGTTGATTTTATATCCTGCTATTTTACCAAACTCTTCTATAAGATTTCCAGTAGTCTCTTAGAGTCTTTTGAGTCCCCTATATATAGAATCATATCATCTGCAAATAGGGATAGTTTGACTTCATCTTAACCAATTTGAATTTGTTTGATTTCTTTTTCTTGCCTGATGGCTGTGGCTAAACTCCCAGGACTATATTGAATAGCAGTGGTGAGAGTGGGAATCCTTGTCTGGCTCCTGATCTCAGGGGGAATACTTCCAGCTTTTCCCCATTCAATAGGATTCTGTCCATGTGTTTGTCATAAATTGCCTTGGTTGCATTGAGCAATGTTCCTTCTGAATCTAATTTGCTTAGAGTTTTCATCATGAAAGGGTGTTGTATTTTATCAAATGCTTTCTCTACATCTGTTGAGATAATCATATGGTTTTTTTCTTCAGTTTTTTAACGTGATGTATCACATTGATTGACTTTCAAATGTTTAACCATCCCTGCATACCAGTAATAAATCCCACTTGGTTCAGGTGAATGATCTTCCTGGTGTTGGATTTGATTGGCCAGAACTTTGTTGGGGATTTTTGCATCTATGTTCATCAGGGAAATTGGTATGTAGTTTTTTTTCTCTGTTGCATCTTTTCTGGGTTTACGAATTAAGGTAATGCTGGCTTCATAGAAAGCATTTGGGAGGATTCCCTTCATTTCAATTATTTTGAATAACTTGAGAAGATTCAGAGTTAGTTCTTCTTTAAATGTCTGGTAGAATTCAGCAGTGAAGCCATCCAGTCCAGGGTTTTTCTTTGTTGGGAGGCTCTTTATTACTGATTCAATTTCTGTCGTGGTTATGGGACTATTTAAGTTTTCTATGTCTTCATGACTCTGTGTAGGTAGGTTGTACGTGTCTAGGAATCTATCCATTTCTTCTTGGTTTCCCAATTTGTTGGCATACAGCTCTTTGTAGTAATTTCTGATGATTTTTTTTATTTCTGTGTTGTCTGTTTTTATATTTACTTTTTCATCTCATTTGGGTCTTCTCTCTCCTTCTTTTGGTTAGTTGGGCCAATGGTGTGTCAATTTTGTTTATTTTTTCAATAAACCAGCTCTTAATTTTGCTGATCTTTTGTATTGTTTTTTTTTTTTTGTTTCAACTTCGTCGATTTCTTCTCTAATTTTAATTATTTCTTTTCTTCTACTGGTTTTGGGTTTGTTGTTGTTTTTCTAGATCCTTGATGTGCACAGATAGTTCATTTATTTGGTGCCTTTCTAGTTTCTTGAAGTAGGCACCAATTGCTATAAACTTTCCTCTTATCACTGCTATTGCTGTATCCCACAAATTTTGGTATGTTACATTGTCATCTTCGTTTCCAGAAATTTTTTGATTTCTCTTTTGATTTCTTTTATGACCCACTGTTCATCCAGGAACATGTTGTTCATTCTGTATGTGTTTGCATATGATGTAGAGATTATTGAGTTGTTGATGTCCAGCTTCATTGCATTGTGGTCCAAGAAGATGAATGGTATGATTTTCATTTTTTTGAATTTGCTGAAACTTTCTTTATGACCTATCATGTGGTCAATCCTGGAGAAAGTTCCATGTACTAGAGAGAAAAAATGTGTACTCTGTGGCTGTAGGGTAGAAGGCTCTGTAGATATCTGCTAGATCTATTTGGTGTATGGTGTTGATTAACTCTGTTATTTCATTGTTGATTTTCTGTCTCGTTGGTCTGTCCATTGCTGAAATTAGGGTATTTAAGTCCCCGATTACTATTGTATTTGAGTCTACATCTCCCTTTAAATCTCTTAACATTTCTTTAAATAGCCAGGTGCCCTGTAATTAGGTGCATATACATGTACAATAATCAAATCTTCCTGTTGAATTGATCCTTTAATCATTACATAGTGTCCTTCTTTGTCTCTTAGTAGTTTTTGTGTTAAAGTCTATTTTGTCTGATACTAGGAGTGCCACACCAGATCTTTTTTGGTTTCTGTTAGCATGGATTATCTTTTTCCATCCTTTCACTTTCAGTCTGATTGCAACGATGGTAAGATTTTTTTTTTGTAGGCAGCAAATAGATGGGTTTTCTTTCTTAATCCTTTCAGCCAGTCTGCCTGTTAACTGGGGAGTTGAGACCATTTACATTCAGTGTGACTATTGTGAAGTACCAACTTTGCCCTGCCATGTTTCTGTAAATAGTTCTGTTTATGTATTTTGGATTTCTTTCATACTTTTGCTGGGTCATTTTCTGTGTTCATCTACTTTTGTAGTGATGTTCCTCTTTCTGTGTTTCTGTGTGTAGCATATCCTTGGCATCTTTTGTAGAGCTAGGCAAGTAGCTATAAATTTTTTCAGTTTCTGTTTGTTGTGAAAGATCCTTATTTCTCCTTTATTCATAAGTGAGAGTTTTTCATGGCACAGGGTTCTGGGTTGACAGTTTTTTCTCTTAAGACTTGGAGTATTGTCTTCCATTTTCTCCTTGCCTGTAGGATTTGTGATGAGAAGTTTGGAGTGAGTCTAATTGGGTTTCCTCTGAATGTTGGTTTGCTGTTTCTCTCATGCACATTTTCAGATCTTTTCTTTATGTGTTACTGAGGAGAGCTTTGCTACAGTGTGTCGAGGTGAAGATATTTTCTGGTCCTGTCTGTTGGAAGTTCTGTGTACTTCCTGTTCTTGGATGTCTCTTTCTTTCTCTAGATTGGGGAAGTTCTCTCTGTTATTATTTCATTAAGAAGGCCTTCTAATCCTTTCTCTCTTTCTATGCCTTCCAGAATTCCTAGGATCTGTATGTTGGGTCATTTGATAGAATCTTGTAGATCTCCAACCATTTTTTTTAATTTCCTAATTTCTTCTTGTTGTGTTTGGTCTGACTGTATTATTTTCAGAAATTTGTCTTCTAGTTCTGATTATCTTTCTTCTCTCTCACTTATTCTATTAAGGCTTTCCACTGCATTTTTTCTGATTTATTGAATTCTTCATTTCTAGTATTTCATTCTGACTTCTCTTTAATATCTCAATTTCTTGGGAACACTTTTTTTTTTTTGACAGGCAGAGTTATACAGTGAGAGAGAAAGAGAGACAGAGAGAAAGGTCTTCCTTTGCCGTTGGTTCACCCCCCAAGTGGCCACCATGGCCGGCGCGTTGCGGCCAGTGCACCGTGCTGATCTGAAGCCAGGAGCCAGGTGCTTCTCCTGGTCTCCCAGGCGGGTACAGGGCCCAAAGGACTTGGGCCATCCTCCACTGCACTCCCTGGCCACAGCAGAGAGCTGGCCTGGAACAGGGGCAACCGGGACAGAATCTGGTGCCCCAACCAGGACTAGAACCCGGTGTGCCAGTGCCGCAAGGCAGAGGATTAGCCTAGTGAGCCGCAGCGCTGGCCTTCAGGGATCTAATTTCATTTTTCTTTTTGGTTAGCTAGTTGTCCCAATAACCATATATTGTTCAGTGGTAAGAAATGCTACCTTAATTATATATTAAATTCTTAGGAACTTGATCTGTTTCTGGATTTTCTGTCTCACTGATTTTTTTCTTCTTTACTACATCATGATAGTTAGGTTTTTGCTTTATACTATATGTCACATGAAAGTAGAAGTAAGTTGTTTTTTCTTAATCTAACATGAGAAAGCAAAAAACTAGTGGGAGATTTTAGACTATTTCTAGTTAAATGAGCATGTTTATAATAAGAATACTTACTTTCTTTCAGAGATCCTTTAAAGTGGAGAGCTGTGATTGGAACTAATAATATATATAGGATCCATCCACATGGCAGGAGGATAAAAGTTAAATCAATCACTATCCATCCAGAATTCATTTTGGAAACTTATGTAAATGATATTGCTCTTTTTCATTTAAACAAAGCAGTGAAGTATAATGACTATATTCAGCCTATCTGTCTACCTTTTGATGTTTTCCAAGAACTGGACCAAAATACAAAATGTTTTATAAGTGGCTGGGGAAGAACACAAGAAGAAGGTAATTGTACTCTGAATTTTACTGATTTTTTTTCCAATTATTGCAGAGGAGGATGAATACTTTCATATCTCTCTATATATCTTTTTATCATTTTATACCATGAGATTGAAAAAATAGGTCTTTACAAAACCAGAGAAAAGTTTTGTTTTCCTGGTATGTGACTATTTTTCCTTCTGTATAAGAAAAAATTCTTTTCCAAAGCAAAGGCAGACAAAGATTTTCTCTGGTTATAAATACTAAGCTACGTGAAATTATAGACATTCTTGGGTGGAATGACAGTTCCAAGTGTTTCTGTAGAACAGCCTATCTTAAATAATAAACTTTTGGGTATCAGGAATCAAATGTTTAGCATCAAGCAACTTGATTGACATGTATTGTTTTTAAGGTTTATTGATTTGTTTATTTGAAAGGCAAAGTTACAGAGAGAGAGAGAGAGAGAGGTGGAGAGACAGAGAGCTTCCGTTTGCTGGTTCACTCCCCAAATGGCTGCAATGGCTAGAGCTGTGCCGGTCCAAAGTCAGCATCCAGGAGCTTCTTCCAGCTCTTCCACGTGGGTGTAGGGGCCCAAGGACTTGGGCCATCCTTTTCTGCTTTCCCAAGTCTTTAGCAGGAAGCTGGATCAGAAGTGAAATGACCAGGACTTGAACCGTCGCCCATACGGGATGCTGGCTCCTATTATGCCACAGCACTGACCCTGTCATGTATTTTCTTTAGTGTAGATAGAAGCACTAACTGTTTATTGACTAAACTAGTGAGAAAAGTAAAAATGATAGAAAACTTCGGCCGGTGCCACAGCTCAATAGGCTAATCCTCCACCTGGCGGCACCGGCACACCGGGTTCTAGTCCTGGTCGGGGCACCAGATTCTTTCCCGGTTGCCCCTCTTTCAGGCCAGCTCTCTGCTGTGGCCCGGGAAGGCAGTGGAGGATGGCCCAAGTGCTTGGGCCCTGCACCCCATGGGAGACCAGGAGAAGCACCTGGCTCCTGCCTTCCAATCAGCGCGGTGCACCGGCCGCAGCGCACCAGCCGTGGCGGCCATTGGAGGGTGAACCAATGGCAAAAGGAAGACCTTTCTCTCTCTCTCTCTCACTATCCACTCTGCCTGTCAAAAAAATTATAGAAAACTTCATCTCCATCTTTGTTAATAGCAGCTACTATTGAGAGCATATAACATGTTTCAGTGCTGTTGTAAATCACCAGGATGGTGAGGGACATTATATAGTAATAAAAAAACTAAGAAAACTTTGTTTTGGCTTATCCTCCCAATATCCCTATTAGGGAGTTAATGTTATTTTTTTCCATTTAACATATCAAGAATTGATCTTAGAGGTTAAGAAGCTGAGACATGAATATTTAATTACCACATTAAAGTACTTTAGAAAGAGTCAGAGTCCAGTTAGAAGTATTCATATACAAGAACAAGTACTGAAACTTTTTTTTCTATTTCCCGCAGGCTCTATCCATTTAAATATTTATAGATTACTCAGGTAGTATAGAAATAAAAGACCTATGAATTGTTATTTTTTTCCATATGAATGCTTCCTAAGGAATATAAGGAAAATAATATGATATAGGGGAAAGAATCATAAAAATTTTTTCTAAATCATGCAGTTTTTGAAATACTCTCACATTAATATCAGATGAAGTAAATTTCAGAGCAAAGAGAATCTCCAGGGTGGTGAGGGACATTATATAGTAATAAACGGTCCATCCACTGAGGAAACATTCTAGTCCTAGATACGCACATACCAGACAACAGAGATACAGTTTCTTAAAAATATATAGTCTTCAAAAATTCAAGGAAAAGGCATATTACTATGCATGGATTTTAAAGTTTTTTGTACCAAAATAAACCCATCTTTTCCATTCCATTTTCTGAAATACCCTCATAAAATTTGTTTTAAAGTTTTAAAATGGGTTACATATAACAAAGGCATCTTCAACTCCGATCTCTATCTCCAGTATTGCCAAATAGAAGGGCAAAATGATAGAAATTTTCCTAGATCATATGTAATTTCAAATATCACTCATGTGAATTTATTGCCCAAAAGCATGCTGAATAGACTAAAAGGCCTCAAAATGAAAATTTATTTTAAATAGGTCCTAAGCAGTTTGGTAGTATTCCTAGGAGCCCAACAGAATCAAATGCAAATCATTTGAATAGGAATTCAATTTCATCTAAAGCCCAAAGAATTTCACTAAAGTTTCAATGAAAGTAAATGGATTCCAACAAAAAATTCAGTAAGCACTTAAGAAATAAGTCATCATGCATGCGAGGAGAAAGATGAGACATCAGAGTAAGACTTGAAAAGATTTCAGATATTGGAATTATTATGTACCATAAAATATTTAATATTAGAGAAAATATGTGTTCAAAAATATAAATAACAGAAAATATGAAGAACCAAACAATTGTGATAATTAAAGATAATCAAAATTAATTGAACGAGCTAAAGTACTAGCAGCTTAGAAGGTATTTAGGATCCCACAGATTAGAATCAAGAAAATATCAGCTGCAGATCAAAAATCAGTAAACATATAATGAAATACATTATTATTATTTTTTTGATAGGCAGAGTTAGAGAGAGAGAGAGAGAGAGACAAAGGTCTTCCTTTTCCATTGGTTCACTCCTCAAATGGCTGCCATGGCTGGCATTGAGCCAAACCGAAGCCAGGAGCTTCTTCCTGGTCTCCCATGCGGGTGCAGGGCCCAAGCACTTGGGCCATCCTCTACTGCCTTCCCAGGCCACAGCAGAGAGCTGGCCTGGAAGAGGAGCAACCAGGACAGAATCCGGTGCCCCAACCGGGACTAGAACCTGGTGTGCCGGTGCCGCAGGCGGAGGATTAGCCTAGTGAGCTGCAGCGCTGGCCGAAATAAATTATTAATAATGAAATAATAACAAATTAAGACCCTAAGGATCTCAGATACTAATATTTTTGGTATATAATAGAAAGTAAATATATGTGAATTATTTAAAGAAATAAAGTAGAATTAAAAATGAACAGTCTCTCTAGAATGACCAGCACATTTAAGAGAATCAAACAGAATCTTTAAAAATGGAAAATACAGTCACTAAAGCTTAAAACTCATAGAATGCATTATGACTCATATTAGACACAGCTGAATAGAGAATTTGTGAACCAGCAGTTATATCTGAAAGAACTTCCTAAACCACAGCTGAGAAAGCAGAAAGATGAAAGAAATTATAGTACAAGAAGGATACAGTGAGAGCACTGGAGTGAAGAGAGAATAGAGGAAATATCATGTTCAATGAATTTGGGTTGAAATTTTCCTAAACCAAAAAAAAAAAAAAAAAAAAAAAAAACCATGAATCTGGATAAGCACAATACCAGTAAACAAAATATAATTCCTTTTCACACAGCTTTGTGATGTCATAGAACAAAAATAAATTGAAGTGAAAAAAAGCCAAGGATAAAAGAAAAGTCCTTACAGAAGACTCAGACTGGCTTTCAGAAAACTTAAAGAGCAATAATGAAAGTCTCAAGAAAATAAAATGTGTTTAAAAAGCTGAGACAATGCTACAGGTTTACAGTTTCATATCCAGCAAAATTATCATTCAATTACAAACATGACAGGCTGGCGCTGTTTTGCAGCAAGTTAAAACCGCTGCCTGCAGGGGCTGACGCTGTGGCGTAGCAGGTAAAGCCACCACCCGCAGTGCCGGCATCCCATATGGGCGCCGGTTCAAGACCCAGCTGCTCCACTTCCAATCCAGCTCTCTGCTATGGCCTGGGAAAGCAGTGGAAGATGGCCCAAGGCCCTGGGCCCCTGCACCCATGTGGGAGACCTGGAAGAAGCTCCTGGCTCCTGGCTTTGGATTGGCTCAGCTCTGCCAGTTGAGGCCAATTGGGGAATGAATCAGCGGATGGAAGACCTCTCTCTCTCTCTCTCTCTCTCTCGCTCTCTGCCTCTGCCTCTCCTTCTCTCTCTGTGTAACTCTGACTTTCAAATAAATAAATAAATCTTTAAAAAAAAAACACACGATGGAAGACCTTTCTCTCTGTATCTCTACCTCTCAAATAAATGAATAAAAGCTTTTTTTTTTTTTTTTTGGACAGGCAGAGTTAGACAGTGAGAGAGAAAGACAGAGAGAAAGGTCTTCCTTCTGTTGGTTCACCCCACAAATGGCTGCTACAGCTGGCGCACTGCACCAATCCGACGCCAGGAGCCAGGTACTTCTCCTGGTCTCCCATGCAGGTGCAGGGCCCAAGCACTTGGGCCATCCTCCACTGCCTTCCCAGGCCACAGCAGAGATGGACTGGAAGAGGAGCAAGCAGAACAGTATCCGGCGCCCCAACCGGGACTAGAACCCGAGGTGCCGGCACCACAGGCGGATGATTAGCCAAGTGAGCCCTGGCGCCGGCCTGAATAAAATCTTTAAAAAAATATTTAGAATAAACTCACAGCAGAAGAAATGAAGGTAAGCACAGCAATTAATTACAGAAAAGCCAGAATGTTATTATTTGAAAAAAAAATAATACTGATGAGACAGATGAGAAAAGGAGAGATGGCACAAATACACATAATATTATAAATTAAAAGATACATACTGCTTTTATTTTAAAGATTTATTTATTTATTTGAAAGTCAGAGTCACACAGAGAGAAGAGAGGAGGAGAGAGAGAGAGAGGTCTTCCATCCGCTGGTTCACTCCCCAATTGGTCGCAACAGCCAGAGCTGGGCTGATCTGAAGCCAGGAGCCAGGAGCTTCCTCCAGTCTCCCACGCAGGTGCAGGGGCCCAAGGACTTGGGCCATCTTCCACTGCTTTTCCAGGCCATAGCAGAGAGCTGGATAGGAAGTGGAGCAGCTAGGTCTTGAACCGGCGCCCATATGGGATGCTGGTGCCTCAGGCCAGGGCGTTAACCCACTGTGCCACAGCGCTAGCCCAATACATATTGCTTTTTAAAATGTTATGCCCTAACACTCTTTAATGATGGAGAGATATTCTTTTTTTTCCCCCCCTCTGGCCATTTGTTTATCTTATAATTTTTTTTTTATCTTTTATTTAATGAATATAAATTTCCAAAGTACCACTCATGGGTTACAATGGCTTCCCCCCCCCATACCGTCCCTCCCACCCACAGCCCTCCCCTTTCCCACTCCCTCTCCCCTTCCATTCACATCAAGATTCATTTTCGATTATCTTAATATACAGAAGATCAGCTTAGTATACCTTAAGTAAGGATTTCAACAGTTTGCTCCCACACAGAAACATAAAGTGAAAAATAATAGATGATTTTTTTTAAATGATGATGAAATCAGATCAGACCTATTGTCATGTTTAATCCCAGTGAGAGTCAAGTTGGGAATTGATAATTTCTTTTTTTTTTTTTTTACAGAAGATCAGTTTAGTGTACATTAAGTAAAGATTTCAATCATTTGCACCCCCATAGAAACACAAAGTGAAATATATTGTTTGAGTACTCGTTATAGCATTAAGCCTCAATGTACAGCACATTAAGGACAGAGATCCTACATGAGGAGTAAGTGCACAGTGACTCCTGTTGTTGACTTTACAAATTGACACTCCTGTTTATGGCATCAGTAATCTCCCTATGCACCAGTCATGAGTTTCCAAGGCTATGGAAGCCCCTTGAGTTCTCCGACTCTTATCTTGTTTAGACACGGTCATAGTCAAAGTGGAGGTTCGGAGAGATATTCTTAAGAAATGTGTTAGGTGATTCTGTCATTATATGAACACTATAGTGTATCCTTATACAAACCAAGGTGGCTACAACAACAGTTGGCATTGGAATCTTATGGGACCACCATCATATATGTAGACCATCACTGACTGAAACATAACTGTAGGGCATATAACTATACTTAGATAGAATGGATAAATTATTTTTAACTAGCCAAAACTGTAATTAACAAAAATGCGCTAAATAAGAAAATTGTAACTATCCCAAATTGACTAAATAAGAAACAGAAATCCTCTATAGTCCAATGAATAAAGGGATTGGATCTATAATTGAATCTTCTTCTTTTTAAAAACAAAATGCCGATTATTAGATGGCGGAATAGGAAGGGAGCACACTGATAGTCTGGGGAGAGATAGTTTAATAAAAGTGGAGATACTGCAGGTTCAAGGAAGAGTAGGGGAGGAAACAGCAGAAGAAACTCTTCCGGAATGCGTGATTCACAGCGGACCTGCCTGGAGAGCGTGGGAGCCCACAGTTCGGGACACCATCGGCAGACTCAACACACCAGCGCTGGAACGCGAGGCGAGCCGAACCTCAATAGCCCGAGACACCGGCAGGCAAGCGGAGAGAGGAGACTAGAGGGAACGACCCCCGGGGGGGGGGAAGTTCACAAGGCTAACTGGAAGAGAGAGAGAGAGAGAAAAAAAAAAGGGTGACTAGTACGGACACGGGTTTCTCTCTCTCCGCTCACCTCTCAAGGGCAAGCAAGACAAAGAGCAGGCGCCATACGTCATAAGCAGAGCGACCTCAGGTCTGCACCGGCCCTGAGCCTAGCAGAAAAACCTGACTCTGGGTGGGGCGAATTAACAGGAGATTAGGACCTAATAAATTTGTGGTGCTACTGAACTGAGAATGTGAAAAAAGAGACGGTGGGGGAGAGAACTCATGGAATTCACGTGAGCACTCTCCAGAGACGCTACAATTCCGTAACTTTGACAACCCAGTGGGAGACTGAAGGAGAATTTGAGCCCACTCTGAGGGCCGAACAGATTCCCTGTGTGGTCCTTGGGAAAGAGCTTCCGATCTCTGGCTCCTGTGGGTATATCATTTGCCTGCTAACTACCTCCAACTTCGTTCAGCTGTGCGGAATTACTTCCCTTTTGAATCAAAAAAAAAGAGAGAGAGAGATTTACCACGCCTAACCTGGGAGTGTCACCTTTGGCACACCAAACAGAGCTCTCAGGCCACACCCATCTCAAGCCCTAGGGCTCCATCAAAAACAGATAGTCCACTTAATCTAGAGTCATAGTATAACAAGAAAAAGCACCACAGTGAAGAAACCAAATATCTCCAATATGCCAAATAACAAACGCAAAAACCGAGGTAATAAAAACAAGGAAGTCACCATGACGCCCTCAAATGAAAAAGACACCCCAATTCAAGATTATGAAGATGATGACATAGAAGAAATGCAAGAAGCAGATCTCAAAAAATTGATAAGAACATTAAGAAGTTCTCAAAAACAAATTCTGGAACTACAGAAATCCTTAATGGACAAGATAGAAAATCTCTCTCGTGAAAATGAAATATTAAGGAGGAATCAAAATGAAACGAAACAACTAGTACAACAGGAAACTGTGATAGTGACTGAAGTGAAGAATTCAATAGATCAAATGAAAAACACAAGAGAGAGCCTTACAAACAGAATGGGTGAAGCAGAAGAGAGAATATCGGACTTAGAAGACAGAGAACAGGAAAGGATACAGTCAGACCAAAGAAAAGAAGAGGAAATTAGAAATCTAAAACATATTGTCGGGAATCTTCAGGATACTATTAAAAAACCCAACATTCAGGTTCTAGGAGTTCCTGAAGGCATGGAGAAGGAGAAAGGATTAGAAGGCCTTTTTAGTGAGATATTAGCAGAAAATTTCCCAGGTTTGGAGAAGGACAGAGAAATCCTAGTACAGGAAGCTCACAGAACCCCTAATAAACATGACCAGAAGAGATCCTCACCACGACACGTTGTAATTAAACTCTCCACAGTGAAACATAAAGAAAAGATCCTCAAATGTGCAAGAGAGAAACGTCAGATTACTCTCAGAGGATCTCCAATCAGACTCACAGCTGACTTCTCATCAGAAACTCTAAAAGCTAGGAGGGAATGGCGAGATATAGCCCAGGTACTAAGAGAGAAAAACTGCCAGCCCAGAATATTATATCCTGCAAAGCTATCATTTGTGAATGAAGGTGAAATAAAGACTTTTCATAACAAACAGAAATTGAAAGAATTTGTTGCCACTCGTCCAGCCCTGCAAAAGATGCTTAAAGATGTGTTACACACAGAAACACAGAAACACGGTCATCAATATGAAAGAAGGTAAAGGAAGGAAACCAAGGAAGGAAACCTCACAGCAAAAGATCACAGGGAATGCAAAGCATATATTAGAACTTATCTTTGGCAAATGGCAGGGCAAAGTTACCACTTTTCATTAGTCACTTTGAACGTGAATGGCCTGAACTGTCCAGTTAAGACACCGATTGGCTGATTGGGTTAAGGAACAAAACCCATCTATTTGCTGCTTACAAGAAACACATCTTTCCAACAAAGATCCATACAGACTGAAAGTGAAAGGCTGGAAAAAGATATACCATGCCAACAGAAATGAAAAAAGAGTGGGCGTAGCCATCTTAATATCGGACAACATAAACTTTACCACAAAAACTGTTAAGAGAGACAAAGAGGGACACTATATCATGATTAAGGGATCAATTCAACAGGAAGATATAACAATTATCAATGTATATGCACCTAACTACAGGGCACCAGTTTATCTAAAAGATTTATTAACGGACTTAAAGGGAGACTTAGACCCCAATACAGTAGTACTGGGGGACTTCAATACTCCACTCTCAGAAATAGACAGATCATCCGGTCAGAAGATCAACAAGGATACAGTAGATTTAAACGACACTATAGCCCAAATGGATCTAACAGATATATACAGAACTTTCAATCCTACAGCTAAAGATTTTATATTCTTCTCAGCAGTACATGGAAGCTTCTCTAGGATTGACCACATACTAGGCCATAAAGCAAGTCTCAGCAAATTCAAAAGAATTAGAATCATACCATGCAGCTTCTCAGACCATAAAGGAATGAAGTTGGAAATTAGCAACTCAGGAATCCCTAGAGCATACGCAAACACATGGAGATTGAACAACATGCTCCTGAATGAACAATGGGTCATAGAAGAAATCAAAAGAGAAATCAAAAACTTTCTGGAAGTAAATGAGGGTAACAGCACAACATACCAAAACTTATGGGATGCAGCAAAAGCAGTGTTAAGAGGGAAGTTTATATCAATAGGTGCCTACATCAAGAAATTGGAAAGGCACCAAATAGATGAGCTTTCAAATCACCTCAAGGATCTAGAAAACCTACAGCAAACCAGACCCAAATCTAGTAGGAGAAGAGAAATAATTAAAATCAGAGAAGAAATCAACAGGATCGAATCAAGAAAAACATTACAAAAAATCAGCCAAACGAGGAGCTGGTTTTTTGAAAAAAATGAACAAAATTGACACCCCATTGGCCCAACTAACTAAAAAAAGAAGAGAAAAGACCCAAATTAATAAAATCAGAGATGAAAAAGGAAATGTAACAACAGACACCACAGAAATAAAAAGAATCATCAGAAATTACTACAAGGACTTGTATGCCAGCAAACAGGGAAACCTATCAGAAATGGATAGATTCCTGGGCACATGCAACCTACCTAAATTGAACCAGGAAGACATCAAAAACCTAAACAGACCCATAACTGAGACAGAAATTGAAACAGTAATAAAGGCCCTCCCAACAAAGAAAAGCCCAGGACCAGATGGATTCACTGCTGAATTCTACCAGACGTTTAAAGAAGAACTAACTCCAATTCTTCTCAAACTATTCAGAACAATCGAAGAAGAGGGAGTCCTCCCAAATTCTTTCTATGAAGCCAGCATCACCTTAATTCCTAAGCCGGAAAAAGATGCACACTGAAAGAGAATTACAGACCAATATCCCTGATGAACATAGATGCAAAAATCCTCAATAAAATTCTCGCCAATAGAATGCAACAACACATCAGAAAGATCATCCACCCAGACCAAGTGGGATTTATCCCTGGTATGCAGGGATGGTTTAATGTGCGCAAGACAATCAATGTGATACACCACATTAACAGACTGCAGAAGAAAAACCATATGATTATCTCAATAGATGCCGAGAAAGCATTTGATAAAATACAACACCCGTTCATGATGAAAACTCTAAGCGAACTGGGCTTGGAAGGAACATTCCTCAATACAATCAAAGCAATCTATGAAAAACCCACAGCCAACATCCTATTGAATGGGGAAAAGTTGGAAGCATTTCCACTGAGATCTGGTACCAGACAGGGATGCCCACTCTCACCACTGCTATTCAATATAGTTCTGGAGGTTCTAGCCAGAGCTATTAGGCAAGAAAAAGAAATTAAAGGGATAAAAATTGGGAAGGAAGAACTCAAACTATCCCTCTTTGCAGATGACATGATTCTGTATTTAGGGGACCCAAAGAACTCTACTAAGAGACTATTGGAACTCATAGAAGAGTTTGGCAAAGTAGCAGGGTATAAAATCAATGCACAAAAATCAACAGCCTTTGTATACACAGACAATGCCATGGCTGAGGAAGAACTTCTAAGATCAATCCCATTCACAATAGTTACAAAAACAATCAAATACCTTGGAATAAACTTAACCAAAGACGTTAAAGATCTCTACGATGAAAATTACAAAACCTTAAAGAAAGAAATAGAAGAGGATACCAAGAAATGGAAAAATCTTCCATGCTCATGGATTGGAAGAATCAATATCATCAAAATGTCCATTCTCCCAAAAGCAATTTACAGATTCAATGCAATACCAATCAAGATACCGAAGACCTTCTTCTCAGATCTGGAAAAAATGGTGCTGAAATTTATATGGAGGCACAAGAGACCTCGAATAGCTAAAGCAATCTTGTACAACAAAAACAAAGCCAGAGGCATCACAATACCAGATTTCAGGACATACTACAGGGCAGTTGTAATCAAAACAGCATGGTACTGGTACAGAAACAGATGGATAGACCAATGGAACAGAATTGAAACACCAGAAATCAACCCAAACATCTACAGCCAACTTATATTTGATCAAGGATCTAAAACTAATTCCTGGAGCAAGGACAGTCTATTCAATAAATGGTGCTGGGAAAATTGGATTTCCATGTGCAGAATCATGAAGCAAGACCCCTACCTTACACCTTACGCAAAAATCCACTCAACATGGATTAAAGACCTAAATCTACGACCTGACACCATCAAGTTACTAGAGAACATTGGAGAAACCCTTCAAGATATTGGCACAGGCAAAGAATTTCTGGAAAAGACCCGGGAGGCACAGGCAGTCAAAGCCAAAATCAACTATTGGGATTGCATCAAATTGAGAAGTTTCTGTACTGCAAAAGAAACAGTCAGGAGAGTGAAGAGACAACCGACAGAATGGGAAAAAATATTTGCAAACTATGCAACAGATAAAGGGTTAATAACCAGAATCTACAAAGAGATCAAGAAACTACACAAAAACAAAACCAACAACCCACTTAAGAGATGGGCCAAGGACCTCAATAGACATTTTTCAAAAGAGGAAATCCAAATGGCCAACAGGCACATGAAAAAATGTTCAAGGTCATTAGCAATCAGGGAAATGCAAATCAAAACCACAATGAGGTTTCACCTCACCCGGGTTAGAATGGCTCACATGCAGAAATCTACCAACAACAGATGCTGGCGAGGATGTGGGGAAAAAGGGACACTAACCCACTGTTGGTGGGAATGCAAACTGGTCAAGCCACTATGGAAGTCAGTCTGGAGATTCCTCAGAAACCTGAAGATAACCCTACCGTTCGACCCAGCCATCCCACTCCTTGGAATTTACCCAAAGGAAATGAAATTGGCAAACAAACAAGCTGTCTGCACATTAATGTTTATTGCAGCTCAATTCACAATAGCTAAGACCTGGAACCAACCTAAATGCCCATCAATGGTAGACTGGATAAAGAAATTATGGGATATGTACTCTCCCATCCAAGTACTAACCAGGCCCGACCCTGCTTAGCTTCCGAGATCAGACGAGATCGGGCGCGTTCAGGGTGGTATGGCCGTAGACGAGGGATATGTACTCTTTAGAATACTATACCGCAGTAAGAAACAACGAAATCCAGTCATTTGCAACAAAATGGAGGAATCTGGAACACATCATGCTGAGTGAAATAAGCCAGTCCCAAAGGGACAAATACCATATGTTGTCCCTGATCAGTGACGACTGACTGAACACCAAGAGGGAAACCTGTTGGTGTGAGGTGGACACTATGGGAAATGGTGGGTTGATCAGCATAGCCCTGACTGTTAATGAACAACTTAATACATTATCCCTCTTAGTAGTTTTTTTTATCTGTTCTACTTAATATGACTGGTTTAGTTCTGTAATTGATGCACAGTTATTCTTAAGTGTTGAAAATTAACTGAAATGTGATCCCTGTTGAACATGGGAGTGGGAATGGGAGAGGGAAGAGAGGTATAATTTGGGACATGCTCAGGCTGACTTGCCCCAAGTGGTGGAGTTGGAAGCATACCAGGGGATTCCAATTCAATCCCATCGAGGTAGCATGTACCAATGCCATCTCACTGTTCCAGGTGATCAATTTCAGTTCACAGTTGGTCATGGTGGAGGGACTGGGAGTCAAAGGGAGCACATAGACAAGTCTAGTACCTGCTAACGCTAACCGATGGAGTAAATAAAGGGGAGAGTGATCCAACATGGGAAGTGAGATACTCAGCAGACTCATAGAATGGCAGATGTCCTAAATAGCACTCTGGCCTCAGAATCAGCCCTAAAGGCATTCGGAGCTGGCTGAAAAGCTCATGAGAGTATTTCAGGCATGGAAAGCCAAGACACTCTGGCAAAAGATCTCTGTGAGTGAGATCCCAGTGGAAAGAACAGGTCTTCAAAGAAGGAGGTACCTTTCTCTGAAGGCAGGAGAGAACCTCCACTTTGACTATGACCTTGTCTAAACAAGATAAGAGTCGGAGAACTCAGAGGGCTTCCATAGCCTTGGAAACTCATGACTGGAGCATAGGGAGATTACTGATGCCATAGACAGGAGTGTCAATTGGTAAAGTCAACAACAGGAGTCACTGTGCACTTACTCCTCATGTAGGATCTCTGTCCTTAATGTGCTGTACATTGAGATTTAATGCTATAATGAGTACTCAAACAATATATTTCACTTTGTGTTTCTATGGGGGTGCAAACTGTTGAAATCCTTACTTAATGCATACTAAACTGATCCTCTGTAGAAAAAAAAAAAGAAATTATCAATTCCCAACTTGACTCTCACTGGGATTAAACATGACAATAGGTCTGCTCTGATTTCATCATCATTTAAAAAAAATCATCTATTATTTTTCACTTTATGTTTCTGTGTGGGAGCAAACTGTTGAAATCCTTACTTAATGTATACTAAGCTGATCTTCTGTATATTAATAATCGAAAATGAATCTTGATGTGAATGGAAGGGGAGAGGGAGTGGGAAAGGGGAGGGTTGTGGGTGGGAAGGACGGTATGGGGGGGAAGCCATTGTAATCCATAAGTCGTACTTTGGAAATTTATATTCATTAAATAAAAGTTTAAAAAAAAAGAAATCAAGAAAAAAAAAAACAAAAACAAAATGCCAGGGGCAGATGTTTGGCCTAGATGCCCACACCCATAACAGAATGCTTGGGTTTGAGTCCCCATTCCAGTTTCCTGCCAGTGGATACTGTGGAAGGCAGCAGGTGATGGCCCATGTGGTTGGGTCCTTGCCATCCACATGGGAGGTCTGCATTGAGTTCTGGGCTCCTAGCTTCAGCCTGGCCCAGCCCCAGCCATTGTGGGCATATGAGGAGTGAACCAGCAAATAAGAGCTCTTTTTGTCTCTTTTTTCCCCTCCCTTCCTCTCCCTTCCCCTTCTCTCCTTCTTTCATTCTCTTTTTCTGCCTGTCACTCTTTTCTCTCTCTGCAGAAAAAAAACAAGACAAATAAAACAAGTGAGTTCTGTCATAAATGGATTATTTAGATCTTAAACAAATACTTCCAATGAATCCAAAGGAGGGAACACACTCCAACTCAGTGTATGAGAACAATAATAATCTTAATACTCAAACAGAGTAAGCACAGTACAAGAATGGCCAATGTTATAAATGCAGGCATTCCAAACAAAGTAATAGCATGCTAAATCTATCAAGTATATTTAAATATAATTCATCATAACCTAGTTGGGTTTATCACAGGAATTCAAGAATTTTAAAATTTTTTTCTTAAAGATTTTTATTTATTTATTTGAGAGGTAGAGTTACGGGGCGGGGGGGGGGGACAAAGAGAAAGGTCTTCCATCTGCTGGTTCACTCCCAAAATGGCCGCAATGGGACCCCCCACATGGCTGCAGGAACCCAAGAACTGGGGCCATCTTCTGCTGCTTTCCCAGGCAATAGCAGAGAGCTGGGTGGGAAGAGGAGCAGCTGGGACTGGAACTGGTGTCCACATGGGACGCCAGTGCCACAGGTGGAGGCTTTAGCCCACTACACCACAGCACTGGCCCCCCCAAATATTTTAATATTAAAAATCTCTTGTAATTCACAAAATTGATTAAAGGATAAAAAACGTTATCTCAAATGCGAAGAAACATTGTTAAAAATACTTGACAATTTAGACATAAATGGGAACTTCTTTAATTTGATTAAGGCTATCTGCTTTGCAGTTATAGCAAACATCATCATTACAGACAAACATTCTTTTAAAATCAGGAACAATCCCCTGCCATCACCATTTTCATTTATGGAGTATAATTCCTAGCAAGAGCAATAATACTAAGAAAAAGATACAAGAGGCACTAGAAAAGAAAAAAGACATTAGAAAAAGATGGAAAATCATAAAACAGCTCATTAGTCACAAATGATGTTTTTATCTACATAAAAACAGAATCTAAAATCCATTGTATTTACCTGTTTAGTAAAGTAGCCAGGTATAAAATCAATATACAAAAATTATGTAATTTCTATACACTAGGAATAGATATAAAATGTAGCCTTAAAAGTTAGCAGATGTCACACCCATAAGAATGACTATAATAAAAAAGTGAGACGGTATCAAGCATCAGAGAGGATGTGAAGAAACAAACAATCATGCATTGCTGAGGGGAATATAAAACAGTGCCGCTGGGTTGGAATACGGTTTGGAACTTCCTCAGAAATTCGCCAAAGGACTTTAGAATCACCATAGGACTCAGTCATTAAACTTATGGGTACACACCCAAGAGAAAAGAAAGCATATGTTCTCCCAAAAAACCTATACACAAAGCAAGAGAAAGAAATTAAAGGCACATAAGATTGGGAAGGAAGACAGGAAACTGTCTTCATTCACAGATGACATGATTCTATAAATGTAGAAAAGGTTGAGGAATCTATGAAGAATCTAGTAGAAGTTACAAGTTCAGCAACGTTGTAGGATATAAAACACAAAATTATATTCCTATATATTACCAATAAACCACCCAAAAACAAGAAAAACACTATTTCATTCACAATAGCATTTAGATAAGGTAAAGCAGAGAGGTGGAAATTCTAAGAACCAAAAATAAATGCTAGAGATCAAAACATTTTCCCAGAAATCAGTGCATTTGATGGGCTCATTAGTATGTCAGTCACAGATAAGAATAGAATTGAAACTTCCAAAACTGAAAAGTGAAAAGAAAAAAAGACTGAAAAAAAAAAACCCAGAAGAGAGTATGCAAGAACTGTGGGATAACTACAAAGGTACAATGTAAATGTAAAGGGACTGCCAGAAGAAAAAGGGGAAAGGAATAGAAAAAGTAACTGAAGTAATAATGACTGAGAATTTCCAAAAAACTGTCAGACTCCAAACCACAGACAGAGGATGCTCAGAGAATAATGATAAAAGGCTTCCAACCTCCAAAACATCAAGAAACAAACAAGTAAAACCTACACCTGGGCATAGCACAAACTGCAGAAAAGCCAAGATAAAGAAAAAAATCTTAAAAGAAACCTGAGAGGAAAAACAGCTTACTATAGAGGAGCAAAGATACCAATCACATCTGTCTTTTCAGAAACAATGGAAGCAAAAAGAGATTGGAGTGAAATATTTAAAGTGCTAAGAGAAAAAAAAAACCAACATAGAATTCCACATGCTGTGAAATTATCCTTTAAAAGTCAATACAAATTTTCTCAGACAAAAATCGAGGGAGTTTCTTGCCAGTAGACTGCCTTGCAACAAATGGTAGAAGTTCTTCAGAGAGAAGAAAAATGACACATTAGCAACTCAGATCTACATAAAGAAAGGAAGATCCATTCAATTCTTGTTTATAGCCATTGTCTATATTCCCATTAAAGTAGGATCTTTGGGCTTTTCACTTGTTAAATTTTTTTTATTTTTTAAAGATTTATTAATTTTTGTCTTTTACTTTTTTCTTTTAAAAAAGATTTATTTATTTTATTTGAAAGGCAGAATTACAGAGAGGCAGACGCAGAGAGAGAGAGAGGTCTTCCATCCGCTGGTTCACTCTCCAGATGGCTACAACAGCTGGAGCTGTGCCAGAAGCCAGGAGCCTCTTCTGGGTCTCCCACGTGGGTGCAGAGGCACGAGGACTTGGGCCATCCTCCACTGCTTTTCCAGGATATAGCAGAGAGCTGGATCAGAAGTGGAGCAACCAGGGCTTGAACCAGCACCCACATGGGATGCTGGCACTGCAGGTGGTGGCTTTACTCACTACGCCACAGTGCTAGCCCCAAGATTTATTTATTTATTTGAAAGGCAGAGTTACAGAGAGAGGTAGAGACAGAGCGAACCTTCCATCTGCTGGTTCACTCCCCGAATGGCTGCAATGGCCGGAGCTGTGCTGATCTGAAGCCAGGAGCCAGGAGGTTCTTCTGGGTCTCCCACATTGGTGCAGAGGCCCAAGCATGTGGGCCATCTTTTATTGCTTTCCCAGGCCATAGCAGCGAGCTGGATAGGAAGTAAAGAAGCTGGGACTTGAACCGGTGCCCATATGGTATGCTGGCACCACAGGTGGAGGCCCTACCTGCTTTGCCACAGCGCCAGTCCCTGTTAAATTTCTTATTTGGTGAAATATTAAGCCTTTTAACTGTAATGTAAATTTAAAATACCTCAAAAACTAAAAAAAAAGGGGGGGGAAGGCAGTGGGAGAGAGAAGAGGAGGAAGGAGGGAGAGAGGAGAGGAAGGGACTATCATCATGTTTTTAGAACTGTATCTATAAGACACTGAATCTGTTAAAAACTGATTAAAAATTAAAAAAAAACGAAGAGTTACAAAAGGAATAAATGAAGATAAAACATTATTGTTATTGATAATTGATTGTTATTGATAATTGATTGACAGTTGATGGTTTGTTCAAAATAGAATAGCTACAATATAGTCAATGATTACAGCTATGTATAAGTGAAATCAATGATATTAGGAGAGAGAATTAGAAATATTTAGTTATCATAAGGTACCTGTACAACCAATAGAGTGGTATAGTTATTTGAAAGTAGTCTTAGGTTAATTATAAATGTATAATGCAAACTCTAGGAAAACCACTAAGAAGTTATAGGTAGAATATTCTTTACCAGTAGAAATAGTCTATATTTTGGACTTTTTCAGATTTTGGAACATTTAATATATGACTACATTATGAGATATCATGGGGGATGGGACCTAAATCTAAAAACAATTTCATTATGTATTGTAGACATAGCCTATACACGGTTTCATAAAATATTTTTAGTGTGCCTACATTAAAATTTTTTTGAGTGGCGGAGATACATAGAGAGTTCCCATGTGCTGGTTTAGTCCTCAAATTCCTGCAACAACTAGGGGCAGGCTGGGCAGAAGGCAATCTGTCTTACGGGGGTGGCAATATCCAATTACTTGAGCGCTCACTGCTGCCTCCCAGGGTGTGCATTAGCAGGAAGCTGGAGTCAGGAGCTGGAGCCAGGAAACAAACTCAGGTTTTTGATGGGGGACTCGGGCATCTTAACCACTATGCTGCACATCCATTCCTTGTGCCTGAACTTTGACTGCAGCCTCTCAACCTCTCACGTGAGGCAGCTGTGGAATTTCCTACTTGTGGTGTCATCGCGGTGCTCAAAAAATCCCTGATTTTGGAGCACTCTGGATTTCAGATTTTCAGATCAGGGATGCTCAACCTGTTCAGTTTCTATGCTTAAAAAAATAGAATTATTGAAAATGTTCAGTTAAAACCACAACAGACAGAAAAAGAATGGAGGGGAAAGAAACAAACTAAGGACAATGAATAGAAAACATAACAAATATGGGCAACATCTAGTCATATCAATAATCATGACAAAAAACAATGCTGTAAATATGAAGAGATTTCAAAAACTTCATGAAAAATGTGTGCTTTTAATTCCTTTTCCCACAGACTTTTAAATGTACCCTTGTATATCAATTAAAAGACAAAGATTGTCAGATGGGATAAAAAAAATAATACCCAACTGTATACTGTCTACAAGAAGCACATTTTAATTGTAAAGATAAATATAGATTAAAAGTAAAGAGACAGGGGTGGGAGGAATGTACAAGGATGGAGATATAGATATATAACACTAACACTAATCAGAAGAAAGATGGAACTATATTAATTCTAGCCAGAATAGACTTCAGAGCAAGGAAAATTATCAAGGAAAAAACAGGAAGATTAAACAATGATAAAGGAATCAGTACTCCTGGAATACATATTTACTGTGCATGCTTCTAACAGTAGAGTCAATTATGTGAGGATAGAACTGCAAAGAGAAAGAGATGAATCCATTGTGAGAGGTGGAGACTTCAGCACTCTCCTGAGAGTGAGGGATAGATCTACTAGGCAGAAAATCAGTAAAGACATGCTTGAACTTAATAGCACCATCAATCAACTAGGCATCCAGCAATGTAGAATACACATTCTGACCAAGCTTATATAAAACATTCAGGGTTCGGCCTTGTGGTACACAAGCCTTGTGGTAGGCTAAGCCTCTGTCTGGGGCACAAGCATCCCATATGGGCACCAGTTCTAATCTCAGCTGCTCCTCTTCCGATCTGGCTCTCTGCTATAGTCTAGGAATGCAGTAGAAGATGGCCCAAGTGCTTGGGCCTCTGTACTCCCACGGGAGACCCAGAAGACACTCCTGACTCCTGGCTTTGGATTGGCCCAGGTCTGGTAGTTGCACCATTTGGGGAGTGAACCAGCAGATGGAAAATCTTTCTCTCTGTGTCTCCCTCTCTTGTAACTCTACCTCTCAAATAAATAAAATATTAAAAAAAATAAAATACAGGGGCTGGCACTGTGGTGCAGTGGGTAAAGCTGCCGCCTGCAGTGCCAGCATCACATATGGGTGCTGGTTTGAGTCCCAGCTGCTCCACTTCCCATCTAGCTCTATGCTGTGGCTTGGGAAGCAGTAAAAGATGGCCCAAGTCCTTGGGCCCCTGCACCTATGTGTGAGACCTGGAAGAAGCTCCTGGCTCCTGGCTTCATGTCGGCCCAGCTCTGGTTATTGCAGCCAACTGGGGAGTGAACCAGCAAATGGAAGACCTCTCTCTCTGTCTTTGCCTCTCCTTCTCTTGCTGTGTAACTTTGACTTTCAAATAAATAAATAAAATAATAATAATAAAAAGAAATAAAAGTTCATTATTTGCTTGTGACAATTACAACTCTGAGGCACGTTCCTGGAATAAGATACTGCTATTGTACACATTTTTTTGAGCTGGCATTGTGGTGCAGTGGGTTAAGCTGCAGACCACAGTGCTGGTATCCCATATGGGCACTGGTTCAAGTCCCAGCCGCTCCACTTCCAATCCAGCTCCCTGCTCATGTGCCAAGGAAAGCAGTGGGAGATGGCCCAAGTGCTTGGGCCCCTGCACCCACATGGGAGACCTGAATGAGGCTCCTGGCTGCTGGCTTTGGCTGGCAAAGCTCTGAATGTTGTGGCCATTTGGGGAGTGAACCAGCAGATGGAATATCTATCTTTCTCTGTTTCTGTAATACTGACTTTTGAATAAGATAAATAATTTTTTTTAAAAAAGAAGTTTTTCTATGCATTGATTTTACAATAATCTGTCCTCAGTGGTTTCTTAATTGTTGTCCTGTATTTTCCTATCCTTTCCATAGCAACATTTTGTGTCATGGATTGGCAGTTAATGTAGGCGATTACATGAGTTAAATGTTGATCTCACTTTCATGTTCAACACACTTCATGACTTGACATTAGGAAATTAAACCAGACTTAGAATTTACAGCATAACATTGACTTCAGCATTTACCATTTCAGCCTTTGTCAGTTTGTACACAGCTTCATTTTCTAAAACTTACAGAACCTTTTGTGAGACCGTCAAGAAATTCATGAAAAAAGGTAACAAAAACCACCTGAAATGTCTGCTATCCAGAGATAACCATCATAAACATTTAGGTGAATATTCTTCTACAATCTTCCTAGAGAGCCATACAGCCAGACACACACACACACACACACACACACACACACAGATACACGGCTACTTTTCAACGTTCATGGAAAATTGTATTAAAAGGTACATTTTGGTGCAAAAACTTTTTGAAATTCATGCATAGTTCTTTCATAACACACATTTTTACCCACTTTGTATTTGTTTTTTGCACCAAAATAAACTTACTTTTTAATTCTATATCCTACAAACTTTCTGTTGTACTGTGTTTGTGTGTTTGCTTGTAAATGTACACAATTTTACATAATTGTTGAAACAGTCTTTTTGGAATAAAATAAAATATTTAAATCATTGTAAAAATGTCCACACTCCAAAATAACCAATGGGTGTTCTTTTTGTTAACAGGCAATGGCACAATCCTCTTACAAGAAGCAGAAGTACATTATATTTCTCGACAAAGTTGTAATTCTGAGGGGAGTTATGGGGGAGTAATTCCTCACACTTCATTTTGTGCAGGTGATGAAAATGGAAACTTTGATACTTGCAGGGTAAGACCAAATAATTTCCCTTTAAAATATTTTCTAAAGCCAGAAAGAAACCTGAACAAGGCCCTTAGTCAGTTTCTGGTGCTCTCAGTTTACAGGTCTATAAATAACAAATCATTTCCCCCCTCTTTTTTTAACTACTTCAATAATCCAAATCTTGTTGGTTCCTTTTTCCCCCTAGAAAATTTTCATTTAAAGTATACAAATGTCATGCATTTCATCTATACACATTTAGGAACACAGTGATTTTTCTCACCCTACTTTCCCTCCCGCCCACACTCCCACCCTTTTTCCTCCTCCCTCTCCTTTTCCCGTTTTTTTTTTTTAAACAAAGATCTATTTTCAATGAACTTTATACACATAAGATTAACCCAAGATTAAGTAAAGAGTTCAACAAATACTATGAAGAGAAAAAAAAAAAAAAAACTGTTCCTCAACAACCAAGACAAGGGCTGTTCAAAATCATCACATCTCAAAGTGTGAGTTTCACTACTATAGAATACCTTTTAGGTACTCTTAGTTATCACAGATCAGGGAGAATACATGGTATTTGCCTTTTGGGACTGGCTTATTTCACTAAGTATAATGGTTTCCAGTTGCATCCATCTTGTTGCAAATGATGGGATTTCTTTTTTTTTTTTTTTTTAATCACTGTGTAGTTTCCATGGAGTACATATACAATGACTTTTTTTTTAAGATTTTTTTTTTTTTTTACTTCAAAGACAGAGTTAAAGAGAGATGTAGAGAAAGAGAGATAGAGGACTTCCACTCACTGGTTCACTCCCAGGATGGCTGCAATGGCCAGAGCTGGCCTGATCCAAAGCCAGGGCTCAGGAGATTCTTCCGGGTCTCTCAGATGGGTACAGAGGCCCAAGGACTTGGGCCATCCTCCACTGCTTTCCAGGTGCATAAGCAGGGAACTGGATGGGAAGTGGAGCAGCCAGGACTCAAACCAGCACCCCTATAGGATGTTGGCGCTGCAGGCCAGGGCTTTAACCTGTTGGGCCACAGCACCAGCCCCATATACTGTAATTTCTTTATCCAGTCTTCAGTTGACAGACATCTGGGTTGATTCCATATCTTAGCTATTGTGAATTCAACTGAAATAAACATAGGGGTACAGATCACTCTTTCATATGCTCATTTTATTTCCTTTGTGTAAATTCCCAGGAGTGGGATGGCTGGGTCACATGGTAGGTCTATATTCAGTATCCTGAGGTATCTCCAAACAGTCTTGCACAGTGGTTATACCAGTTTACATTCCCATTAAGATTAGGGAACCTTTTCCCACATCCTCACCAGCATTTGTTTCTTGATTTTCATATGAGAGGTATGCTAACTGGGATGAAGTGAAATCTCATTGTGGTTTTGATTTGCATTTTCCTGATGGCTAGTGATCCTGAACATTTTTTCATGTGTCTGTTGGCCACTTGGATTTCCTTTTGAAAAATGCCTGTTCAAGTCATTTGTCCATTCCTTAACTGGCTTGTTCTGTTGTTCTTGAGTTTCTTGATCTCTTTATATATTCTGGATATTAATCCTTTATCAGTTGCACAGTTTGCAAATATTTTCTCCCATTCTGTCAGTTGCCTCTTCACTTTGCTGAGTACTTCTTTTGCAGGGCAGAAACTTCTCAATTTGATGTAATCCCATTTATCAATTTTGGCTTTGATTGCCTGTGCCTTTGGGATCTTTACCAAGAACTCTTTGCCTATGCTAATCTCTTGCAGGTTTTCTCCAATGTTCTCTAATAATTTGATGGTATCAGGTTGTAAATTTAGGTCTCTGATCCATTTTGAGTCAATATTTGTGTGAGGTTTAAGGTAGGGTCTTGCTTCATACTTCTGCATGAGGAGGTTCAGTTTTTACCATTTGTTGAAGAGAATGTCCAGGGATTGATTTTAGCTCCTTTGTCAATGATAAGTTGATTGTAGATGCATGGGTTGATTTCTGGAGTTTCTATTATATTCCATTGGTCTACTTATCTTTTTTTTTTAATGCCAGTAGCAGGCTTTATTATTATTATTATTACAACTGCCCTGTAGTTATGTCTCGGAATCTGGTATTGTGATGCCTCCAGCTTTTTGTTGTATAAGATTGCTTTAGGCCGGTGCCACAGCTCACTCAGCTAGTCCTCTGCCTGCGGTGCCGGCACCCCAGGTTCTAGTTCCCGTTGGGGTGCTGGATTCTGTGCCAGTTGCTCCTCTTCCAGTCAGCTCTCTGCTGTGGCCCAGGAGGGCAGTGGAGGATGGCCCATGTGTTTGGGCCTTGGGAGACTGGAAGGAAGCACCTGGCTCCTGGCTCGGATTGGCGCAGCATGCTGGCCATAGCGGCCATTTGTGGAGTGAACCAATGGAAGGAAGACCTTTCTCTCTGTCTCTCTCTCACTGTCTAACTCTGCCTGTCAAAAAAAAAAAAAAAAAAAAAAAAAAAAAAAAAAAAAAAAAGATTGCTTTAGCTATTCGGGGTCTCCTATGTTTCTGTAGAATTTCAGCATTGTTTTTTCTGGATATGACAAGAATGTCCTTGGTATTTTGACTAGAATCGCATTGAATCTGTATCTTGCTTTCAGTAACATGGGCATTTTGATGATATTGATTCTTCCAATCCATGAATATGGAAGATTTTTTCCTTTTTCTGTGTCTCCTATTTCTTTCTTTAATGTTTTATAATTTTCATCAGAGATGTTTGACATCCTTGGTTAAATTTATTCCAAGGTATTTAATTTTTTTGTAGCTATTGTGAATGGGACTGACTTTATGTTATTTCTCAGTCATGGCATTGTTTGTATATTTTTGTCATTGATTTTTGTGTGTTAATTTTGAATCCTGCCACTTTATGAAATTCTTTGATGAATTCCAATAGTCTCTTAGTGGAGTCATTGGGTCCCCTGTATACAGAATCATGTCATCAGCAATTGCCATAAACATTCTCTCTTAACACTGATTTAGCTGTATCCCATAAGTTTTGATATGTTGTATTGTCTTAATTCATTTCCAGAAGTGTTTTTTAGATTTATTTATTTATTTGAAACTTGGAGTTATGCAGAGAGAGAGAGAGAGAGAGAGAGAAAGAGAGAGAGAGAGAGAGAGAGAGAGAGAGAGAGAGAGAAAGAGGTCTTCCATCAGATGGTTCACTCTCCAATTGGCTGCAATGGCTGGAGCTGTGCTGATCTGAAGTCAGGATCCAGGAACTTCTTCCAGGTTTCCCATGCTGGTGCATGAGCCCAAGGACTTGGGCCATTTTCCACTGCTTTCCCAGGCCATAGCAGAGAGCTGGACCAGAAGTGGAGCAGCCAGGTCTCAAACTGGTGCCCATTTGGGATGCCGGCACTTCAGGCCAGGGTGTTAACCCACTGCGCTACAGTGCTGGCCCCCCAGAAATTTTTTTTATTTTTCTTTTTATTTCTTCTATGATTCACTGTTCATTCAGGAACATGTTGATTAGTTTCCATGTGTTTGCATATGTTCTAGAGATTCTTGAGTTGTTGATTTCCAGCTTCATTCCATTGTGGTCAGAGATTATACATGGTATGATTTCTATTTTTCTGAGTTTGCCATGATTTGCTTTATGGTCTAGCATGTGGTCTATCCTAGAGAAAGTTCCATGCACTGGTGAGAACAATGTGTATTCTGCAACTGTAGTATGAAAAGTTCTGTAGCTTTAAATTGGGTCCATTTGGTCTATAGTGTCGATTAGCTCTGTTGTTTCCTTGCCAATTTTCTGGTTGATCTGTCCACTACTGAAAGTCAGGTATTGAAGTCCCTCATTTGCTGTTGTGCTGGAGTCTATGTCTCCCTTTAGGTTCCTTTACTTTTCTTTTAAATAGGTAAATGCCTGGTAATTGGGTGCATATACAATTTATTTTATTTTATTTTATTTTTATTTTTTGACAGGCAGAGTGGACAGTGTGAGAGAGAGACAGAGAGAAAGGTCTTCCTTTACTGTTGGTTCACCCTCCAAATGGCTGCTGCAGCCAGCACGCTGCGGCCAGCGCACCGCGCTGATCTGATGGCAGGAGCCAGGTACTTTTCCTGGTCTCCCATGGGGTGCAGGGCCCAAGCACCTGGGCCATCCTCCACTGCACTCCCTGGCCACAGCAGAGAGCTGGCCTGGAAGAGGGGCAACCGGGACAGAATCCGGCACCCCGACCGGGACTAGAACCTGGTGTGCCGGCGCCGCAAGGTGGAGGATTAGCCTAGTGAGCCGCGGCGCCGGCCGGGTGCATTTACAATTATAATAGTTACATCTTCCTGTTGAATTGATCCCTTAATCGTTACAGAGTTCCCTTTTGTCTCTTTTAACAGTTTTTGTGTTAAAGTCTATTTTGTCTGATATTAGAATGGCTACATCAGCTCTTTTTTGGTTTCTGTTAGCATGGAATATCTTTTTCTGTCCTTTCACTTTCAGTCTGTGGGTATCTTTGTTGGTGAGATGTGTTTCTTGTAGGCTGCAAATAGATGGGTTTTGTTTTTTAATCCAATCAGTCAGTCTGTATCATTTAACTGGAGAGTTGAGGCTATTTATCTTCAAGGTTACTACTGGTAAGTAATGACTTGGCCCTACCATTTTTCCATAAATATTCCTATTGTTTACTTTGGATTTCCTTTGTACTTTTACTGTGAGATTTTCCACCTTTACATTCTTTCATAATTACTACATTTCTATGTTTCTGTGTGTAGCACATTCTTAAGCATCTTTTGTAAGGCTGGACAAGAGATGACAAATTGTTTAAATTTCTTTTGTTATGGGAGGTCTTTATTTTGCCTTCATTTATAAATAAGAGCTTTGCAGTTATAGTATTCTGGTTTTACAGTTATTTCTCTTAAGACTTGGATAGGGGCTGGCACTGTGGTATAGTGGGCTAAGCCTCCACCTGTGGTACCGGTACCCCATATGGGCACTAATTCTAGTCCTGGCTACTCCTTTTGTGATCCAGCTCTCTGCTATGGTCTGGAAAAGCAGTGGAGTATGGCCCAAACCCTTGGGTTCCTTCACCCATGTAAGAGACCCAGAATCAGCTCCTAGCTCCTGGCTCCTGAATTTGGATTGACCCAGCTCTAGTCCTTGTGGCCATTTGGGGAGTGAACCAGCAGATGGAAGACCTTTCTCTGTCTCTCCCTCTCTGTCTGTAACTCTACCTCTCAAATAATAAAATATATTTAAAAAGACTTGGACAATATTTCAGCGTCCTCTCCTAGTCTGTAGGGTTTCTGATGAAAAGTCAGCTGTGAGTCTAACTGGAGATCTTCTGAAAGTAATCTGGCATTTCTTTCACGCACATTTTAAATCTTTTCTTTACGTTTTACTATGGAAAGTTTGACTACAATGTGTCATGGTGAAGATCTTTTCTGGTCATGTCTATTAGGAGTTCTGTGGGCTTCCTGTATGACATACAGGTATGTGGGTACCTGTATGTCCCTTTCTTTTCCAAACTAGGGGAGTTTTCTTTAATTATTTCACTAAATAGGCATTATAACTCATTCTATCTTTCCATGCCTTCAGGAACTCCTAAGACTCATATGCTGGGTTATTTGATACTATCCCATAAAAGTCCAACACGGTTTTTAATTTTTCTAATTTCTTCCTCCTCCTCATTCTTCTCCTCCTCCTGTTACATAATGTCTAAAATGGTGCCTGTCCTCTCTCAGCCAGTTGCAGGGCACCATTGTCTGGGGGATGGGAAGATAGAAATATACCCCTATTTTTCTTCTAGGTTGGCAGGTACACAGTCACCCACAGGGCTCCAGATCAGACTCACACCAGGTTCTCCCTGCAGCCATATCACCAGTAGCTTGGGTTGCTGCAGTCTGGTCTTGCCTCACTCTCAAATGCTGGTGCTGAGGCTCTTGTCTTTCAGGGTCCTGTGTTGTGTCCATGCTCTTGATGCAGTTCCACACCCTCCACATAGAGTCACAGCATTTGTCTTCTTTCTATGGAGTTTCCACTGCAGTTTTCTCCTTAACTCTTCCCTGAGATTGCACTCTCTCCACTCTTTTTTAACTATTATCTTCCCCTAGCCTAGAGCAGTAAACTCCCTCCCTATTCCACCATCTCTCTCTTCTTTGTTCCTTCTATTTTAGTTTTTACTATTATCAGAGTCAACCTTGGGCAAAATTTGCCTTAAATCTTTCTTTATCATCATCTGTGAGATATAATTCATCCATTTAAACTAAACAACTCAATTTTTAAGCATTTTTATAGGATAGTACAACCAGCACCACAATGTAATTGTAGAACATTTCACCAACACAGAAAGAAACACAGACCCATCAGAACTCACTCCCATTCCCCTTCCACCTGCCCCCAGAGCTTGGCAACCACTAATCTCCATAGAGTTATATATTCTGGACATTGCCTATACTGCATGGGGATAATCCAACCTTTATTTAGTCTTTTGTAACAGGTTTCTTTCACTTAGTATGTTCATCTGTGTTGTAACATGTTTCAGTACTTTTTTCATTTTGTTATCAAACAATATACCATTGAGTGGGCATATTCATCATTAGCTGATATACATTTTGGCTGTTTCTACTTTCTGGCTCTTACTAATAATATCCCTTTGAACATTTTTGTACATATTTTATATATATTCTTCTTTTCTCTTAAAAGTTCCAATTAAGAATAGTGACTGCACCATTTTACATTCCCACAAGCATTGTTCAAGAGTTCTAATTTCTCCACATCTTTATCAGTAATGTTAATTTCTGTCTTTTTGATTATAGCCATCCTTGATGATGTTAATTGGTATCTCACTATGATTTTATTTGCATTCCCTAATGACTAACAATTAGCACCTTTGCATATTAGTAATATCTTCTTTATACAATTTCACAAAACACATTTCTCCTTTTTGAAGTTTGTATATCTTTATACAACGTCCATTTCAAATTTTTATTGATTTATTTCCTCTTTTTAAAATTTGAAAGGCAGAGGGATTCACTCCCCAAATGTCTTTAACCGCCAAGGCTGGACCAAACCAAAGCCAGGAGCTTGGGACTCCATCCAGATCTTCTGTGTGGGTGGCGGGGGCCCAAGCACTCGGGCCATCTTCTGCTGCCTTCCCAGGCATGTTGACAGGAGCTTGATCAGAAGTGGAGCACTAGGGACTGCACCCACTGCTCATATGGGATGCCGGTGTCACAGGAAGTGGCCTAATCCACTGCACCACAATGCTAGACCTTCCTTTTCACTTTTCTGATGTTATCATTTGTAGTATGTAAGCTTTAAATTACTTAGGAAGTGTACTTTTTTTCTGTTTTATACCTCTGTTTGACTCTTTATCCCTCTTTTCCATATTTCTTTCACTCCCAAGAGTACCCCGTGCTCTCATCTTTTCCTACTCATTCTCATTTCTGCAATCTAAGGTTTATCTTTCCTGTATCCTTTCCCTTTAAAATCTTGGTGAGTAAAACAGTAAAGAATCCAATCTAATTGGTTGTGTTCCTAGGTAAAACATCATAACCTAGAAATATTCAATGCTTGCTTTATATAGAAAAGTGTAAACACTTAGAAACATAGTCCTTAACCTTCAGGCACCTGAAAGTTTACTTTAGTGTCCTTGTTGCTTTCAGTGCATCATCAATCCTTAGCAACACTGGGTGCATAACAGTCTTGAATAAATTACGAAAGGTACTTAATATTATATGAATTCTAGTTTTTGCTATTCATTCCCATTTCCTAGCACTAGCCAATGTCAGTACTTAGAAAGACGCCATCCCTGCAAAATGTCAGTTTACCTCTCTCTTCTACTAGAAATTCACACACAAACTTAAAAGAATACTTTATGAATCCCAAAGTTATGCTTTTCACAATACACTATTAAGCAAAAAAAATTCAAATAGGCAGGTTCTACAATATTTTACATACTTCTGAATTGTATTTCTCCTAAGTGTACTGAAATATTAAAACACTGTGATTTATAATATTCTGGCTCAAAACTATGCAGATGAGCTTATCCATCCAGCTGTATGGTTTCTCCAAATAGCTTGGCTGCCTGAATACATCTTGTTTGAGTTATAAATACTGAACTCAATATCTATGGACCTTTATCTCTTATAGGTATACCTAAAATGTATATTTATGTAATTGCATGATTAATGTAACTAATTTATCTCAGCTCTACTGTTGCTTAAAGGATACTAGAAGTAACTAACGCTATCTTGGACTTTTTATTTGATAGGGTGATAGTGGCGGACCATTAATGTGCTACTTACCAAAATATAAAAAATTTTTTATGATGGGAATTACTAGTTATGGAAATGGCTGTGGTCGAAGAAATTTTCCTGGTGTCTATATTGCGCCATCCTTCTATCAAAAGTGGCTGACAGATCATTTCTCTCGGGCAAGCTCTAAGGGAATATTTAATATAAATATTTTACTTGGACAGACCCTCATAGCTTTAGTTTGTGTCATCCTACTAGCAACATCATAAAGAAATTCTGAAGAATTCAGTATCCTTATCTTGCATGTTTGTCTTTCTATGTTCTACATAATGACAATCATTTATTCTTTTAGCAATTAATTGCTAACTTTAGAGGTCTGTGTGGAGATTTTTTTGGATTGTGGCATATTAGATATACAGTTGTAAATCTGGCACAGAATCACATGCTTCTTTGATATGTCTTGATTGTTTCCCTTTGTAATTGTAATTGTATTTGAAATATTTTCCTAGAATTTACATAAAATATTCAGTTAAATATGGACTTTATATGTAAAAGTGCCAAATAATAAAAAAATTATAATTAAAATGAAAGCTGTGTTTGGTTAAATTAATCCAAACTCTTAAGTAAGATTTTATTTTATTCAGAAATATTTGTATGGTTTATTTTTTATTTATAATCTTGTTTCTAATTCTGGAAGAATATTTGGAGAAAAAAGTATTGGCCTATCATTTATATTCTTTTTTTAAAGATTTATTTATTTTGAAAGACAGAGTTACTGAGAGAGGGAAAGAGAAAGAAAGAGAGAGAGAGAGAGAGAGAGAGAGAATCTTCTATTCACTGGCCCTACATGGTCATGAATCCAGGAGCCTGGAACTCCATCTGGATCTCCCAGATGGGTGGCAGGGGCCCAAGTACTTGGGCCATGTTTGGCTGCTTTCTCAGGTGCACCAGCTAGATTAGAAGCAGAGCAACCAGAACTCACACACCCTCTGATATGAGATGCCAACGTCAATGCACACTTGTTTTTTTGTTGTTGAACTATTTGAAAGTAAATTGCCAATACCATGTTAGAAACAAAGAATGGAGGTGGGACTCACAGTGACCCCTGTGTATATTGGGTGCTATAAAAGTCAGTCATGTGTCCTTTGAGTATGAAAAGGAGGAAGCTACTTTGCAACAGAGGTGTCACATCACAGAAACTAGCCAACGGCATCATATTGCAGGAAATATAGACTATGGGTCTTCCAGCCACAGCCAGTTTCCCCACACAGCCCAAATGCTCCTGCTAAGTTTTCCCCAGGCCTCATTTTAGAGAATCAAAGGGGCTAAATTGGCTTGACTTGGGTAAGGCAGGCAGTTGCCCACCCAGACAGAAATCCCATCCAATGATACTTCCCAGACAGGGAAATTCTCAGCCCCACAGATTTCAGAGAAGTAAAGGGGATAGATAGGCATGACACAGGAAGTCAAGAAGTAGCTCCATTCAGCTCAAAAGTCCTCCCAATGATCCTGCACAGGCAAGGAGAGTTTATCTCTGCACATCTTGGAGAAACAAGCAGTGTCTCCACTCAGCTCAAACACCACCTAATGATTCTGCCAAGGCAGGGAAAACCCCACCTCTGCAGATTTCAGAAGGGTGAAGGGATAGACCATCTTGACCTGAAAAGTCAAGCAGCATCTCCACCCAGCCAAAAAGCCCTCCCAGTGATGGTGGCCATTTGGGGAGACTCCCACTCCTGCATACCTCAAAGAAGTGTAGAGGACAGATTGGCTTGATCCAGAAATCAAAAGATATCAAGCAGCATTTTGACTCAGTCAAACACCCACCCAACAACCTTACTCAGGATAGGAGACTACCACCTCTGTGCATTTCAGAGAAATGCACAGGTTATAGCTCCTTGACCTCAGAAGTCTAATTATCACTCAGCTTAGTCAAACACTCATCCCAAGGCTCCATCTCAACAGAGAGGAAAGCCTCAATCATGAATTTCTTATGAGTATATCCTTTGGTCCCACCTGACCTGAGAAGCAACTTGATTTAACTGCATCCGTTCCCAGTTGCAGAACCCAAATAACAGAATTTCTCAGCCAGAGAATACATTTTGTGATGATCTTGACCAGAACCTACTACAGAATCCAGGCAGCAGCTCCACCTGATAGCAGAATGCAGCCTGTGGTCTCATCAGATACCACTATCAAGCCAGTATCCTCACACAACATTGGAGCAAAGACAGTAGTCCATCCAACTAGAGTATTCACAAAACACCCTGCCTGTCCAGGTTATCATCAGCTAGCTCTTCCAGAATCACAGGATACTATACTAACTATACCAAAAAACCTGTAAACTCCAAAAGAAATATGGTGTGTATTAGTGAACTTTTTGTCACTGTATCAGATGTCTGAGAGGAACTACTTCTGAAGAAAGATGATTTATTTTTGCTCACAGTTTGGGCATTTCACAGTTCAACAGCAGGTGACCCCTTTGGTCTGGCATCTGATGAAAGTGTTAGAGAATGAACTATGTGCAAAGGGAGAGTCACTCAGCAAGTTAGGAATACCAGATTTCAAGATATACTACAGGGCAGGTATAATCAACACAGCCTGGTACTGACAAAAAATAGCTGTGTAGACCAATGGAACAGAATAAAAACTCCAGAAATCAACCCATGCATCTACAACCAACTTATCATCGACGAAGGAGCTAAAATCAGTCTCTGGAGAAAGGACAATCTCTTCAACAAATGGTGTGGGGAAAACTGAATCTTTGCATGCAGAAGTATGAAGCAAGACCGTTACCTTACAACTTACACAATATCCACTAAAAATGGATCAGAGACATAAATATACAACCTGATACCATCAAATTATCAGATAACATTGAGGAAACCTGCAAGAGATTGGCATAGGCAAAGAGTTCTTGGTAAAGATCCCAAAGGCACAGGCAATCAAAGCCAAAATTGATAAATAGGATTATATCAAATTGAGAAGCTCCTGCCCTGCAAAAGAAGTACTCAGCAAAGTGAAGAGGCAACTGACAGAATGGGAGAAAATATTTGCAAACTGTGCAACTGATAAAGGATTAATATCCAGAATATATAAAGAGATCAAGAAACTCAAGAACAACAGAACAAGCCAGTTAAGGAATGGACAAATGACTTGAACAGGCATTTTTCAAAAGGAAATCCAAGTGGCCAACAGACACATGAAAAAATGTTCAGGATCACTAGCCATCAGGAAAATGCAAATCGAAACCACAATGAGATTTCACTTCATCCCAGTTAGCATACCTCTCATATGAAAATCAAGAAACAAATGCTGTGAGAATGTGGGAAAAGGTTCCCTAATCTTAATGGGAATGTAAACTGGTATAACCACTGTGCAAGACTGTTTGGAGATACCTAAGAATACTGAATATAGACCTACCATATGACCCAGCCATCCCACTCCTGGGAATTTACACAAAGGAAATAAAATGAGCATATGAAAGAGTGATCTGCACCCCTATGTTTATTGCAGCTCAATTCACAATAGCTAAGATATGGAATCAACCCAGATGTCTGTCAACTGACCACTGGATAAAGAAATTATGGTATACGTACACCATAGAATACTACATTGCAATTTTAAAAAATGAAATCTTGTCTTTTGCAACAAAATGGATGCAACTGGAAACCATTATACTTAGTGAAATAAGCCACTCCCCAAAAAACAGATACCAAATGTTTTCCCTGATCTGAGATAACTAATGCCTAAAATGTAATGTATTGGAGTGAAATTGACCGTTTGAGGTTCAATGATCATTTACAGACCTTGTCTCTACTGTTGAGGAACAGTGTTTTTTTCCTTCATACTATTTGTTGAACTCTTTACTTTGTGTAAGCATAAAGTAAACTGAAAATAGATCTTTGTAAAAATTAAGAGTGGGAATAGGACGTGGAGGAAGAAGAAGGGTGGCAGCATGGGTGAGAGGGAGGTTAAGGTGGGAAGTATCACCATGTTCCTGAATCTGTATATAGAAAATACATGAAATTTGTATACCTTAAATAGCATTTTTAAAATAGAAAAAAAGGATACTTTTCCAGCAAAATTGTCTTTAAGAGAGGAGAGTGAAATGAAAACTTTTCTAGAGACACCAAAGCTAAAGGAGTCCATTACTTGCTTTACAGAGATTTTAAAAAGGAGTTCTTTAAAACTCAAATCAAAGAGCTACTAAAACCATGAAACATTTGAAAGCATAAAACTCAGTGCCATATTCAGAATACCCTAGAGCTGTAATGGCAGTATGAAGGGAGGGTAGCTTTATTCCCAGTAGAAGAGTTAAAAGACCAAATTATTAATAACAACTATAAACAAAATAAATCATCAAGGAATACACATTACAAAATGATGTAAGTTCTGACATCAAAAATATTGAATGTGGGATAGAGGCATACAAAATATAAATTGTATGCGAACAAAGTTATCATTGAGAACATGTTTTGACTTATATAAGGAATCCAACTCAGGAGCAGAGAACAGAATGGTGGTTACAGAAGCTGGGACATGGGAAGTGGGGTTATGATGTCTAAACAAACTCAGACATGAGGAATATGGTGTTTTTCTTAGTTCTATTGTACAACGTGGTGAATATAGTTAATACAATAAAATCACACATTTCAAAATTGCTAAGAATAAATTTCAAATGATCATACAACAAAATAGTTAAGTATTTGAGGTGAGGTGATAGATATGTTAACTAGCTTGATTTCATTATTCTACACTGTATTTTTTTTTTTTTTTTGAGAGGCTGAGTGGATAGTGAGAGAGACAGAGAGAAAGATCTTCCTTTTGCCGTTGGTTCACCCTCCAATGGCCGCCGCGGCTGGTGCACTGTGGCTGGCACATCGCGCTGATCCAATGGCAGGAGCCAGGTGCTTCTCCTGGTCTCCCATGGGGTGCAGGGCCCAAGCACTTGGGCCATCCTCCACTGCACTCCCTGGCCACAGCAGAGAGCTGGCCTGGAAGAGGGGCAACCGGGACAGAATCCGATGCCCCGACCGGGACTAGAACCCGGTGTGCCGGCGCCGCAAGGCAGAGGATTAGCCTAGTGAGCCACGGCGCCGGCCTATACATTGTATTCTTAAGTAATAGCACTACTTTGTACTCCGTATACATAATTAAAAATTATCCATTTATAATTTTTAAAAGATCAGTGAGACACAGCTATCAATATCAGTATAGAAGAGGGTATAATTCTACAGATCCTACAGACATTAAAAGTTGTTCAGGGGTAGACGTTTGGCCTAACAAAATGCCAGTTAAGATGCCCACATCCCTTTTTGGGGGTGCCAGTATTACTTTACTTCTGATTCCAGCTTCTCACTAACATAGACCCTGGGAGTCAGCAGTATTGGCTCAAGTGGTTGGATCCATGCCACCTCCATGGGAGTTCCAGGCTCCTGGCTTTAGCTCCCTGACCGTTGTGGGATTTGGGGGAGTGAGCCAGCAGATGGGATCTCTCTCTCTCTCTCTCTCTGCCTGTTTCTGTCTATATTTCTGTGTCTCTCTCTCACTCTCTGCCTCTCAAATAAACATATTTTGAAAAGCTATTAATTTTGTCAAAATTTATGCAAGTAAATTCAACAACTTAGATTTAATTTAACTTCTGACTAATTATCAAAGCAGGCACAAGAAGAACTAGAAGACATTTTAGAGACAGAAAAGGGAGAAGTCAAAGATAAACACACCAGCAGTTTCCCAGGCTAGATGGGAGCCCCAGGCCTTGGCAGATTGTTGCAGTGAATAGGAGTCAGATGTGTCACGCTGGTCTAATGGAGGGCAGATGTTATCAACACTGGAAAAGATGCCAGCCCCAGCTACTACATGAGAATAATTTATAAATATTCCTCTAAGCACCACTAGATGGAAGTCTGTCTAGAATTTCAAGATCATGGAGCTGAACCGAATGCTGGAGTCCAAACAGCTGCATATTTCAGCCATGGATGCTGATCCTTCGCATTTAAATGAATAATCTGAAAAACACACCAAGACTGGAAAGGCAACTGTACATGGAGTTTCGATCAGGGACTTAGCTCTCCTAGGTACTAAAATGGCAGGGCCAGGTCGTGCACTTCTTTCCCAGGCAATTAACTTTCCAGCCCCTTTCTACATTGGGGGAGTTGTTTCAGTTTCTATAGAAAAGCTGAAACAGTTCATTGCTGTTATTGCCGTATCGTGCTCTGGAACAGGAAGTAAAAAGACTGTCATGGAAGGCTGGGTTAGAGTTATGGTGCCAGAGGTTCCCAAATCCTGAAATGTGTATTTAAAGATTCAAGTTCAAACATCAGTGCTGCTGGAGCTCAGAAAGCAAAATGAGTACTCTTCCCTAACACCTGCTACCCGAGTCTGCATCAGCGGTGGAAGAACAGTCTAGAACTATTTATCTTGATTGGTCATTCAAGCTTCATGGTGAAAGACTGGTTAATGACAATGCATCATTATGGAACAAAAGCAGAACATTTTTTTTTGACAGGCAGAGTGGACAGTGAGAGAGAGAGACAGAGAGAAAGGTCTTCCTTTGCCGTTGGTTCACCCTCCAATGGCCGCCGCGGCCGGCGCGCTGCGGCCGGCGCACCGCGCTGATCCGATGGCAGGAGCCAGGAGCCAGGTGCTTTTCCTGGTCTCCCATGGGGTGCAGGGCCCAAGCACCTGGGCCATCCTCCACTGCACTCCCTGGCCACAGCAGAGAGCTGGCCTGGAAGAGGGGCAACCAGGACAGAATCCGGCACCCCGACCGGGACTAGAACCTGGTGTGCCGGTGCCGCTAGGCGGAGGATTAGCCTAGTGAGCCGCGGCGCCGGCCAAAAGCAGAACATTTTGCAGGCTACTTGTTCGTGTGTGTTGTCGGGTGGCAGTTTTAAGTTATTAGTTTTTAACATCAGTGCTTTTTAATGGAAACATCTTGACCAAAAATCTGTCACAGAATTTTGACACTCATTAAAAGGAAGTTTAATGAGAAAAAGAAAGAGTGGGGAAAATAGGAACTATAGCTCATCTGGACTGACAGACCCAGAAGTTTAACTGAGGGGAGGGGAGCAGACGGAGGGTGTTCCCACCAACTGGCCTGATGCTTCACACACACTTGAGTATATGCATCATTTTGTCAAGTGTCTAGATTTTTTAAAAAATATTTGAAAGGCAGAGTTACAGGAAGAGACACAGAAAGACAGTGAGGGAAAGGTGGGGGGAGAGAGAGAGTGTGAGAGTTCCACCCACCTGTGCAGCTGACCTGGCAGCCCCAGATGGCTAGGGAACAAAGTCAACTGTTTGGCCAGGCTAAGATCTCAGCCAGATGAATGGTTCAGTTGGGGAGCCCAAGCTGTGGCTCCGCCTTATTGCAGAGCACAGCCTGTTGTCCAGCCCAGTCAGGGAGCACGGCCCATGGCCTTCCCTGACCACATAGCTCAGGCCCTATTCCAGGGTACATTCAGCAGCCCCACCCAGCAGGGGAGCTTGACCAGCAGCCCTGTCTCATTAAATGATACACCCAGAACAGCACTGCCCATGCAGCCAACTCAGACCATGGCCCTGTCCAGCTGCAGCTGACAGCCCTGCCCAATCAGGATTCAGACAACAGTACCTCCCTAGCCAGGGAGCAGAGCCTGTAATTCCACCAGACCAGAGGCAACTGTGGAGCCCCGCCAGCAGTCTCATCTTACCTGACTAGCGACCCTGATCGCAAACCCCACCTATTGCCAGATGGTACAGCTGGCCCACTCAGAACCCAGATGGACTGACTTGGGAAGTTCCTTCCCTACCAAGGCAAACCCATAAAGGCTGGAAGAGGCAACCATCTCCTCAAATAAGTAGACATCAATGAAACAGCACAAAGGATCACAAGGACCTAAGGAGACAGGACTCTACCCAAGAAAACTCGTAAACCTCCATTACTACTTGATCCTAAAGAAAAGGAGATCTATGAAATAATTGACAAGGAATTCATAATATTCATCAATGAGCTACAAGAAACACAGATAAACAACTACAGGAAATGAGGAAAAACTAAACATGAAAAAAGTGAGATGTTTGACAAAGAGAATTAAGATTTTAAAACCTAGAGGTGGAGAGAGGCAAGATGGCAGAATAGGAAGGGAGCACACTGATAGTCCGGGGAGAGATAGTTTAATAAAAGTGGGGATACTGCAGGTTCAAGGAAGAGTAGGGGAGGAAACAGCAGAAGAAACTCTTCTGGAACGCGTGATTCACAGCGGACCTGCGTGGAGAGCGTGGGAGCCCACAGTTCGGGACACCAGCGGCAGACTCAACACACCAGCGCTGGAACGCGAGGTGAGCCAAACCTCAATAGCCCGAGACACCGGCAGGCAAGCAGAGAGAGGAGACTAGAGGGAACGACTCCCGGTGGGGGGCAAAAGCTCACCAGGCTAACTGGAAGAGAGAGAGAGAGAAAAAAAAAAAAGGTGACTGGTACGGACACGGGTTTCTCTCTCTCCGCTCACCTCTCAAGGGCGAGCAAGACAAAGAGCAGGTGCCATCTTGGACATACGTCATAAGCAGAGCGACCTCAGGTCTGCACCGGCCCTGAGCCTAGCAGAAAAACCTGACTCTGGGTGGAGCGAATTAACAGGAGATTAGGACCTAGTAAATTTGTGGTGCTACTGAACTGAGAATGTGAAAAAAGAGACGGTGGGGGAGAGAACTCACGGAATTCACCTGAGTACTCTCCAGAGACGCTACAATTCCGTAACTTTGACAACCCAGTGGGAGACTGAAGGAGAATTTGAGCCCACTCTGAGGGCCGAACAGATTCCCTGTGTGGTCCTTGGGAAAGAGCTTCTGATCTCTGGCTCCTGTGGGTATATCATTTGCCTACTAACTAACTCCAACTTCGTTCAGCTGTGTAGAATTACTTCCCTTTTGAATCAAAAAAAGAAAGAGAGAGAGAGATTTACCACGCCTAACCTGGGAGTGTCACCTTTGGCACACCAAACAGAGCTCTCAGGCCACACCCATCTCAAGCCCTAAGGCTCCATCAAAAACAGATAGTCCACTTAATCTAGAGTCATAGTATAACAAGAAAAAGCACCACAGTGAAGAAATCAAATATCTCCAATATGCCAAATAACAAACACAAAAACCGAGGTAATAAAAACAAGGAAGTCACCATGACGCCCTCAAATGAAAAAGACACCCCAATTCAAGATTATGAAGATGATGACATAGAAGAAATGCAAGAAGCAGATCTCAAAAAATTGATAAGAACATTAAGAAGTTCTCAAAAACAAATTCTGGAACTACAGAAATCCTTAATGGACAAGATAGAAAATCTCTCTCGTGAAAATGAAATATTAAGGAGGAATCAAAATGAAATGAAACAACTAGTACAACAGGAAACTGGGATAGTGACTGAAGTGAAGAATTCAATAGATCAAATGAAAAACACAATAGAGAGCCTTACAAACAGAATGGGTGAAGCAGAAGAGAGAATATCGGACTTAGAAGACAGAGAACAGGAAAGGATACAGTCAGACCAAAGAAAAGAAGAGGAAATTAGAAATCTAAAACATATTGTCGGGAATCTTCAGGATACTATTAAAAAACCCAACATTCAGGTTCTAGGAGTTCCTGAAGGCATGGAGAAGGAGAAAGGATTAGAAGGCCTTTTTAGTGAGATATTAGCAGAAAATTTCCCAGGTTTGGAGAAGGACAGAGACATTCTAGTACAGGAAGCTCACAGAACCCCTAATAAACATGACCAGAAGAGATCCTCACCACGACACGTTGTAATTAAACTCTCCACAGTGAAACATAAAGAAAAGATCCTCAAATGTGCAAGAGAGAAACGTCAGATTACTCTCAGAGGATCTCCAATCAGACTCACAGCTGACTTCTCATCAGAAACACTACAAGCTAGGAGGGAATGGCGAGATATAGCTCAGGTACTAAGAGAGAAAAACTGCCAGCCCAGAATATTATATCCTGCAAAGCTATCATTTGTGAATGAAGGTGAAATAAAGACTTTTCATAGCAAACAGAAATTGAAAGAATTTGTCGCCACTCGTCCAGCCCTGCAACAGAGGCTTAAAGATGTGTTGCACACAGAAACACAGAAACATGGTCATCAATATGAAAGAAGGTAAAGGAAGGAAACCTCACAGCAAAAGAGCACAGGGAATTCAAAGCATATATTAGAACTTATCTTTGGCAAATGGCAGGGCAAAGTTACCACTTTTCATTAGTCACTTTGAACGTGAATGGCCTGAACTGTCCAGTTAAAAGACACCGATTGGCTGATTGGGTTAAGGAACAAAACCCATCTATTTGCTGCTTACAAGAAACACATCTTTCCAACAAAGATCCATACAGACTGAAAGTGAAAGGCTGGAAAAAGATATACCATGCCAACAGAAATGAAAAAAGAGCGGGCGTAGCCATCTTAATATCGGACAACATAAACTTTACCACAAAAACTGTTAAGAGAGACAAAGAGGGGCACTACATAATGATTAAGGGATCAATTCAACAGGAAGATATAACAATTATCAATGTATATGCACCTAACTACAGGGCACCAGTTTATCTAAAAGATTTGTTAATGGACTTAAAAGGAGACTTAGACCCCAATACAGTAGTACTGGGGGACTTCAATACTCCACTCTCAGAAATAGACAGATCATCCGGTCAGAAGATCAACAAGGATACAGTAGATTTAAACGACACTATAGCCCAAATGGATCTAACAGATATATACAGAACTTTCAATCCTACAGCTAAAGATTTTACATTCTTCTCAGCAGTACATGGAAGCTTCTCTAGGATTGACCACATACTAGGCCATAAAGCAAGTCTCAGCAAATTCAAAAGAATTAGAATCATACCATGCAGCTTCTCAGACCATAAAGGAATGAAGTTGGAAATTAGCAACTCAGGAATCCCTAGAGCATACGCAAACACATGGAGATTGAACAACATGCTCCTGAATGAACAATGGGTCATAGAAGAAATCAAAAGAGAAATCAAAAACTTTCTGGAAGTAAATGAGGATAACAGCACAACATACCAAAACTTATGGGATGCAGCAAAAGCAGTGTTAAGGGGAAAGTTTATATCAATAGGTGCCTACATCAAGAAATTGGAAAGGCACCAAATAGATGAGCTTTCAATTCACCTCATGGATCTAGAAAACCTACAGCAAACCAGACCCAAATCTAGTAGGAGAAGAGAAATAATTAAAATCAGAGAAGAAATCAACAGGATTGAATAAAAAAAAACATTACAAAAAATCAGCCAAACGAGGAGCTGGTTTTTTGAAAAAATAAACAAAATTGACACCCCATTGGCCCAACTAACTAAAAAAAGAAGAGAAAAGACCCGAATTAATAAAATCAGAGATGAAAAAGGAAATGTAACAACAGACACCACAGAAATAAAAAGAATCATCAGAAATTACTACAAGGACTTGTATGCCAGCAAACAGGGAAACCTATCAGAAATGGATAGATTCCTGGACACATGCAACCTACCTAAATTGAACCAGGAAGACATCGAAAACCTAAACAGACCCATAACTGAGACAGAAATTGAAACAGTAATAAAGGCCCTCCCAACAAAGAAAAGCCCAGGACCAGATGGATTCACTGCTGAATTCTACCAGACGTTTAAAGAAGAACTAACTCCAATTCTTCTCAAACTATTCAGAACAATCGAAGAAGAGGGAGTCCTCCCAAATTCTTTCTATGAAGCCAGCATCATCTTAATTCCTAAGCCGGAAAAAGATGCACACTGAAAGAGAATTACAGACCAATATCCCTGATGAACATAGATGCAAAAATCCTCAATAAAATTCTCGCCAATAGAATGCAACAACACATCAGAAAGATCATCCACCCAGACCAAGTGGGATTTATCCCTGGTATGCAGGGATGGTTTAATGTGCGCAAGACAATCAATGTGATACACCACATTAACAGACTGCAGAAGAAAAACCATATGATTATCTCAATAGATGCCGAGAAAGCATTTGATAAAATACAACACCCGTTCATGATGAAAACTCTAAGCGAACTGGGCTTGGAAGGAACATTCCTCAATACAATCAAAGCAATCTATGAAAAACCCACAGCCAACATCCTATTGAATGGGGAAAAGTTGGAAGCATTTCCACTGAGATCTGGTACCAGACAGGGATGCCCACTCTCACCACTGCTATTCAATATAGTTCTGGAGGTTCTAGCCAGAGCTATTAGGCAAGAAAAAGAAATTAAAGGGATAAAAATTGGGAAGGAAGAACTCAAACTATCCCTCTTTGCAGATGACATGATTCTGTATTTAGGGGACCCAAAGAACTCTACTAAGAGACTATTGGAACTCATAGAAGAGTTTGGCAAAGTAGCAGGGTATAAAATCAATGCACAAAAATCAACAGCCTTTGTATACACAGACAATGCCATGGCTGAGGAAGAACTTCTAAGATCAATCCCATTCACAATAGTTACAAAAACAATCAAATACCTTGGAATAAACTTAACCAAAGACGTTAAAGATCTCTACGATGAAAATTACAAAACCTTAAAGAAAGAAATAGAAGAGGATACCAAGAAATGGAAAAATCTTCCATGCTCATGGATTGGAAGAATCAATATCATCAAAATGTCCATTCTCCCAAAAGCAATTTACAGATTCAATGCAATACCAATCAAGATACCGAAGACCTTCTTCTCAGATCTGGAAAAAATGGTGCTGAAATTTATATGGAGGCACAAGAGACCTCGAATAGCTAAAGCAATCTTGTACAACAAAAACAAAGCCGGAGGCATCACAATACCAGATTTCAGGACATACTACAGGGCAGTTGTAATCAAAACAGCATGGTACTGGTACAGAAACAGATGGATAGACCAATGGAACAGAATTGAAACACCAGAAATCAACCCAAACATCTACAGCCAACTTATATTTGATCAAGGATCTAAAACTAATTCCTGGAGCAAGGACAGTCTATTCAATAAATGGTGCTGGGAAAATTGGATTTCCACGTGCAGAATCATGAAGCAAGACCCCTACCTTACACCTTACGCAAAAATCCACTCAACATGGATTAAAGACCTAAATCTACGACCTGACACCATCAAGTTACTAGAGAACATTGGAGAAACCCTTCAAGATATTGGCACAGGCAAAGAATTTCTGGAAAAGACCCGGGAGGCACAGGCAGTCAAAGCCAAAATCAACTATTGGGATTGCATCAAATTGAGAAGTTTCTGTACTGCAAAAGAAACAGTCAGGAGAGTGAAGAGACAACCGACAGAATGGGAAAAAATATTTGCAAACTATGCAACAGATAAAGGGTTAATAACCAGAATCTACAAAGAGATCAAGAAACTACACAAAAACAAAACCAACAACCCACTTAAGAGATGGGCCAAGGACCTCAATAGACATTTTTCAAAAGAGGAAATCCAAATGGCCAACAGGCACATGAAAAAATGTTCAAGGTCATTAGCAATCAGGGAAATGCAAATCAAAACCACAATGAGGTTTCACCTCACCCCTGTTAGAATGGCTCACATGCAGAAATCTACCAACAACAGATGCTGGCGAGGATGTGGGGAAAAAGGGACACTAACCCACTGTTGGTGGGAATGCAAACTGGTCAAGCCACTATGGAAGTCAGTCTGGAGATTCCTCAGAAACCTGAAGATAACCCTACCGTTCGACCCAGCCATCCCACTCCTTGGAATTTACCCAAAGGAAATGAAATTGGCAAACAAACAAGCTGTCTGCACATTAATGTTTATTGCAGCTCAATTCACAATAGCTAAGACCTGGAACCAACCTAAATGCCCATCAATGGTAGACTGGATAAAGAAATTATGGGATATGTACTCTTTAGAATACTATACCGCAGTAAGAAACAATGAAATCCAGTCATTTGCAACAAAGTGGAGGAATCTGGAACACATCATGCTGAGTGAAATAAGCCAGTCCCAAAGGGACAAATACCATATGTTCGCCCTGATCAGTGACAACTGACTGAACACCAAAAAGGAAACCTGTTGAAGTGAAATGGACACTATGGGAAACAGTGACTTGATCCGCATAGCCCTGACTGTTAATGAACAACTTAATACATTATCCCTCTTAGTAGTTTTTTTGTCTGTTCTACTTAATATGACTGGTTTAATTCTGTAATTGATGCACAGTTATTCTTAAGTGTTGAAAATTAACTGAAATGTGATCCCTGTTAAACATAAGAGTAGGAATAAGAGAGGGAAGAGATGTACAATTTGGGACATGCTCAAGCTGACTTGCCCCAAATGGTAGAGTTAGAAACATACCAGGGGACTCCAATTTAATCCCATCAAGGTGGCATGTACCAATGCCATCTCACCAGTCCAAGTGATCAATTTCAGTTCACAATTGATCATAATGAAAGGACTAAGAGTCAAAGGGAGCACATAAACAAGTCTAGTACCTGCTAATACTAACCGATAGAATAAATAAAGGGGAGAGTGACCCAACATGGGAAGTGAGATACTCAGCAGACTCATAGAATGGTAGATGTCCTAAACAGCACTCTGGCCTCAGAATCAGCCCTAAAGGCATTCCGATCTGGCTGAAAAGCCCATGAGAGTATTTCAGGCATGGAAAGCCAAGATACTCTGGCAAAAAAAAAAAAAAAAAAAAACCCTAAATGAAAGATCTCTGTGAGTGAGATCCCAGTGGAAAGAACAGGTCTTCAAAGAAGGAGGTACCTTTCTCTGAAGGGAGGAGAGAACCTCCACTTTGACTATGACCTTGTCTAAACAAGATAAGAGTCGGAGAACTCAAGGGGCTTCCATAGCCTTGGAAACTCATGACTGGTGCATAGGGAGATTACCGATGCCATAAACAGGAGTGTCAATTTGTAAAGTCAACAACAGGAGTCACTGTGCACTTACTCCTCATGTAGGATCTCTGTCCTTAATGTGCTGTACATTGAGACTTAATGCTATAATGAGTACTCAAACAGTATATTTCGCTTTGTGTTTCTATGGGGGTGCAAACTGTTGAAATCTTTACTTAATGTATACTAAACTGATCTTCTGTAAAAAAAAAAAAAGAAGAAATTATTAATTCCCAACTTGACTCTCGCTGGGATTAAACATGACAATAGGTCTGATCTGATTTCATCATCATTTAAAAAAATCATCTATTATTTTTCACTTTATGTTTGTGTGGGAGCTAACTGTTGAAATCTTTACTTAATGTATGCTAAACTGATCTTCTGTATATAAAGAGAATCGAAAATGAATCCTCATGTGAATGGAAGGGGAGAGGGAGTGGGAAAGGGGAGGGATGCGGATGGGAGAGATGTTATGGGGGGGAAGCCATTGTAATCCATAAGCCGTACTTTGGAAATTTATATTCATTAAATAAAAGTTAAAAAAATATAACCAACATACTCTTGCACAACATTGAAGAAAAGGGAACTCTTTCAAATTCATTTTATGAGACCTGTGTTTCTCTAATACCAAAGCCAGAGAAGCACACTACAGGAAAAGAAAACGAGCCAACATTACTGGTGAGTATTGTTGCAAAAATTCTCAATACAAGCAACAGACAACTGGCACAGCAGGTAAGATGCCACGTTAAACACCCACATCCCATACTGTAGTGCTGGGTTTAAGTTCTGACTCTGATACCTGTTCCAGCTTCCTCCTAGAAGCAACAGCTGATGGTATAAGTCCCTGGTTGGGCCCTGCCACCCATGTAGGATTGAGTTTCTGGTTTCTGACCTTAGCCTGATCCAGTCCAGACTGCTGTGGGCCTTTGAACTTCCAGTGGTTGAGAAAATGCCCCTTCCTGCCTGCCTTTCCTCTCCCTCCCCATCTCCTTTCCTCCCCATCTTCCCTCCCCCCCCTCCTTTTATCTATCTTCCTTCTTTTTTTCTTCTTTCTCTCTCCCCCTCCCTTTGTCCCTTTTCTGTCTTCTCCTTCTCTTCTTCCCCCTCTCTCAAATAAGTCAATATTTTTAAATTAGCAAAATAAATTCAATAGCACATAAAAGAATCACTCACCATGACCAAGGGTTATTTATCATTAGGATACAAGGGCCATGCACTAGAACAAGCATTATGCACCACACTAATAGAATGAAGAATAAAAATTAAATGATCATTTCAATAGATACAGAAAAAAGGAGACACGCTTTCATGATAATCAAACCTCTCACAAACTAGGAAGAGGAGATGGAAAAAACTCAGCCTAACAAAGGCCATGTATGAAAATTCTCACAGCTAACGCTATATTCAAGGATGAAAATTGAAAGCTTTTTCTCTATGATCAAGTACAGTCTTACTTCTGGGTATAAACTCAAGGAAATGAAATCAGATATGAATGAGATATTGCACCCCCATGTTCACTGCAGCACTAGTCACAATAGCAAAAATATTGGATCAATCTGGACTTCCATTGATTAATGAGTAGAAAAAGAATATGCAGTATATAAACACAATGACATATTATTCAGCCATAAAAATGAGTGAGATCCAAATATTTGCATCAAAATATTAAGGAAAATAAGCAAGATACAGAAAGAGAAAACTACATATACTTTATCATGTGGAAGCTTTTTTTAAAAAAAAATGTGGATCTGAACTTAGAATAAGGCTCAGAAGGGATGGGAGTGGATAGAGGGAGGTTGGACAGTCACATAGAAGGAATGGGCTCTAGATAAGAGTTCCACAGCACAGTGGGGTGACTAGAGTTCACAATAATATATCATATGCTTTACAAAAAAACAGGAAAAGAGGAGCTGGTAGGCTCCAAACACACAAAAAGATAAGGAAATGGAAAAGCTAGTTAGACTGGTTTATCCTGTTGGTGTTGTAATATTACACTATACTCCACAAAAATGTAGAGTGTTGCATGTTAATAAAAAAATTTAATGCATTTAAGAAAAACAAAGAACTGAAATAAGATCTCAAAAAGATATCGGCATTGCTGTGTTTATTCACAATGGACAAGGTGTGGGAGCAATCAAAATGTCTACAGAGGAAGTATAAAGAAAATGTGGTACATACTTAGAATGAAAATGCTATTCAGTCTTAAGAAGGGAAATTTTTTCAGTATGAATTAACTTGGATAAACTTTTTTTTTTGAAGATGTATTTATGTATTTGAAAGTCAGAGTTACACAGAGAGAGGAGAGGCAGAGAGAGAGAGAGGTCTCCCATCTGATAGTTCACTCCCCAGCTGGCCACAATGGCCAGAGCTGCGCCGATCTGAAACTGGGAGCCAGGAGCTTCTTCCAGGTCTCCCACATGGGTGCAGGGGCCCAAGGACTTGGGTCATCTTCTACTGCTTTCCCAGGCCATAGCAGAGAGCTGGATGGGAAGTGGAGCAGCCAGGTCTCAAACCAGCACACATACGGGATGCTGGCACTTCAGGCCAGGGCGTTAACCCACTGCGCTACAGTGCCAGCCCCAACTTGGATAAACATAAGTGACATTATGCTTAATGATATCTAAAATAGTCAAACTTGGGTTAGGCATTTGGCATAGGGCTTTAGATGCCAGCTGGGATGCTCATGTTCCTTATCGAAGTATCTGGTATCAAGTCCCAGCTCTGCTCCTGATTCAAGCTTTTTGCTCATCGTGTACTGGGGTAGGAAGCAGGTGACGGTTTAAATACTTAGATCCCTGCCACACATATGGGAATTCCAGATCAAGTTCATGGCTCCTGGATTTACCCTGGCCCAGCTGAGGCTGTTGCGGACATTTTGGGAATGACTGAGGGGGTGTGAGTGCATTCTCTCTGTTTCCCACTGCCTTTCAACAATAAATTAAATAGCCGGCGCCGTGGCTCACTAGGCTAATCGAGACCAGGAGGAAGCACCCGGCTCCTGGCTTCGGATCAGCACAGCACGCCGGCTGCAACGTGCCAGCCGTAGTGGCCACTTGGGGGTGAACCAACAGAAAAAGGAAGACCTTTCTCTCTGTCTCTCTCTCTCATGTTTAACTCCGCCTGTCAGAAAAAAAAAAAGAGAGAGAGAGAATAAACTAAATAAATATAAGTAAATAAAAGAGTCAAATTCATATACGGGTACTTCAAAAAGTTTGTGGAGGGGTTGGCAGTTGCTGGCTTGGCAGTTAGGCCCCCTATGTCAGAGTGCCTGGGTTTTAGTCCTGGTTTTGCGCCTGATTCCAACTTTCTGTTAGTGCCCACCTTGGGAAGCAGCAAAAATGGCTCAAGTAGTTGGGTCTCTGCCACCCATGTGAATGACCTGTATTGGGTTTCTTCACTGGGCTTTGGCCTGGATCAGTCCCGGTGTGGGTATTTGGAAAGTGGGTCAACGGATGCCATCTCTGTCTGTCTGTCTCCATCTCTCTGCCTCCCAAATTTAAAAAAAAAATCATGAGAAAATGGGATGAAAAGGTAAGTTTATTTTAGTACCAAAAACTTTTGAAATCCATGCAGAGCTTTTTCATAATATGCCTGTACATGGACATTTGAAGACTCCTCATTGACTCAAAGAGTGGGTGCCAGGGGCTAGCTAGGGAGAGGGGGAAGGGGTGTAATGGGTATTCAGGTTTTGCAAAGCATGAAAAGAATTCTGGAGATTGGTTACACTGCAATGTGAATGTACTAGACATCACTAAACTAAAAATGGTTAGGATGGCAAATTTTATGGTAGGTATATTTCATCATAAATAAATTTGTAAGGCATTTTAGGCCTCTGATTCGGAGAACAGTGTCATGAATTAACATAAAGAAAAGTAGGGGAGAGATGAAGAAGAGGGACTTGAATTAAGAATCTAAGGCAATGGTGGGGATTGTGGAGGTTAAGCTGCCTCCAAGAATACAGGCATCCCATATGAGCACAGGTTCAAGTCCCAGCTGTTTCACTTCTGATCCAGTTTCCTGTATGCGCTTGGGAAAGCAATGGAAGATGGCCCAAGTGTTTGGGCTCCTGCCCCATAATGTGGGAGACCTGGAAGGACTCCCAACTTTTGGTTTTGGCTTGACCCAGCCCTGGCCATTGCAACCATTTGGGGAATGAACCAGTGACGGAAGATATAACTCTCTTGGTCTCTCCTTCTCTATCTCTGCCTTTCAAGTAAATGAATAAATCTTTTAAAAAAAGAATCTAAGATGAAGCATCTAAAGGAAAGTGTCTGGAAGGGAATAATGGCCTGGTCCTCAGGTGCAAGTGTATGGTTGCCATCAGCATGCAGAGTGATCACGAATAAGTGCTGATTTAGCTTTTCAATTTATCAGCTACTTTCCTTTATCTCTTGATATGATCACCTGGCTTTCCTCCTGTCATCTGTAAATGTAGTATATTACAATGACAGATTTTGAATGTAGAAGCAAATTGGCATTCTCAAGACAAAATATACTTTAAATTATACTTCTGAGTTTAAGCCATCTTATTGAGGATATTTATATTTTTCAAAAAGATTTATTTATTTATTTGAAGGAGTTACAGAGCAAGGGGGAGAGAGAGAGAGAGAGAGAGAGATTGATTTTCCATCTGTTGGTTTGTTTCCTAAATGGCTGCAACAGCCAGGGCTCAGCCAGGCTGAAGCCAGGATCTTCATCCAGGCCTCCCACGTGAGTGGCGGGACCCAAACACTTGGACCAGCTTCTGCTGCTTTCTCAGGCCATTAGCAGGGAGCTGGATGGGAATAGAGCAGCTGGGACATGAACCAGTGCCCATATGGGATACTGGTGTTGCAGGCATCAACTTTACCTGTTATGCCAGAACACTGGTGCCAAGGATCTTTTCATCTTTATTCATTACTGAGTTTAGCCTGTATTTATCTTTTTATATTGTTTTTGCCTTAACTAATATTATGGTTGTACTAGCTTTATAAATGAGTTAAATCATTTTTTTATTCTCTAGAATTGTTGACCTAAGAGAGTAACTAGTTGCCTGTTAATTGAAGATTTGGCAAAAATGTCTTTATAAATCCAGATGTCATGGCACAGGGAGTTAAGCTCTTCCTTGCAATGCTTGAAATCATATTGGATTGCCGGTCTGGACTCCCGAGTTCTGGCTCCTCTGCTAATGAGCCCTAAGCTTCCTGCTAACGCTCCAGGGAAGGCAGCAGATAGTGGCTCGAGTACTTGGGTACCTCTCACTTATGTGGGAGAACCAGATGGAGTTCCAGGCTCCTGGCTTTGGCCTGCCTCAGACCTGGCTGTTGCAGCAATCTGAGGACTGAACTAGCAGATGGAAGATATATCTCTGTCTCTCCATGTCTTTCTTTCACTATTTCAAATAAAAAGTAAATTTTGAAAACTAAACCATATAAGTTTGATGCTTCTGAAGGAGTAAATTTTTACCAATTTAGATTCCTTAATGGCTAGTGGTTTAATCAGATTTTCTTTTTTTTTTAAATCAGATTTCATATTTTCTGTTTTCCAGAAAATTAGTCAATTCACCTAATTCTTCAAATGTATTATTATAAGGATGCACATAGAGTTTCTCATGGTTTTAAAATTCTATTTTATCTGTACATATGTCTCTTTTATTCCTAAACTGTCTATGTATGTAGTAGGCTCAACCCACTACATCATAGCTCTGGTCCTCGTCCAACCCCACCCCCTTTTTAAAAAAAACATTTATTTATTTTGGAAGTCAGAGTTACAAAGAGAGAGAGAGACAGCAAGATTTTCCATCTGTTGGTTCATACCCTAGCTGGCCTAGGCCATGAGCTTCATCCAGGTCTCCCAAGTGGGTACAGGGGCCAAGCACTTGGGCCATCTTTGGCTGCTTTCCCAGTCCATAGTAGGGAGTTCAATCATAAGTGGAGCAACTGGGGCTTGAACTGTTACCCATAAGGAATGGCAGTATCGTAGGCAGTGGATTAACCTGCTATGCCACAATGCTGTCTCCAGCTGGCCCCACTTTGCTGATTTTTGAGGTCAAGTAAATAGAATACTACCATACGCAATCTTGTTTTCCTACCTACTTTTTTTTTAATATTTATTTTATTTATTTGAAAGAGTTACAGAGAGAGGTAGAGACAGAGAGAGAAGTCTTCCATCTGCTGGTTTACTCCCCAGATGGCCATAATGGCCGGAGCTGTGCTGATCTGAAGCCAGGAGCCAGGAGCTTCTTCCAGGTCTCCCACGCAGGTGTAGGGGCCCAAGGACTTGGGCCATCTTCTACTGCTTTCCCAGGCCACAGCAGAGAGCTGGATCGGAAGAGGAGCAGCCGGGACTAGAACTGGCGCCCATATGGGATGTCGGCGCCTCAGGCTAGAGCTTTAACCTGCTGCGCCACAGCTCTAGTATTTATTAGAATCAAGAACCTCCAGCCAGAGAGGTGTGGAGGGGGGTTCTGAGAGAAGAAAACCCCTAACTACTTATTTTTGAGAGAGAGAAATCTTCCACCTCTGGTTTCACTCCCCAAATGCTTGAAAATCTGAGGCTGGGCCAAGCTGCATTCAGGAACTTGGAACTCTGTCCACGTCTCCCACACAGGTGGGAGGGATCCAAGTACTTGACTCATCATGTGCTGACTCCCAGGCTGTGCAGTAGTAGGTATGTGGAATCAGGTCTTGAATTATGCACTTGGATATGGGATGGGGTCATCCCAAGCAGTAACTTAACCACCGTGCCAAGTGTGAATCTGTGACATTCAGCTATACTGCTGCTTGTATCATTAGTGCACTGGTTCTGAGGGGCTTCTTTGAAGATTAAATATCTTATTGATCTGACCATCCAATTTCATCTGTCTAGCAAGGGTTTTGTGACCCAGTGACAGCCCTTCCCTATGAGTTCTGGAGGTGGTTTGGCTTTCACCATTCTGAAAAAGCTTCCAGAACTGTACTCAAGCAATTTCTCTACACAGAAGCAAACGAAAAGCCAAGTACAAAAGAAAGAAAAGAGTGTGTCACAAGATGAATAGGAGGTTTGTCTGACCTGCAAAAGGAATCACCCATGGCTGGGCTTGAATGACAGTCTTCCGTCAGCTTCATGCCCAGAGCCGTTTTAATGTTGTTACGGATTATGTCTCAAAGTTGCTTTGGTGGTTTTCCCATAAGCAAACTTTGTGCCTCTCCACTTTAAAAAGAATTGAATTCTCTGTGAAGTCACTTTCATTTGCCTTTGCTGAAGAATGCAGTGCCTCCCAGTGCTGTGGAGTTGCTCAGTTTCTTTCCTGGGCCTTGGTTCTCATTTTTAAAATCTTTTCATTTTGAAATAATTATAAATCCACACAGGAGGTTGCTGAGACAGTCTCATGAAGACTTCACCCAATGTTAACATCTTACACAACTCTAGTATAATATCAGATGAAGTAATTGACTTCAACAGAATCTATATAACATATTAGCCAGTTATACATGCACACACGTGTGTGTGTGTGTGTGTGAGAGAGAGAGACTCTACAGTTTTATCCTATGTGTAGTCTTCCATGATCAACTCATTTTACTCAGCATAATTTCCCTGAGTTTCATCCAAGTTATCGCATTGATCAGTAGTCTATTTCTTTTCATGGCCAAGTGGTATTCTATGGTATGACTATATAAGTTTAGCAATTTATCTACCAAAAGACAGTTTATTAGTTTCCAATTAATAGTATGTTTAAATGCTCTAAGATTTCCATGGAATTAAAACATCACAATTTACGCTTAGATTCCATGTCTACTTGACACCCATTCATCACAGAGTCAAGCATTTTAACCACATTTTCTCACTTCCTGTGTTCTTGATGATCTGGCATTTGGGAGCTTTACAGACCTGGGGACAGACTGACTGCCTCTCTGAGGCCTCGCTAATTCTGAGATAATGACAACTTGCCTGGGGCATGCCTTTCACAAGCACATCAATCAATCCCAAGCCTACTGTCTCAACTACCTCCTTCTCCAAATCTCATTCATTTTTTCTGCCCTACATCATCCCAGGGCCAGGTCCCTGGAAACTAGAGCCCATCCCTATAGCCAAAACCTCTAGAATTGCTCAAACTAGCCAGACCAAACCCCTTGACCCTGCTCTGCCTTACCTTTCCCATGAAAACCCCAATAAAGGCCAGGCCTGAGGCTTTCTCTGCATTCCTTTTGCCCCCTGACCAATGCTGGTGCTTTCTCCTGGGAACCTGGTGGCATGCGAATCCCCTGGATTCCCTCTATGGATCTGTGCTATAGTAAAATTCTTCCTGCCACTCCTTGAGCTTGCTTCCTTCTGTTGCTACACAGACATTACCATACCATACCCAACATGCACATTTTTAGAACAGTAGTGATGGGGCTGGCACTTTGGTGTGATAGGTAAAACCTCTGCCCACATCCCATATGCTAATGTTATCTAAGCTTTTTGTTGTTGTTGTTCATTTTTGCTGTTCTATTAAATTGAATTTGACCTAAGACTACCTCTATAGGTAATTAAATGGGATGCTGGTAGTGCAGGCCATAGCTTAACCCACTGAGTCACAGTGCCAGACCTAGGCAGTTTCTTAAAAAGGTAAATATACACATACCCTAAGATCCACACATTTTATGCATGGAGATTAATCCAGGAAAAGGGAAAATACAGGTGCATACAAAAATCATACACCAATATTCACAGCAGCTTAATCAGTGCTAGCTTCAAATCAGAAGCAACCTAAAAAGCCATCATCAACAGAAGAATGGATAAACAAAGTGCCCATTCAGTGCAGTTCTGCTATGTGTGATGTATTGCATATAAGAGCAAAAAAAAAAAAAAAATTAACATATGCAACATGGGCAACTCTAAAAACAATGATGTTAAGTGAAACACACCAAAGAACATGTATATTATATGATTCCATTTACATAAAACTCCAGAAAATCTGGGGCCAGCGCTGTGGCTCACTTCATTGATCCTCCACCTGCGGCGCTGGCATATGGGTGCCGGGTTCTAGTCCCAGTTGCTCCCTCTTCCAGTCCAGCTCTTTGCTATGACCCGGGAGGGCAGTGGAGGATGGCCTGGGTACTTGGGCCCCTGCACACGTGTGGGAGACCAGGAGGAGGCGCCTGGCTCCTGGCTTCGGATCGGCAGATTGGCGCATCGCCAGCCGTGGTGGCCATTTAGGGAGTGAACCAACGGAAGGAAGACCTTTCTCTGTTTCTCTCTCACTGTCTGTAACCCTACCTGTCAAATAAATAAATTTTTTAAAAATCCAGAAAATCTCAGTTAATCTCTAGTGACAGGAAGCAGGCCACTGGTAGCTTTGGGATGAGGACGGCAGGAGGGAGATGCTCAAAGGGGCAAGAGGAGGTTTTGGGCGTGATGGATACGTGCGTCTCTGAGCGAAGCAATGGTTTCACGAGCGCAAACCTACGTCAAGACTTCCCAAACTGTACACATGAAACAGGGAACACTTATTCTATGTCCATTCCACCTCAAAAAGCTGTTTGAAAACAGGGTATTTACATGTAGAGTACAACAAATAATAGGACAGAAGTCCCTACGACCACCACTGTTAAAAAAAGTAAATGTCACCATTACTTTAAAAAATGTCTATGTTCTCTAGCCACCCTAAAGCCAGGCTTTCTTGTTAAAAACAGATGGATGCTTGACATTATTTTATGATCCTTAAGGCTCCCAAATTTGAACACTCTGAGAATTGTTTTCATCTAAATTTGCTGAATATTGCAGTCCTTGTGCCCAATCTGAAGCTTAATACTGTCCTTTAAAAGGTTGGGGGGAGGGCAGACACCTGTAATGTCAACATCCCAGATGGGTGCCAGTTCATGTCCCAGATGCTTCACTTCCAATCCAGCTCACTGATAATGGCTTGGGAATAGCACTGGAAGGTGTCCCAAGTGTTTGGGCACTATCCACCCATGGGGGAGACCTGGATAAAGTTCCTGGCTCCTGGCTTTGGCCTGGCCCAGTCCTGGCCACTGTGGCTAGCTGGGCGAGGGAACCATCAGATGGAAGATCTCTCTCTCTCTTTCTCTGTCTCTCTCTCTGTCTTTCTCTCTGATTCTCCTTCTCTCTATTACTATGCCTTTCAAATAAGTAAATACATCTTTAAAAATCTAAAAAATAAAAATGGACAGGCCCCAAACAGTGAGTTTAACATAATCCTCTTATTGAGTTATTAACATCTGAGAGCCTCAGCCTGGAGTGTCAAACACAGGATTCTTGTTGACCGTAGCCAAGTAGGCATGTCCTTTCACTTTCTTTTTTGAAAAACAGGGGTTAAACAGGGAGGAGATTAAGATGGTGGAGTAGGGAGGGAGCTTGCTGCTCTAGTCTAGGAGAAGACAGCTTAAAAAAAGGGAAGAGAGTGCAGTCTCAGGGAAGAGTTGGGGAGACAACAGCAGAGGAAACTCAATGCAAACTGGAGGGATACAGTGGGCCTGCATGGAGGGCGTGGATGCCCACAATTCAGGACCCCAGCAGCTCAGAGCCTCCCCACCAGCATTGCAGAATGAGGTGAGACAGATTGCAGCAGACCAACCCACTGGCAAAAAAGCTGTAGAAAGAGCCTGGAGGGAATCCAGCTTGGAGCCCTGTGGGGTATAGTGCACCTGCCAAACTAGAGAAGAAAAAACAAGGGGGGGGGCACATTTTCTCTCTCCCAGATCACCCTGCAACTGCATCCTGTAGCAAGCTGATGGAGTGCAGGTACCATTTTTGAAATATGTAACAGTTGTGCCAGCTCATGTCTGTGCATGCCAACAGCCAAGCGGAGACTCCTGAGTCTTGCGGGGAGGACAGACTAGGGGCTGGGTGCTCATGACTCTGGGAGCCACGTGTGCCGGAGGCATCACAATATCAGATTTCAAGAAATACTACAAGGCAATTATAATCAAAACAGCCCGATACTGCTACAAAAACCGATAGCCCAATGGAACAGAACAGAAACCCCGGAAATCAATCCAAGCATCTACAACCAACTTATATTCAACAAAGGGGCAAAAAACACATCCCTGGAGCAAGGACAGTCTCTTCAACAAATGCTGCTGGGAAAATGGAATCTCCGCATACAGAAGCATGAAGCAAGGCCTCTATCTTTCTTTCTTTCTTTCTTTCTTTTTTTTTTACAGGCATAGTGGACAATGAGAGAGAGAGAGAGACAGAGAGAAAGGTCTTCCTTTGCCATTGGTTCACCCTCCAATGGCCGCCGTGGCTGGCACGCTGCAGCCAGCGCACCACACTGATCCGAAGCCAGGAGCCAGGTACTTATCCTGGTCTCCCATGCGGTGCAGGACCCAAGGACTTGGGCCATCCTCCACTGCACTCCCGGGCCACAGCAGAGAGCTGGCCTGGAAGAGGGGCAACCGGGACAGAATCCGGTGCCCCGACCGGGACTAGAACCTGGTGTGCCGGCGCCACAAGGCGGAGGATTAGCCTATTGAGCTGCAAGGCCTCTATCTTACCCATTATACAAAAAGACCTCAATCTATGACCTGATACCATCAGATTATTAGAGAACATTGGGGAAACTCTGTAAGACATTGGCACAGGCAAAGAGTTCTTGGAAAAGACCCCAGAGGCACAAGCAATCAAAACCAAAATTAACAATGGGATTACATAAAAATTGAGATACTTCTGTATTGCAAAAGAAACACTCAAGAAAGTGAAGAGGCAACCGACAGAATGGGAGAAATTCAAGGATTAACATCCAGAATATCGGGGCCAGTGCTGTGGTGCAGTGGGTTAACGCCCTGGCCTGAAGCTCTAGTATTCCATACGGGCACTGGTTCAAGTTCCAGCTGCTCCACTCCCAATCCACCTCTCTGCTATGGCCCAGGAAAGCAGAAGAAGATGGCCCAAGTCCTTGGGCCCCTGCACCTGCGTGGGAGACCCGGAAGAGGCTCCTGGCTCCTAGCTTCAGAATGGCCCAACTCCAGCCATTGTGGCCATTTGGGAGTGAACCAGCGGATGGAAGGCCTCTCTCTCTCTCTCTCTCTCTCTCTCTCTCTCTCTGACTCTCCTCTCCTCTCCTCTCCTCTCCTCTCCTCTCCTCTCCTCTCCTCTCCTCTCCTCTCCTCTCCTCTCTCTATGTGTAACTCTGACTTTCAAATAAATAAATCTTTTTTTAAAAAATCCAGAATATATAAAGAGATCAAGAAACTCCACAACAACAAAACAAACAACCAAGTTAAGAAATGGGCCGGCTGGCACCACGGCTCACTAGGCTAATCCTCCGCCTAGCGGCACCGGCACACCGGGTTCTAGTCCTGGTCGGGGCACCGGATTCTGTCCCGGTTGCCCCTCTTCCAGGCCAGTTTTCTGCTGTGGCCAGGGAGTGCAGTGGAGGATGGCCCAAGTCCTTGGGCCCTGTACCCCATGGGAGACCAGGAGAAGTACCTGGCTCCTGCCATCAGATCAGCGCGGTGTGTCGGCTGCAGCGCACTGGCTGCGGCGGCCATTGGAGGGTGAACCAATGGCAAAGGAAGACCTTTCTCTCTGTCTCTCTCACTGTCCACTCTGCCTGTCAAAAAAAAATTAAAAAAAAAAAAAAAAAGAAATGGGCCAAGGATTTCAGGAGACATTTTCAAAAGAGGAAATCCAAATGGCCAACAGACACATGAAAAAACGCTCAGGATCACTAACTGTCAGGGAAATGCAACTGAAAACCACAACGAGGTTTCACTTCACCCCAGTTAGAATACCTCTCATACAGAAATCAAGAAACAACAATTGCTGGTGAGGATGTGGGGAAATGGTATCCTAATCCACTGTTGGTGGGAATGTAAACTGGTAAAACCACTATGGAAGACAGTATGGAGGTACTCAGAAATCTGAATATACACCTACCATATGACCCAACCATCCCACGCCTGGGAATTTCCCAAGGGAAATGAAATCAGCAAATAAAAGTATTACCTGCCCCCCACGATTTATTGTAGCTCCATTCACAATAGCTAAGACATGCAATCAACCTAAATGCCCATCAACTGAAGACTGGATAGAGAAATTATAGGATATGTACTCTATGGAATACTACACAGTGGTAAAAAAAATGAAATCCAGTATTTTGCTACAGAGTGGATGAATCTGGAAAACATAATACTTGGTGAAATAAGCCAATCCCAAAGGGACAAATACTGTATGTTCTCCCTGATCTGAGATAACTAATAGAGCACATAAAAGGCAATCTGTAGAGATGAAATTGACATGTTGAGAAGCAATGACTTGAACAGCCCTTATATTGACGGTCAAAGGACAGTTTTTTTTCTCTTCTTCATACTATTTGTTGAATTCTTTATTTAACACAGAGTTAATCATATGTGTATAAAGTCAATTGAAAATAGATCTCAGTAAAAAGTAAGAGTGAGAATAAGAGAGGAAGGAGGAATTTTATAACTGCAAAGCTGTATAGTTCTGCCTACATTTCTACAGACTTACTTCTAAGGGTACAGTTTAAAATTTGTCATGGGACTCCAAAACCCATTAAGTTTGGTGGTAAAAATGCCATCTTAAGTGTTAAAGTGATCATATAGATAGGATTAAGTGTTAAAGGGATCACAAACAAGATCAAATGTCTGGTAATAATAATAGATTGAATTAAAAAGGAGAGAATGTTCCAACATGGGAGGCAGTCCACAGAGCAGATAGAATGACAATCACTTTAAACAGCACTCTGACCTCAGAATCAGCCCTTAAGGCATTCTGGTATGGCTGAAAAGCCTGTGAGAGCATTTCAGGCATGGAAATCCAAGACACTGTCACAAAAAAATATGTCCTATGTGAAGGATCTTGTGAGAAATGGCCCACTGGAAAGAAGTGACCATCAATTAAGAATGCAATTTTCTTTGAAAGAAGAAGAGAACTTCTACTTTGCTTATGGCCTTGACTAAATACTGATGGAGATTGTGGATCCAATCTTCCATAGCCTTGGCACCTCATGTCAAGTGCCTCGGGTGATCACTGACGTCATACATAAGTGTTAATTCTTAAATTAATGACAGGAGTCACTGTGCACTAGCTTCCCATGAAAGACTTCTGTCCTCAATGAGTTGTATTATGAGAATAAACTGTAAAACTTGTTCTCAAACAGGTTTTTTTTGTGCTTGGGTGTGCAAATTGTTGAAACCTTTACTTAGTATAGAGTTGGTCTTCTGTGTATAAAGTTAATTGAAAATGAATTTTAATAGAGAATGAGACTGGGATTGGGATGGGGAGGAAGAGGAGGAGGGATAGAAGTGAGGGTGGGAGGGCGGGTACGGTGGGAAGAATCACTATATATATATAAATTATATATATAAATTGTACTTATGAAATTTGTACTCATTAAATAAAAGATTTATTTGGGGAAAAAACAGGGTTTAAGGGCTGGAGACAGGAGAAGTAAGACATGTTATGATAAAGGGACCTTGGCAGCCACCTCTGCTTTGGTTTGAACGAGGCTCTGTCCATAGATTCTGTTTTGTTTGTAGAAGTCACTGGAGGACCTGGGTGGGGTGTCAGAACTCTGTGTATATAAACTCCAGTGGGAAGCCAGAATTTCTCTGCAGATTCAGGGAATGGAGAATAAGAATAAATTTGGAATAGAGGACTGTCATCAGCTTGACTTGCAAGGAAAAGCTGAGACCATTGTTATTTCACTGAGAAAACTAAGCTACAAATCAGCTTCTGCCAAAGGACTATTAATTGAGAAGAATGGGCTGCTTGCCCCTGCACTGATTTGAGTTCCATTTACCCAGCACAGCCAGTTTTTCCTCTGTTGCTGACTGGATCTGGAGCAGGATCAAGGGTCTATGACCTACTGGCAATTAAAGAAGGCAGGTCTGTAACTGCTGATCGGGTTATTTTTCTCTCCCACAGGATGGATGTTACTATATTAATCCTGTGGCTGGTTGTTTGCACTCTGACATTTCCCATGTATGTGCTACACTTCCTGGGCGTGTGGAACTGATTCTGCAAAAGATGGTTCCCCTACTTCATGGTGAAGTTTTCTGTGATATACAATGAACAAATGGCAAGCAAGAAGCGGGAGCTCTTCAGTACCCTGCAGGAGTTTTCAGGCTCCTCTGGGAAGCTGTCCCTGCTGGAGGTGGGCTGTGGCACCGGGACCAACTTCAAGTTCTACCCTCCAGGATGCAGGGTGACCTGTGTTGACCCCAACCCCAACTTTGAGAAGTTCTTGATCAAAGCGTTGCTGAGAACTGACACCTGTAGTTTGAGCAGTTTGAGGTGCCTGCTGGGGGAAAATATGCACATACAATTGTGAGGTGCCTCCAGGCTCTGAACATATCACAGACTTGGGGGATCAAACTGCCTAGGCAGGGCACCCACAGGCATCTGGTTCTGAGAACATCTCAGCCTTCCTGTGTATGGGACAGGCTAGCAGAGTGTAGCAGATCCTCTGCACCCCATGTCTTGGGAGCCCTGTGTGACCACACTGCAAGAACTCTGAGACTGCATGAGAGGGTACAGGGTATAGTTGGGCCTCTGGGCAACTACTGCCTGCGGCTCCACATGTTCAGAGCTCCCTGATTGCCTGGGGTGGGTCACTGCAGTGGGATCCATGGTCACACTGAGGACAGAACAACTCCTCTGTGCAGCTCATGCAGAAGCATGGATGAGAATTGCACCCACTGAGAGGTGAGGGTGTGATTCTGCCAACAGAGGTGATCACACCCTGGATTTTCTTAACAAGAAGATACCTATCATGCCCAGCTTGGGTGTCACCCTGGATACCATTGGCCACACCCAACACACACCCTTCAGTATTCACTGAAAGTACATTCTACTAAGCCACAGAAGCATAGTTCAAAGATAAAAGCCATCACAAGCAAAAACCAACAAGTATCTCCACAAATGTCTAAAAATAGATGCAGAAATTCAAGAAATAAGAATAAAAGGAACACCCACAAAGGAACACAACGCTTCAATATTAGAATGTGAAAATGAAGAGATTGAAGAAATGCCTGAAAGGAAATTAAAAAGATTAGTCATAGGATTACTCAGAAGCAAATTAACAAATTATATTCATCCATACATGATATGAATGAAAATTTTTCCCATGAAAATCCGATTTTGTTGAAATTAAAGAAACTATTAGAAATGATGAATTCAGTATGTCAAATAAAAATATAATGGAAAGCCTTAACAACAGACTTGGTAAGGCAGCAGAAAGAATACTAGAGCTAGAAGACAAATTTGGAAGTTTTCCAGTAAGACCAAAAAAAAAAAAAAAATGAGAGAATCAGAAAAATTAAAAACATGTTGGAGATTTATGGGATACTATCAAATGAACCAACATATGGGTCTGAGGAGTTCCTGAAGGTTTAGAAACAGAGAAGTAGAAGGCCTATTCAGTGAAATAATAACAGAAAACTTCCCTAATTGGAGAAAGAAAAAGGTCATCCAAGTACATGTGGCACACAGAATTCCTCATAGACATGACCAGAAGAGAATTTCATCATGACACATTGTAGTCAAACTTTCATCAGCAAAACCTAAAGGAGGGGCTGGTGCTGTGGTGCAGTGGGTTAAAGCCCGGTCTGCAGCACCAGCATCCCATATGGGCACCAGTTCAAGTCCTGGCTGCTCCAATTCTGATCCAGCTCTCTACTATGGCCTGGGAAAGCAGTGGAATATGGCCCAACTCCTTGGATCCCTGCACCCACATGGGAGACCTGGAAGAAGCTCCTGGTTCCTGGCTTAGGATCAGCTCAGCTCTGGCCATTGTGGCCAATTGTGGAGTGAACCATTGGATGGAAGACCTTTCTCTCTCGCTCGCTTGCTCGCTCTTGCTCTCGCTCTCTCTCTCTCTTGCTCGCTCTTGCTCTCTCTCTCTCTCTCTCTCTGTAACTCTTTCAAATAAATAAAATAAATCTTTAAAAAAAGATAAAAAGCATAAAGGAAAGGTCCTAAAATTTACATGAGACAAATGCCAGATTACTTTCAGAGGATCTCAATTACACTCACAGCTGACTTCTAAATAGAAGCTATACAGGCTAGGAGAGAATGGAGAGACAAGGTCCATGTCTTTTTTTTTTTTTTTTTTTTTTTGACAGGCAGAGTGGACAGTGAGAGAGAGAGACAGAGAGAGAAAGGTCTTCCTTTTTGCCGTTGGTTCACCCTCCAATGGCCGCCGCTGCAGCCGGCGCACCGCGCTGATCCTGGCAGGAGCCAGGAGCCAGGTGCTTTTCCTGGTCTCCCATGGGGTGCAGGGCCCAAGCACCTGGGCCATCCTCCACTGCACTCCCTGGCCATAGCAGAGAGCTGGCCTGGAAGAGGGGCAACCGGGACAGAATCCGGCGCCCCAACCGGGACTCGAACCCGGTGTGCCGGCGCCGCAAGGTGGAGGATTAGCCTATTGAGCCACGGCGCCGGCTAAGGTCCATGTCTTAACAAAAGAAAAAAAAACTTGTCAACTCATACTACTGTACCCTGCAAAACTCTCATTTATGAATGAATGTGAAATAAAGACCTTCCATAATAAAGAGAAACTGAAAGAATTTGTCACCACTTGTCCAGCCTTATTAAAGATGCTTAAGAATGTGCTACACACAGAAACACAGAAAGAAATCATCATTATGAAAGAATGTGAAGGTGGAAAATCTCCCAGTAAAAGTACAAAGGAAATAGAAAGTAAACAACAGGAATATTAATGGAAAAATGGCAGGGCCACGTCATAAGTTATCAATAGTAACCTTGAATGTAAATGGCCAATAAATGTAAATGGCCAATAAAAAGATACAAAACAGCTGAATGGATTTAAAAAAAAGACCCATCGATTTTATGCCTATGAGAAATATACTTCACCAACAAAGATACACGCAGACTCTAAGTGAAAGGATGGAAAAAGAGATTCCATGTTAATGGAAAGCAGAGAAGAGCTGGTGTAGCCATCCTAATATCAGACAGAATAGACTAACACAAAAACTTAAAAGAAAGAAGGGCACTATGTAATGATTAAGGGATCAATTCAACACAAAGATATGACTATAATAAATGTATATGTACCCAATCCCTGGAGGCATTATTCATTAAAACAAATGTTAATGGATCTAAAAGGAGACATAGACTCCAATTCAATAGTAATGGGGGGGGGCAGTGCTGTGGTGTAGTGGGTAAAGCCGCCGCCTGTAGTGTCAGCATCCCATATGGGTGCTGGTTCCAGTCCTGGCTGCTCCACTTCCAATCTGGCTCTCTGCTACTGCCTAGGAAAGAAGTAGAAGATGGCCCAAGTGCTTGGGCCCCACATGGGAGACACAGAAGAAGTTCCTGGCTTGTGGCTTCGGATCAGAGCATCTCCGGCAATTGCGGCCAAGTGAGGAGTAAACCAGCAGATAGAAGACCTTTCTCTCTCTCTGCCTCTCCTTCTCTCTGTGTGTAACTTTGACCTTCAAATAAATAAATCTTTTAATAAAAATAGTAATGAGGGACTTCAACACCCCACTTTAATTAATGGAAAGATCAACCAGACAGAAAATCAACAACAAAGAAACAACAGAGCTAACTGACACTATGAACCAAATGAACCTAACTGATATCTAAACATCTTTTCATCCTGCAGCTTTAGAATACACCTTTTTTTCATTAGTGTATGGAACTTTCTCAGGGTAGAAACCATGCATCGTCTCTGACCACAATGAAATGAAGCAGAAACTAACAACACATATTCAAACACATGGAAGCTGAACAACATGCTCCCAAATGAACAATGGTTCATAAAAGAAGCCAAAAGAGAAATCAGAAAATTTTTGGAAATGATTGAAGGCAACAAAACAACATATCAATATTATGGGATATAGGAAAAGCAGTGGTAAGAGGGATGGAAAGTTACCAAATAAAAGAGCTATCAATGCATCTCAAAGACCTAGGAAAGCAAAAAGGAACCAAATCCAAAATTAGTAGGAGGAAATAAAAATTAGACAAGATATAAACAAAATTGAAACAAAAAATTAACAAATTATAGTGAAATGAAGAGTTTTTTTGAAAAAATAAACAAAATTGATACACCATTGGTTGAACTAACCAAAAGAAAAAAAAGAGAAAACACAAAACAATAAATTCAGAGATAAAAATATAAATGCAAAAATAAGTTTGACAGAAATAGAATCAAGAGTTACTACAAAGAGCTGTATGCCAACAATTTTGAAAACCTGGAAAAAAATGTATAGAATCCTAAACACATAAAATCTACCAAAATTGAGTCATCAAGACATAGAAAACTGGGGCCAGAACTGTGGCACAGCAGGCCTGAAGCACTGGCATCCCATATGGGCGCTGGTTCAAGACCTGGTTGTTCCACTTCCAATCCAGCTCCCTGCTAAGGCCTGGGAAAGCAGTAGAGGATGGTGCAAGTTCTTGGGGCCCCTGCACCCACATGGGAGATGCGGAAGAAACTCCTGGCTCCTGGCTTCAGATCTGAGCAGCTCCAGCCATGCGGCCATCTGGGGAGTGAACCAGCGGATGGAAGACTACTCTCTCTCTCTCTGCCTCTCCTTCTCTCTCTGTGTAACTCTGACTTTCAAACAAATAAATAAATCTTTAAAAAAAATAACCAAGACAGAGATTGAATAAGTAATAGAGACCCTCCCAACAAAGAAAAGATCAGGACTGGATGGCTTCACTGCTAATTCTACCAGATATTTAAAGAATAACTAATTCCAATTCTTCTCAATTTATTAAAAATAACTGAAAGGGAGGTAATCCTCCAAAACTCCTTCTATATAGCATACTTCGGCTGGCGCTGCGGCTCACTTGGCTAGTCCTCCACCTGCAGCACCAGCAGCCCAGGTTCTAGTCCCAGTTGGGGCACCAGATTCTGTCCCGGTTGCTCCTCTTCCAGTCCAGCACTCTACTGTGGCCCGGGAAGGTAGTGGAGGATAGCGCAAGTTCTTGGGCCCTGCACCCACATGGGAGACCAGGAGGAGATGACTGGCTTATGGCTTCGGATTGGGGTAGTGTGCCGGCCACAGCGCACCAGCCATAGTGGCCATTTTGGGAGTGAACCAACGCAAAAAGGAAGACCTTTCTCTCTCTCTCTCTCTCTCTCTCTCTCACTGTCTAACTCTGCCTGTCAAAAAAAAAAAAAAAAAAGATAGCATACCCTAATTCCTAAGCCAGAAAAAGATACAACAGAGAAGGAAAACTATAGACCAAATCCCTGATGAACATATTTGCAAAAATCCTCAACAAAATACTAGCTAATCGAATCTAACAACACACTAGAAAGAACATTCAATGGAACAAGTGGAACTTATAGATTAGTATGTATAAAGAGCTCAAGATTCAACAACAAACAACAATCCAGTTAAGAAATGGGCAATGGTCTTGAACAGGCATTTTTCAAAAGAGAAAATTCAAATGGCCAACAGACACATGAAAAAGTGCTCAGGATCACTAGCTATCAGGGAAATGCAAATCAAAACCACAATTAGGTTTCACCTCACCCCAGTTAGAATGGCTTTCATAAAGAAACCAACAAAAAACAAATGCTGGCAAGGATGTGGGGGAAAAGGTACCCTAATCCACTGTTGGTGGGAATGTAAACAGGTACAGCCACTGTGGAAGACAGTATAGAGATACCTCAGAAACCTGAAAACAGACTTACCATATGATTTAGCCATCCCACTCCTGGAAATTAACCCAAGGGAAATTAAATCAGCATATGAAAGAGTTCTATATAGAAGTTCACTTATATAGAAGATCAACGGGCTGGCAGGAGAAAGCTGAATGACTTCAGTGATTCAAGGCTTCGGTTTTACATTTAAAATATTAATAGGAAGAAAGGATAACCTTGTTTCTGGGTCAAGTCAATTTTTATCCTTAAAAGTCTCTGCTATTTCCAAGTTAATCATTTTCTGTTGTCTGTCCATGAATTAAAAGCAAAAAAGAACAAACAGCTTTGAACTCATCCTTCAAAGGAAACAGTGGGCATTCACAATTGAATTCCATCATTACCCCCAAGCCTTACTTTATTCAGTGACTTGAATATTCAGTGACTTATTTAAATTGTTACCTGGCTGATGTTAATCTTACCCCTTCTTTGAGAGCTTGGGGCTGAGACACGGTGAAATCACTCAAAAGAAGACTTTGAAAGGGGATCCGTGCACAGATCTTAACAAATCACAAACTGAATAAAGAAATACTTACTGAAAATCCAAGTCTAAATTGCAGAGATTTTCTGAAAAAGAAATCTAAGCCGATTTGCTATAATTAGTGTCACTGGTCTGGCTTTCAGACTTAATGCACCAGGCTGCCACACCCCATTCTGCCAGCATTTATTACATTTTGTTCCTGTGTCCCACCGCAGTTTGTTTTCTTGCATTCCCGTCTGCAATTCTTAAGGTGAAGATTGTACCTGGGACTTCAGAATAAACATAAAACTATTTGTGGCACTTCAGTTTCTTGGGTTCGCTTTTCTTATTAGTTGGCACACACTTTGATGAGTACAATAGATTTCAGGCAAGGAAAAGGCTTATTGGATGTAGGAAAGCCTTATACAATTAGATACACTGACATAAGAGCAACTGTGGACCCCAAATGAAGCAATCAGTCTGCAACGAAATGGACAAACGTTTTTTAGACAATTCTGATCAAATTCCACTCCTGTCCCAAGAATTTCTTTGTTCTTTGCAGCTAAGGAGACCATGTACATCACCACAAGTGCTTTTGAAACAACTGTTAGGTTGGTCAGTGAGAGGATTTAAGAGGATTTTCAGCAATAGTTTTAAGTGTCTTAATAATTGTAGTATATTATCTGAGATGATTTTACACTATTTAAATATCAAGTCAACTAATAAATTCACATTCAGAAAATTAGTGAGACTAACAACTGTAAATAATTAGTTAAAATGAAATAAGCCAGCTCAGAAAGACAATTATCATTCTTTCTCTTTTAACTGTAAAGGTAATACAGAGAGAATATAAAAGTTGTGTGAATGTCATAACATTTTGCATACAGTTATCAACACTGCTTCACTGAATCATGTGATGTATTTGACAATACACCCTCCTTTCCCCACATAATCACGAATTCTTCACCTTGTTATGAATATCTATGTCAAGGAAAAAAGAGTATATATATGAAGTAAATGTGGCAAAAGATTAAAAACTTTAATTTTAAAGCCAAAAATAATAAACTTATAAAGAAAATTTTAAAAAAGAAAACGTGTTTGGTTAAAAATATCTATAGTGTGGTGTCTTCTCTGAAATGAAAGGGTAAATAAGAAAATTCATAGGTATCTTTATTTTTGAAATAAGAAACTTAGGAAGATCTCTTTCTTACTCTCTTGCCCTCTCCCCCGGCCCCCACCTCGGGGCCATCGGGCTTCCCCTACCTGACAATAAAGCTTTATCTTAACTCTGGTGTTTGGTATGTTTTATGGTGGCCTTATATTGGTGCCATGACTCAAATCCTGGCTCTCCTGTCAACCTTGCTCTCCCCCCAGGATCTGAGCTGCTTTGGGATCCTGGATTTCTGCCAGCCACAGAACACATCCAGCACCTCCTTCCACGCCACAGAACACTCTGTGATCTCCATCCACACACTGGCCTTTCAAATTCCTGAGGTAAGACAGGGTGGGCAGAGGATCATTTCAGTGTGACTTTCTATGGGTTGTGGTTCTACTCGACTCTGCACCGAAATCCTGGTACCAGCCACCATAACTCCCATGGCTTCATGCCTCTACAGACTCTGTGTCTGGCCAACAGTGGGTGTGGGTGACAACTCAACCCCATTTCCCTTCTATGGGCTAAGCCCTGAGCTCCAGTGGGTACACAGGTGACAACCTCAACCCTCTGTTCCTATATCCTCCCATCAGACAGCTGTGATCTCGGGGACACCCAATATCCACCAGTCTGACTCTACAGGTTGCCATGGGAGCTTCTTCCACGTTCTGTCTGATCCTCCTCTCGGTTGTCTCCTACATTGACAACCAGTCCACATTTGACCCTGACACTATTCAAGATCTTTATCACTTCTGTGAGCCTTCAAGAAAGTGGAAAAAAATCTCCTATGTCTAAGCTTTCTCCTACCTCAGCTCTAAACCTTTTCCAGTTCAAGTTCTCTTACAAAGTTCTCACTAAAATGCCAAACCACTTTCTTCTACGTTCGATGCTCCGGCTCTCACTGTCTTGCTGTACCTCCCCTTCCTGCCCGGGCATTCCAACCTTATCTTAGAGCCATCTCTTGTCCAAAGTCTACTTCCTCTGCCTTATCTATGATCCTCTCTAACACCCTCCTTCCAGAGAACCAAAGCCAAGTTTGGGAGCCAGCCGTCTCCATGCCATCATCCTCTGGCCCTCATTCTCCAACTGGCCTTTGCCCCTCCCTCTCCTTTTCCAGTTTTACTATAAGAAAAAAGCAAAGGGTGGCGATTCCATCCTCATGAGCTCTCAAGTCACCTATCCCAGACTTCTGATGGCTATTTTGTTTTATCATGAGCAAGCCAGACAGGATAATCAGGTCTTTTGATGGGTTTTGTCCCCACCTTGAAACTGAATATCAAGCTGACCTCACCAGGTCTCCTCAATTCCTACAAACTTGATTTCTTGGTCCTATTAGCAAGCATTTCCTATATATTTCTTCCATCCTATGTGAAGTAATGTTCAAGGCTACTGGCCTTTTAAACAGCAGGCTCACCAGGTCAATTACTATTTCCAGACATATCTCCTTTTCTCTAATTGCCCCTTACTCTGTCACCTATAAGATTCTCCTTAAAAATCTCTCTCCAAGCATAGGGGTGTCCATCTACTCTGATGGATACTCCCCCCCCCCCATAAAACCTAACATAATGGTGAACAATCTCCAGTGGCCTTCTTGTCCCTGGCGTGTCAGCCCCTAGTCCACAGTCACTGTGGGAACTGTCTGGCAGCTGCCTGAACTTTTACTTCACAGACAATCCTAAGTGGCTGACTGTTGACTAGGGCATCATTGACCTAAGGTGTTCCTTGGGTAAAAAGAAAAGTAGACTCAAATTCAATTAGAATTTAAAAAGATATCTGTGGTAAGTAACAATCTCATGCATGAAAATTTGGCTCAGTTGTAACTGAACACTGGGTTTGAAGAAATTTCTCTCTGAATCTAGGAAGATCACTGTCTTTAAAAATATTGCTTTGTAACTTACCAAACTTGTTTTGCAATTTAACAGGTTTCCAATGATATAGAAATGAGTAATCAGTACTTGATGAAACAGCAATGCATAATCAATACTTGTTATAGCCCCTAAGGTGGATTTTGCAGTCTCTGGTTTAATGTCACTGATTTATAGATAGAGTTTTATAAAAGGAGTAGAATTCCATATAAATGTAATTTTGACCATAATTCAGATAGAGGTATAATAGCAGCTTCAGTCATCCAGCTGTAATTGCTAAATGTAAATTGGGTAAAGCAAATGAGACAAACGTGTCTAAATGTAAACTTTGGGACTCTTAGCACCTTATATTCTATGAAAAAAACTGAGTTTGCTAACATGTTTTCATAAAAGGTCCATATGAAAATAGTTCAACACCACTTGAAAGAAACTAAGGTTGGAATTCGATGTGTTATTTAGAAAATGTTGTCTTAATTTGAAGATTTCTAAAGGGTTATTTCAAATATAAATCAAGGAAAGCAAAAGCTATTAGTCTATTTGATATAGAACTAGAATCTGAGTTATGGTTTGTTTGAAGATACACTTATTCTAAAGCATCTGAGTTAATCACCTTGTAACAGTGATCAAATCTGGTCTGTATTATGTCTCTATCAGATTTTTAAGCCTTCTTGGCATCCTTGACAGGCATTCAAAAAAATCAAAGTTCCAACGAATTTGGACTTTGATATTTCCAGGTGGGCCCCTGGAGATATCAAAGGATATGTCTCTCATCTTGCAGAAACACCAACTAATCAGGCTATTTGGATTATATTACAGGTACTGTCAAGATGTAAAGTGGTGCTAAATTTTAAGTTATGGTAATATAAAGTGCTACTGATACAAATGTCCAAAAGTTAAAAAGTCTAATGATCTTGACATGATGGCTATCTTAATGAGAAAGGCCCAGAGGCCTAAAAGGGATAAATGGTTTGTAAAATCCTACAATTGTTTTCAAAAATACTGTGTGAAGTAAGCAAGTGCCTCTTGTTGGTTAATGAGTTTATAATTTTAAACATGGCTATTTAAAGTCTTTTATCATCCACAGTTTTGTATACCAGACTTGCTGCTCATAAAACTAAAACATTGTTGGTTCTGTGTTTAGCTACATCCTCCTACAGGTTCTGATGGAATTTTCTAGCCACTTCTATTGTGTTTAGTACTTTGGGATGGCTCTGTAAGCAGATGAAGCCAATAATGCACTACAGGTTCCAATTGAGAGAAAGTATGGTTAATTGAGGTTGTTAAGAGCAGAAAGTAAAGCTGGCGCCGCGGCTCACTAGGCTAATCCTCCGCCTAGTGGTGCCGGCACACCGGGTTCTAGTCCCGGTCGGGGCGCCGGATTCTGTCCCGGTTGCCCCTCTGCTGTGGCCAGGGAGTGCAGTGGAGGATGGCCCAGGTGCTTGGGCCCTGCACCCCATGGGAGACCAGGAAAAGCACCTGGCTCCTGGCTCCTGCCATCGGATCAGCACAGTGCGCTGGCCGCAGCGGCCATTGGAGGGTGAACCAACGGCAAAAGGAAGACCTTTCTCTCTGTCTCTCTCTCTCACTGTCCACTCTGCCTGTCAAAAAAAAAAAAAAAAAAGCAGAAAGTAATATGATTCAATTGGTAATTTAAAAAACAGTTAAAGATTTTAAGCAGTTATTACTGAAACTGTTTTATTGTTACATCTTGTGTGTTATGTTATACATGTATATACATGATATGTCTATATAGGAAAATTTATTAAGAATTCTGTTTTAGTTAGCTTACAGATAAAGATTGCTTACAAATTTAAAGATATCTAGACCTAGATGAATTATCTGTGTCTAAATTTGTTGGTAGAAAGAAATTAAAAATGCTTTTACATGTTTGTGCTTGAGTTTGCTGGTCAAACAAGTTACACTTGCTAGATATTTAAGAGATGTTTCCAAATACATGTATTCTTGTCTTAAAATTTATAGAAGGCATTGGATCTGATAAGTTGTTATGGTTGAAATTGGTTGCTATGTTTTTATGTGATATTGTTATTGTCAGTACGCAATCTGGGAAGCCTGACTTGTTCCCTCACTTCTCTATTCTATTCAAGATGGGAAACTGACTCTATACTGAAGGACTCTCCAGAATGTGCAGTTTGATCTTTAGGTTTATAAAGTGGATGGTTAACATTTTTCTGTAGTAAAGCATAGCCAAGATGAGAGCTTAAATTATGATTTCACAGCTAGATTTACTTTGCCATGGGCACAGTACACAGGCAAAACCTCCCCTTCAGACCAAAGGAAGGGAGAGAAAGTTTTACTAATGACTTCAACTTTTGTATATAAGATGGTCATCATGTTTGATGTTAAAGTGAGAATATAGCTTTCCTCATGGGCATTGTGTACATCACAGAAAAAACACTATCAAAACATGCCTGTGACTACAGACTTCTAGTTTAGGCCTTCAAAGATTAAAGAAGGGGCTGAGCAACCCCTTGATTTGCATCCTCTTAAAGGTTTCTGCAGGGGGCTCCAATCAAAAAGGAAACAAAGTTGCTAAGCCTTCTCTCCACAAGGCCGCTAAGCCTTTTCTAGTTTGCCTTACTTCCGCATCCCGGTGACTCAGCATTTCCAACAATCCAAGATGGCCCCCAGGGGAGGTACCTAGCCTGACAGGAGACTTCCATATTCGTGAACAGTATGTGTCCTCAGCTGTGATAGGCCCATGAAGGCGTGCCCAGCTCGTGTCCTGCCTTACCTTTCTGCTGGTTGGCTCGGTTCCCTTGTGCCCTGGACAGCCCCCTCTCTGTGTCTATAAAAGCTCTTCCCCTCCCAATAAAGTCGAGAATCCGGCTGCACCTTGAGTGTTGACTGATCTCCCGGCTGTGGTGTGGTTCCTTTGCGGCCGACACTCATCATCTGGCTCGGCCCCTGAGCTCCCCAGGCTGGCCCTGAGGAGCTCTATCGGACCTGCTGCCCCGTGACGAGCAGCAGGTTTCCTCTGGTCTGCTTTAACAAAAACCAGGAAGAAGAGAAGGCGAGGTATCAGAAGCAATTTAAAGAAAGATGGCAGGCCAATTAATGGCTGCTTTGCACAGTGATCTGCCATCAAGGAACCCAACAGGCCAGTCCACTGCAGTGGCTTTCGTCGTGGAAGGCCAGGGCTTTAGCAGAAGTCAGCTTATGAAGAGCCCTGGCAGCTCAGCCAGCGAAGAGTTGAACCATTGGAAACAGAACTGCCCTGGAGTCGAAGGACGCCCAGGTCAGAGCCACAGATCTTGTTGGCTCTAAACTGAAAGCCCCTTCACTCTGCCCAGCTTCCAAAGTAACCACCGCTACGGAGGAGATGGCCAAGTAGGGTTAGCAACATTACAAGTAGAGCTGCAAATTTCCTGTTAGAGATGCCACCTGCCTTTACCAGGCCAAGCTCTCCTCCCAGGCCAGACGCTGTGGTAGCGTGGGGGACACTCACCTCAGAAGCCCTGAGGCGCTCAGCGTGGGAAGCGGGTGCGCGTGCTCTGCGCCTGCGCGGCAGCCCACCTTGACCCCAGATTGGCTGAGGGCTCAGTTACATCACGTCCTTCTCTGCTCACAAAACCCAGCGCTGTCATGCTGTCCTCTCCCCTCTCAATTTTGGGCCCAGGAGCCGGTACCAAGAGGAGCAGCCACGGAGGGAAGCGGAAGCTCCTGTGCCGGCTGACTTACGTAACTGCGTTCTTGGTTACTTTCTAAATGCTGCCGTGCAGGCCTGGAGTCTGTGGCCCACTACTGCTGCTGGTGAGTTTCAAGCTGGGTCAGTTGGAACCTTGGCCGGTACCAGTTGGCCACTCCCCCTAAGGGACGTGTTTCTGGGCTTTTCTATCGCCTTAGATGGAAATTGCACAGCAACGTGTCCTGCCCTTGGACCATCTGTTCTGGCCTACAAGGATGAGAACGCCAGGAGAGGGCAGCATGTGTTGGGGTACTGCAATGGTGTTGTGCTGTTGACACCCACCGGGGTACTCAGATAAAGACACTGCATTTGAATTTTGAATCAAAAATAGTGGGTTGCCTGGATAATTCACTGCTGCTAAATGCGTTTTGTTTATGGTTTATGGTTTTGTTTATTGGAATCTTCATCCTGGATAGATAAGGAAGATTATATCCATTGTCCAGCCTGGCATCTGGCACCTAGAGAATGCTTAGTATGGGTCTAAATGACTTCATAATATCCTGCACAGGGGCCAGCGCTGTGGCACAGTGGGTTAACGCCCTGGCCTGAAGTGCCAGTATCCCATATGGGCACCGGTTCTAGTCTGACTGCTCCACTTCCAATCCAGCTCTCTGCTATGGCCTGGGAAAGCAGTAGAAGATGGCCCAAGTCTTTGGGCCCCTGCACCCGCATGGGAGACCTGGAAGAAGCTCCTGGCTCCTGGCTTCAGATCGGCACAGCTCTGGCCATTGCGGCCAATTGGGGAGGGAACCAGTGAATGGAAGACCTCTCCCTCTCCCTCTCCCTCTCCTCTGCGTGTGTAACTCTGACTTTCAATTAAATAAATAAATCTTTAAGAAAAAAATATTCTGCACAATTCTGCTAGAACTGGAGTGCTCATTCCCCCTTCACCCGTAAATCTGGAAGCATTTTGGCCTGTGATGATACTGCCATCATTCTTTACAATGACACCTTGTAAAGAAATTCTGTGTTATTATAGTCCTGAGGATCCCAAAATTTTAATGCCAAGCAATAAAACAATAAGAAAATTATGGTTATGTGTTAATTTTTACTCTGTATTCATAGGCTCTATCATTTCTTCTATTTTTTTTTTCCTATCTCTTCCAACCAAAAACAAATCCTGTCAGGAAAAGTAGGAAGGTGGCCGGCACCGCGGCTCAATAGGCTAACCCTATGCCTGCGGCGCCGGCACACCAGGTTCTAGTCCTGGTCAGGGTGCCGGATTCTGTCCCCATTGCCCCTCTTCCAGGCCAGCTCTCTGCTGTGGCCAGGGAGTGCAGTGGAGGATGGCCCAAGTCCTTGGGCCCTGTACCCCATGGGAGACCAGGAGAAGCACCTGGCTCCTGCCTTCGCATCAGCACAGTGCGCCGGCCGCAGCACACCGGCCGTGGCAGCCATTGGAGGGTAAACCAACAGCAAAAGGAAGACCTTTCTCTCTGTCTCTCTCTCTCACTGTCCACTCTGCCTGTCAAAAATAAATAAATAAAAATAAATAAATAAAAAAGTAGGAAGGAATACTTCCTTTTGAGCAGACAGGCACACCTAGCAAGGAAAGCCAAAATAATACACAGTCAACAGCGTATTGGGAGAGTGTGAATTCAATCTTTTTAATGATTCACAGAAATGATATGGATCTAATTTTACTTGAGGTAATTGTTTTCAGATACCCAGTGCTCAGCAGATGAGGATGAAGGCCAATTATCTGGACTGATCAGAAATCTAGATTCTCCATCTTTGTCCCTGTGTGTAAGTACAGGCCTTGACTGGACACTGGGAAATGGTAATACCACAATAACACCTTACTGTGAATCTTCTGGGAATTTTTCACATAATTGCAGTTAACTTTCGCTAAGCAGGAGTTGAGCCTGTAGAGTAGTCCCTAGAATGTGGTAAATCCCCCCAAAATGTTATTATTAAAGCATCAAGTTTTGAGCCATTTTATCCATTTCACTGGAGGTGTCTCTAAAATCGTCAGCTCCCAGCCAACCCAGTGGAACTGACTGCACTGCCTTTAGCATGTCTGTGACGACAGGATTATCAGTGGCGGCAGCAGAGTGTTACACGGAAATCTGTTAAGGACTCTCACACAGATATGTCTCTTTGTCCTCTAAGCAACTCCAACCATTAAGTTAGTACTCAACTCTGCTGTTTATACACTTTTCTCTTACTCCCATTATGATTACGAACTTCTGTTTCCAACGTCCTGTGGCACCAGAAATAGAGATCCAAGGTTGAGAGAATGCAAGTCCTCAAAGTAGGCTTTGGGTGAAAGCCTGGCCTGCCTGGACGTGTGGATCCTGAATATTGTGGGGCTCATTTTGACAGCCCAGTGGCCCTTTAGGCTGGAATCGTGGTGTGTTCCACATGTGGTTAAGTAAATTCCGGATGAAAGAAGTAGTATTAGAATTAGATATGGATAGCCTCCTTACCCCCTCCACATATACTTGGTATGCTGACATTTTCAACAAGCACCACGTGTCTGCAGGCTTAAGAGAAAGGCACACGTAAAGTCTATGCAGCAACATTAGGTTTTAAAATGTGAGCTTCCTCTTTCTTCTGTGGATGCTTAAACCACCCTAAACATCACTGTTAGACAATGCAGCTATGCCCTTTTCCTTGTGTTCATTTTGTCTGTAAAGTATTAAAATAATTTACCTAGGTCAGACTTATGTAAGTTTGTGAATATATTAATTCCCACAAAAGGCTTCCAAATAGATGTGTCATTAGTATCACTGTGATGTCACACAACAAAAAGGACCAAGGGTGTCCGTTATTACACAGTGGGTTAAGATGCTGTTGGGACACTCACATCCTGTATCACATTGCTGTTTTGAGTCCGAGGTACTCAGCTTCTGATACAGATTCCTGCTGATGCATCCTGGGAGGCAACAGAAGATGGCTGAAGTTTGGGGCCTCCGCAACCAGATGGAAGAGCAGAAGGGAATTCTGGGCTCTTGACTTCAGCCTGCCCCAGCTACCCTTTCCATCAGCAGATAGATCATTCTCCCTTTCATCTCTCAAATAGATGAAAATAAATTTTAAAACTTTAAAAAAAAATCCATAGTAACTTAAAAAACAAAAAGGACCCAATTTTAGGACTGTCATTTGAGCACAGTGGTTAAGACACTGCTTGTGATGCCTACATCCCATATCCAAGAGCCTGGTTTCAGGTCTAGTCTCTGCTTCTTACTCCAGATTCCTGCTAAGGTGCACCCTGGAAGGCAGTAAATGATGGCTCAAATACCTGGGTCAATTCCACTCATTTGGGAGACTCAGATTGTGTTCCAGGCTCCTGGCTCTAGCCTAACCCAGGCTGTTGCTGGCATTTGAGGGAATGAACCAGCAGATTGAAGATTCTCTGTCTGTCTCACTACCACCACCCCCAGCTGCTTTGCCTCTCAAGTAAATAAAAATAAATTTAAAAATACTTATTAGGGGCCAGAATTGTTGCACAACAGGTTAAGAAGGCACTTGCAACACTGGCATTCTTTATCAGAGTGCTGGTTCAAGTACTGGCTGCTCAGCTTCTGATCCAACTTCCTGGGAAGGAAGCAGATGTTGTCCCAAGTGCTTGGGTACCTGGCAACAATGTAGGGGATCAGGATGGAGTTCCTGGTTTCAGCCTGGCCCAGACCTGGCTGTTGCAGCCATTTATGGAATGAACTAGTAGATGTAAAATCTCTCTCTCCTCTCTGTCTCTCCCACTTTCACTGTGGTTCTGTCTTTAAAATACATAAAAGCCAGGATTCAGGAACTCCATCCTGATTTCCCACATGGGTGGCAGGGGCTCAATCACTTGGGCCATCTTCTGCTGCCTTTCTAGGCCCATTAACAGGGAGCTAGACAGGAAGTGGACCAGCCAAGACTTGAACTGACAGTCCAACATGCGATGTCAGCATCCCAAGTGGTGGCTTAACCTGCTGCACTACAATGCCAGGCCCTCCATTTTTTCAAAACCACCTATGAATTTTTTTAATAAAGGACAAAATTTTAAGGACAAGTGTTGGGTTCCTGCATCCAGTGCCTGGGTTTCAGTCCTAACTCTGCTTCCTATTCAAGCTTCTTGCTAATACATACGCTGGAAGGTGGCAGATGATGGCTCAAATATTTCAGTCCCTGACACCCATGTGGGAGACCCAGATTAAGTTCCAGGCTCCCGACGTCGCTCTGACCCAGCCCAGGCTATTGCAGGCATTTGGGAAATGAACCAATAGATGGAAGATTTCTCTCTGTCTCTGTTTCTGTCTCAGACTGTCTACTTCAAATAAATGAAATAAAAGAATCACATTTACTTACAATAATATTCTGTTTGCAAGTTTCATACTGGTAATGACACTCATATAAATGGAAGGAAGTGATTAAATGGAGATTTATTTATCTTTCTTACCATTTTGTTTAACTTTTATTTAATGAATATAAATTTCCAAAGTACGACTTATGGATTACAATGCCTTCCCCCCCATACCGTCCCTCCCACCCACAACCCTCCCCTTTCCCACTCCCTCTCCCCTTCCATTCACATCAAGATTCATTTTCGATTATCTTAATATACAGAAGATCAGCTTAGTATACATTAAGTAAGGATTTCAACAGTTTGCTCCCACACAGAAACATAAAGTGAAAAATAATAGATGATTTTTTAAATGATGATGAAATCAGATCAGACCTATTGTCATGTTTAATCCCAGTGAGAGTCAAGTTGGGAATTGATAATTTCTTTCTTTCTTTCTTTCTTCCTTTTTTTTTTTTTTACAGAAGATCAGTTTAGTATGCATTAAGTAAAGATTTCAACAGTTTGCACCCCCATAGAAACACAAAGTGAAATATATTGTTTGAGTACTCGTTATAGCATTAAATCTCAATGTACAGCACATTAAGGACAGAGATCCTACATGAGGAGTAAGTGCACAGTGACTCCTGTTGTTGACTTTGCAAATTGACACTCCTGTTTATGGCATCAGTAATCTCCCTATGCACCAGTCATGAGTTGCCAAGGCTATGGAAGCCCTCTGAGTTCTCCGACTCTTATCTTGTTTAGACAAGGTCATAGTCAAAGTGGAGGTTCTCTCCTCCCTTCAGAGAAAGGTACCTCCTTCTTTGAAGACCTGTTCTTTCCACTGGGATCTCACTCACAGAGATCTTTTTGCCAGAGTGTCTTGGCTTTCCATGCCTGAAATACTCTCATGGGCTTTTCAGCCAGATCGGAATGCCTTTAGGGCTGATTCTGAGGCCAGAGTGCTGTTTAGGACATCCGCCATTCTATGAGTCTGCTGAGTATCTCGCTTCCCATGTTGGATCACTCTGCCCTTTATTTATTCTATCGGTTAGTGTTAGCAGGTACTAGACTTGTTGATGTGCTCCCTTTGACTCTTAGTCCTTTCATTATGATCAATTGTGAACTGAAATTGATCACTTGGAATAGTGAGATGGCATTGGTACATGCCACCTTGATGGGATTGAATTGGAATCCCCTGGTATGTTTCTGACTCTACCATTTGGGGCAAGTCAGCTTGAGCATGTCCCAAATTATACATCTCTTCCCTCTCTTATTCCCACTCTTATGTTTAACAGGGATCACATTTCAGTTAATTTTCAACACTTAAGAATAACTGTGTGATAATTACAGAATTAAACCAGTCATATTAAGTAGAACAGATAAAAAAATACTAAGAGGGATAATGTATTAAGTTGTTCATTAATAGTCAGGGCTATGCTGATCAAGTCACCGTTTCTCATAGTGTCCATTTCACTTCAGGGGGTTTCCTTTTTGGTGTTCAGTCAGTTGTCACTGATCAGGGCGAACATATGGTATTTGTCCCTTTGGGACTGGCTTACTTCACTCAGCATGATGTGTTCCAGATTCCTCCATTTTGTTGCAAATGACTGGATTTCATTGTTTCTTACTGCGGTATAGTATTCTAAAGAGTACATATCCCATAATTTCTTGACCCAGTCTACCGTTGATGGGCATTTAGGTTGGTTCCAGGTCTTGGCTATTGTGAATTGTGCTGCGATAAACATTAGGGTGCAGACCGCTTTTTTGTTTGCCAATTTCATTTCCTTTGGGTAAATTCCAAGGAGTGGGATGGCTGGGTCGAACAGTAGGGTTATCTTCAGGTTTCTGAGGAATCTCCAGACTGACTTCCATAGTGGCTTGACCAGTTTGCATTCCCACCAACAGTGGGTTAGTGTCCCTTTTTCCCCACATCCTCGCCAGCATCTGTTGTTGGTAGATTTCTGCATGTGAGCCATTCTAACCGGGGTGAGGTGAAACCTCATTGTGGTTTTGATTTGCATTTCCCTGATTGCTAGTGAACATTTTTTCATGTGCCTGTTGGCCATTTGGATTTCCTCTTTTGAAAAATGTCTATTGAGGTCCTTGGCCCATCTCTTAAGTGGGTTGTTTGTTTTGTTTTTGTGGAGTTTTTTGATCTCTTTGTAGATTCTGGTTATTAACCCTTTATCTGTTGCATAGTTTGCAAATATTTTTTCCCATTCTGTCAGTTGTCTCTTCACTCTCCTGACTGTTTCTTTTGCAGTACAGAAACTTCTCAATTTGATGCAATCCCAATAGTTGATTTTGGCTTTGACTGCCTGTGCCTCCCGGGTCTTTTCCAGAAATTCTTTGCCTGTGCCAATATCTTGAAGGGTTTCTCCAATGTTCTCTAATAACTTGATGGTGTCAGGACGTAGATTTAGGTCTTTAATCCACGTTGAGTGGATTTTTGTGTAAGGTGTAAGGTAGGGGTCTTGCTTCAATGCTTCTGCACATGGAAATCCAGTTTTTCCAGCACCATTTATTGAATAGACTGTCCTTACTCCAGGAATTGGTTTTAGATCCTTGGTCAAATATAAGTTGGCTGTAGATGTTTGGGTTGATTTCTGGAGTTTCAATTCTGTTCCATTGGTCTATCCATCTGTTTCTGTACCAGTACCATGCTGTTTTGATTACAACTGCCCTGTAGTATGTCCTGAAATCTGGTATTGTGATGCCTCCGGCTTTGTTTTTGTTGTACAAGATTGCTTTAGCTATTTGAGGTCTCTTGTGCCTCCATATGAATTTCAGCATCATTTTTTCTAGATCTGAGAAGGATGTCTTTGGTATCTTGATTGGTATTGCATTGAATCTATAAATTGCTTTTGGGAGAATGGACATTTTGATGATATTGATTCTTCCAATCCATGAGCATGGAAGATTTTTCCATTTTTTGGTATCCTCTTCTATTTCTTTCTTTAAGATTTTGTAATTCTCATCATAGAGATCTTTAACGTCCTTGGTTAAGTTTATTCCAAGGTATTTGATTGTTTTTGTAGCTATTGTGAATGGGATTGATCTTAGCAGTTCTTTCTCAGTCATGGCATTGCTTGTGTATACAAAGGCTGTTGATTTTTGTGCATTGATTTTATATCCTGCCACTTTGCCAAACTCCTCTATGAGTTCCAATAGTCTCTTAGTAGAGTTCTTTGGATCCTCTAAGTACAGAATCATATTGTCTGCAAAGAGGGATAGTTTGACTTCTTCCTTCTCAATTTGTATTCCTTTGATTTCTTTTTCTTGTCTGATGGCTCTGGCTAAAACTTCCAGAACTATGTTAAATAGAAGTGGTGAGAGTGGGCATCCCTGCCTGGTGCCAGATTTCAGTGGCAATGCTTCCAACTTTTCCCCATTCAATAGGATGCTGGCTGTGGGTTTTTTATAAATTGCTTTGATTATATTGAGGAATGTTCCTTCTATACCCAATTTGCTTAGAGTTTTCATCATGAAAGGGTGTTGAATTTTATCGAATGCTTTCTCTGCATCAATTGAGATAATCATATGGTTTTTCTTTTGCAGTCTGTTAATGTGGTGAATCACATTGATTTGCGAATGTTGAACCATCCCTACATACCAGGGATGAATCCCACTTGGTCTGGGTGGATGATTTTCCTGATGTGTTGTTGTACTCTATTGGCCAGAATTTTATTGAGGATTTTTGCGTCTATGTTCATCAGGGATATTGGTCTGTAATTTTCTTTCAGTGCTGCATCTTTCTCTGGCTTAGGGATTAAGGTGATGCTGGCTTCATAGAAAGAATTTGGGAGGATTCCTTCTTTTTCGATTGTTCTGAATAGTTTGAGAAGAAATGGGATTAGTTCTTCTTTAAATGTCTGGTATAATTCAGCAGTGAATCCATCTGGTCCTGGGCTTTTCTTTGTTGGGAGGGCCTTTATTACTGTTTCAATTTCTGTTTCAGTTATGGGTCTATTTAGGTTTTCTATGTCTTCATGGTTCAATTTTGGTAGATTGCATGTGTCCAGGAATCTATCCATTTCTGATAGATTTTCCTGTTTGCTGGCATACAGGTCCTTGTAGTAATTTCTGATGATTCTTTTTATTTCTGTGGTGTCTGTTGTTACGTTTCCTTTTTCATCTCTGATTTTATTGATTTGGGTCTTTTCTCTTCTTTTTTTACTTAGTTGGGCCAATGGGGTGTCAATTTTGTTTATTTTTTCAAAAAACCAGCTTCTCGCTTGGCTGATTTTTTGTAGTGTTTTTTTGGATTCGATCCTGTTAATTTCTTCTCTGGTTTTAATTATTTCTCTTCTCCTACTAGATTTGGGTTTGGTTTGCTGCAGTTTTTCTAGGTCCTTGAGATGCACTGAAAGCTCATTTATTTGGTACCTTTCCAATTTCTTGATATAGGCACCTATTGCTATAAATTTGCCTCTCAATACTGCTTTTGCTGTATCCCATAAGTTTTGATATGTTGTGTTGTTGTCTTCATTTACTTCCAGAAAGTTTTTGATTTCTCTTTTGATTTATTGAATGACCCAGTGTTCATTCAGGAGCATGTTGTTCAGTCTCCATGTGTTTGCATACTTTCTGGGGTTTCCTGAGTTGCTAATTTCCAGCTTCATTCTGCTGTGGTCTGAGAAGCTGCATGGTATGATTCTAATTCTTTTAAATTTGCTGAGACTTGCTTTATGGCCTAGTATGTGATCAATCCTAGAAAAGGTTCCATGCACTGCTGAGAAGAATGTGAAGTCTGTAGATATAGGGTTGAAAGTTCTGTAGATATCTGTTAGATCCATTTGGGCAATAGTGTCAATTAAATCTGTTGTTTCCTTGTTGATCTTCTGTCCGGATGATCTGTCTATTTCTGAGAGTGGAGTATTGAAGTCCCCCAGTACTATTGTATTGGAATCTAAATCTCCCTTTAAGTCCCTCAACATATCTTTTAAATAGACCGGTGCCCTGTAATTAGGTGCATATACATTTATAATAGTTACATCTTCCTGTTGAATTGAACCCTTAATCATTATATAGTGTCCCTCTTTGTCTCTCTTAACAGTTTTTGTATTAAAGTTTATTTTGTCTGATATTTATATGGCTACACCTGCTTTTTTTTGGTTTCTGTTGGCATGGAATATCTTTTTCCAACCTTTCACTTTCAGTCTGCATGCCTCTCTGTTAGAGAGATGTGTTTCTTGTAGGCAACAAATAGTTGGGTTGTGTTCTTTGAGCCAATCAGCCAAACGGTGTCTTTTAACTGAAGAATTCAGACCATTAATGTTTAATGTGACTATTGATATGCAGTGACTTTGCCCTGCCATTTTCCCGGAGATATTTTCTAGTATATGCTTTGAGCTTCCCATGCTCTTTTACTGGTAGGTGTTCTTCCTTTCCCTTCTTTCATATTGATGGCCGTGTTTCTGTGTTTCTGAGTGTAGCACATCTTTAAGTATCTTTTGCAGGGCTGGACGAGTGGCCACAAAGTCTTTCAATTTCTGTTTGCTATGAAAGGTCTTTATTTCACCTTCATTCACAAATGAGAGCTTGGCAGGATATAATATTCTGGGCTGGCAATTTTTCTCTCTTAGCACCTGTGCTATATCTCACCATTCCCTCCTAGCCTGTAGTGTTTCTGATGAGAAGTCTGCTATAAGTCTTAATTGGAGATCCTCTGACAGTACTCTGATGTTTCTCTCTTGCACATTTTAGGATCTTTTCTTTATGTTTCACTGTGGTAAGTTTACTTACCACGTGTCGTGGTGAGGATCTCTTTTGGTCATGTTTATTGGGGGTTCTATGAGCTTCCTGTACTAGGATGTCTCTGTCCTTCTCCAAACCTGGAAAGTTCTCTGCTAGTATCTCACTAAAAAGGCCTTCTAATCCTTTCTCTCTCTCCATGCCTTCAGGAACTCCTAGAACTCGAATGTTGGTTTTTTTAATAGTATCCTGTAGATTCCCAACAATATTTTTTAGATTTCTAATTTCCTCTTCTTTTCTTTGGTTTGTATGTTTTCCTGTGCTCTATCTTCTAAGTCCAATATTCTCTCTTCTGCTTCACCCATTCTGTTTTTAAGGCTTTCTAATGTGTTTGTCATTTGATCTATTGAGCTCTTCATTTCATTTTGATTTCTCTTCACTATCACACTGTGGGGAGCAACTCGGACTAGACTAAGTTACTGGAATTAGGACTTATTCTATGCATCTGCTCTCCCACAATATGGTGCTGAGAAGGGAGAAACAGTTCTACGCAGCTGCCTCCAGTTCAACCAATAGACTGTGGGACCTGCTCCTGATTGGAGGAGAGCAGCGTACTCGGCGTGTGGGTAGCAGAGTTGGGATTGGTGGAAGAGGACTATGAAGGAGGAGAGAGACAACATGCACCAGGAACATCTAAGGGGAACACCTGAGGAACACCTGTGCAGCCCCCGAGAGAGCCGGCCAGCGGTGTGCCGCTCCCCCGCGGAAGTGGGGAAAGTGGCCAGGGGGAACCGCCCTTCCACAGAGGTGGAAGGGACAGTAGCCAACCCGGGAAGAACCAGCAGCAAACCCGGGGAGGGCCGAGCAGACAAAAGAACAGCGCAGGGTCCTGTGTCGTTCCTCCATGAAGACGGGGAGCGACATCACACTTTCCTGTTCTACTAGTTTCTGAGTTTCATTTTGATTCTTCCTTAAAATTTCATTTTCACGAGAGAGATTTTCAATCCTGTCCAATAAGGATTTCTGTAGTTCAAGGATTTGCTTTTGAAAACTTCTAAATGTTCTTATCATAAATTTTTTGAAATCCGTATCTTGCATTTCTTCTATCTCATCATCTTCATAATCTTGGTTTGGGGTGTTTTGTTTATCTGGAGGCATCATAGTGTCATCGTTGATCTTGTTCCCTCGATTTCTGTGTTTGTTGCTTGGCATAGTTAATTCTTCTTTCGTCACTGTGCGTTTTTTTTTTTAATTTTTTTTTTATTTTATACTATGTCTGTGTTAAGTGTACTGCCTGCTGTTGGAGGAGCCTTGGAGGCTTGAGATGGGTGCGGCCTGAGAGCTCTGCTTGGTTCTTCCTGGTTAACGGTGTGCAAAGGTGACACCCTCAGGTTATGCGTGGTAAATCTCTCTCTATTTATTTATTTATTTATTTATTTATTTTATTCAGAGGGTAAGTAATACCGCACGGCACGGCTGTGCAGAATTGATGGTATTTAGCTTCCAGTCTCTGGCTTCTACCCAAAGAGTCTGTGTAGGCTCCTCTGGACTCCCACTGGGTTGCCTAGGCTACTGAATTGTAGTGACTCAGTTCCTTAGCTCTCCCCTGTTGATATGTAAATCCAGAGAGGGGGGCCTGCTCTTTGTCTCTTGGGAATTCTTCAAGCCTTGCAGCTTTGCAACCTTTGCAAGGTTAGGGGAAAGAGAAACCCCCAAGCTTTTTTTTTTTTCCTTCTTTCCGGTAGTGAGTTTGCTGCACTTTCCGGCGCCCCTCTGGATTCTGACCCCCATTTCCCCGCCAATGTCTTGGGTTATTGAGCTCACCTCCCCTTCCAGCGCCGATGTGTGGACTCGGAGCCCTGGACGTCCCAATTCTCCCCGCTGTTGTCTGTGTGACATGCACTCCCCTTCCTGCATTGGCGCGCAGACCCTGCGGCTTCCGCGGCACCCGCGGCACCCGCAGCTCCCGCGGCTCGGCTTCCGCGCAGTGGGCGACCTTGTTCTCCCAGTAGGTCCTCCGATTCACAGCCACTCGATCCAGAAGAGTTTCCTCTGCAATATTTTCCTGGTTCTTTTTTCTGAGGCTACCGTAACTCCCCTTTTATTAAACTAAATTTTCCCGGACTATCAGTGCACGCCCTCACTATTCCGCCATCTTGGCTCCGCCCCCTATCTTTCTTACCATTTTTAACTAGAAAAACAATTAAAGAACCTGATGCTACCTGAATAGATAACAATAACATACAGATTACGCATTGCACTTTTTGTACATTAAGTCATTTGCCCAGGGGTATTTAGGGTGATTAGAGTAGAAAGATAAAAGTGTTTCCAGTAAAATTAAATTATATGCAAACTACAAAGAAATTAGATGGAACACAGGAAATGTTCTGACTTTAATGGAAACAAAACAAACTTAAGTAGAACAAACTTTGATTAAGGGAAAACAGCCAAGTTTATGCTTGAGAATAAATAATTAAATAATGATAAAATTTAGATATAATTCTTAGAATAGTTTGTTTAGTCATTGTGATTTTAATCTTCCTACAGGAAGCAGTGTCCTGTGCAGATAATTTACCAAAGATTTTATATTAAGTAGCTTCCATCACTATAAATATGATTGATTTATATTGTTCAAAATTGTCATATCACTGTTAAGTTTTGTGCATGCATTCTATGTGTTTAAAATCTGTTGGGGGCCGGTGCTGTGGCTCACTTGGCTAATCCTCCGCCTGCAGCACTGGCACCCCGGGTTCTAGTCCCAGTTGGGGTGCTGGATTCTGTCCCGGTTGCTCCTCTTTCAGTCCAGCTCTCTGCTGTGGCCCAGGAGTGCAGTGGAGGATGGCCCAAGTGCTTGGGCCCTGCACCTGCATGGGAGACCAGGAGGAAGCACCTGGCTCCTGGCTTCAGATTAGTGCAGCGCGCCAGCCGTAGTGGCCATTTGGGGGGTGAACCAATGGAAGGAAGACCTTTCTCTCTGTCACTCTCTCTCACTGTCTAACTCTGCCTGTCAAAAAAAAAATCTGTTGGGGACAGCGCTGTGGCATACCAAGTAAAGCCACCTCCTGCAGTATCAGCATCCCATATGGGTGCTGGTGTGAGTCTCAGCTACTGAACTTCCGATCCAGCTCTCTGCTATGGCCTGGGAAAGCAGTAGAAGACAGCCCAAGTCCTTGGGCCCCTGCACCTGAGTGGGAGACCCGGAACAAGATGTTGGCTCCTGGCTTCAGATCGGTACAGCTCTGACCATTTGCAGCCATTTGGGGATGAACCAGCCAATGGAAGACCACCCCCACCTCAGCCTGTGCCTGTGCCTCTGCCTCTTTGTAATTCTGCCTTTCAAATAAATAAATCTTCAGAAAAAAAATCAGTTGGCAGTTTAATGCTGTTGCTTTTGTCAGATAACATTTCATATTTAGATTGTGAGTATTAACACTTTGTATTACGACAATTTTGATAGTGACAGTCTTTTTTTCTGTTTTTAATCATTTCAGCTGTTTAGCTTTTCCTCATATATAGTACAGCTATGGTCATCTTTGTATCATTTTTTAACTTCCCTTTGGCTTATCTCCTTGGAATAAAAAAAAAAAACTAAAATAAAAAAAACAGCTTTTTAGTTCCAAAAGTACAGTTTCCGGGACAAGAAACAGGCTTGAGGGGAGTTTCTGAGATGGCGGAATAGGGAGAGAGCTTACAGCTCAGGTCTGGGGGAAGATAGTTTGAGAAAAGGGGAGAGAGTGCAACCTCAGGGAAGAGGTAGGGAGAAAAGTGCAGAGGAAACTCCACGCAAACGAGAGGGACACTGTGGACCTCCATGGAGGATGTGGATGCACGCAACTCAGGACCCCAGCAGCCGAGAGCCTCAGCTCCAGCTTTGGAGAGGGAGGTGAGGCCAAACTGCTGCAGCGCAAGCCACTGGCGATAAAGCTGCCTGAAGAACCTGGCATGAGTCCGGCTTGGAGCCCTGTGGGGGACAGTTTACTGCCAACCTAGAGGGAAAAAGGGAGCACATTTCTCTCTCCCCGACCACCAGGCACCAACATCCTATAACTAGCCGAGAGAGGGCGGGCACCATTTTGGACATATGTAACAGCTGCACCAGCTCGTGTCCATGTGTCCAGAAAGCAGCCAAGAGGAGATGCCTGAGTCTGGCTAGGAGAACTGACAGAGCACTGAGTGTTCATGACCTTGGGAACCTTGTGTGTTGGGACTGTGGGAACACTGTGGCTGTGTGAGAGGTCAGGGTGTGGCTGGGTCTTTGGGCAATCACCGTGGGTGTTTCCACACACTTGGGCTTCCCAGATTCCCTGGTGAGAGTCATTGTTGTGAAATCCTTTGTGTGGTTCTTCTGGCAGCCTGGATGAATATTGTAACCCCTGGGGTTAGTACCCAGGTATTGGTCTCCTAGGAGGAAAAGAGGTGAGCCGGGTCTCAAACTAGCGCCCATATGAGGTGCCCAGGGTTAATCTTATGAGTATAAAATTAACTGAAAGTTGATCTCTGTAAAAAATAAGAATGGGAAAGGGAGAGGGAGGAGGAAGAAGGGTAGGAGTATGGGTGGGAGGGAGGTGGGAGGAAGAATCCCCATGTTCCCAAATTTGTATATATTAAATGCACGAAACTTGTATTGCTTAAATTTAAAGGGGGGATGTATTACATCATATTTACTACAGAGATAACCAATCTGAGGAGCCAACAGTCCATGTGAAGTTATTGCTGCAGCAGGTCCACCGATGGGAAGACGAGATACACTGGAATCTGCAAGCATGAGCTGGAACCCAAAAAGACAGGAACTTGTATCACAGAGAACAAGAGAATCAAGTACCCTACATCACAGAGGCAAACAAAGCTGGGTCAGGAACCAGTGAAGATAAAGAAGATCCATAAGGAGACCAACAGGAGCTGTGAGCCTGGCTGCTGCCCAGCCATGGACAGTGAGGCACCAGGTCAACGGCAGTTTCTACCAGCTGGCACAGCATCTGGTGGCTGTACCAAGCCTTCAACCTTCCAAGAGTAAAAAGATTACAGCTGCTGCCTCTTCAACTTTCACCTTCCAAATCTCCTGCAAAATAATTATTATTTTTTTTTTTACAGGCAGAGGGACAGTGAGAGAGAGAGAGAAAGGTCTTCCTTTTCCGTTGGTTCACCCCACAATGGCCACTGCAGCCAGCGCACTGTGCTGATCCAAAGCCAGGAGCCAGGTGCTTCTCTTGGTCTCCCATGCAGGTGCAGGGCCCGAGGACTTGGGCCATCCTCCACTGCACTCCCGGGCCACACCAGAGAGCTGGACAGGAAGAGGAGCGACCGGGACAGAATCCGGCGCCCCGACCAGGACTAGAACCCTGGGTGCCAGTGCCACAGCCAGAGGATTAGCCTAGTGAGCCGTGGCATGGCCCAAAATAATTCTTATGAGCCAAACTAATCCAAAAGTATGCAGGGAAATGAATTCTGGGACATGTAGTTAGAACTAATACAACAACACAAAACATATCCCCAAGAGATTTGTAATGATTGTGAGCTACAGGGTAACAAGATGAGGTGAGTCAGTGAAAGGTTTAAGCGGGGGAGTTGTCAGGTCTAGTCAGGGTGGCAATTGGAAAGATGCCTAAATTATAGAAAACTAAGAATCAGACAACTTCACACCATTCGGGGTAAATACCCAGATGGTCTAGGAAGTAAACCATGATTGTAAAACTCACAATACCTACCTGTGGACAACATAGAGGCTATGGTCAGGAAAGGAAACTTCAGGGCCTTCTAAAATGCCCACACTCTTCTTCCCCACCATAATAATTTCATGTGCTCAATCTATTGCTATATGTTATGTTGGTCATTTCATTTTATGTACTATTTTCCATTTGTATTCTATGTGAGGGGAAAACGTAAAAGGAAAAAGAAAACGTTCAGAGTTGATTTGAAAAAAGTAAACTTAGCAACACCAATCAGACTATGAGCCTAGTTCCGTAGAACTAGAGAGGAGATGGAGTCCAGAAATACTGGGGGCTTGGAATCAAGTGACTGGGAAAAGGAAGGAAGAGGGGTTCCTGGCCGGCGCCGCGGCTCACTAGGCTAATCCTCCGCCTTGCAGCGCCAGCACACACCGGGTTCTAGTCCCGGTCGGGGCGCCGGATTCTATCCCGGTTGCCCCTCTTCCAGGCCAGCTCTCTGCTGTGGCCCGGGAAGGCAGTACTTGGGCCCTGCACCCCATGGGAGACCAGGAGAAGTACCTGGTTCCTGCCATTGGATCAGCGCGGTGCACCGGCCGCAGCGCACTGGCTGCGGCAGCCATTGGAGGGTGAACCAACGGCAAAGGAAGACCTTTCTCTCTGTCTCTCTCTCTCACTGTCCACTCTGCCTGTCAAAAAAAAAAAAAGAAAAGAAAAAAAAGAAAAAAAAAGAAAAGAAAAGAAAAGGAAGGAAGAGGAATCATAGGCGATGCCTAGGTTTCCTGAGTGTGTAACCGGATGAAGGCTTTTGTCTTCCACTGATATATATAGAAGAGAGGAGAAAGAGCAAGCTTGTAGGGGAAGATTGGTGCATATTGGACAAAGCAGTGCTAGCTAAGTCTGAGTGCTGATGATGCACTGGCCACTCTACCTACTTTATATGTCATTATCTCATAAGAATCACACTACGTATGTATTGTGTCACCACCTGGAAAACTGAAATACAAGTCAGCACTACCTTGAGCTCCATTTGTGTGGCACAACCAGTTCTGTCCTCTGCTGCTGATTGGATCTGTAACAGGATCAGAAAACTACCAGCAACTGGCAGTTAAAGAAGACAGGTCTGTATTTTTTTTATTTTTTTTAAAGATTTACTTATTTGAAAGCCAGGGTTACACAGAGAGAGGAGAGGCACAGAGAGAGAGAGAGAGAGAGAGAGAGAGAGAGAGAAAGAGAGAGACAGGACTTCTGTCCACTGGTTCACTCCCTAAACTGCCACAATGGCTGGAACTGCACCAATCCGAAGGCTGGAACCAGGAGCCTCCTCCAGGTCTCCCATGTGGGTGCAGGGGCCCAAGGACCTGGGCCACCCTCCACTGTGTTCCCAGGCCACAGCAGAGAGCTGGATCGGAAGTGGAGCAGTCGGGACCCGAACCGGCACCCATATGGGATGCCAGTGCTCCAGGCCAGGGCGTTAACCCTGCACCACTGCGCCGGCCCCAGCTCTGTAACTGCTGATCGGTTATTTTTCTCTTCTGCAGGATGGCGATTGCCATCTTTATCCTGAGGCTGGTTGTCTGCGCTCTGGCATCTCCCATGTATGTGCTACACTTCCTGGGCGTGTGGAACTGGTTCTGCAAAAGATGGTTCCCCTACTTCATGGTGAAGTTTTCTGTGATATACAATGAACAGATGGCAAGCAAGAAGCGGGAGCTCTTCAGTACCCTGCAGGAGTTTGCAGGCCCCTCTGGGAAGCTGTCCCTGCTGGAGGTGGGCTGTGGCACCGGGACCAACTTCAAGTTCTACCCACCGGGATGCAGGGTGACCTGTGTTGACCCCAACCCCAACTTTGAGAAGTTCTTGATCAAAAGCGTTGCCGAGAACCGGCATCTGCAGTTCGAGCAGTTTGTGGTGGCCCCTGGGGAAAACATGCATCAGGTGGCCGATGGCTCTGTGGATGTGGTGGTCTGTACCCTGGTGCTGTGCTCCGTGAAGAACCAGGAGCAGATCCTCCGCGAGGTGTGCAGGGTGCTGAGGCCGGTGAGTGCGCTTTCCTCCTGGGAATGGGATCACATGCAGGGGAGGAATCACTTTTCATTTACACCTCCTAGAAAGTCTCCAATTCTTTATCCTTGCATCTAATTTTCACATAGCACTTTTCTTTAATTAATTAATTTATTTTTTAATTAATTTGGTTTTTTTTTTTTTTTTTTTACAAGCAGAGTTAGACTTTGAGAGAGAGAGAAAGAGAGAAAGGTCTTCCTTCTGTTGGTTCACCCCCCAAATGACTGCTATGGCCAGCGCACTGAGCCGATCCAAAGCCAGCAGCCAGGTGCTTCCTCCTGGTCTCCCATGTGGATGCAGGGCCCAAGCACCTGGGCCATCCTCCACTGCCTTCCTGGGCCACAGCTGAGAGCTGGACTGGAAGAGGAGCAACCAGGACAGAATACGGAGCCCCAACCGGGACTAGAACCCGGGGTGCCAGTGCTGCAGGCGGAGGATTAGCCAAGTGAGCCGTGGTGCTGGTCACATAGCACTTTTCTTTTTTTTTTTTTTTTTAAAGGCAGAGTGGACAGTGAGAGAGAGAGACAGAGAGAAAAGTCCTCCTTTTTCTGTTGGTTCACCCCCCAATGGCTGCTGTGGCTAGCGCACTCTCAGGCCTTAGCAGAGAGCTGGACTGGAAGAGGAGCAACCGGGACAGAATCCGGCACCCCGACCAGGACTAGAACCTGGGGTGCCGGCGCCGCAGGCAGAGGATTAGCCTATTGAGCCGCAGCGCTGGGCCACACAACACTTTTCTTAAAATTTATTTAAAATTAGTGTGAAGTGTTTTTATTCTGAACCAAGTTGAACATAAACCATGGAAATCTCAACATCTGAATTTATTCTAAGGGAAAAGGACATTATGCCATCTCCAGCTCAATGTCTAATGGTGCAAATTCCTCAGGACAAAGAACTTGGAGACAAGGTTTAGAGGTGACAATACAAAACTATCTTTGGCTCATGACGAGGCCAGTATCTAAGGAATGAGCGAAAAAGGGCTGATCATCTAACCCTGAGGCTGGGTTCTTGTGCCCTAAGAGTGGGCACACTACTGATGGTGTTACTGGTCTCCCCTCACCCCCGCAGGCAGTAACCATTATCTCTCCATGTAGCAACACCCATGTAACTCTTACAGGCATCATAGTCCTGGTGGTCTCCCTTCACTCCTGCAAAGCGTCCTTTCTGCAGACAGAACCAGGAGCTTTATTACATCACCACTGGACTCTCACAACAGTCCTTTGAAGCAGGTATTGTTATCTTCATGGTGGGACAAAGACGCAGACTCAGAGAGACCAAGAACTTTGCCCGAAGTCACACAGCTAATCCTTCTGACTCTCATTATTGCAATTACTCTTTTTTTTTAAAAGATTTATTTATTTATTTGAAAGTCAGAGTTACAGAGAGGCAGATGCAGAGAGAGAGAGAGAGAGGTCTTCCGGGTCCACTCCCCAAATGCCTACAATGGCCAGAACTGGGCCGATCCGAAGCCAGGAGCCAGGAACTTCATCAGAGTCTCCCACACGGGTTCAGGGGGCCCAAGGGCTTGGGCCATCTTCTACTGCTTTCCCAGGCCATAGCAGAACACTGGATGGGAAGTGGAGCATTCAGGACTCTGACAGTACTGCAGGCGGCAGCTTTACCCACTTCAGCGCTGCCCCGATGCGACTACTCTTACCACCACACCATAGTGCTTGTCACCGAGGTTTTCCAGCTCTCTGACTTCCATATTTCTACTCTTTTACCGGTGGTCCTTCTTTTTTAAAAAAATTATTTAATAAATATAAATTTATTTTTATATATAAAGTACTGTTTGAGTACTAGTTTTTCTGTTAATTTGCATAGTATAACACATTAAGGGCAGAGATCCTTCATGGGGAGTAAGTGCACAGTGACTCCCACTATTGTTGATTTAACAATTGACACTCTTATTTATGATGCCAGTAATCACCCGAGGCTCTTGTCATGAACTGCCAAGGCTATGGAAGCTTCTTGAGTTCACAAACTCTGACCTTATTTAGACAAGGTCATAGTCAAAGTGGAAGTTCTCTCGTCCCTTCAGAGAAAGATACCTCCTTCTTTGATGGCCCCTTCTTTCCACTGGGATCTCACTAACAGACATCTTTCATTTAAGTCATTTTTTAACACAGTGTCTTGGCTTTCCATGCCTGAGAAACTCATGGGCTTTTTAGGCAGATCTGAAATGCCTTAAGGGCTGATTCTGAGACCAGAGTGCTGTTGAAGGCATTTGCCATTCTAGGCGTCTGCTGTGTATCCCGCTTCCCAGGTTGGATTGTTCTCTCCTATTTAATTCTATCAATTATTATTAGCAGACACTGTTTTTACTTATGAGGTCCCTTTGACACTTAATACTATTATTATGATTAATTATGATGAAACCAATCACTTTAACTAGTAAAATGGCATTGGTACCTGCCAACTTAATGGGATTTGGAGTCCTATGGCACGTTTCTAGATCTACCATTAGGGGTAAGTCCGAGTGAGCAAGTGCCGAGCTGTACATCTCCTGCCTCTCTTAAGTCCACTCTTATATTTAACAGGGATCACTTTCCAGTTGAATTTAAACACCTAAGAATAATTGTGTGTTAATTAAAGAGTTCAACCAATGGTATTAAGTAGAACAAAAAATACTAAAAGGAATAAAATAGTAAGTTGTTCCTCAACAGTCAGGACAAGGGCTGATCAAGTCATTGTTTCTCATAGTGTCAGTTTCACTTCTACAGGTTTCCTTTTAGGTGCTCAGTTAGTTGTCACAGATCAGGAAGGATATAGGATATTTGTCCCTTTGTGACTGACTTATCACTCAGCATGATCTTTTCCAGATTCCTCCATTTTGTTGCAAATGACCGGATTTTATTTTATTTTTTTTAACTGCTGTGTAGTATTCTATAGAGTACATATCCCATAATGTCTTTATCCGGTCTTCTGTTGATGGGCATTTAGGTTGATTCAATGTCTTAGCTCTTGTGAATTGAGCTGTAATAAACATTGAGGTTTTGAAAGCTCTTTTACTTGCCAATTTAATTTCCCTTGGGTAAATTCCAAGGAGTGGGATGGCTAGGTCATGTGGTAGGGTTTCTGATATATATATATATTCAGGTTTCTGAGGAATCTCCAAACTGTTTTCCATAGTGGCTTTACTACTTTGCATTCCCACCAACAGTGCGAGAAACACTAAGGACATCCCTCATCATGCAGTAAATGCCTTACATTGTAGCTAGCATTACGTGGTTACTTCTGTGATCAGGCAATACACACTAATTACTTTAGATTGACGGCTCCATATAAATGTGACCAAAATGGTATCTGATGTCATTTAAATGTATCCATGTCTTCTACGAAGTTGGCCTCTAGGATCACCAACATTTGAAGCTTCAATCAACTGATAAATCTATTTTTTTCTTAAATCCAAAATCCTTGCATTGCATTTTTTCTCTCTCAGGGAGGGGCATTTTACTTCTTGGAGCACGTATCAGCCGAGCGTTCCACCTGGAATTATTTCTGGCAGCAGGTTGTGGCTCCTTCTTGGTTCCTACTGTTCGACGGCTGTGATATTACCAGAGAGAGCTGGAAGGCCCTGGAGAGGGCCAGCTTCTCGAGGCTGAAGCTGCAGCACATTCAGGCCACACTGTCCTGTGTGTTTGTGCAACCTCACGTCTATGGGTATGCTGTGAAATAGGATGGGCTGGCAGTAGAAAGCTAAATGACTTGAATGATTTAAGGCTTTGATTTTACATTTAAAATACTAATGGGAAGAAGGGATAACCTTGTTTCTAGGTAAAGTTGATTCATTTCCATTTTAATCATTTTCTGTTGTCTGTCCACAAATCAAAAGCAAAATAAAACAAACAGCTTTGAACTCATCCTTCAAAGGAAACAGTGGGCATTCACAATTGAATTCCACCATTACCCCCAAGCCTTACTTTATTCAGTGACTTGAAGATTTTTCAAATTGTCTTATTTGGGTCCGGCCCTTTGGGGCAGTGGGTTAACGCCCTGGCCTGAAGCGCTGGAATCCTATATGGTCAAGTCCTTGAATGGGTTTACTGGGACCAGGAGAATCTTATATAATTATGTAGACTCGCATAAGTGCAACCGTGGGCCCCAAATCAAATAATCAGTGAGTCCACAAAGAAGTGGACAAGGGTTGTTTTTTAGACAATTCTGATCAAATTCCACTCCTGTCCCAAGAATGTCTTGGTTCTTTGCAACTAAGGAGACCATGTATATCACCACAAGTGCTTTGCAAACAACTGTTAACTTGGTCAGATGATTTCATAATAGGATTTGCTGCAATAGTTTGTATGTCTTTTAATAAATGTAATATATTTTCTGAGACGATTTTACACTATTTTAAATATCAAAGCAATCAATAAATTCACATTCATTTTAGAAATGGAAATAAAATAAGTGGCTTATACATTTGCCAGCTTGGTTTCGTTTTTCTAAATGTCTCTGGGAGGCCTTTCCTTCATCGTGGGAAATTAAGCTATTTGAGCAGATATTCTTTCTTTCCACAGCCATGGGGCTGTCAGGCAGGAAGTTAGAAATTAGCTTATGTGTGTAAGGGCCTAAGGAAACTGACATCTAGAGCAGTCCAGCATCTGCACTTCAGACTCCTGCCCAGACCCTGATAACCTTCCAGGTGGTCCCGCCCCTTCTACTTGGCCTGATAAACATCTTTCCTCTAAGGAGGGCGCCCTAGAGAGAAAGAAGCCCCTTGGCTGGCCCAGCAAGGCGTCCCCTGTCTGACAACCTCTGAGGTAAACTTGGAAAGGAATTTTTTGTATTTGCACCCAACAAACACTTCCACCAGGCTCCCCATCCTTTGTCCAGGAGGGGGAGGGGGAGGGGTAAAGAAACTCCCTAAAAACCAGGAGTCTAGACAAAGACTGCACACTCAGCCCTCTGCTCTCTGCTGAGCCACACACCTGGCCTGCCCAGCTGTCTTCTCTCCATTCAACCATGTAACCTCGCTCTCCCCCACTCCGAGTGACTGGGCACTTGGATGCCCTATCATCAATAAAACCTTATTACTTAACTCTCTGTCTCACGCCTGAATTCTTTCTTGCATGAAGACAAGAATCCCATGGCTTCCATGGCTCTTTTCTCCAGTGACAAAACTGTGCACACTGCTAGTAGATTTTAGAAAAGGCAATCTTAGAAGGATCAAATTGAGTTTTGAAAAGTTCAAGTCTAAAGACCCCACCTGTAAAATGCATAAAGCAGAAGCAAAGAAAGTTGTGTGTCTCCTAAACATGAGAATAGTTTCCTTTGCAGTGAAATGGAATACTTCTTTAAAAAAAAAAAAAAAGATTTATCTGTTTGAATGGCAGAGTTTAGAGAGAGGAAGAGACAGAGAGAGTGATCTTGCATCTGCTGAGTCACTACCCAAATGGCTGCTACTGCTGGGGCTGGGCCAGCAGCTCCCTTTGGGTTTCCCATATGTGTGGCAGGGGCCAAAGCACTTGGACCATCTTATGCTGTTTTCCCAGGCATATCTGTAGGAAGCTGGGTGGGAAATGAGCTGTTAGGACTCCAACTGGCACCCATATTCCAATAAATAAACTTTTTAGAAAGGAATCAGAGAGAGACGTCTCCAAGATGGCGGAAAAGGGAGGGAGTTTACTGATATAGTACAGAAGATAGCTTAATAAAAGTGGAAATAGTGTAGTCTCAGGGAAGAGTTAAGGAAAAAATGGCAGAAGAACTCTTCCATAATTAGAGGGACACGGTGCACCTATGTGGAGGGCATGGGTGCTCTCAGCTTGGGACCCCAGCTGTCGAAAGCCTCCACACCAGCGCTGGAAAAAGAGGTGAGACAAAACTGCAGTAGCCTGAGACACGGGCAAACAAGTGGCAGGAAGAGCCTAGAGGGAACAGGCTTGAAGCCCCCTGGAGGAAAGTACACCACCCTAACTAGAGGAGAGAAAAAATAAAAGGGACGGTGTGGACACGATTCTCTCTCTCTACTCACCTTACAAAGGCATCGAGACAATATAGCAGGCACCATTTTGGACATACGTAACAGCTGAGCCAGCTTGGGGCTGTGTCTGGCAATCAGCTGAGCAGAAAAACCTGACTTTGGTGAGGAGTAATAACAAGAGACTGAGACCTATATGTGGAGCTTATGAACTGGGACTGTGAAAAAAAAAAAAACCTGAGGGTGTGTGAGAGAACTCACAGTGTGGCTGAGACATGAGTAGTCTTGGCAGGAGACGCCACAAGCTCGGGCGGCCCTGGCTACCCGGAGAGAGACATTGCAAGGGAATCTGAGCTTATGCTGAGGACTGCACAGATCCTTTGCATGGTCCTTGGGACAGAGCAGATGAATATTATACCCACAGGGGCCAGCGCTCAGACACTGACTGCCTTCAAGGAGAATAGCTCAGCTTTGTAGAAATACTTCCCTTCTGAATAAAAAAAAGAGAGAGATTTACCACACCAAACCTGGGTGTGTCACTTTTGGCACACCCTTAACCCTGAAAAACTGAACAGAGCTCTCTGGCCACACCCACCACAAGCCTCTAGAGATTCAGTGAAAGCAGACAGTCCACTTATCTACAGCGTCAGAGCACAATGAGAAAAGCCACCACGGGGTGGGGAGGGGGTAAGAAACTATACTGTATCTCCACAAATGCCAAACAATGCAGAAACCGAGGAAACAAGAACAAGGAAGACAACGTGATGCACCCAAAACAACATGACACCTCAATACAAGATTATGAAGACAATGAAATAGAAGAAATGCAAGAAATGGAACTCAAAAAATTGATGATAAGAATACTTAGAAGTAATCAAACACAAACGCATGAACTACTGAAATCCATGCAGGACATGAAAGAAAATCTCTCTCATGAAAATGAAATCTTAAGGAGGAATCAAAATGAAATGAAGAATTCAATAGAACAAATAAAAAACGCAGTTGAGAGTCTTAAAAACAGAGTCAGTGAAACAGAAGAGAGAATATCAGACTTAGAAGACAGAGCATAGGAAAGTATAGTCAAACCAAAGAAAAGAAGAGGAAATTAGAAATCTAAAAAATATTGTTGGGAATCTACAGGATACTGTTAAAAAGCCCAACATTCTGGTTCTAGGAGTTCCTGAAGCCATGGAGAGAGAGAAAGGATTAGAAGGCCTTTTTAGTGAGATGCTAGCAGAAAACTTCTGGGGTTTGGAGAAAGAAAAAGACATCCAAGTACAGGAAGCTCATAGAACCCCTAATAAACATGACCAAAATAGATCCTCACCATAACACGTTGTAATAAAAATCACCGCAGTGAAACATAAAGAAAAGATTTTAAAATGTGCAAGAGAGAAACGCCAGATTACTCTCAGAGGATCTCCAATTAGACTCACAACAGACTTCTCATCAGAAACCCTACAGGCTAGGAGGGGATAGTGAGATATAGCCCAAGTACTAAGAGAAAAAACTGCCATCCCAGAATATTATATCCTGCAAAACTCTCATTTGTGAATGAAGGTGAAATAAAGACCTTTCGGCCGGCGCCACAGCTCAATAGGCTAATCCTCCACCTGTGGCACCAGCACACCAGGTTCTAGTCCAGGTCAGAGCGCCGGTCCTGACCCAGTTGCTCCTCTTCCAGTCCAGCTCTCTGCTGTGGCCAGGGAGTGCAGTGGAGGATGGCTCAGGTCCCTGGGCCCTGCACCCACATGGGAGACCCGGAGAAACACCTGGCTCCTGGCTTTAGATCAGCACTGTGCACCGGCCACAGCATGCCGGCTGCAGCAGCCATTGGGGGTGAACCAAAGGAAAAGGAAGACCTTTCTCTCTGTCTCTCTCTCTCACTGTCTACTCTGCCTGTCAAATAAAATAAAATAAAATAAAATAAAATAAAATAAAGACCTTTCATAGCAAACAGAAATTGAAAGAATTTGTCACCACTCGCCAGGCCTGCAAAAGATGCTTAAAGATGTGTTACACAGAAATACAGAAACATGACCATCAATATGAAAGAAGGTAAAGGGGCCGGCGCCGCGGCTCACTAGGCTAATCCTCCGCCTAGCGGCGCCGGCACACCGGGTTCTAGTCCCGGTCGGGGCGCCGGATTCTGTCCCGGTTGCCCCTCTTCCAGGCCAGCCCTCTGCTGTGGCCAGGGAGTGCAGTGGAGGATGGCCCAGGTGCTTGGGCCCTGCACCCCATGGGAGACCAGGAAAAGCACCTGGCTCCTGGCTCCTGCCATCGGATCAGCGCGGTGCGCCGGCCGCAGCGCGCTGGCCGCGGCAGCCATTGGAGGGTGAACCAACGGCAAAGGAAGACCTTTCTCTCTGTCTCTCCCTCTCACTGTCCACTCTGCCTGTCAAAAAAAAAAAATAAAAAAAAATAAATAAATAAATAAGAAGGTAAAGGAAGAAAACCTCCCAGTAAAAGATCACAGGAAGTTCAAAGCATATATTAGAAATATCTTTGCAAAAATGGCAGGGCAAAATCTCTACTTATCAATTGTCATATTGAATGTAAATGGCCTCAACTCTCCAGCTAAAAGACACAGACTGGCTGAATGGGTTGAAAAACAAAACTCATCTACTTGCTGCTTACAAGAAACACATCTTTCCAACAAAGATGCATGCAGACTGAAAGTGGAAGGTTGGAAAAAGATATTCCATGCCAACAGAAACCAAGAAAAGAAAGAGAAAACCGGCTGGGGAGGTACAAGGATAAACAAAGATTTAACGTTTCAAATAAGCCTTAGCTCTTCTAAGACCTACAGATAGGAAATGTTTGGTAAATTGTGGGGAGCAACTCGGACTAGACTAAGTTACTCGAATTAAGACTTATTCTATGCATCTGCTCTCCCACAATATGGCGCTGGGAGAGGAGGAAACAGCTTCTACACAGCTGCCTCCAGTTCAACCAATAAACTGTAGGACCTGCTCCTGATTGGAGGAGAACAGCGTACTCGGCATGTGGGTAGCAGAGTTGGGATTGGTGGAAGAGGACTATAAAGGAGGAGAGAGACAACATGCACCAGGAACATCTAAAGGGAACATCTATCTGAAGGAACACCTGAGCAGCCCCCGAGAGAGCCGGCCGGCGGTGTGCCGCTCCCCCGTGGAAGTGGGGAAAGTGGCAGGGGGAACTGCCCTTCCACGGAGGTGGAAGGGTCGGTAGCCAACCCGGGAAGAACCAGCAGCAAACCTGGGGAGGGCCGAGCAGACAAAAGAACAGCGCAGGGTCCTGTGTCATTCCTCCGCGAAGAGGAGTGACTCGGTGCCGTGACTCGGATATGAAGCCTAGGCAGGGTTTAGTGTCGTTCCTCCATGAAGAGGGGGAGTGACAGTAAATATTTTAGAATATGGTGATTTCAGTCCATTAGTGAACAGCAATCATCATTTGGCTCATGCATTCAAAGTCATTGCTGTTATTGTTGATCACTGAAGACTGGATTCAAAGTAGATTATAGTTGATTGGCAGCATCAGCTAAGCAGGAGGTTCTAGTTGTAGTCTCCCCCATATAAAAACTGATTAGCAAACATACACACACAAGAATGCCTTTGTGTGAATCCAAGAACCCAGAAGTAAGCTCGGAGTGAAAAACAGAAAACTCAACACTAATGTCAGAAATAGTTTCACTTCACCCACATGACCCCTCTTCAGGTAGGCACAGCACCACCCCAACAGGGATCCCCTGAGCCTAGAGTTCCTCCAGTGGTGAAAAGAGGGCCAGCTTCCACAGTGTGCTTGGGCACTTCACAGGAAGTCCGCCTCTGTCTTGCTCCATGGGGAACTCTGGGGTAACTGGCAGGGCCAGATTACATGGTCTCAGTGAGGAACAAAGAAGGTAAGTTAGGCTCAGAGTAACCGCACACAAAGTTTACTGGCGGCATTACGTGCCTGGCAGTGGGCTTGCATAACCAGTGAGCCCAGCAAGCAGCTCCACCCACCTGTGGAGCTGACCTGGCAGCCCCAGATGGCTAGGGAACAAAGTCAACTGTTTAGCCAGGCTAAGATCTCAGCCGGATGAATGGCTCAGTTGGGGAGCCCAAGCTGTGGCTCCGCCTTATTGCAGAGCACAGCCTGTTGTCCAGCCCAGTCAGGGAGCACGGACCATGGCCTTCCCTGACCGCATAGCTCAGGCCCTATTCCAGGGTACATTCAGCAGCCCCACCCAGCAGGAGAGCTTGACCAGCGGCCCTGTCTCATTAAAAGATGCACCCAGAACAGCACTGCCCATGCAGCCAACTCAGACCATGGTCCTGTCCAGCTGCAGCTGACAGCCCTGCCCAATCAGGATTCAGACAACAGTACCTCCCTAGCCAGGGAGCAGAGCGTGTAATTCCACCAGACCAGAGGCAACTGTGGAGCCCCGCCAGCAGTCCCATCTTACCTGATAGCAGGCACAACATCCACACCTGACTAGAGACCCTGGTGGCAAACCCATCCTGTCTGCAGATGCTGCAGGCAGCCCACTATGAATTCAGGCTGGATAGGCTTAGGACGTTCCTTCACCATGAAAGAAAACCCATAAAGGCTGGGAGAGGCGATTACCTCCTCAAATATGCAGACACCAATGAAAGGGTACAAAGGATCATGAAGGATTCAGGGAGACATGACCCCACCCAAGGACATTCATAAAGCTTAGCTCCCATAATACTTGATCCTAAAGAAAAGGAGATCTATGAAATAACTTAACAAAGAATTTATAATATTCTTCAGTGAGCTACAAGGAAACACAAATAGACAACTAAATTAGGAAAACTAAGAATGAAAAAAAATTGAAATGTTCAACAAGAAATTGAAACAAGATTTTAAAACCTAGAGGTGAAGAATATATTTTCTGAAGTCATAAAATAAAAAATGTAAAAAGAATAAAAACAGGGAGGAAAGACTATGGTATATAGGGCATATGACTAAGCAAACCAATATGAGCATGAGGGTCTTCAAAAAGTTCATAGAAAATGTGTGTTATGAAAAATAATACAGGATTTAAATTATTTGATCCCAAATATACTTAATTTTTTTAAATTTATTAATTTACTTGAAAGGCAGCGTAAGAGAGGGAAAGATCTTCCATCCTCTGGTTCAATAGCCTGGGCTACATCATTTGAAGCCAGGATCCAGGAACTGCATCTGTGTTTCCCACGTGGGTGACAACAGTCTAAGAAATCATCTTTGCAGGCATTGGAAGTGGAGCAGCCAGGATTCAATCTGGCGCTCCAACATACAATGCCAGCATCATAAGCTAATGCACTATGCCACTGTGCCAGCCCCAGAAATAAAATTGTCTTTTAATTCAATTTTCCACAAACCTTTTGAAGTACTCTCACAAATGCGTTATGGAGACACCAGAAGCAGAAAAGTGAAAGAAAGATGTAGATAGTCTCCTTAAAGAAATAATGGAAAACAACATCCTAAATTTGAAGAGTAAAATGAGCATCCAATTGAAGACCTCAAAAAGTTCACACTAAGGCACATTATCATTTTCAAAACTCAAAGAATTTTGAAAATAGCATGAAGAAGAAAGTGACTTGTCACATACAATGGAGCCTAAATAAGACACTTAGCATTCCTCAGCAGAGATCTTGCTTATCAGGAGAGTAGAATTATACATTGAAAATGACGAGGGGCAGGTGTTGTGCCACAGCAGGTTAAGCAGCCACTTGCAAGGCTAGCATACCATCGGAAGGAACTTCCGATCCAGTTCCTTACTAATGGAACTGGGAAGGCAGCAAAAGATGACCCAAGTATTTGATCTCCTGCCACCTATGTGAGAGACCTAGAAGTTCTTGGTTCTCAGCTTCAGTCCGGCCCAGCCCCAGATATTATTGCCATTTGGAGAGTGAACCAGTGGATGGAAGATCTCTCTTTCTCTAACTCTGCCTTTCAAAATAAACAAACCGATGCCCATAATGGATTGCAGTGCTGCAGGTAGCCCATTATGCCACAGCACTGGCCCCTAAATCAACATTTTTTAACTAGCAAATAATTCAATAGCACATAAAAGAATCACTCACTATGACCAAGTGCATTTTATCACTGGAATGCAAGAGCTTTGCAACGTATGAAAATCACTAATACAAGCATTATGCACCACACTAATAGAATGAATAAAATTAAATGATCATTTCAATAGATACAGGAAAAAAAGAAAACATGCTTTCATGATAATCAAACCTCTCAATAAACTAGGCAGAAGAGATGGAAATCTCTCAACAAAGGCCATGTATGAAACCTCACACCTAACATTATATTCAAGGCTGAAAATCTGAAAGCTTTTTCTCTATGATCAAGCACAGGGGCAAGCATGCTCATTCTTGCTACTTCTACTCAGCCTGTTCCTCTAAGTAACAGCCAGGGCAGTTAGGCAAAACTGGAAACAACAGGTATTCAAATCAGAAAGGAACAAGTCAAACTGTCCCTGTTTGCAAACACCATGATGTTATATCTATAAAGTCCTAACAACTCCATGAAAAAGTTGTGAGAACTAGGGGCGGGCATTTGGCACGGTGATTACGTTGCCACTTGAGACACCTACTCCCCATATTGGAGCCCTTGAGTGAGCCCTGGTCCTCTTCTGATGCCGGCTTCCTGCTAATGGGCACCCTGGGAAGCAGCAGGTGATGGCCCAACTCTCCAAATGCTCACACCGACTGGGACTGTGCCAGGCCAAAGCCCGGTGAAGGAACTCAATACAGGTCACTCACACGGGCAGCAGAAACCCAACTGCTTCCCAGGGTGGGCACTGATAGAAAGTTGGTATTGGGAGCAAAATCAGGACTAAAATCCAGATACTCTGATAGGAGGGGCTTAACTGCCAAAGAACAACCCCTCCACAAACTTTTTGAAGTATCTGTGTATGAATTGACTATTTCTTTATTTTTGAAAGGCCAAAAGAGAGAACACACTCTCATCCACTGCACATTCCCAAAATATCCACAATGCCCTGGGCTGGGCTCAGCTGGTTCCAGGACCCTAGAACTCAGCCTTGGTCTCCCACATGCATGACTGGAATCTGTCCAAGGGGCACATTAGCAGGAAACTGGAATCAGGAGCAGAGCTGGGACTTGGCATCCCAGACATTCTGATATGGAACATGGTGTCCTAGCTTGCATCTCATCCACTATGCCAAATCCTTGAACTGAGTTTGACTTTTTAGATATCATTTCGCATAATGTCCTCAGAGTTTATCCATGTTGTTGGATATTGAAAAATTTCCCTTCTTAAGACTGAATAGTATTTTCCCTCTGAGTATATGCCACATTTTCTTTACACTTTCGCGGTCGGCATTTTGATTACTCCCATACTTTGTCCATTCTGAATAGTGCTGCAGTGAACACAGGAGTGCTGAACTCTCTTTGAGATTTTATTTCAGTTCTTTGCTTTTCTTAAATTTATTTAAAAATTTTTTTCACATGCAATATTTGTACATTTTTGTGCCAGATAATGCACTATTTCAACAAAAACAGGATAAATTAATCAAATCAGCCCGTCCATTCCCTTATATTTTCTTTGTGTTTGGAGCCTACCAGCTCCTCTTTTCCTGTTGTTTATATCACATATGACGTGTTATTATGAACTCTAGTCACCTCACAGTGCTCTGAAACACTAGAGCCCATTCCTTCCAGCTGGTTTTTTTTTTTTTTTTTTAAGATTTTATTTATTTTACTTTAAAGTCAGAATTACACAGAGAGAGAGAGGAGAGAGAGAGAGAGCTCCTCCATCCGCTGGTTCATTCCCCTGATGGCCACAAAGGCCGGAGCTTTGCCAATCTGAAGCCAGGAGCCAGGAGCTTCCTCCGGGTCTCCCACGCAATGTTCCATAATATACAGTTACTTTTTAATTTCATTAGTCCATGAATATTTTGAAATATCATTATATGGATAGCAAATAAGCCCACCAAAAGATATTCCACATCATTAACTGTTAGTGAAATGCAAAATAAAACTGTAATGAGATCACTACACATCTTTAAGAATGGCTAAAATTAAAAAAGATTGCTGTACCAAGTCATTTTTGAGGATGTAGAGTAACTAAATCGCTCATAAACTGCTGGTGAAAATAAAATGACACAACCATTTTGGAAAACATATGGTTTACTTATGGGTGTTCATCCAGGAAAAGGGAAAGTGTGAGTCCACACAAAGATCGTCCAGTGTTGACAGCAGCTAAGCGCTATACATCCATTCGGTGCAATTCTGCTAACAGAGCAAGGACAAAAGCCTTAGATCCACTTTGGCCTCTCACCTGATGACAACAAGCAGGTCCCTGCATATCCCGGCATTCTTCGGCTGGCTCAGCCCTGCCCTGCTAGTTCAGCCCTGCCCTGCTTTGGACACCTCATTATCTGCAGAGTCCAGCCACCAGCCTGAGCTCCGCCTACAACCCTAGGAACTCCGTCTAAGCTCTCCCCTCCCAAGCCGCACCACTCCCAGGCTCTCCCCACCCCACCTTAGCTCTCCCTGCTATCTCAGCAGCTCAGCTTCAGTCCAAACCCTGGAGTCCAGCCTTATTTCAAATCCTCCCTAGCCACACCCAGCCACTAGTGCAAGCTCTCCCCACTATCTTGGCAGCTCAGCCTTAGCCCAGACCCCCCAAGTCCTCCCACCTACTTTACGCTATATAAACCACAAGGTTATGTGGGAGTGGGCTCTCTCTACCGTCTGTTCACTGGTGACTGTCATGTGTTCACCTGGAGTGAGCTCCTCCCAGGCTTCTCTGAATAAGCCAGGCCTGGCTGTGAGTTCACGTTCTGTCTCCTCTTCGTCTTGCTCTCCTGTCCTTACAAATGTTATGTATGATGCACTATATAGAACAGCAATAAAAAGGACTGAACATGCAATGTGCATTAACTCTCAAAATAATCAGGCTGAGTGAAATACACCTAAGAAATTATGTACTTTATGGTTTTATTTACATGAACATCAAGAAAATCTCAGTTAATCTCTAGTGACAGAGAGCAGGCCACTGGTAGCTTTGGGATGAGGACGGCAGGAGGGAGATGCTCAAAGGGGCAAGAGGAGGTTTTGGGCGTGATGGATACGTGCGTCTCTGAGCGAAGCAATGGTTTCACGAGCGCAAACCTACGTCAAGACTTCCCAAACTGTACACGTGAAACAGGGAACGCTTATTCTATGTCCATTCCACCTCAAAAAGCTGTTTGAAAACAGGGTATTTACATGTAGAGTACAACAAATAATAGGACAGCAGTCCCTGCAACCTCCACCAGTTAAAAAACAACAACAAAAAAGGCACCATTATTTTTTAAAATGTCTATGTTCTCTAGCCACCCTAAAGCCCAGGCTTTCTTGTTAAAAACAGATGGATGCTTGACACTAATTTGTGATCCTTTAGGCTCCCAAAACTGAACATTCCAAGGACTATTTTTATCTAAATTTGCTGAGTAATGCAGTCCTTGTGCACAATTTGAAGATAAAGACTTTCCCTTTAAAAGATGGGCAGGCCCCAAACTGTGAGTTTAAAATAATTCTCCTGTTGTTATTAACATCTGTGAGCCTCAGCCCAGAATGGAAAACACAGGATTCTAGGGACTGTAGCTAAGCAGGCATGTCTTTGCATTTTTTGTTTCAAAAACAGGGCGCCTGAGGACTGTGGACAGAAGGGAGATATGTTATGCAACAGGGGCCTGACAGCCTTCTCCGGAGTGGTTTGAACCAGGCTCCGCCCACAGATTCTGTTTTCTTTGTGAAGGTCGTTCCTGCTCTGGGTGGGGTGAGAGAACTCTGTGTACATAAGCTCCAGCAGGAAGCCAGCAGTCCTCTGCAGATTCAGGGAACGGAGAACGAGAATAAATTTGGAATAGAGGCCTGTCATCAGCCTGCCTCCTAAGGAAAAGCTGGGAACAGTGTCATTTTGCTCAGAAAACTAAGCTACGAATCAGCTTCTGCCAAAGGACTATTAACTGAGCAGAATGGGCTGCTTGCCCCTGCACTGACTGGAGCTCCATTTACCCAGCACAGCCAGTTCTTTCCTCTGTTGCTGATTGGATCCGGAGCAGCATCAGGGGACTACCAGCAACCTGGCAGTTAAAGAAGCAGCTCTGTAACTGCTGATCGGTTATTTTTCTCTTCTGCAGGATGGCGATTGCCATCTTTATCCTGAGGCTGGTTGTCTGCGCTCTGGCATCTCCCATGTATGTGCTACACTTCCTGGGCGTGTGGAACTGGTTCTGCAAAAGATGGTTCCCCTACTTCATGGTGAAGTTTTCTGTGATATACAATGAACAGATGGCAAGCAAGAAGCGGGAGCTCTTCAGTACCCTGCAGGAGTTTGCAGGCCCCTCTGGGAAGCTGTCCCTGCTGGAGGTGGGCTGTGGCACCGGGACCAACTTCAAGTTCTACCCACCGGGATGCAGGGTGACCTGTGTTGACCCCAACCCCAACTTTGAGAAGTTCTTGATCAAAAGCGTTGCCGAGAACCGGCATCTGCAGTTCGAGCAGTTTGTGGTGGCCCCTGGGGAAAACATGCATCAGGTGGCCGATGGCTCTGTGGATGTGGTGGTCTGTACCCTGGTGCTGTGCTCCGTGAAGAACCAGGAGCAGATCCTCCGCGAGGTGTGCAGGGTGCTGAGGCCGGTGAGTGCGCTTTCCTCCTGGGAATGGGATCACATGCAGGGGAGGAATCACTTTTCATTTACACCTCCTAGAAAGTCTCCAATTCTTTATCCTTGCATCTAATTTTCACATAGTACTTTTCTTAACATGTATGTAAAATTAGTGTAAAGTGTTTTTATTCTGAACCAAGTTGAACATAAACCATGGAAATCTCAACATCTGAATTTATTCTAAGGGAAAAGGACATTATGCCATCTCCAGGTCAATGTCTAATGGTGCAAATTCCTCAGGACAAAGAACTTGGAGACAGGGTTTAGAGGTGACAAAACAAAACTATCTTTGGCTCATGACGAGGCCAGTATCTAAGGAATGAGCGAAAAAGGGCTGATCATCTAACCCTGAGGCTGGGTTCTTGTGCCCTAAGAGTGGGCACACTACTGATGGTGTTACTGGTCTCCCCTCACCCCCGCAGGCAGTAACCATTATCTCCACGTAGCAACACCCATGTAACTCTTACAGGCATCATAGTCCTGGTGGTCTCCCTTCACTCCTGCAAAGAGTCCTTTCTGCAGACAGAACCAGGAGCTTTATTACATCACCACTGGACTCTCACAACAGTCCTTTGAAGCAGGTATTGTTATCTTCATGGTGGAACAAAGACGCAGACTCAGAGAGACCAAGAACTTTGCCCGAAGTCACACAGCTAATCCTTCTGACTCTCATTATTGAAATTACTCTTTTTTTTTAAAAGATTACTTTATTTATTTGAAAGAGTTACAGAGAGGCAGATGCAGAGAGAGAGAGAGAGAGAGAGAGAGAGAGAGAGGTCTTCTTGGGTCACTCTTGAAATGGCTACAATGGCCAGAGTTGTGCCAATCTGAAGCTAGAAGCCAGGAACTTCCTCTGGGTCTCCCACATGGGAGCAGAGGCACAAAGTCTTGGGCCGTCTTTTACTGATTTCCCAGGCCAGAGCAGAGAGCTGGTGGGATGCCAGCACTCCCACCCACTGGCGGTAGCTTTACCCACTACGCCACAGCACAGCACCGGCCCCAGTGCGACTACTCTTACCACCACACCATAGTGCTTTTCACCGAGGCTTTCCATCTCTCTGCCTTCTACATTTCTAGTCCTTTACTGGTTGTTCTTCTACCCACCTCCTAAACACTAGGGTTCCTCCCTCTGCTCTCATTTCAATTACGCACACTCAGCAATTTCACGCTCCCCTAGAAATTTCAATCACCACACACACGTGTACACAGGTGATTTCCAAAGCTAACAATCTAGCCCAGGTCTCTCTTCTAGCCCTCATGTCCAGCTCTCTGCCTGACAGTTGCCTGGATGGCTCAGTCATCTCTCTCTGTCCTAACACGGCTAACCCAGAGGGCAACACCAATCTCCTCAGCTCTGTCTACCTTTATTTCCAGTCTCCTGCCCTATACTATGAAAATTCTTTGTATTTAATCCAGAAATTCCAAGTTTTCTATTCGTGAATGTAGATCCTACAGTTACCCATATAATCTGGAGAACTCTATCTCTAAACTTTGATCTCTATGTCTAAATGCTGGCTAAGGCCAGGGTAGCCAGAAGAGGCTTAGAGAAGTAGGAGAGTCAGCAATATTTTTTGGAAGTGACTGTTGGATCCCTGTCTCTCTTTGAGGCAGACAGGTGAATGGCTTACTTATTGCAAGTAAAAATATGTAATGTACCTATGTGTGACCTAACAAGTTCATGGAAAATAGAATTAAAAAATAAGTTTAGGACTGAGTGTTGGTCTAGTGCTTATGACATGGGTTAAGACTCCTGTGTCTCATATCAGAGTGCCTGGTTTGAGTCCTGGCTTAGTTGCCAAACCCAGCTTCCTGGTGGTACATAACCTCAGTGACAGCAAGTGATGGCTTTAGTACTTGGGTCCCAAGCACCCACACTGAGTTTCTGGCTCCTGACTTCAGCTTTGTTCAGCCCTGGTTGTTGGGGCACTTGTGGGGTGAACCAGTGCATGGGAGTGCTGCCTCTTTGCCTCTCAAATAATTGTTAATAAAACATTTTGGAACCACAAAATTTGCAATGGTATATACTTGTATTTATAGGACCATCCTAGAGGAAGCAATGGTTAATTCTTACATGGAAGACATCTGTTATACTTAGTATCCACCAACTGGATCAACTACCTAAGGACAGAATGCTAGCATGGATTCATTAATACCTTTAATGAATTGCATTTTCTTTAATCATGTCATTTACATACTTGTGAGAAGAGTACAGAAAGTATCAAACATGGTCATTCAGTCCCAAAGGTGTGGATCAGACCTGCCAGATAGAATCTAGCAGGTTTTCCCACGGGTTTGCAAGACAGTGCCTAGGAAGGTTTATGGAAAAAGAAGTTTTTTCAAAAAAGTAATAAAAAGGCAGACAACAAAGTAGGAAAAACATTTGTCATATACATGGTCTTATGATAAAAATCCCTCACTAATACTAACCAAAAAGAAAAAAGCCAGCATCTCAATGAAAAAGTTGATATAGGATATCAAGACAAATCAGGAAAGAAATTCAAATAAACAACAAGCCTGAGTAAAAGGTTTTTTATATATTAAGAATATTAAGGCCAGCGCCTCGGCTCACTAGGCTAATCCTCCACCTTGCGGCTCTGGCACACCAGGTTCTAGTCCCGGTCGGGGCACCGGATTCTGTCCCGGTTGCCCCTCTTCCAGGCCAGCTCTCTGCTGTGGCCCGGAAAGGCAGTGGAGGGTGGCCCAAGTGCTAGGGCCCTGTACCTCATGGGAGACCAGGAGCAGCATCTGGCTCCTGCCTTTGGATCAGCACAGTGCGCCAGCCGCAGCGCACTGGCCGTGGCGGCCATTGGAGGGTGAACCAACGGCAAAGGAAGACCTTTCTCTCTCTGTCTCTCTCTCTCACTATCCACTCTGCCTATCAAGAAAAAAAAAAAAAAGAGCGAGAATATTAAACGTTGACGACTTTTTGAAGAACTGGCAAAGGGGAAAATATACAACGTTGATGAGGATTTATTGGCTACGCACTTACATCCATTGCTAGGATGAGTGTAAATCGGATACAATTTTTCCAAAAGGGAATTTGACGTCTATACCAAGAGTTTAAAACGGCACCCATCTTTTGACTCGGCACTTCCACTTCTTAGAAAGCTACTTCTATGCAAATAACCGGAGACTGGAACCAAGATTTATGGATAAGGATGTTCACTGTGACAGTATTTATAGTAGAGAAAAAATGGAGATAGCCTAAATAAGAATGGTTGGGAAAGAGGTGGTATAAAATATTGTGTAAAGATTTTTTAAGTCATACTTGAGCAAAATAAAAAAAAAATAAGTAAAATAAAGCAGGTTACAAAACAGAATGCATATGTGATCTTTAAAAAGTTCATAGGAGGCCGGCGCTGTGGTGCAGCGGGTCAAGCTGCTGCCTGCAGTGCCAGCATCTCATACAGGCACTGTTCTTGTCCAGCTGCTCCACTTCTGATCCAGCTCTCTGCTGTGGCCTGGGAAAGCAGCAGAAGATGGCCCAAGTGCTTGGGCCCCTGCACCCGCGTGGGAGACCCGGAAGGAGCTCCTGGCTCCTGGCTGCAGATTGGTGCAGCTCCAGTCATTGCAACGGCCATCAGGGGAGTGAACCAGCGATGGAAGACCTCTCTGTCCGTCTCTTTCTGTCTCTCTGCCTCTGCCTCTCTGTAACTCTGCCTTTCAAATAAAAACAAATAAATCTTTAAAAAATGTTCATAGAAAATATATATTATGAAAAAACTGTGCATAGATTTCAAAATTCATTTGTACCAAGGTTCTGAAGTTCCATATGCAGTACAATTCTAGTTTTAAGGAAAACCATACAAATTCACATTATGGCCAGCGCCGTGGCTCACTAGGCTAATCCTCCGCCTAGCGGCGCCGGCACACCAGGTTCTTGTCCTGGTTGGGGCGCCGGATTCTATCCTGGTTGCCCCTCTTCCAGGCCAGCTCTCTGCTGTGGCCCGGGAGTGCAGTGGAGGATGGCCCAAGTCCTTGGGCCCCTGTACCCGCGTGGGAGACCAGGAGGAAGCACCTGGCTCCTGGCTTCGGTTCAGCACAGCACCAGCCGTAGCAGCCATTTGAGGTAGTGAACCAATGGAAAGGAAGACCTTTCTCTCTGTCTCTCTCTCTCTCTGTCTAAAAATCTGCCTGTCAAAAAAAAATTCACATTATCCAAAATCTCAACTGTAGTTCGTCACTGGGTGATGAGATGGTGGTTGATTTTTATCCTTTCAACCTTTTCTGTATCTTCCCAGTTTCCTAATGAACACATTGCTGGGGTAATGCTGCCAGCCACTCCAGCCAGAACGCCACTGCACGGCAAAGCCTGGGTTTTGACATTTACAAGCTGTGAGATGATGGGCGAGTTCATTCTTTTCTGTGACCTGGTCTCATCACATGATAAATAGGGATGAAAGTTAATGTGAGAAGCACGAGGACATCTCTCGCCAGGCAGTAAATGCTTGATGTTGTAGCTGATACCACGTGCTTACTTCTGTGATAGGGCAATGCACACTACTTACCTTGGATTGGCAGCTCCATGTAAATGTGACCAACAAGGTGTCTCATGTCGTTTAAATGTATCCGTGTCTTCTATGAAGTTGGCCTCTAGGATCACCAACATTTGAAGCTTCAATTAACTTATAAATCTATTTTTTTCTTAAATCTAAAATCCTTGCATTGCTTCTTTTCTCTCTCAGGGAGGGGCGTTTTACTTCATGGAGCACGTATCAGCCGAGCGTTCCACCTGGAATTATTTCTGGCAGCAGGTCCTGGATCCTGCGTGGTTCCTACTGTTCGACGGCTGCGAACTTACCAGAGAGAGCTGGAAGGCCCTGGAGAGGGCCAGCTTCTCGAAGCTGAAGCTGCAGCACATTCAGGCCCCACTGTCCTGGGAGCTGGTGCGACCTCACATCTATGGGTATGCTGTGAAATAGGACGGGCTGGCAGGAGAAAGTGGAATGACTCAAGGCTTCGATTTTACATTTAAAATACTAATGGGAAGAAGGGATAACCTTGTTTCTAGGTAAAGTTGATTCATTTCCATTTTAATCATTTTCTGTTGTCTCTCCACGAATCAAAAGCAAAAAAGAACAGCTTTGAACTCATCCTTCAAAGGAAACAGTGGGCATTCACAATTGAATTGCATCATTACCCCCAAGCCTTACTTTATTCAGTGACTTGATGTTTTTTCCAACTCTCTTATTTAAATTGTTACCTGGCTGATGTTAATCTTACCCCCTCTTAAGAGCTTGGGGCTAAGACACGGTGAAATCACTCAAAAGAAGACTTTGAAAGGGAATCCGTGAACAGATCTTTACAAATCACAAACTGAATAAAGAAATACTAACTGAAACTCCAAGTCTAAATTGCAGAGATTTTCTGAAAAAGAAATCTAAGCCGATTTGCTATAATTAGTGTCACTGGTCTGGCTTTCAGACTTAATGCACCAGGCTGCCACACCCCATTCTGCCAGGATTTATTGCCTTTTGTTCCTGTATCCCACCACAATTTGTTTTCTTGCATTCCCGTCCGCAATTCTTAAGGTGAGGTTTGTACTTGACACTTTAGTATAACCATAAAGCTATCTGAGGCACTTCAGTTTCTTGGGTTTGTTTTTCTTATGATCTGGCACACACTTTGCTGAGTACAGTAGACTGGACACAAGGAATGGGTTTACTGGAACCAGGAGAATCTTATATAATTATGTAGACTCGCATAAGTGCAACCGTGGGCCCCAAATCAAATAATCAGTGAGTCCACAAAGAAGTGGACAAGGGTTGTTTTTTAGACAATTCTGATCAAATTCCACTCCTGTCCCAAGAATGTCTTGGTTCTTTGCAACTAAGGAGACCATGTACATCACCACAAGTGCTTTGCAAACAACTGTTAACTTGGTCAGATGATTTCATAATAGGATTTGCTGCAATAGTTTGTATGTCTTTTAATAAATGTAATATATTTTCTGAGACGATTTTACACTATTTTAAATATCAAAGCAATCAATAAATTCACATTCATTTTAGAAATGGAAATAAAATAAATGGCTTATACCTTTGCCAGCTTGGTTTCGTTTTTCTAAATGTCTCTGGGAGGCCTTTCCTTCATCGTGGGAAATTAAGCTATTTGAGCAGATATTCTTTCTTTCCACAGCCATGGGGTTGTCAGGCAGGAAGTTAGAAATTAGCTTATGTGTGTAAGGGCCTAAGGAAACTGACATCTAGAGCAGTCCAGCATCTGCACTTCAGACTCCTGCCCAGACCCTGATAACCTTCCAGGTGGTCCCGCCCCTTCTACTTGGCCTGATAAACATCTTTCCTCTAAGAAGGGCGCCCTAGAGAGAAAGAAGCCCCTTGGCTGGCCCAGCAAGGCGTCCCCTGTCTGACAACCTCTGAGGTAAACTTGGAAAGGAATTTTTTGTATTTGCACCCAACAAACACTTCCACCAGGCTCCCCATCCTTTGTCCAGGAGGGGGAGGGGGAGGGGTAAAGAAACTCCCTAAAAACCAGGAGTCTAGACAAAGACTGCACACTCAGCCCTCTGCTCTCTGCTGAGCCACACACCTGGCCTGCCCAGCTGTCTTCTCTCCATTCAACCATGTAACCTCGCTCTCCCCCACTCCGAGTGACTGGGCACTTGGATGCCCTATCGTCAATAAAACCTTAACTCTCTGTCTCACGCCTGAATTCTTTCTTGCATGAAGACAAGAATCCCATGGCTTCCATGGCTCTTTTCTCCAGTGACAAAACTGTGCACACTGCTAGTAGATTTTAGAAAAGGCAATCTTAGAAGGATCAAATTGAGTTTTGAAAAGTTCAAGTCTAAAGACCCCATCTGTGAAATGCACAAAGCAGAAGCAAAGAAAGTTGTCTGTCTCCTAAACATGAGAATAGTTTCCTTTGCAGTGAAATGGAATACTTCTTTAAAAAAAAAAAAAAGATTTATCTGTTTGAATGGCAGAGTTTAGAGAGAGGAAGAGACAGAGAGAGCGATCTTGCATCTGCTGAGTCACTACCCAAATGGCTGCTACTGCTGGGGCTGGGCCAGCAGCTCCCTTTGGGTTTCCCATATGTGTGGCAGGGGCCAAAGCACTTGGACCATCTTATGCTGTTTTCCCAGGCATATCTATAGGAAGCTGGATGGAAAGTGGAGCCGCCAGGATTCAAATCAGCACCCATATGGGATGCCAGCTTTGCAGGCTACGGCTTACCTGGCTGTGCTACATCGCCGGCACCTAGGCACTTGCTTATCAGTTCCTTTTTGTGGAAGTGGTGTGTTGGGCATTGCCTAAAATCTCCATTACAATATGGCGCCTAGCGGATGTTCGAGGGGCATGGCTGTGGCTGCTGCAGTTAAGCTACGTAAGATCAGACCATCGGCAGGGATAGGTCCGCTTTAGTTCATGACATGTGGACCTTGCGTGATCCCTATACTTTACTTAAGATGCCCCTGTTCGTGGTCCACCCATGCCTGCATGACCTTTTTGCTGATTGGCTCCCCTACTGCACATGTCCTTCGTAAGCTTTATAAGCCTGTACGCTTCCTCAATAAAGAGGTTCCTGCTTCGACAGAACTCAGGGGTGCTTGTGGTGTGTTCATCACCCATCAACCTTACCTCTCCCGTTTGCCTTGTTGGGGAGTATCTGTAGTGGCCCCTGCTGGTCAGGGGCCAGCCTAGGGCTTGAGACCCCGACAGCGGTGTACCCTTGTTTTGCATAGAGGAAACTAAGTTGTAGAGAAATAAAAACATGACGTTTCCTACAGTCAATCCACAAATCACTGAGTGAGTAAGTCTTAGAAGGCCTGATTTTCCAAAATACAAAATCTGCCTGATAATCCAGTCACTGTGCCCTAATACCGTCTTACTGTCCTCTTCCCCAGGCTCAGAGAATACTGATTTGTTATCATTCTAAGAGCCCAAAAAGTGACCTAAGCCTGTGCAATAGAGAAAGGGGGTGAGGGGTGGGGATGGCAAAATATGTCCAATGTCTTCTAGGTTGTGTTGGCTAGGATTTCTCTGGCAAATGACGGAATTCCCAAGACAAACAAGTTGAAGCAGAAAAAGGACATTATTGACTCTAATTGGTGAAAGTGCAAGGGGCAGAAAGCCTCAGGCACAGACTGAGCGTGGCACCACCAAGGTTATCAGAAGCCAAACAATCTCTAGGGTCATGTTTGCTCTCTTCTCTGGCTGCTGGTTGCCTCGTTACATAGCAAGTGGGCAGCGCAGTTCCAGTCTTCTTTTTTTTTTTCTTTTTTAAAGATTTATTTATTTATTTATTTATTTGAAAGGCAGAGTTAGAGAAAGAGAGGGAGAACAGGAAAGACAGAGATTTTCAACATGTTGGTTCATTCCCCAGATAGCCTCAATGGCCAGTGCTGGGCTGATCTGAAGCCAGGATCTTCTTCCAGTCTCCCATGTGAGTGCAGGGGCCTAAGTACTTAGGCCATCTTCAACTGCTTTCCCAGGCACATTATCAGAGAGCTGGATCAAACATAGAGTAGCTGGGACTCGAACTGGCACCCATATGGGATGCTGGCACTGCAGGTGGCGGCTTTGCTTGCTATGCTACAGTGGCAGCCCCAGTTCCAATCTTCTTGCTTCCAAAGTCCAAGGGCAGGTTGAAAGATTATGTCCACCTTTGCAGAACCTCCAATGAGGGATGGTTGTTCAATACAGTGGTTAAAGGACACCGCTTAAACACCCATTTCCTATAGTGGAGTACTTGTCCTGTCCTGGCTGCACCACTTCCGATCCAGCTCCCTACTAATGGCCTAGCAAAACCAGTGGAAATGGTCCAAGTCCTTGGGCTCCTGCCACTCATGAGGGAGACCTGGAAAAAGCTCCTTGCTCCTGACTTCAGGATTTATTTATGAATGATCACATTTATAGGTTGTCTAGTGATGGTTGCAAAAACAGATCATGTATGTTTCCCATCAATGGATATGACAGGATGTGGACGTAACAGTAAAATAGCGATGTGAGTCTCCACTCCACTCCCGATTCCAGCTTTCTGCTAATGTGCACTCTGGGAGGTAGAAAGTGCTGTTTCAAATACTTGGGTCCTTGCCACTCAGAGACCCGGGCTTTTGGCTTTGGCATGGTCCAGCCCTGGCTGTTGCGGGCATACGGAGAGTGAACCAGTGCAAGATCTCAGTCTGTCTGCATTTCAGATAAGTAAAAATAAATTAAAATGTTGTAAGTTGTATAGAAAGCTTTTGATCCATTTTAGTTTAACCATTTTAGGTATTGTGAGGTCAGGGTATATGGACAGCCAGCTGCTCAACCCAATGCAATTAAAAGATAACCGTCTTAAAACTCCAACCACAGTGATAAATTGAGTCTCATTTGGCTGGGACTGACAATACTGGGTCGTGAGCCCATGTCTGAACCTGTCCACATGAGTAGATGGCAGGGATGAATTATGCTGACTGCTGCAAGCACGGATCACAGAGTTGCATGCCTGGGGCTGAGCACAGGAGAGTTGTGTATCGTCTAAGTGTAAAAGGGCCTGTGTCTGGGAAAAGAGTTTGAAGTGGATGGGATGCAGAGAAGTCACATGAAAAAATGCTCGTTTATTCTAAGTGTGCTGCTGGACTTTGATGAGATAGATTCTGTGCTGTGGGGAGCAACTCGGACTAGACTAAGTTACTGGAATTAAGACTTATTCTATGCATCTGCTCTCCCACAATATGGTGCTGGGAGAGGAGGAAACAGCTTCTACGCAGCTGCCTCTTGCCAACTGAGTGATGACCTCCAGGAGCTGATCCTGCTCCTGATTGGAGGAGAGCAGTGTGCTCTGCGTGTGGGTAGCAGAGTTGGGATTGGCGGAAGAGGACTATAAAGGAGGAGAGAGACAACATGCACCAGGAACATCTAAGGGGAACATCTATCTGAAGGAACACCTGTGCAGCCCCCGAGAGAGCCGGCCGGCGGTGTGCCGCTCCCCCGCGGAAGTGGGGAAAAGTGGCAGGGGGAACCGCCCTTCCACGGAGGTGGAAGGGACGGCAGCCAACCCGGGAAGAACCAGCAGCAAACCCGGGGAGGGCCGAGCAGACGAAAGAACAGCACAGGGTCCTGTGTCGTTCCTCCACGAAGACGGGGAGTGACATAATGGTGCCGTGACTCGGATATGGACTGTGGGAAAGAAGTTAGGATTGAAAGCGAAAGTGAAAGCTTTCATAGACTCGGATGCGGACTATGGCAGGGAAGCTAGGAGATTGAAAGCGAAAGTGAAACCTGGAGGAGGCTTGGACTCGGATACGGACTGTGGGAAAGAAGTTAGGATTTAAAGTGAAAGCAAGAAGAAACTTAGACTCAGATACGGACTGCAGGTTGAAAGTGAAAGTGAAACCTGTAAGAAACTTAGACTTGGATACGGACTGTGGGGAGAGGCCAGGAGAAATGAGGGAGGAATATTGTTGGAAGAAAACTTAGGGAAACATACCGGGTAGAAAAAAATGTTAGGGAGGATGAAGCCGCGAGTGCAGGCTGAAGCGGAGACGTAAGCTATCTTGGGATTCTTCAAGTCAGCCCCGGGAGCAAAAGGCGAAAATCTGGAACCAGAGGCAGGGACGTGGGCCGCCAGGTTGGAATTCGCCAGGTTAGTCCGGGGAACTTAGATTGAATACCGGTGGCGGAGACGTAAGCTACGCTGTGTGATTCGCGGAAGCTGCCGCGCGCAGAGAGAGCGCGCAGGGCATGAACAGGGAGAGCGCACAGGGGCGCTAATAGAACGCGGGGCTAGCGCGAAGGCCGTGGTGCGGGCGCGGAGACCGCGGAGTGCGCGCGCGAAGCCGGGAAGCTGAGCAGAGCCGGGAACCCGCCGCAGGGCGGGCGCCGGGAGGCCGCGCAGATGAGAGAAGCGCGGGCTGAAGCTGCGCAGAGCCGTGAAGCAGCCTCGGGGTGAGGCACCGAGAAGTAGCCTCGGGGCGGCGCCGGGAAGCCGCAGGGATAAGAGAAACAGAAGATAGAAGTAAAATAGGAGAAATAGGAATGCCCGGAGATAGAGAAATAGAGAAAAATAAGGCCTCCCCACAACACGCACGGCAATAAGAGAGCTTGGATTCGGTCTGCCTAATTAGTAAGGCAATAAGCACCAGCAGGCAGCTCGACCAGAGTATGAGCTGCAGGTCACCGAAGATAGGCACGTTATCAACACCAATAAGTCTCCCCACAATACGGCAATGAGAAGGCTTGGATTCGGTTTGCCTGATTGGTAGGGCTTGTAAGCACCTGCAGGCAGTTCTAGCAGAGCAGAGCATGCGCTGCAGGGCACCAAACACAGGCACGCATCAGCGCCTAAAAACCTCCTCACAACATGGCGAAGAGAGGACCCGGATTCGGTTTGCCTGATTGGTAGGGCTTGTAAGCACCTGTGGGCAACTCTAGCAAGCAGAGCAGAGTGTGTGTCGCGGGGCACCGAAGACAGGCGCGTATCAACGCCAAAAATAAAAAGAAAGGGGGATCTGTGGGGAGCAACTCGGACTAGACTAAGTTACTGGAATTAAGACTTATTCTATGCATCTGCTCTCCCACAATATGGCGCTGGGAGAGGAGGAAACAGCTTCTACGCAGCTGCCTCTTGCCAACTGAGTGATGACCTCCAGGAGCTGATCCTGCTCCTGATTGGAGGAGAGCAGTGTGCTCTGCGTGTGGGTAGCAGAGTTGGGATTGGCGGAAGAGGACTATAAAGGAGGAGAGAGACAACATGCACCAGGAACATCTAAGGGGAACATCTATCTGAAGGAACACCTGTGCAGCCCCCGAGAGAGCCGGCCGGCGGTGTGCCGCTCCCCCGCGGAAGTGGGGAAAAGTGGCAGGGGGAACCGCCCTTCCACGGAGGTGGAAGGGACGGCAGCCAACCCGGGAAGAACCAGCAGCAAACCCGGGGAGGGCCGAGCAGACGAAAGAACAGCACAGGGTCCTGTGTCGTTCCTCCACGAAGACGGGGAGTGACATGTGCTGTGCAAGATTGCAGAATACAGTGCTGTACATTGGCTTTTCAGCGGGATGACTGTATACAGCAAGGGAAATAAGACAAAATGAAACACCTGGCTCTGGCATCAAAGTGGCCTATGTTAAGCCTCGGCTGTATTGAAGGGGTTAAAATCTCCGTGTGCTATTCTGGCACATTGATTAGGTTAAATGCACAAAAAACTGGAGGTTTGAGAAGATAACTTTTAACTTAGTGCTGTTAAAAGCAGAGGATGAAATCCCCATGTGAAAGGTGCTCTTTCTAGGCTAGAAAGATGCAACATCTATCATCAAGGACAAAAGAGTTGAGGTCAAAGTGCTACCAGAGAAGCAAAAGGGCCCTTGTCTTCCCGCAAGAAAGAATTCAGGCGTGAGACAGAGAGCAGCAGAAAGCAAAGCAGCAAGGTTTATTAGGGAAGGGACATCCGTAAGAACGGACGGGCACCTCTCCAGACAGGACCTGAGAGAGTGCGCAGTTTAGTTAGGCTGGGGTTTTTAAGGGATGGGTCTTGCCTTCCTGCCTCTTCTCCTTCCCCTCCTCCTGAACAAAGGACTTGCTGGATGTAAATACAAACAATTCCTTCTGAGTTTTTCCCAGGGAGTTATCAGACAGGGGAAGCCCGGCTGGCGTCACCCCGCCAGAGAGGAAGGATGGTTATCGGGTAGAAGGGGCAGGACCCCCTGGAAGCTCGTCAGGACGGATGAAGTGCAGATACTGGGTTGCACCTGGAAGGTTGTCGGTGGATGCTGGACCTAGATTTCAATTCCTTAGGCCCTTGTCACACACACATAAGCTCATTTCTGACTTCCTACCTAACAAAAAGAATTCTGTACAAACAGCTCTGCTTAGATGAACCCTTAGCTTCTTAATTAATTACCCTTTGCCTTACCACATTTTCAGTTTATTACTCTAGTTTTAATGCGGTATACAGATAAGTGACATCAACTGCTTCTTCAGGACCTCCTTTCTCCAGGAGGGCTTCTGTTAAACTACGACAGTTTAATTTTCGTAAGAGGGTGAAGGTGAGTCTTTCTGCCTCTGTGGTATCATCCTGTTTAGCCTCAGTTTTCTGATCTGTAAATGGGGATAATATCTTCCCAAAGGGTACAGTGAGAAGTATGTGGCTGTGTGCTCTTTTGTTGCTTGGGGAAGACCCCTGAATATGCCAGACATGATCCTTGCCCGCGTGCAGCACCCAGCTGTGCCAAAGCCCTGTCTCCAAGGAAGAAGCAGGAAGAAGAGATCAGAGGAAACCTCATGGAAGTGACTTCTGAGCTGAATTCCAAAGAGTGAATAAAGAGTGTTTCAGACTAATAAAACAGCTGGTGCCTCAGCCCAATAAGAGGAAACACGGTGTGTTCAAGAAACAGAGCAAGTAGGCAGGGCTGGGCACCAGAGCTTGAAGGGTAGGCTCTGAGATGGCTACTACTTTGTTTCCAACAGCTTCTTTCTAAATCTTATAAAGACTCTAGACTCATGAGCCCAACACTTACTTTAATCACTAGCAACAGTAAGAAAAAGGACACGCTGAAAAATCTTATATTTATGTTCTGAAACATTTTGTTCCTAAGGGTTTTAATATTCTAATTGTTTCCTCTGAATTACTACATATTTCATACTTAACTAGCAAGTGAAGCCAAGATTACATAACAGTTCCTGTTGTATTCTTGACCCTTTGGTGTTGCTTTGGAAAACATAGAGCTTAGCATAACTAAGATCAAATTATTGTTTATCTGTTGATGCAATCAATGGTGCAATGAATCAGGGCAGGCTAATATCAACAAAAGCAAATGGAAAAACTGTTCCCTGAGTGCCACTTCTTCTGAAAACGAAAAACAAAGCTACATAAAAGAATGCCAAGAATTCCTTGTTGAACTGTGGGACCATGGGTGAGAGTCAGAGGCTCAGGGCAGAGGTCATGTTAACCAAAGGCAAAGGAAGTAACAGAGCGGTCAGCGTCCCCAGTTTCTAGTTCAGTTACAATAGCACAGTAATATGACAATCAAGCAAGGCATTGTTCTGTTTCTAAAGGAAGCTATTTGAGAATCTGTAGGGAACTACCTGGGAACATGTGCATGAACATGAGCATGAATTGGGAAAACTACCATTCAGAATTTACCATTTGTTAAAATTAAAATCACAGTAGTCTATCCCAGGCTGTATCCTTTAAGATATATGTGTCACTGGGGCCCGGCATTGTGGTGTAACTGTGAGAGCCCCTGCCTGCAGCGCCTGTATCCCATATGGGCACCAATTCCTGTCCTGGCTGCACCACTTCAGATCCAGCTCCCTACTAATGGCCTAGCAAAACCAGTGGAAATGGTCCAAGTCCTTGGGCTCCTGCCACTCATGAGGGAGACCTGGAAGAAGCTCCTTGCTCCTGACTTCAGGATTTATTTATGAATGATCACATTTATAGGTTGTCTAGTGATGGTTGCAAAAACAGATCATGTATGTTTCCCATCAATGGATATGACAGGATGTGGACGTAACAGTAAAATAGTGCAAAGGTGATGGGAAGATACTAAGTCTGACAGTAATCATAGAAAAACACTTCTTCTGTAATTGACTAAACTTTTTAAAACTAATTTGATACAGAATGCATGAGGAAGATTGAGAGGGAGAGGGAAGAAGAGAGAGAACGAGAGCTCCCATTTGCAGGTTCAGTCCCCAAATTCTGGTATGGTCAGAGCTGGGTCAAGGCCAAAGAGAGGAGACAAGAAGTTAATCCAGAACACACGAGACCCCAAATAGTTAAAGCAATCTTTTACAACAAAAACAAAGCCAGAGGCATCACAACACCAGATTTCAAGACATACTGCAGGGCAGAAAACAAAAAACAAAGTGCCTGGCTTAAGTCCTGGCTACTCTGCTTCTGATCTAGCTTCCTGCTAATGTGCATCCTATGAGACAGCAGTCAATAGCTCAAGTACTTGAGTCCCTGCCACCCATGTAGGAGACCTGTATGGAGTTCTAAGTTCCTGGATGTGGCCTGGCCCAGCTCAGGCTGTTGCAGGCATTTGGGGAGTGAACCAGCAGATAGACTATAGAATATCTTTCTCTCTCTCTCTTTCTCTCTTTCTTTCTCTCTTTCTCTCTCTCCCTCTGTCTCTGTGTGTGTCTTTCAGATAAACATTTGAATCCAAACTCATCACTGCACCTAATACTTCATTAATTCCACAAAGACCGACATCTCCTAGGATTGTCGTGAGGATGAAATGAGATAAATACAGACGGTGCTTTGTAGGCCATAAAATTGTTATGATGAGCAAGAGTTTCTCTGCAAGGCCTGCCTCCTTAAGCATTTGTAAGAAGAAAAGGAAACTAATTTCCCAATCAGAAAAGGTATTTTACTTCTACAAATAAAAGCTCTGGAATTCCAACCATCTGAATTGTTATAAGCTGTCATGTTTTCTGAATATTGGGTATATTTTTAAAAGAAGCTCCCACAAGACAGTTTGTAGCAGATGTCAGCCCTACAAGTTAGGACACCTGCCTCCCACATGGGGCACCTGGGTTTGATACTTGGCTCTGGCTCCTGACTAGCATCCAGGTAATGTGGACCACTGGGAGCAGCAGGTGATGGCTCAAGGAGGTGGATTCCTGCCACCCACATGGGAACCTGGACTGAGTTCCCAGCTTCCGGCTTCAGACTTGCCCAGTGCTAGTTGTTCAAGTATTTGGGAAGTGAACAAACACATGAGAATTCTCTCTCTCTCTCTCTCTCTCTCTCACTCTGCCTGTCTCTGTGCCTATCTGTCTCTCTGTCTCTATCTCTCTGTATGTCTATTTCTCTCTGCCTCTCAAACTGAAGAAGAAAATAGTTTGACAAAGCTCTCATTTTTGCACCTAACAAAAAACTCGGCATCTCATGAGATGTGCTTGCTTCATTTGCTGCAAATAACTTCCCTCATAGAGTGCCTGTGGATGTAGACACGGTTTTTCTAAATCAAAATCTAATCTTCACTCCCATCTTACCTGGTAAGCTAAGTAGCGGGTATTAGGGCTATAAAAGAAGCATTTATTGTGCAAATTCTATCTCACCTCTCAGGTTATGGGAACAGATTATCAACTCTAATCCCAGAAGAAGCGCTTTTTCAATCTTATTGTTCACTAAAACTTGGAAATGAGGAAATAGAAAAACTTTTTTTTTTTTTTTTTTTTTTTTTTTGGACAGGCAGAGAGGACAGTGAGAGAAAGAGAGACAGAGAGAAAGGTCTTCCTTTGCCGTTGGTTCACCCTCCAATGGCCGCCGCGGCCAGCGCACCACGCTGATCCGATGGCAGGAGCCAGGTGCTTCTCCTGGTCTCCCATGGGGTGCAGGGCCCAAGCACTTGCACTCCCTGGCCACAGCAGAGAGCTGGCCTGGAAGAGGGGCAACGGGGACAGAATCCGGCGCCCCGACTGGGACTAGAACCCGGTGTGCCGGCGCCGCAAGGCGGAGGATTAGCCTAGTGAGCCGCAGTGCCGGCCAAAAACCTTATTTTAAAAGAAAAGGTTGAAATATTAAAATAAGTATCTAGGCCGGCGCCATGGCTCAATAGGCTAATCCTCCACTTTGCGGCGCCGGCACACCGGGTTCTAGTCCCGGTTGGGGCGCCGGATTCTATCCCGGTTGCCCCTCTTCCAGGCCAGCTCTCTGCTATGGCCAGGGAGTGCAGTGGAGGATGGCCCAGGTGCTTGGGCCCTGCACCCCATGGGAGACCAGGAAAAGCACCTGGATCCTGGCTCCTGCCATCGGATCAGCGCGGTGCGCCGGCTGCAGCGGCGGCCATTGGAGGGTGAACCAGCGGCAAAGGAAGACCTTTCTCTCTGTCTCTCTCTCACTGTCCACTCTGCCTGTCAAAAAAAAAAAAAAAAAAAGATAAAAAAAAATAAGTATCTATACATTTATATATTTATAAACATACATATGCTGTGTATCAAGTTGCTTGTCAATGCATACAAGCCCATACACTTACTTAAATGGGAAGAAACACTGGAGAGAGTACACAGGAATCTATTATTAAACTGTCAGCCCACATTTTTGCTATGGTGTCTTTATTTTCTTCCCTTCATATTTTTTTTAAGCTGTCAATAGAGGACAGGGAGACCTGGCATCCCTGGTTCACTCTCCAAATGCCATGATGTCCAGGACTGGATGGGACAGAAGCTGGGAGCCCAGAATGCAATCCAAGTCTCCCATGTGGGTAGCACGAACCAAATTACTTGAGTCATCACTGCTGCCTCTCAGGGTCTGAATTAGCAGCAAGCTGGTATCAGCATCTGGAGACACATATTGAACCCAGGTATCATGCCCTGGAACATAATCATGGGCATCTTAAATTAGGCCAAATGCCTGCTCCTGCTGTATCTTACGTCCCTATCATTCATTGAACACTAATTTGCGTCCTGCTATAACAAAGTTGTTCCAGGTTCAACTAACTGTTTCTGCCCCAGCTTTGAAATCAAGCATTTCTTCAAGGAGTCCTGATTCAGTTGAGTGCAGGATGGTGTTTAGTGACCAACTTCTAGATACTAGAAGTGCTCATTGCTACTAGAGTATCATTACAGTTGAAGCCCTTTCAGTAGACAGGAATTAAATCTATCTGCATAACTGTATATTTCTGATCCTGTATGAATATCTATATTTAAATCATGGGTTTGAAGTGATATCTCCAACTGAAGTTCATTCTAGGCTTCCTCTTTTTATTTTATTTTTAAAAGATTTATTTATTTGGAAGGCAGAGTTTCAGAGAGAAAGAGAGAGACAGAGAGAAAGAGATCTTCCATGGGGCCAGCGGTTTGGCGTAGCAGGTAAAGCCCCAGCCTGCAGTGCAGCATCCCATAAGGGCACTGAGTTTGAGTCCCAGGTGCTCCACTTCCAGTCCAGCTCTCTGCTATGACCTGGGAAAGCAGTAGAAGATGGCCAAGTCCTTGGGCCCCTGCACCCGTGTGGGAGACCCAGAAGAAGCTCCTGGCTTCCGGTCGGTACAGCTCCAGCCATTGCAACCATCTAGGAATCAGCGGATGGAAGACTTCTCTCTCTGCCTCTGTCTCTCTTTAACTCTGCCTTCAAATAAATAAATAAAAATTAAAAAAAAAAAAAGAAGAAGGAAGGAAGAGCTCTTCCATCTGATTGTTCACTTCCCAAAGGGCCACAACAGCTGAGGCCGGGCCAGGTTGAAGCCAGGAAACTAGAACTCCATCTGGGTCTCATACTTGAGTGGCAGGGGCCCAAGCACTCAGGTTATCCTCTTCTGCTTTCCCAGGCTCATTTGCAGGGAACTGGATCAGAAATGGAGCAGCTGGGACACAAACTGGCGCACCTGTGGGATTCCAGCATTGCAGGCAGCACTGTAACTCCCTGCTCCACAACACCAGCCATGACCTCCTTCTTTTCGTATTGGGGTTCCCTTCTCTTACTGTGCTCCCACTAACCTAAATATATTTATCTATTTATTTTTTACTGACCCAACAGAAAGCAGTTTATTCAAAATACAATATTGGTTTTAATTATGCATGCTAATATTTTTATATAATGTATACTTTTATATATTTTTTAAACTTCTGTATCTAACTTCATTTTAATAGAAAACTTTTATTTAATAAATATAAATTTCCAAAGTACAACTTTTGGATTATAGAGGTTCTTCCCCCCCATAACTACCCTCCCACCCGCAAACCATCCCACCTCCTACTCCCTCTCCCATCCCATTCTTCATTAAGATTTATTTTTAATTATCTTTATATACAGAAGATCAACTTGATACTGAGTAAAGATTTCAACAGTATGCACCCACACAGAAACATAAGGTAAAAAGTACTGTTTGAAGACTATTTTTACCATTAATTCACATAGTACAACACATTAAGGACAGAGATCCTACATGGGGAGTAAGTGCACAGTGACTCCCATTGTTGATTTAACATTTGACACTCTTGTTTATGACATCAATAATCACCCGAGTCTCTTGTCATGAGCTGCCAAGGCTTTGGAAGCCTCTTGAGTTCACCAACTCTGATCATATTTAGACAAGGTCATAGTCAAAGTGGAAGTTCTCTCCTCCCTTCAGAGGAAGGTACCTCCTTCTTTGATGGCCCCTTCTTTCCATAATGTAAATATATTTAATGATCACTTAATCTGTAATACACAAAAACTGGTTTCAGAATTTCCGGTCCATATCTCTGTGAGATACAAGACTGATAATATGAGTTAAATATTGTTTAGGGGTCTTTGTGTCAGAGAGTATACAGTCAAAATACTGTGTTCAGACATCATCTGGAATGAAAATGTATGTTTACAAAAAACTTATACATAGGGTTTACAGCAGCATTAATAATAACCAATAAATACATACAACCCAAACATTCATCTACTGATGAATGAGGAAACAGAATGTAAGTATACAATGGATTTTTTATTCCTATAAAAAAGAACTAATAAAACACATGCCATAAAACATATGAGTCTCAAAACCATTATGCTAAATTGAAGCCTGTCACAAAAGATCACATATTTTATTATTCCATTTATCTGAAATGTTCTGAACAGGTGAATCTCCAGACACAGACAATAGAGTAGTGGTTGCCTAGGGGCTGAGTGCTAATGGGTACACCATCTTGTGTTACAGAATGATGAAGAACGTTTATAATAGGTTGTGCCAACAGCACCCAGCTCTGTGAATATACCAAAATTATTGAATTCCATACCTGAGGTAAATTTTATAATTAATTTATTTTATAAAAAGGCACTTGAAAAAAGCTAATGGGTTTTTTTTTTTTCCTTCAGACCAGGGTGCTTAGTATTCATTTGGGAAACATTTAGGCATTTTTGTGGTTTTACATTTTTAGATTTTCCCCCAGTTTGTCATTTTATGTAGAGTATTATTTTATGTTAAATTTTTACATGGTTCCAGAACTTGAAACTATATAAATAGTACATTAAAATTGCATCACTCAAAAATTAATTCATTAATTAAATTTTAAAAGGACAGAAACAACATTTGAAGGGACACAAACAAGGGCTGTCCACCAGGAGAGAGTCCAAGCCTTATCACATTTTGTCATATGTACCCTTCTGGTTATCTCAAAATTACTTTGTCATTTCCCATGTTCATCCTCTTCTCTCAGTCCCTCTTTTATTTTGTGTATCTTCAATTACTCCCCCGCCCCTTGTGTTCATCCGGCAAACTGTTATCTTCAATTTAGATCTGCCTCAATTGGAAATATCGGATGGAGTTCTGAATCCATCCTTTCCAGGAAATTCTTGCAGAAGCCAATGGAATAGCAGTTCTAACAGTTCCCATTAGATGCTATTTAGAGGCTTCTCTTCAAAAGAAACCTAATTTCAAAACTGGTACACATGTAGCATCTTTCCAGGAAACAGAAGCCTTTCAACTTCTATTCAACAAATCAGGTAACATGAATAAAGAATAATTTCTTTAAAAAAAATGCATCACTCCACTCTCCTCCCTTAAATCAAAGAGGACAAATCCCACTAGATTCTGACTTATGCTTCCTAAGTTTCTTGTTGCAAAAAATAAAGATACCTATGTATGCTCTTATTTACCCTTCCTTTCTAAAACGTAATATATCCTGGAAATCACTTCATAGAGATCTTCCTCGGACCATGTTACAGCTACACTGTCCTCCACTCTATGGCTGTCACCATAGCTTATTTAGCATTGTCATATATGACAGTGTGTGGGTTGGAAACCTTACACTGCTATATATTCTGCTTTCATATTCTGGAGGTATATCTTCAGGGTAGAGTCCTAGGAGAGGGACTATTGGATCCACGGTAAATTCAGGCGTTTAGATTTTGTTAGATAGTGCCACATTTCTCCAGTCTGCACACGATGTGCTGTCAGACTTTCTCGATGAATCTGATAACATTTTATATGCAGACTGGGGAAACAGGGCAGGATTGGAATATACTCCCAGAATCAGAAAAGGATTCAGAGTCAAGGGATCATACAGGGAAGGCTCCAGGAATAGAAACCACTCTTCCAGCACAGGAGGGAAGTCACAGACAAATGGGACTATCCTATAAAACACAGCCTGAGTGTCCTTTGAAACCTAGAGTGCACAGACAGCATGTTGTCCCTTTGTCTCTCTCATTCCGATCTTCCAACAGCAAGCCTGCCATTCCCCACTGTTCTCACCATGGCTCTGTGGGACCACGTTGGTGTCTCACTGAGGGTCCCATTACCTTGCATGTATTTGCTTTCCTTACTTTCCCAGTGTTGCTGATGTGGTAGGCAGAATAATCCCTGCTCATCCCCACCCCCAGAGATAGCCACATCTGAGTTCCCTGGGCCTGGCCAGCACCACCTTAGTCCACGTGATCACGGCAGGGCTGTGCTGGGGCTGCCCCATGCAACACGGGAGGTTTGTGTTCAGGGAAGACACACATTAGCTTGAAGCTGCAGCAATTGGCAAATGCTACCAGTCAGGACTTCTCCTTGCCTGCAGGGTCAGATATTTTTGAATTAAGACCTATCAGCAAGCAAGACGACTTTTTGTGCCTCCTGGGGGTACACACCAAGAAGCGCACATCCCTTTTGTGGTCTGCTCCCTAAAATACACAATGGCCATCTAGTGAGAAAGCAGGGGGAAAAAACTAAATTGAAAGCCATCCTGCAAAATTCCTGGTTTGCACGGAGAGAAAAAGCAGGGTCACGAAACACAAAAACCAATGTGACATTTCAGATTCAAGGAGGCTAACGAGACCCAACCACTAAAGGCACTATGTGATCCAGACTGGATTCTAGACCAGGGGCAATAGATACATGCGATACATACATTGATAAATATCATACATATATGTAGCTGCATGTATACATATATATATATATATTGCTGAGGACATTGTTGGGAAAACTGATGAACTGGGAATAAAATCTTCAATTTGAGTGGCAGCATGGCATCAGTTAATTTCCTAATTTTGATCATTTGACTATGGGTCTATAAGAGAATGCCCCATATAGAGATAGTGGCATACCAGGAAAGAAGGAGGGAGGGAGAGAGGAGGCAAGGAAAAACAACTAACAAGGGGGAATCTGGGTGCCGGATATGTTTTTCTTCTCACTACCGTCAATGCTTTGCTTTGGGTTGAGACAAAGTTCTCTACCAGTGTTTTGGGTAACTTTCTGCAAGTCTGAAATTAATTAGAAATTAAGTCTGACGGAAAGAAAAACACGAACACAGCCTTCCCCGACCTCTTCCCGAGACCTATGTCGTCGCAAACCAGAGCGAGGCCGTGGGCAGGAACTTCTCAGGGGAGCTGCAGAACCAACACCGGGGCGGGGTCCCACACGCATGCGCAGGAGCCACGAGGCCCCAATACTACCGCGCCTCCCCGCGCCAGGCTGCCCCCCTCGGATTGGCTGTGGGCGCGGTGACGCAATAGCCTTGTCCATAGGAGGTTCATTCATACATACAGAAGTATACCGAGATGGCTGCACACCCGTAAGGAGGGATCGATGGACGGGGAAGAGAGGGGAGGGAAAGAGAGGGGAGGGGAGGGGAGCGGAGGGGAGGGGAGGAAGGAAGGGAAGGAGAGGAGGGGAGGGGAAGGGAGGAGAGGGGAAGGGAGGAGAGGGGAGGGGGAGGGGAAGGGAAGGAGAGGAGAAGGGGAGGGGAAGGGAAGGAGAGGAAGGGAGAGGAAGGGAGGAGAGGAGAAGGGGAGGGGAAGGGGAGGGAGAGGAAGGGGAGAGAAGGAGAGGGGAGGGAAGGAGAGGGGAGGGGAGGGGAGGGGAGGGAAAAAAATTAAACTGGGATCTGTGTGCCAGATTTTTTTTCTTACGACCTTCAATATTTGTTTCGGTCTTAGACATGAAGTTCCTCGTACTGTTTTGGGTAATTTTCTCTCAGTCTGAAATTAAAAATACAACAAGTGACCACCACCTGTCCTCGACTGCCATCCCGAGGTCCACGTGGCTGCAGAGCGGAGGGAGGCTGCACGCAGGAACTTCCCAGGCGGCGAGGTCGAGGTCGGCGCCAACGCCATGGTAGCGTCGGGGACACTCACCTCAGGAACCCTGAGCTGCTCAGCGCGGGAAGCGGGCGCGAGCTCTCTGCGCCTGCCACAGCGCCTGCCCCTTGGTTACTTTCTAAATGCTGCCGTGCAGGCCTGGAGTCTGTGGCCCACTACTGCTACTGGTGAGTTTCAAGCTGGGTCAGTTGGAACCTTGGCCGGTACCAGTTGGCCACTCCCCCTAAGGGACGTGTTTCTGGGCTTTTCTATCGCCTTAGATGGAAATTGCACAGCAACGTGTCCTGCCCTTGGACCATCTGTTCTGGCCTACAAGGATGAGAACGCCAGGAGAGGGCAGCATGTGTTGGGGTACTGCAATGGTGTTGTGCTGTTGACACCTACCGGGGTACTCAGATAAAGACACTGCATTTGAATTTTGAATCAAAAATAGTGGGTTGCCTGGATAATTCACTGCTGCTAAACGCGCTTTGTTTATGGTTTCTCTTAGAATCTTCATCCTGGATAGACAAGGAAGATTATATCCATTGTCCAGCCTGGCCCCAGACACACTGTGTATCTGAATGACTTTAAAATGCCCTGCACAATTCTGCAACAATTGATCGTTCTCCCATTACCTGTAGGTCTGGAAGTATTTTAGCCTGTGGTTCGATTGCCATCATTTTTTAAAATGACACTTTGTAAATTAAATTCTGTGTTCTTAATGTCCTAAGGACCTCTCAGCAGTGAAAGAGTAAGAACATTCTGGTATGTGTCAATATTTACTCTGTATTCGTAGACTCTGATTATCATTTCCTTTCCTGCATATTTTTTTCTTATATCTCCCTACCAAAGGGAAGAAAAACCCTGTCATGAAAAACATGAAGGAAAGACTGTTGTTTATCTCAATGGGACAGACAGGCACACCTACCAAGCAAAGACAAAAGAGCACAAAATCAGCAGCATATTGGGAGAGTGTGAATTGATCCTTTTTAATGAGTCACAGCAATGATATGGATCTAGTTTTACTTGAGATGATTGTCCTCAGGTATCCAGTGGTCAGCAGATGAGGATGAAAGCCAATTATCCTAACTGATCAGAAAATGCAGAAACTCCCTCTTTGTCTCTGTAGGTAAGTACATATAAGCCTGGACTGGACACAGAAATGGTAATACCACAATAGGATTCAAATGTGTCCTCTCATTGACTTTTTCAGATAATTGTAGCTAATTTCCACTAAGCAGGAGATGATCTTGAGAGTAGTTCCTAGTACATGGGAAGTCCCTGACAAACATTAGCTGTTATTATTGGAAGCATCAAGCTTTGGTCCGTTTTATCCATTTCACTGGAGGTGTCTCTGAAATCATCAGCTCCCAGCCAACCCAGTGGAACTGACTGCACGGCCTTCAGCATGTCCGTGACGACAGGATGCGCAGTGGCGGCAGCAGGTGTTACCCGGAAATCTGTTAAGGACTCTCACACAGATGTCTCTGTCCTGTAAGGAACCCCAACCATTAAGCACGTCTGTTTGCTGTTTACAGATTTCTCTCTCTCTCTCTTCCATTACAAATGAACATTTCTGCTTCTAATCTCCTGTGGCATCAGAAGCCAGATACCCAGGCTTGACAAGCGCGAGGCACCCAGGGTAAAGCTCTGGGTGCAGCCCTCTGCTACCTGGACACCTGGGAACAGGAACTTGTTGTGCTCATTCTGACTGCCCAGTGACCCTCCTGGCTGGCCTCGTGACATGTTCCAGATGTTGAGGTGGTTTGCTAGGTAAGCTCTGGATGAAAGAACTGGCACTGGAATTAGATCTGGAATCTCAGCCTCCTAATTCTCTCCGCACCCATACTTGGTATGTTGACATTTTCAAGGAGTACTACATGCTTGTGGACTTAAAGGGGCAGCACACACAAAGTCTAAGCACTAATGTTACATTTTAAAACTTGAGCTGCTTCTTTCTTGAGACGCTTAAGCTGGCCTGAGCATTACTGTTATATACTGCAGCCATGCTTCCTTCCATGTGTTTTCTCAGTAAACTATTAAAAATATTTAGGTCAGCCTTACATAAGTTTGTGAATATAATTCAAAAAAAAAATCTTCCAAACAGGTCTAAGTCATGTTTCCCTTAAGTGTCAACTTCCTAAGTGTCGTGGCACATCAACAATGATCAAGAGTGTACCTCCGTGGCGGCACAGTGGGTGAAGATGTCACTGGGATACTCACAGAGTGCAGGCTGTAGTCCGAGGTATTCAGCTCTGATACAGTTCCCTGCTAATGCATCCTAAGAGCCGACAGACGATGGCTGAAGTGCTTGGTCCTTTACCACCTACCTGGGAGATCCAGAGGGAGTTCTGAGCTTCTGACTTTGGCCTGATGCAGACCTGGTTGTTCTACCTATTTGGGGAGTGAACCAGTCGATGAAAGATCTCCTTCCCCTATCTCTGTCTCTCTGCCTCTCTCTCTCTCTCTCTCTCTCTCTCTCTCTTTCCCTGTCTGTGTCTGTCTATCTGTCTAGAAACTCCCTCTTTGTCTCTGTAGGTAAGTACATATAAGCCTTTCAAGTTGATTAAATTAGTTTTTTTTTAAGATTTACTTATTTAAGAGAATTAACAAAGAGAGAGAAGGAGGCAGAGAGAGAGAGAGAGAGAGAGAGAGAGAGAGAGGTCTTCCATCTGCTGGTTCACTCCCCAAATGGCTGCAATGGGCAGAGCTGGGCCGATCCAAAGCCAGGAGCCAGGAGCTTCTTCCGGGTCTCCCATGTGGGCACAGGGGCCCAAGCACTTGGGCCATCTTCTACTGCTATCCCAGGTCATTGCAGAGAGTTGGATCGGAATTGGAGCAGTCGGGACTTGAAGCAACGCCCATATGGGATGCCGGCACTGCAGGCTTTACTCACTATGCCACAGCGCCTGCCCCGATGAACATAAATTGAAAACATATTTTAGGGAGCAGTATTGTGGCACAGCAGATTAAGCCACCACTTGAAATACTGGCATCCTTTATCACAGTGCTGTTCAAGTCCTGTCTGCTCAGCTTCTGATTCAGCTCCCTGCTAATGCACCCAGGAAGGCAGCAGATATTAGCCCAAGTGCTTGGGCCATTGCCACCCATGTGAGATACCAGGGTGACATTCCTGGCTTCAGTCTGGCTCAGCCCTGTCTATTGCAGCCATTTGGGGAGTGAACTAGCAGATGTAAGATCTCCATCCTGTCTCCCACTCTCATCATCGTTTTCAAATAAATAGAAAAACCAAGATCCAGGGACTCCACCCTGATTTCCCACATGGTTGGCAGGGGCCTAAGTACTTGAGCCATCTTCTGCTGCCTTCTCAGGCCCATTAACAGGGGGCTAGACAGGAAGCAGAGCAGCCAAGACTTGAACCAACGGTCCAATATGGGGATGCCAGCGTTGCAAGTTGTGGCTTAACCTGCTATACCACAATGCCAGCCCCTCCATTAAAAAAAAAACTTTTTTTTGAAAAAAGGACAAGCTTTTAGGAACAGGCATTGGGCACAGCAGTTAAAACACTGCTTGCAGGGCTGGCACTGTGACGCAGCAGGCTAAGCCGCTGCCTACAGTGCCGGCATCCCATATGGGCACTGGTTCAAGTCCCGACTGCTCCACTTCCGGTCCAGCTGTCTGCTGTGGTTTGGGAAAGTAGAAGATGACCCAAGTCCTTGGGCCCCTGCATCCACATGGGAGGCCTGGAAGAAGCTCCTGGCTTCGGATTGGCACAGCTCTGGCTGTTGCCGCCAATTGGGGAGGGAACCAGCGGATGGAAGACCTCTCTCTCTCTCTGCTTCTCCTTCTCTGTGTAATTCTGACTTTCAAATAAATAAATAAAAAATTTTTTTATTTTTTTGACAGGCAGAGTGGACAGTGAGAGAGAGAGAGACGGAGAGAAAGGTCTTCCTTTGCCATTGGTTCACCCTCCAATGGCCGCCGCGGCCGGCACGCTGCGGCCGGCGCACCGCGCTGATCCGATGGCAGGAGCCAGGTGCTTCTCCTGGTCTCCCATGGGGTGCAGGGCCTAAGCACTTGGGCCATCCTCCACTGCCTTCCCGGGCCACAGCAGAGAGCTGGCCTGGAAGAGGGGCAACCGGGACAGAATCCGGCGCCCCGACTGGGACTAGAACCCAGTGTGCCGGCCCCGCAAGGTGGAGGATTAGCCTAGTGAGCTGCGGCAAAAAGATTTACTAAAAAAAAAAAAAAAAAAGACACTGCTTGGGACACCTGCATGCCACATCCAAGACCTGGGTTTGAATCCCGACTCTGGTTCTTTTTCCCGTTTCCTGCTAATGCACGCCCTGAAAGGTGGCAGGTGATGGCTGAATATTTGGTTCCCTGACACCCATGTGGGAGACCTAAATCGAGTTCTGGGCTCCTGCCCTCAACCTGGCCCACCCCAGGCTGTTGCAGGCATTTGAGGAATGAACCAGCAGATGGAAGATTTCTGTCTCTCTCTGTTTCTGTTCCAGACTGTCTACTTCAAATAAATAAATGAAAATTTGAAAAAGAACCAAATTTACTTTAAAATAATATTCTGTTTAGAAGTTTCATACTGGTAATTACACTCATATAAATGGAAGAAAATAATATAACAGTGATTTATGTATCTTCCTTAGCCTTTTTAACAAGAAAAGCAATTAAAGGACCTGATGCTACTTAAATAGATCACAATAACACAGAGATTAATCACTGTGCCTGTTGTATATTAAATCATTTTCCCAGAGCCATTTAGGATGATTGAAGTAGAAAGATAAAAGGGTTTCCAGTGCAATTCAATTATATGCAAATGACAAAGAAGTTAGATGGAGCACAGTAAATATTCTGACTTTTATCTCTATTGGAAACAAAACTTAAGTAGAACAAAACCTTGAATTGATCAAGGGAAAACAGCTACATTTATACTAGAGAATAAGTAATGACAAAATCTGGACATATATCATGGAACAGTTTGTTTATTCATTGTGGTTTTAATCCTCATACAGGTTAGAGTGTTCTGTGCAGGTAATTTACCAAACATTTTATATTAAGTAGTTTCCATCATTATAAATATGATCCATTTATATGGTTCAAAACTATCATCACTGTTAAATACATCATCATGTATTTAAAATCTGATGGTTTATGTGCTTTGTCCTTTTACACATAACATTCATGTTTACATTTGTGTGTGTTAATACTTCCTATTATAACATTTTACAGAGAGGCAGTTTTTGTTCTGTTTACACCTTTTGGGTTGTTCAGCTTTTCCTCATAAACAGTGCAGCACCAAATGCAGCTGAGGCCCTTCACAGTGGTTTGCCATTCAGGTACTCAGGCAGGCAATGGTGTCCCACTAAGAATTACAAACTTCAAGCATTTAAACCTAACAACCCTTAAAAGAGGAAGGTGTCTGGAGCAGTGGTTAAGATACCGCAAAGGATGCCTGCAGTCTGCCTCCCATCCCAGCTTCCTGCTACTGTGTCCCCTGGAAGACAGCAAGTGACGGCTCAAAGTACTTGGGTCTCTCCCCAACACAGGAGATACCCGGACTGTGTTCTAAGCTTCAGGCTTCAGCCTGGCACAGCCCCACCTGCTGCAGGCATTTGGGGAGTGAAGGAACAGAAAAATCTCTCTCTGCCTTTCAAATGAAAAGATAAAAAAAAAGTTTTTAAGACAAAATATTTAAAACAAATTAAGAGTATGCTAATTCCTACATGTTTGAAGAGATGTGAGTATGGAAAATTTATGGGTCTAGTGTGACATAAAGGTTTATTAGTGGGAAGCAAATTAAATAAATAAAGTTTGCGGCCGGTGCTGCGGCTCACTAGGCTAATCCTCTGCCTGCAGCACCGGCACACTGGGTTCTAGTTCCGGTTGGGGCGCCGGATTCTGTCCCGGTTGCCCCTCTTCCAGGCCAGCTCTCTGCTGTGGCCAGGGAGTTCAGTGGAGGATGGCCCAAGTGCTTGGGACCTGCACCCGCATGGAGACCAGGAGAAACACCTGGCTCCTGGCTTCAGATCAGCGCTCACAGCCCACCGGCCGCAGAGGCCATTGTGGGGTGAACCAATGGAAAAAAGGAAGACCTTTCTCTCTGTCTCTCTCTCTGTCCACTCTGCCTGTCAAAATAAATAAATAAAGTTTGCATGGGATATATGGCTACTAAAGCATTTGGATTGGTCTTTTTAAAGGTTTTTTTTAGTGGTGTCTTTGATAAAGCTATTGCGTCTACAGCCATATCACCCTGAATGCACCTGATCTTGTCTGATAAAGCTATTGCTATAGCATTAGTAATTCTCTAGGGCCTGGGTAGAGACCGGAAGTACTAGGCAGGGCAGCAGAATCCTTACTCTATTTTATGTGATATGCACTCTAAATCTTACACTATGGTGAGGGAGTAATTTTTTTTTTTAATTTCTTTATTTATTGGGGAGTGAAGTGAAAGAATTAGAGAGAGAGAGAGAGAGAAACTTCCATCTGCTCATTCACTCCCCATAGTGGCCACAACGGCCAGTGCCAGGCCAAGCTGAAGCCAAGAGCCAGTAGCTTCATCTGGGTCTCCCACATGGGTGCAGGGGCACAAGCACTTGGGCCAATTTCTACTGCTTTCCCAAGCGCATTAGCAGGGAGCTGGATCAGAAGTGGAGCAGCTGAGACTTGAACTGGTGCCCATGTGAGATGCCCGTGCTACGGAAGTCTGTAAAGTCTGTTCCAGGACACAGGAAATCAGCAGATAGATATGGTGCAGCTGATACTGACCCCAGATTCTTTGGCTCAGTTGCAAATAGATTTGGCAATAGGTCAAGGTGCTACCCAGACAGGGTTTACTGGGGGCTATGCTTGAACACAAGGGAGACAGACTGGCTCCCCAGTGGGACCTAAACAGGTGCATTTATTAGGTTGGGGAGGTGTGGTGGTTCTCTTTTGGGGCCTGGGTCACACTTCTGGCTTGTCTTGCTTGGCACATGACACTGGGGTTTGCAAATGGCTCTATGTTCTGCCCAGGTGCTGTTGTTTATTTCGCAAACGACACTTCAAAATGGCAGTGTTGCTCACTACTGCCACTCCAGGCAGGTCAAACGTCAGTCACATTGGGCTGTCCTGGGCACACACGCAGGTTGGGCAAGTCCCTAAAAGAGCAGTAGGAGGTCATTTGCAGTTAGGGTCCGGACTGTCCTTGCTCCTGAACTGGAGCTGGATCCATAGTCAGGTCACGTGGGGCTGGTTTCAGTGAGCTCTGTTCAGTCGTTTCTCCTAGGAGTGCATACCCATGACCCTAATGCAGTCAGATGTCTTTTGTTAGCAGACGCAGGAGTCCAGTCACTGGGGTGCCACCACTAATCAGCCTCAAGCAGGAGTCTCTCAGACAAAAGCTTTATTGTGACAAGGAGGCAGTGGGTTCAGTTCCCTAAAGAAACTACCTCCCTGGAAATCAGTTGACTGGGGCATTGATAGAAAGGGTTAGGGGCGTGTCCAGGATGCAGAGAACAGAGAGTAGGAGGCCCTTGCTGCTCAGCAACATACATCTCCATATATTTTATGTCCTAAATCCATGGCTCAGCACCGGTTTCTTGCAGCTTTCCTTATCTGTGCTGACCTGAGCCCCTCTGAGTGTAACGGTGCAAGATAAGCAGTGCAGGAACATCTGAAACCCAGCTCAGAGGAGGGGGCTGTTTCAGATTCCAGTGCCTCCCCTTGCCTACAGCCTGCACTCTTAATTACAGTTTCTATGCTCTTTCCTCTGTACCCATCAGTGACGGCCCTGTGCCCCGTGTCCCAGAAAACAGGCTTGTCACAGATTAACACACTTTCAGCACCTGTATCCACCAGGGCGAGTCTTTTCTTTACTACTTTAGGGACCTTACTTTTCCTCACTTCTGGGTGGCCTCTGGTCACCCATGTCGCCGGTGTTCCAGGATGACACTGGCCACACCCCTAGTCTGTGGGTGTCACAGGTCCCACCTGTGTATTCAGTGATTCTGGACGGGGGCGGGAGAGCATCATAGGAGCAAACTATTCCTCCTACTGAAGATCCTTCCAGAAGGCCACTAGCCCAGCTCGGGGCTGTTGATCTGTCTTTGCCCTGGAGACACCTGCACCGAGACCTTGTCACGTCTGTGTCTAGTCCTCCGACCACCCTTTGTTTCCGTTTCGGGTATTCTCTGTTTCTGACTTAAGAACAAGCCGCCTCATTCAGTCTCCCCTGAGTCTGCAATGGCCTTGGGACATCCTGGATGCTTTGACCAACAATGAGACTGAGGTGGGAGAAAAGAGGTGTAGACGGCTGGGAGGGAGCCAGCTTGTCACTCCTACAGTGAAATGACCCTGTGAGTCCTGGAATGCTGGGGCCTTTTAAAGAGCCTGTCCCATGTCTGGATTCCCCAGGATCTCCCGAGCTTCCTCTGCACTCTTCCACTATGAGAATATGAGTTTGAGATGCATTATCTGAAGGTGCACAGATAATTGTTTGCTATAAATTTTATTAAATGCTGATTTTAAAAAATTGTCTTTTTTTTTTTTTGACAGGCAGAGTGGACAGTGAGAGAGAGAGACAGAGAGAAAGGTCTTCCTTTTGCCATTGATTCACCCTCCAATGGCCACCGCGGCTGGCGCGCTGCGGCCGGCGCACCGCGCTGATCCGATGGCAGGAGCCAGGTGCTTCTCCTGGTCTCCCATGGGGTGCAGGGCTCAAGCACTTGGGCCATCCTCCACTGCCTTCCCGGGCCACAGCAGAGAGCTGGCCTGGAAGAGGGGCAACCGGGACAGAATCTGGTGCCCCGACCGGGACTAGAACCCGGTGTGCCGGCGCCGCAAGGCGGAGGATTAGCTTAGTGAGCCGCGGCACCGGCAAAATTAAGTCTTAAAAGAGCACACAATAAAACTTTTCCCAACTTTTAAAATGATTTTCCCATCTAGTTAGTTTATATTCAACATGAGTTACATGTTCATATAAAAAAATTTTTCCTCAGCTGACCTTAAGATAAATCTTTTAAATTTTCAGACAAAATGATTCAAAGAGAAAGAAGTAAGTTGATTTCATAAAATAAAAAAAAGACAATTACAAAAGATGCTAATTCTATAAATATTTTTCTTTCCTAGCATTTGGGGGACTGGTGTAGCACAATATGCTGTGGCATAGTAGGTAAAGCCTCCACCTATAGTGCTGGCATCCCATATGGGCCCTTGTTTGAGTCCTGGCTGCTCCTTTCCGATCCAGCTCTCTGCTATGGCCTGGGAAAGCAGCAGAAGATGGCCCAAGTCCTTGGGCCCCTGCACCCGCGTGGGAGACCTGGAGGAAGCTCCTGGCTCCTGGCTTCAGAACGGCACAGCTCCAGCTGTTGCAGCCACTTGGGGAGTGAACCATCGGATGGAAGACCTTTCTCCCGCCCCCCACCCCCCCCACCGTGTAACTCTGACTTTCAAGTAAATAAATAAATCTTAAAAAAAAAAAAAGATGCTGGCAGCCTACCTCAGAGCACTGGCTTCAGCCATGGTTACACTCTTTTCCATCAAGTTCCCTGCTAATGCTCCTGGGAAGGCAGTGGAAGATGCCTCAAGTGCTTGGGCCCCTGCCACCTACATGGGAGACCAGAATGGAGTTCCTGGCTCCTGGCTTTGGCCTGGCCCAGACTCGACTGTTGTGGCTACTTGGGAGTAAACCAGCACATGGAAGATCTCATTCTCATTCTCTCTCTCTCCATCTCCCCCCACCACATATGCCTTTCAAATATATGAAAGTAAACACTTCTAAAAAATTTTATTTGAGGGGACCGGCACTGTGGCATAGCAGATAAAGCTGCCACCTGCAGTGCCAGCATCCCATATGGGCACCGGTTCGAGTACTGGATGCTCCACTTCTGATCCAGCTCCCTGCTAATGTGCCTGGGAAAGCAGCAGAAGATGGCCCAAGTACTTGGGCCCCTGAATCCACGTGGGAGACCCAGAATAAACTCCAGGCTCCTGGCTTTGGATCAGCTCAGCTCCTGTTATTGTGGCCATTTGGGGAGTGAACCAGCAGATAGAAGACCTCTCTACCCCTCTCTCTGTCTCTGCCTCTCTGTAACTCTGCCTTTCAAATAAATAAATAAATCTTTACAAAATTATTTGAAACCAAAGAGATACAGAGAAGGTTCCCATCCTGCTAGTTCAATCTCCAAATGGCTGCAATGGCTGAAGCTGGGCCAAGACAAAACCCAAGAGCCAGGATTGCCATCCGGGTCTCCCACCTGGGTGGCAAGAACCCAACTACCTGATCCATTACTGCTGCCACTCAGAGTCTGCATTAGCAGGAAGCTGGAGCCAGGAACTGAACCTAGGTACACATTTTTTTTTTTTTTTTGACAGGCAGAGTGGACAGTGAGAGAGAGAGACAGAGAGAAAGGTCTTCCTTTACCATTGGTTCACCCTCCAATGGCCGCTGCGGCCGCTGCTCCATGGCCGGCACACCGCGCTGATCTGAACAGAATCCAGCGCCCTGACTGGGACTAGAACCTGGTGTGCCAGTGCTGCAGGCGGAGAATTAGCCTAGTGAGCCGCGGCGCCGGCTCCTAGGTACTCTTGATAGAGGATCCAGGCATCTTAACTATTAGGCATAACACCCACTCCTGTGCCACTAGTTTGTAACTGAGGTAAAGTAGAAAGTTCAACTAGTCTAAGAACACTTAATGTACTCCATACGCCGGTTCAAGTCCCGGCTGCTCCACTTCCCATCCAGCTCTCTGCTATGGCCTGCGAAAGCGAGTAGAAGATGGCCCAAGTCTTTGGGCCCCTGCACCCACGTGGGAGACCTGGAGGAAGCTCCTGGCTCCTGGCTTCGGATCAGTGTAGCTCCGGCCGTTGCAGCCAATTTGGGTGTGAATCAGCAGATGGAAGACCTCTCTCTCTCCCTCTCCTCTCTCTGTGTAACTCTTTCAAATAAATAAATAAATCTCTTAAAAAATGCACCCTATAAACTGAATCAAAGATATTTATTTAGTCTTCTGCAAATGCAACTAATTTCCATTTAGACTTATTATAATTATTAAGATCAAAAAAACAAGTGAACTGAAAACACAGGTGGTACCTGGGAACATTCTGACACTCAGGCACATGGCCTGAGAGTAGGGACTGAGTAGGGACTGAGCCCGGCTGGCCTGCAGGCCCTGGCCCTACACACCTTCTTCAGGAAGGCCCTGCAGAACCTGACACTTTGCCATAATACAGGTCTTCAATTATAGCTCCCATGTAGTTCCATTTTAGCTTTTCAGTTTTTTAAAAAGTTTATTTACTTTAAAAGGCAGAATGACAGAGATAGAAGGAGAGACAGATTTTCCATAGCCTGGTTCACATCTCAAAAGCCCAAACCAGCTAGGGCTGGACCAGGCTGAAGTCAGTAGCTAGGCACTCCATCCATGTCTCCAACATGAATGGAAGGGCCATCCACCAGGTACTCGGGCCATCCACCAAGCACTCGGGCCATCCTCCGCTGACTTTCCAGGAGCATTAGCAGGAAACTGGATCAAAAGTGGAGGAGCCAGCACTCAAACTGGCAATCCAATATGGAATGTGGGTGTCCCAAGAGGCAGCTTAACTCACTACACCATGATGCCCGCCCCTTTTCAGTTTTAAACTCATTTACTTTTTTACTTTTTTAAGGAATATTTATTATATATATTTCAATTTTTTTCCAACTACCTGAAAGCAGTAGCAACCTACAGAGACAGAGACTGAAACAGAGCTCTTCCATCCACTAGTTCACTCCCCAAATGCTGAAGTCAGGAGTCCAGAACTCCATCTGGATCTCCCACATGAGTGGGAGGGGCCCATGAATTTGATCTATAATTTGATGCCTCCCTGGATGCACTGGCAGGAAGCTGGATTAGAAGCAGAGAGGCAGAGCCGGCACTGGGGCGCAGTAGGTTAAACCTCCACCTGCAGTGCTGGCATCTCATATGGGTTGGATCTAGTCCCGGCTGCTCCTCTCTGCTGTGGCCTGGGAAAGCAGTAAAAGATGGCCCAAGTTCTTAGGCCCCTGCACCCATGTGGGAGACCCAGAAGAAGCTCCTGGCTCCTGGCTCCTGGCTTCAGATAGGTCCAGTTCCAGCCATCTGAGGAGTGAACCAACAGATGGAAGACCTTTTTCTCTGTCTCTGAGGAGTGAACCAGCAGATGGAAGACCTTTTTCTCTGTCTCTCCCTTTCACTAATAATAAATAAACAACTCAAATGAATAAAATCTTGAACAAAAAAAGGAATGCTACTCTCAAAAAAAAACTTAAAAAATAAATAAAAATAAAAAAGCAGAGAAGCATACCAAGCAGTAGCTTAATGTGCTGGGCCAGGATGCCTGCCACCCAATATTTTTTCTATGCAAATCTCTCAGGTTGCTTTTATCCATACACAGTATATCGTTATGTGTGGCAAAGTCTCGTTGATAACATGTGGTGCCTCATGGAATATGTTTTTTTTTTAAAGATTTATTTATTTATTTGAAAGTCAGAGTTACACAGAGAGAGGAGAGGCAGAGAGAGAGAGAGAGAGAGAGAGAGAGAGAGAGAGAGAGCTGGATCAGAAGTGGAGCAGCCGGGTCTTGAACCAGTGCCCACATGGGATGCCGGCGCTTCAGGCCAGGGCTTTAACACTCTGTGCCAAAGCACCAGCCCCGGGATTTTTTTTTAATTCGAATTTTATTCAGCTATTTGGTTTTTGTTTGAGAGAGAAAAGAGATAGAGTCTGAGGAAGATCTTCCACCCACTGGTTCACTTCCCAAATGTTTGCAACAGCTCAGACAGGGCCAGACTGAAGCTAGGAGGCCAAAACTCAACCCAGATCTCCCACATTGCATCAGTGATCCAAACACTTGGAGCTAGCATCTGCTGCCTCCCCGTATTAGCGGGAGCTAGAATCAGAAACCAAGCCAGAACTTGGACCCAGGCCCTCTAATATGGGACGTGGTGTCCCATGTAGCCTTAAATGCTGTGCCGAGCCGAACACCTGCTCCTGGATTGTGCTAGTGCCATGATTTCTTGGGCAAGTCACAGCTCCTGGGTATAGGAATGGCCCAGTTTCCAGTCAGAAGTAGCATTGCTTCAATGACCCAATTATCTGAAACACTTTGATCGGTTACAAGTTTCTGAAAATTGCTTCTACAATGGGTACCTGAAAAATATTACTGACACACAAACAGTACAAACTGGGGTACCTGCTCCATCATCTTTCCGGCATACATGCGCACACACACACACACACACACACACTATATATATATATATACACACACACACATTTATATATGATATATATATCTCACCTGATTTAAGTTCTGAGAGGTAGGAGAGGTGTGTGGAGTTAATTATACTTGTGGGAAAGGGTACACAAGTATATATGCATACACGTGTGTGCTAACTGCTATGTCCATTAGACATGAATGAATAACTGATGGTGTATTTGTGAGTAAGGAATATTTGACTAGGGGCCGGCTCTGTGGTGTAGCAGGTAAAGCCACCAAATGCAACACCGGCATCCTATATGGGTGCCGGCTAGAGTCCCAGCTGTTCCACTTTTGATCCAGCTCCCTGCTAATGTGCCTGGGAAAGCAGCGGAGGACAGCCCAAGGGCCCCTGCACCTACATGGGACACCCAGAAGCAGCTTGAGGCTCCTGGCTTTGTCCTGGCACAGCCCTGGCTGTTGTGGCCATTTGGGGACTGATTCAGGGGATGAAAGACCTCTCTGTGTAACTTAAAAAAAAAAGTATTTGACTAAAGCCCAGAACAAGCTGTGTCAAGACCTTGATGACCATACTAGATCATGGCATGCCCCAGAAATAATGATCTCAAATGTACGGCACCACAGTTATGTGTGATCATGGGCTGATTAGTCACTAGGCCATCGAGATGTCTCTTTAAGGGAAATGAGTTTAACTAGGGCCATCATCTACTGCCTCTAAGGGTGTGCATTAGCATGAAGGTGGAACTGGCAGTGAACCCAAGACTTAAACCCAGATACCACAATATGAACATGGGCACCCGAGTGGCAGCTTAACCCAGGCCAAATGCCTAGCCCAGGATAGGGGAATTTTTGAGGGTGAAGAGGTTGGTCTTTTTCATGAGGGTTCTATGGACGTAGCAGCATATGAATAGGGAAGTTAGCTGAGGGTTGTAGCTAGCTGATCTTTGTTAGTGTCTTTATTGTGACTGAGATTACGTGGGGGTAATTAAATGATTAGTAATATAGCTAAGAAGAGTAAAATTAGGAAGGAGAAGCAGCACAATTTGATCAGGATTTTCTGATAAGAGACTTTTGTTGAGGGGAAGGTATTTGGTTAAGCTGCTGCTTGGCAAGCCTGCATTCTACTACAGAGTGGCTGGGTTCAAGTCCTGCCTCCACTTCTGATCCAGCTTCCTGCTGATTTGCCCTCTGGGAGGCAGCAAATGGTGGACTTGGGTCTCCACCATCCACATGGGAGACTTGGATTGGCTTTATGGCTCCTGGCTTTAGTCTGGCCATGCCCTGGTCGTTGTGGGCATTTGGGGAGTGAACCAATGGATGGAAGATCTTTCTGTGTCTCTCTGGTCATCTAACAATAATGATAATAATAAATTAACTTTTGAAAATGTGACTGCTGGAAAAGTAGCCCCCCAAAATATCTAGTGAAAATGATAGTGTACTGTGGCTTGTTCAAAGATTCAGATATGGTGATAGGTGGTGTATAACTGTCAGAGAAAAGCCTAGAAGGTTAGAAAATTCGAATGAACATGAGAAGTTTATTTCAAGATTGTATGTTAATAGATTTAGTTCTATTAGCAAGGTTAAGCCTGGAATAGTTATACTAAGAGCAGATAGCTTTAGGTAGAATGGCAGAGTTACCTAGAGAATATAGGAATTATAGGAATAACAGTGTTTGAGGTATGAAAAATGTTACCAATTGCAAAGCCCTTAATGAAATTCATTAGGAGTACATTGTTTCCACTCATATTAATTAAATTGAGAATCAAGATTGACTTAGAAGTGCAAAGAAGGTAATACAAATACTGCAAATAGCTATTAGGGAAGTGGCAATGAGTGTCAAAAGGAGAGCTCAGGCACCGGTATATGACATGTTTGTGGATGCAATGATTAAGTCTTTGGAGTAAAACCCAGTAAGAAAAGGTAAGCCTGTGAATGCCACACTTCCATATACAAGCAGGTAGTACACACAGGCTTTAAGTAAGCCTATTGTCTGTCTAATAATCTGTTTGCCAGTAAGGTTTTGGATAATAGATTCAGAGCATATAAATAATATGGCTTTAAACAATGCACGTGTACAGATGTAGAGAAATGTTTCGTGTGGTGGATTGACGCCAATAATAACTGTTATCAATCCTAATTGGTGTTAAGTGGAAAAATGCAACAATTTTTTAAAATATCACTTTGAGAATACACATTGCCATAAGTTGGTAATAGTGCCTAGGCATACAATTAGTGTTTCTATTGTTTTGTTGCTATTATTGCATAGAAGCAGATTAGTAGGAAAACCCTTGCTACAACTATTGTGCTAGAGTGGAGTAGAACTGAGACATGCGTTGGGTTTGCCACTGCTAAGTGTAATCATGGGTGTAGACCAAATTGGGCTGACTTATTGGTTGATACTAAGGTAAGCAGGCTAGGTTACAGTTAATTATAAATAACTGCTGAAATTCTTGTGTGTTTGAGTACATAAAAAGCATGAGATTGATGGTGCAAATCCAGAATCTCCCACATGATTATATGGGATTGCTTGGAGGGCTTCAGAGTATGCATCAGCTTGGCCATATCATTATCTGACAAGTAAAAATGAGGGGTGGGCCTTCAGCGCAGCAGTTAAGTTTCCAACTGGGACACCCATTGCTCTCCATATCACAGGGTCTGGGCCCAAGTCCCAGCTCAGTTCTCCATTCCATCTTCATGTTAATGTGCCCAAGGGGAACAACAGGTGATAGTCCAAATAGTACCTACATGAGACCTGGCTTGAATACTGGGTTCCAAATGCAGCTTGCCAAAATTTTGACTGTTGTGGGCATTTGGGGAGTGAACCAGTGAATGGGTGCTCTTTTTTCCTCTCTGTGAAATATACAAGTATTTGTAGAAAAAAAAAACTATTGAAAAATAGAGAAGTATTTCCTGGTTTGGCAAGGTGTTGTTGAGGAAAAACATAATGAAAATCTACCCTCCTCTTTCATTATTTAGAAATGTAACATCCGGGGATGTTGAGATGTTTCAATATGTTTCGTATCGCCTTAAAGAACAGGTGTATTCCAAGATTTTTGGTTGAAACAAGATAGGGTAAGAGGATGCACGTTGTATAGCGGTGAGCTAAGCTACTGGGGACACTGACCTCCCATATAGGAGTGCCAGGGATTAATTCCTGCTCCCATTTCCAATCCAAGTTCCTGCTAATACACAATCTAGGATGCAGCAAATGATGGCTCAAGTACTTGGGGCCCTGGCATCTATGACAAACCCAGAGTTCATGGATCCTGTCTTGGCATTGTCCAGCCAATGCCAATGCTGTGGCATTTGGAAAGTGAACCAGTAGATAAAAGATCTCTTTGCTGTCTTTCATATGATTTTTAAGATAGGGTGGACGTTTGGTGCACCAGTTGAGCCACTGCTTGAAAAGTACCCATCCCACATCAGAGTCTGGTTTTGAGTGCTGGCTCTGTTTCTGATTCCAGCTTCCTACAAACACAAGTTCCAGGTGGCAGTGGTGGTGACAGGTCCCCGCCACACATGGGGGATACCTGAACTGTGTGCTTAGCTTTCAGCTTCAGCCTGACCCCATCCAGGCTATTGCACGCATTTCAGGAGTGAACCAGCAGATGAGCGATCTCTTTCTCTCTCTCTGCCTCTCAACAGAATGAAATTAACTTTTTAAGAAACTTAAAAGATAAAAAGTGTTACAATTATTGAGATGATAGTAATGAGGCTAACTGTGGAGTTTCATTGTGGAGAAGCTGGCACTTCAACCTTTAACTTAAAAGGTTAATTCTGTTTAGCTTCATAACGATATTATGGCATGGATGTGGATCAGGTTTCTGAATGTGGCATCAGTTCAAGTAATAGTCATAAAGCTATAGCTAAATCCACAAATTTCTTATTTCTTTTTAAAGGTTTTGTTTATTTACTTGAAAGGCAGAGTCACGAGGTAGGGGGGAGAGAAAGAGAGAGCAAGAGCGAGAGAGCTTATGCTTCTATCCAATGGATCACTCCTCAAATGGCTACCACCAGCCAGGACAGAGCCAGGAACTGGGAACTCCATCCAGGTCTCCCACATGGGTGGCAGGGGCCTGAGGACTTGGGCCATCAAGGCTACCTTCCTAGTTGCATGAGCAGGGGGGTAAATTGGAAGCAGAGCAGACAGAACTCAAACCAGTACCCATATGGGATACTGGCATCGCAAGCGGCAGCTTAACTTACTGTGCAACAACACCAGCCCTGACAGATTCCTGAGCACTGGCCATAATGTAGGAGGTGGATTTAAGAGTAGTTGGATTTAAAAATCCTGAGATTTTTGTCCATTTTTAGGCCCAAAGATGGAATAGCTTATGAAAGTACTATATCCTCAAGTCAAATTAATATGCAATGTGGCATTTCTATGGGCAAAACTGTTCAGTTATCTACTTCAAGTATTCATATTTCTCCTGGCTTGAAGTCTCTTGTCAGAATTACATGAAAGAGTCAAATAAATCTTCATAGTCATTTAAATCTCCAGTCTGTGTTATTTGTAACTTCAGTATCATTTGTGTCCTACAGTTGTTACTGCCAGGATGGGATCATTAATTTCATTATATGCAGGATCCTTGAAGATGTAACCGAGAGTGTGGGGCTTAGGCACAAAGGCAGGGGGACACTGGAACACAGCAGAGATCTGCATTTTATTGAGTTTGTTTTTCAGAGAATGGCCCTGGGGAGGGGATCCTGCCACACCAAACTCACAGGGCACAGACCACCACAAGCAGGAAGCAGCTGAAGCTGCAAAAAGCCAGGATGAGTCAGAGCTTCACGTTCTAAGCAGTATTTTCATCATAATACTAAATTCTCGGGGCCTGTGCTGTGGTATAAGTGGGTAAAGCCGTCGCCTGCAGTGTGGCATCCCACATGGGCACTGGTTCAAGTCCCAGCTGCTCCACTTCCAATCCAGCTCTCTGCTATGGCCTGGGAAAGCAGCAGAAGATGGACCAAATCCTTGGGCCCCTGCACCCGGGTGGGAGACCCGGAGGAAGCTCCTGGCTCCTGGCTCCTGGTTTCAGATCACCCCAGCTCCAGCTGTTGCGGTCACTTGGGGAGTGAACCAGCAAATGGTAGACCTCTCTCTTTCTCTGCCTCTCTGTAACTCTGCCTTTCAAGTAAATAAATAAATCGTTAAAAAAAAATACCAGATTCTCTGCCCAGGGGAGGAGATTGCCACCATGTTCTGAACATATAATGTATGAAGAAGCATGAAGATGTCTGTATGTTGCTTAACGCTTATGAGCAGGAGCCTTTTCCTCCTATAAATGCATATATTTAAAAAATTTTAAATTCTAGTTTTTGACAAACTTTTTGAATTACCCTCCTAATATCCATATTTATGTATCATATGTATATTTAGATGAACATAAATAGATACGCAGACATACATATAAATCTAACTACCTGCTGAGAGGTCTGAAAAGTAATGTTACTCCAGTAACAATGAACATCTCTAGTGCTGAGAACTTGGTTTCTAAATATCATTTCTTTGTAAAGATTTATTTATTTATTTGAAAGTCAGAGTTACACAGGGAGAGGAAAGGCAGAGAGAGAGAGAGAGAGAGAGAGAGAGAGAGAGAGAGAAGTCTTCCATCCGATGGTTCACTCCCCAATTGGCCGCAAAAGCCGGAGCTGAGCCGATCCGAAGCCAGGAGCCAGGAGCTTCTTCTGGGTCTCCCACGTGGGTGCGGGGGCCCAAGGACTTGGGTCATCTTTTACTGCTTTCTCAGGCCATAACAGAGAGCTGGATCGGAAGTGGAGCAGCCAGGTCTCAAACCGGCACCCATATGGGACGCTGGCACTTCAGAGGCCGCTGTGCCACAGCACCAGCCCCTCTAAATATCATTTTTGATGAAAAGCAGTCAGGATTCCTTGAAGAAATGGCTGATTGCAAGGCTGGGGCAGAGAAAGTTCAAGTTGAGCGTGGAGCAACCTTTTATCCCAGATACAAAGAAGTATTCAAAGAATAATTTGGGCAATCAGTAAGGCATAGGAGCCAGTTTAAAGGGGCTCCCACTAACCAAATATGAGAAAATGTGACCATTAAAATTATTACAGTAACGCACTGATTAAATGAGACTCTAAGAGTTCAAATGATGTAAATAAATGAATAATTAAAAAGGGAAGAAGGAAAACTACTTGTTATAGAATGTCAACTGATCCATGTAAAAAGGATGATAAATTTAGAAAGATCACCATTTGGCCCACATATAAATTATTGATTCAAAGATCACCAATGGAAGCTGAAATTAATTGGTAAGTCTGATAAATAACAGGGTGTTTACATAACATTAAAGTATGTCTTCACAAAATACTTATTAACAACAAAGAAAAACAGTGACTTTACAGTGCAGAACCTGGCCTTCTTCCACCTGGCCCAATCAGTGTTGTGCCAGGGCTGCCTCACGCAATTCGTGTTCAGTGACGACTGGCATTGGCTTGAAACTGTGGGACCTGGCAAATGCTACCAATTAGAGCTCCTCTCCTGCACCCAGAACCAGTTATTCCTGAGTCAAGTCCTATCACCACGCAGTCTGATTTTATGTACCTCCTGAGAGTACACATGACAAAAACACGTTGCTTGTGGCATTCTGCCCCAAAGACATAGCCTCAAGCCAAGGGGAAAACTACATTGAGGCCAGCGCCGCGGCTCAATAGGCTAATCCTCCGCCTGCGGCACCAGCACCCCGGGTTCTGGTCCTGGTCTGGGCGCTGGATTCTGTACCAATTGCCCCTCTTGTCGCTCCCCCTCTTCGTGGAGGAGCAACACAGGACCCTGCGCTGTTCTTTCGTCTGCTCGGCCCTCCCCGGGTTTGCTGCTGGTTCTTCCTGGGTTGGCTACTATCCCTTCCACCTCCGTGGAAGGGCAGTTCCCCCTGGCCGCATTCCCCACTTCCGCAGGGGAGCGGCACACCGCCGGCCGGCTCTCTGGGGGGCTGCACGGGTTCCCTTAGATGTTCCCCATAGATGTTCCTGGTGCATGCCGTCTCTCTCCTCCTTTATAGTCCTCCTCCGCCAATCCCAACTCGGCTGAGTACGCTGCTCTCCAATCAGGAGCAAGTCCTACAGTTAATTGGTTGAACTGGAGGCAGCTGTGCGGAAGCTGTTTACTTCTCTCCCAGCGCCATATTGTGGGAGAGCAGATGCATAGAATAAGTCCTAATTCGAGTAACTTAGTCTAGTCCGGATTGCTCCCCACAGATCCCCCTTTCTTTTTATTTTTTAGCGTTGATACGCGCCTGTCTTCGGTGTCCCACGGCATACACTCTGCTCTACTTGCTAGAGTTGCCACAGGCTCTTACAAGTCCTATCAGGCAAACCGAATCCGGGTCCTCTCTTCGCCATGTTGTGAGGAGGTTTTTAGGCGCTGATGCGTGCCTGTGTTCGGTGCCCTGCAGCGCATGCTCTGCTCTGCCCGCAGGGGCTTACAAAACCTATCAGGCAAACCGAATCCAAGCCTTCTCATTGCCTTATTGTGGGGGAGACTTATTAGTGTTGGTTCGTGCCTATCTTCGGTGACCTGCAGCTCATACTCTGGTCGAGCTTTGCTGGCGCTTACCGCCTTAAATCAGGCAGACCGAATCCAAGCCTTCTAATTGGCATGTTGAGGGGAGGCCTTATTTTTCTCTATTTCTCTATCTCCGGGCATTTCTATTTCTCCCATTTTACTTCTGTCTGCCAACATTCCTATTTCTCTTTTACTTCTAAACTTCTGTTTCTCTTATCCCCGCAGCTTTCCGGCACCTCGCCCCGCCGGCGGGTTCCCGGCTCTGCACCGCTTCAGCCCGCGCGCCTCTCTCATCTGCGCAGCTTCCCGGCTTTGCGCGGCTCGGCTTTGCGCGCTCCGCGGTCTCCACGCTTAACCCTTTCGCGTCTGAACCACGGCCTACGCCAGCGTTCCCTATCTATTCACGCCCCGTGCTCTCTCTGCACGCGGCGGCTTCCGCGAGTAACACAGCGTAGCTTGCGTCTCCGCCACTAGGATTCAATCTAAGTTCCCCGGGCTAGCCTGGAGAATTCAACCCAGCGTACGTCTCCGCCCCACGATTTGGCTTCCCGTCCTTTGCTCCCCGGGCTAATCAGACGGATCCCAATCTGGCTTGCGTCTCAGCTTCTGGTTTTAACTTTTCGCCCCCTATTCCCGGGCTAACTTGAGAATCCCAAAGTGGCTTTCGTTTCCGCCTTGGCCTGCCCCCCGCGGCTTCAATTTCCCTAACACTTTTCTCTACCCGGTATGTTTCCCTAAGTTTTCTTCCAACAATATTCCTCCCTCATTTCTCCTGGCCTCTCCCCACAGTCCGCGTCCGAGTCTGTTTGTTCTAGCTTTCACTTTCGCTTTCGACCTTAGAGATTCCTCCCAGCTTCCCCCCGTAGTCCGTATCCGAGTCTATGCCTAGGCTTTCAATAGCTTCTTCCGGCACCCTTTTCGTCCGGCTTTTCCCTAGGCTGTTTGCTAGTCTCTCTCTCCGGTATTTTCCCTAGGCTGTTTGCTAGTCTCTCTCTCCGATATTTTCCCAATTCTTCCCGTTTCTTCCCGTTTCTTCCCTCCTAAGTTTGCTATCCGTCCTAGGTTTCCTATCCGTCCTAGGTTTTCTATCCGAGTCACGGCACCATTATGTCGCTCCCCCTCTTCGTGGAGGAGCAACACAGGACCCTGCGCTGTTCTTTCGTCTGCTCGGCCCTCCCCGGGTTTGCTGCTGGTTCTTCCCGGGTTGGCTACTATCCCTTCCACCTCCGTGGAAGGGCAGTTCCCCCTGGCCGCATTCCCCACTTCCGCAGGGGAGCGGCACACCGCCGGCCGGCTCTCTGGGGGGCTGCACGGGTTCCCTTAGATGTTCCCCATAGATGTTCCTGGTGCATGCCGTCTCTCTCCTCCTTTATAGTCCTCCTCCGCCAATCCCAACTCGGCTGAGTACGCTGCTCTCCAATCAGGAGCAAGTCCTACAGTTAATTGGTTGAACTGGAGGCAGCTGTGCGGAAGCTGTTTACTTCTCTCCCAGCGCCATATTGTGGGAGAGCAGATGCATAGAATAAGTCCTAATTCGAGTAACTTAGTCTAGTCCGGATTGCTCCCCACACCTCTTCCACTCCAGCTCTCTGCTGTGGCCCAGGAGTGCAGTGGAGGATGGCCCAAGTGCTTGGGCCCTGCACCCACATGGGAGACCAGGAGAAGCACCTGGTTCCTGGCTTCGGATCAGCACAGTGTGCTGGCTGCAGCATGCCGGCCGCGGCGGCCATTGGAGGGTGACCCAGCAGTAAAAGGAAGACCTTTCTCTCTGTCTCTCTCTCTCTCACTGTCCACTCTGCCTGTCAAAAAAAAAAAACCAAAAAAACAAAAAAACAAAAAAACTACATTGAAAAACATCCTGTAAAATAACCAGCCTGCAACTGGCAGAACACAAGAGTCATGAAATACAAAAATTAGGGTGATGTTTCATAGTAAGAGACGAACGAGAATTGTCGCTCCCCCTCTTCGTGGAGGAACAACACAGGACCCTGCGCTGTTCTTTCGTCTGCTCGGCCCTCCCCGGGTTTGCTGCTGGTTCTTCCCGGGTTGGCTACCGTCCCTTCCACCTCCGTGGAAGGGCGGTTCCCCCTGCCACTTTCCCCACTTCCGCGGGAGAGCGGCACACCGCCGGCCGGCTCTCTCGGGGGCTGCACAGGTGTTCCTTCAGATAGATGTTCCTGGTGCATGTTGTCTCTCTCCTCCTTTATAGTCCTCTTCCACCAATCCCAACTCTGCTACCCACACACCGAGTACGCTGCTCTCCTCCAATCAGAGTCAGCTCCTGCTGCTTATTGGTTGAACTGGAGGCAGCTGTGTAGAAGCTGTTTCCTCCTCTCCCAGCGCCATATTGTGGGAGAGCAGATGCATAGAATAAGTCTTAATTCCAGTAACAGTCTAGTCCGAGTTGCTCCCAGTTGCTCCCCACAGAGAACCACTACTAAATGCATTGTATCCAGGGGAGCCTGTGTGCCAAATACTACATTTTTGTCTGTTTGCTTCTGTCTGACTACCTTCAAGGTTTTGTTTTGGTTTAAGGCATATGGTTATTTGTACTATTTGGAGGACTTTTCTGTAAATCTGAAATTATTTAAAAAATGAGACAAAAAAAAAACCACTATGAATTCTACCTGCTCTTCTGCCTTGTTCCTATGGTCTCTATGGCTACAGTCCGAGGGAGGCAGCGTGTAGGGACTTCTCCAAAACGACACAGGCCCTAAAGCTGCCAGGTCAGAATGGAAGCCAAGGCAGCATCCATCACTGAAAAGCCTCAGGAGCCAAGCAACCCTCAGGGCTCCCAGGCACATGCAGGTAGCTCAGCACCTGCCTGCCGTGACCTCAGATTGGCCGAGTGTCCGATGACATCCTGTCCTTTTCCACGGAATGTGCATGAGGCCAGAAGGGCTCCTCCCCCAGGTGACCCCAGGGTGGATCCCAACTGTGGTGTACACTCCTAACGGACAAGAATCTTGGCCTCACAAGGCCATCTCATGCCCCTAATCCCACCAAATCCAGGGTTGTGGCACTGTCCCTTCTCTCCTCTTGATTTTGGATCCAAAAGCCAATACCAAAGACTCAGAGCCAGAGAGAGAAATGCGAACTCCTGTGTAGGCAGACTCTTTCAATGCCTTTTGTCTTTTCTAAATGTTGCCTTCAAAAGTCTAAAGTTTGTGGCCCTGGTGCCACCATCAGGAAGTTCCAGGCAGGGGCAAATAAAACTTTTGACCAACACCAGCTGGCCACTCCCTCTAAGGGGTGTGTTTCTCTTCTTTCCCATTATCAATTAGTTGGAAATTGCACAGAGATGTGTCCTGGCCTTGTAGCATCTGTTCTGGTCTACAGGGATGAGAACCTCTGGAGATGGACAGCAGGTGGTGGAATACTCAGCAGGTACTGTGCTTCCGCCACATTTCCTCTGAAGTCTCATTCATAGGGAGATTCTGGGGTGAAGACAGTGAGTTGCCTGATCACTCTGAGGAGGTGATAAACCTGTAGTGATTGTAGTTGCTCCTTCAAGTTTCTTCATTCATCCTGCGTAGGTAAGGAAGATTATCTTCGCTGGCTGGCATAGCACCTGGCACACGGTAGGTGTGTAGTTTATAAAGTCCTGCCCAATCCTGCTGGATTGGCGTGAACCTCACAAATCTAGAGGTATTTCTGCCTGTGATTACTCTACCATCGCTCTTTAAAATGATACCTTGTGAAACAATTGTGGGTTTTTTTGTGGAATAAGTCTTGGGGTTCCCAATGATCTCAGTTTTGAAAGGAGAAAAACAGAAGTATGTTATGTATTATATTCCACTCCATATTTAATAGAATCTCATCATCAATTCCTCTGACTCTATCGTTCTCCTTACACCTCTCCCTGAAAATGAAAGGTTTCTGCAGTGAAAAGCATGAAGGAAAGAAAATACTGTTTGTTTCAATTGTGCAGACAGGCCTGTTAAGCAAGTGAAGATTAAAGAACACGTAACAGCTGATTGGGAAGCATGAACGGGTTCTTTTTAATGATTCACAGCAACCATATTGCTGTCCTATTGTTACTAGAGAGAAAAATGTCTTCAGAGAACCAGTGGCCAGCCGCTGAGGATGAAGCACAGTTATCCCGACTGATGAGGAAATCTAGAGACTCCCCCTTTGTCCCTGTAGGTGAGTACAAGCCTTGACTGGCCGCGGTAACCTCTTACGCAGGATCCTGCAGGACTGAAATGTTTCAAGGCTCTGGATTACTCAGGTAATTGCAGTTAACTTCTGCTAAGCATGAGTTCAGCTTTAGAACAGTTTCTAGCACATGGTAAAAATCCCAATAAACATTAGCTGCTAGCATTGGAAGCATCAGTCTTTGTTCTACTTTATCCATTTCCCTGGAAGTGTATCTAAAACTGTTAGTTCCAGTCAATCAAGTGGAGCCAACGGAAGTGCCTGTGATGACTTGGGATTATCAGCGGCAGTAACTCCAACCTTTAAGTTCTTGTGTCTGCTGTTTATAGATGTCTCTTTCCTCCGTTACTATCAAAAAACTGCTTCTCATGTTCTGTGGCATCAGAAGCTACACACCCAACTTTAGAGAAGTGTGAGTTCAGAGAAAAGCTCTGAGTGAAAGCTTGGGCTGCCTGGACACTTGAGAGGAGAACCTGGTGGTGCTCTGTGGCCCTTTTGGCTGGCCTCACGGTGTGTTCCAGACGTGGAGGCAGTTGGTTAAGTAAATTCTGGGTGGAAGAAGCGGTATCAGAATTAGATCTGGAGTCTTAGCCTCCTTATCCTCTCTCCACACATACTTGCTATGTTAACATTTTCAACAAGAACTTCTGTGGTCCGAAAAGTTTAAGCACTGATATTATGTGCAAAATCTGAGCTTCCTCTTCTGTGGACAGAAAGCTGCCCTGAGCACTCTGCAGTATGGACCCTGCAGCCACGCCTCTTCCCTGCGTTCACTTTGTCTGTAAACTTAAAATAATTTACTTCCATCATACTTATGTAACTTTGTGAATATATTAATTCCCCAAAAAAACCCTAAAATAAGTCATGTTTAAATGACTTGTGACTCTGTGTCACTGTGACTCTGAATGTGCATTTCCTAAGTGTTGTTATCCACATGTCAGCAAGAACCAATTCTATTTTATAATAATACTCTGTGCTTAGGAGTGTCACTTAATTTGGCTGAGACTTATAATAGCAATCGTAGGAAACAGTGGTTTATTTCTTCTCCTTAGCATTTTAACTACAAAAAAAATTTTACAAAAACTTGATGCTACCTGAACAGATGCCTGTAACACACAGGTTATTCACTGTGCCTTTTGTATATTAAATTATTTTTCCAGAGACAATTAGGGTGATCAAAGTAGAAAGATGAAAGTGTTTCCAGCTCAATTCAGTTACATGCAAACTACAAAGACACTGTATGGAAAACAGTACATTTTCTGACTTTAATCTCTTAAGAAAGCAAAACAAATTTAATAACAGAACTTTGATTTGGTCAAGGGAAGAGAGCCAAGTTTTTGATGGAGAAAAAATAATTATAAAATTTGGACATGCATCATGGAATAGTTTTGTTTAACTATCATAACAGTATCGATAAGCTATCCTCCTGCCAGATGCAATGTCCTGAGCAGGTAATTTTCTACACATTTTATCTTAAGTAACTTCCACCATTATGACTATTTACACTGTTTAAAACTGTTTCAACGTAACTGTTAAATTCTGTTACCTCATTGTATAGATTCAACATCTGTTCTGACATTATTTGGTTTTGCTTGTTTTAATTAAAATTTAATATATACATTCCCGTTATTCTTCTTTTATAGCTAAGGAAGTTTCTCCTCTGTTGGGCTATTTGGGTTTTTTGTTGTTACTGTAGTTGTTTTGGTTTTCCTCAAACCTACTGTAGACATGAATCTTTGTATCATTTTCTTAACTTTGTTTTGTTTTGTTTTGTTTTTTGACAGGCAGAGTGGACAGTGAGAGAGAGAGAGACAGACAGAGAGAAAGGTCTTCCTTTATGCCGTTGGTTCACCCTCCAATGGCCACAGCGGCCGGCATGATGAGGCCGGCGCATCGCGCTGATCCGAAGCCAGGAGCCAGGTGCTTCTCCTGGTCTCCCATGCGGGTGCAGGGCCCAAGCACTTGGGCCATCCTCCACTGCACTCCCGGGCCACAGCAGAGAGCTGGCCTGGAAGAGGGGCAACCGGGACAGAATCCGGTGCCCCGACAGAGACTAGAACCCGATGTGCTGGCACCACAAGGCGGAGGATTAGCCTATTGAGCCACGGCGCCGGCCAACTTTTCTTTTCCTTATTTCCTTCAAATGTATTCCCCACAGAATTTCCAGGACAAGAAGCATGTTTAGTATAATATAATTTATTGTGTATTTCCAGAGTTCTTCCAGAAAGATTTTGTTGAACACATAGAGTCTTCAGGATTCTAATGTTTCTCATCATCATCATCATATTTTGATTTGTGTTCTGCTTCTTTCACATGTTCATGAATCATTTTTATTTCATCTATTCCTAATCATCTTATAAAATACATATACATGCTATTTTTACTCTGAATCTCATTTCCGCTTATTAAATGGATCCTGAAATAAATATATCGTCACTCATCTAAAGGCAACATACAGCAACACCATTAATCAAAGCTTGCTATACCATATAAAAATCAAGCGCCTTTCTATATACTAAAAACAAACATATGGAAACAAATTAAAAACATAATACTCTTCACAATTACTCCTCAGAAAATAAAATGTTTAGGTAAAAATTTTTAAAAATATGGGGTGGGGGGCCCTTCCGATGGTGTTGTGGTGCAGTTAAGCAATCACCTGCAACATCGGCCTCCCACAGGGCTGCCAGTTCCAATCCTGGCTGTTCTACTTCTGATCCAGCTCTCTGCTAATGCACCTGGGAAAGTAGCAGAAGAAGGCCCAAGTGGTTAGGCCCCTGCACCCACATGAGAGACTCAGATGGAGTTCCAGGCTCCTGATTTCAGCCTGGCCCAGCTCTGGCTGTTGAAGCCATTTGAGGAGTGATGGAAGATCTCACTTGCTGTCTTCCCCTCTCTCTCTGGAACTCTGCCTTTCAAATAAATAAATAAATCTTTGAAAAGTAATTTATAGGAAGGTAGCATTTGGTGCAGCTTGGGATTTTGCTTGGAACTCCCATTCTGGAGTGTCTGGTTCAAGTCCTGGCTATTGTGCTTCTGATCCAGCTTCCTAATATGCATTCTGGGAGACAGGGAGTGATAGCTCAAGCACCTGTGCCTCTGCCACACATGTGAGAGACCTGGGAAGTCCCAGACTCCTGGCTTCAGCCTGCCCTTACCCAGGCTTTGTGGGCCACTACACAGAAGATCTGTCTTTAAATAAAATGAAAATAATTTTTAAAGCAAATATGCTGTGTTTCTAAATGCTAATGAGATAGAGTAACGAATACCTAAAAAAATACCCAAATAAGTGGAAAGACTGCTGTGTTCATGGGATTTGAAGGCTCAATATGTTGTAAACATTTTGATTCTCCTCAAATTGATCTGTGGGTTTACTGCAATTCCTATCAAAATCCCAGCAAGGTTTTTTTGGTAGATAAAGATAAGCTTTTCCTACAATTTACAAGGAAAGACATAAGTCCTATAATAACTAAAACAATCTTTTTTTTTCTTAAAAGGATAAAGTGGAAAGAATCACTCTGCTTATTATAATCATATAACCATAGCAAATCAATGTGATATTTATAGACAATAGATCAACTGGATATAATAGAAAACACACGCACACAGAGATACACACAAACCAGATCTACGCCAGTATTATACAAAAGGACTGTTTTCTTACTTAGAAATGTAGCTTTATGTCATATACATCTTGGGCATATATATAGTTATACCTTTTCAGCTCTCATTAAAGTTTATTGTCTTACCGTCTACAGAACAAAGATTTATCCCTTTGCTAGATTTACCTTGGTGTCAGGAAGAAAAGAGTAAAGCCAAACACTGAAAAGCTATACGTGCTGTGATGTCGGGTTGATCCTCTTGCTGCTAAATAACTTGCCCCAGATAATAGTCTTCGTAGTATGCCCAATTTACAATCATGCCTTATGGAAATTACCAATGACTAGACCATTTTCTTTTCTATACGACATGGTTCATTTTTTCTGGGAAAAGTAAAGACTGTAAATACTGAATCCAAAAACGTTAAGGGTCCATTTTAAAATCTGTCAGATCAAATCCTGCTTGGTTCTTCATAATGCTTTATTTGGTAGAAGTTGAGGATCCCTAATCCAAAAAACCAAAAGCCAAAATGATCCAACATCCAAAATGTTTTGAGTGCCAATATGACACCACACTGGCCTCATGTGACATTCTGCAAAGTGTAAGTGCACTAAAACTATTGCATAAAATGATCTGCCGGCCTCATGTATAAGGTACACATGAAATGCAAGTGAATTTGTTTTTAGACTTGAGTTCTGTATACAAGATATCTCTATTTATATACTGATATTCAAAAAAAGAACCTAAAATCTGGAACACTTCTGGTCCCAAGCATTTTGAACAAGGATACTCACCTTTTATCTTGTCTACTTATCTTCCAGGAAGTTATCCCATAGAGAAGTCTCCTGATTAATTCTCTAAGCTCTTGGGAATTCTTGCTTGCTACATATTTAACTCATACATACTTTAAAAATTCACAGGTATAGCAGGCTTTGTGACTGTGGTATCCTACGGTCTTTACAAGTTAAAGTACAGAAGAAATCAGAAAATGTCCATCCATCTGATTCACATGAGAGTTGCTGCCCAAGGATTTGTTGTGGGAGCTGTGACTATAGGTAACCAGCTTAATTGGTATCTTATCTTTAGCTGTCATTTTTAAAAATTTATTTTATCATTATTATTTTACCTATTCTGTTCATTCACAGAAGACACTGGTTCAAGATGCTACAATGAGGAAGGGGTGAAAAAGACGGAATTTCATTTGGTTGAGGATACGACCTTGTTATGAGCTTGAATTCTTAGGATTTTCAGCTGACAAAACTACCAGCAGAGATAATGGGTTGTTAGTCTCTATAGTGAAATAAGCATGGAAACTCACAGTTCCTACTCCACATAACTCAGCTACGACAGTAGTCATATTTCCCAGCCTACCTGAACAGAGATATACTTACTAAAATAGCTTAACAGGGAAGAAGGCATTTTTAAAGATTTAGTTATGTATTTGAATACAGAGAGAAATCTTCATCTGCTGGTTCACTCCCCAAATAGCCACAACAGCCAGGGCTAGGCCAGGCTGAAGCCATGAGCTAGGGATTCCAAATGGGTATCCTCCATGGGGGGCAGGGACTCGTGTACTTAAGCCATCAACCACTGCTTCCCAGGCTCATTAGCAGGAAGCTGAACCTGAAGCAGAGCAGCCAGCCAGGATCTGAATCGGCACTCTGATATGGAATGCAGGCATCCCAAGCAGTGGCTTAACTTGCTACACCACAGCACTTCCCCAAGAAGACATTTTTAAGTCTAGAGATCTCAAGAGCTTTCTCTTTTTATCCCAAGTTTCACTGGTAGGATAATTTTTTTAAATTAATTCACAAAACTAAGCAAGACTTACACGATCAAATCCAAAGAACATGCATAAAGTTACCTTGGTTAATTCCAATTACAACAAAGGTTAAGTCTGTTAAGATACATAACTATATGCTCCAACAAGAAGTATGTTTGGACACAGTGGTCAACAGCCCCTACCTGATCTGCTTGACCACTGCTTCCTTGCCATGTGTTCAATAAACTTAGTTCTGCTCACTCAAAAAAAAATTATATTTGGGGACCTAATTATCTAAAGTTTCTTAAATCAACTCTAATGAGAACAACGTTCTTTGCTTCTGTTCATCCTGTGTAGAGTGGCCTCGGCCTAAGAGGAGGCAAGGGATTCTGGAATGATGACGAGCATGTGTCTGTATCAGTTAAATACTACCAGCTGACTCCTATGCCCTCTTCCCATTGGCCCCTCTGTGTTCTGGGAGCCCACAACCACTTCCAGCTCATAGAAATCGTCAGAGATGCCAGAGTCACTTCACAAGTGGATTACTCGTAACCTTGCTGAAGGGGGTAGAGGATAAGCAGGATAAATTCTCTCGCACATTCCCATTTCCCTAATCCTATGGATGCCTACTTTGATGGGAGTTTCTCAACCTTAGCACTACTAATGTTTTGAGCTGGGTGATTCTTGGGTGTGGAGGGCTGTCCCGTGCACTGCACCCTGTTCAGCAGCATCCTTGGCTTCCACACACCAGATGGCAGAACGATCCCCTCCCACCCATCCCTCTACCTCCAAAAAAGTCTCCAGACAATACCAGGTCTCCGGGAGAAACAAAACTTCCCCTGATTGAGACCACAGATCTCTCAAGGAAGTTCTGGTGGAGATTACCTTTCAGTTCAAGTTACAGTCATGCTCAGACAGGGACGGAAGGACTGTTTCCACTGGCAAAAGAACTTCAGGAAAATATAGGAAACCAAGGTCCCCATTTCAGTGAAATCTGCCCATGTGTCCCCATCCTAATTTTTAGGGTCCAAATCCTTCCAAAGAGCTATCCTAATTTTAATATCCAAAACTTTATGAGGTTAGGAATTAGATAAACTACGTGTGGTCTTCAAAAATATCACCTTCATGGTTATAAGAGTTAAAAGTTTCTATCTGGCAAGACATAAATATTTCAGCTTCCTCATGAGATCTTGAGCTAAGAATTAAACACCCTGAACTTGGCATTTTTTCCCTGGTTCTCCAGCACTCTGGAATTAAATCATCTAATTATACCCTTATTGCTGCCAAATGTAATGATGGCAGTAAATATTTTGCTTTCTACCAGCACTTGATGAGAGTTATTCACTGCTAATAAATTAACGAAGTGTTCTGCTACTACATGCCATGGTCTGCCAGCACCCTCTTCATCACTGGAAAGAAACTTCATTAATGCCTGTGAATCTAATCAAGCCAGAGAGTCAAATCCAGGTAACTCCGAACCTGGAATTGTTTAGAAAAGCTATTCTCATAGATCTACTCCTCTGGAAATACTTCCAAAACCGAATTCTATTGTCAGGCAATGTTCAATCAGGAAAGGAACCCAGTGGGGACAGAGTCATGTAGTGGATAAAGGCGCCCCACAACACTGGCCCCACCATGTCACCTCCCAAAGCTCACGCGAAGTCACTCTTATGAGCCAGGCTAACCCAGAGCTAGGCAGGGAAGGGAATTCCTAGTACAGTTACAGCTGACATGACACTGAACCAATCCTGACTGTGAGATGAAGTGAGCCGGGGAAAGGTTTATACAGTGTGTGTGTGTGTGTGTGTGTGTGCATGTGAGATAGTCAGGATGGCAGCTGGAAAGACACCTACATTATAAAAAGGTCAAGGTCAGGCAATTTAAAACTGTTGGTTTATGGTAAATACCCAAGTGATTGAGGAAGAAAACCATGATTGTAACTCAAAACTGGTTCCCTGTGGAGAAGGGAGGGGCTGTGTTCAGAAAAGGAGCACTGGGAAACTTATAAGACGCCTGCACTATTCTACTTTCTGACCGTAATAATTTCAGGTGCTCAATCTACGGCTGTACGTTATTTGTCATTTATTTTGGTGCTATTCTCAAAGGAAAAAAAGAAATATCCAGAGTTGATTTGCAAAGGAGAAAATTCAGATAGACCAATTAGACTATGAATCGGATCTGAATTAAGGCAGAGTCAGTGGAGCCAGAGAGGAGATGACTGGGGACGTGGCAACCAAATGACTGGGAAAAGGAAGAAGAGGAATCCAAGATGACTCCCAGGTTTCCAGTATGTGACACCAGACAGAAGGTTAGAGAGCAAAGGAGAAGGAGCAGGTTTAGGAGGACAAAACGGCAAAGACGCCTAATGAGTGCTGATGAGCTGCTGGCCACTCTACCTGCTCTATACGTCATCACCTCACCTAGTAACCACTGCGATACCACCTGCTTTGCTGCAACACAAGTCAACACTGATATTCACCACCTGGAGCTGCTAGCTTCGGATCCCACAGGTTTAAGAGCATGATCCAACACAAAACTGCCCTTACCTCAGATGTCAGCTGCAACTGTATTTGCGTAAAATCAGGTATAATCCAAGAGGCTCGTGAATAACACAGAGATTCCTAATCCTCGGGAAATTTCAAGCATTTTAGAAGTACTGTACCAGGAACCCAAGATAAAGGACCAAATTCTTTGTTGTACAATAACCCAAGAAACACACTTGTTGAGGAAGGTATGGTTATCCCAGTTTACATGCGAGGAAACCAAGGCTTAGAAAGAAGTTACTGTTCACGATTCCTTGGACAATCTACTCCAAAGCCAGAGAACTCTTAATTTTATATGGTACACACTGAGACCCTTACACCAGATGTCTCCAAATTATTATTATCCTAGATAATGTACTAGGAGATCCTTAGGATGTGAGAATAAACCCCGTTTTTAAAAAAGAAAAGCTTTATTATTAGAGACTAACCACAGTACATTTTTGACTACAAATAAATAACTCATTTTGAGAGGCATGTGAGACATTTTAATTACACACTGTCTAAATGTTTGGAGACCATCTATCTGCCCGTGGGAAACAGAAACCTCACATGTAGAATAACGGACGCAGGGGTTTCACACTCCCAAGAGGGATTTAACTTAGATCTAGTTTGCTGACCAGTGAAGCAAATGGTACAAATGAGGCTGAAAAAGAGAACATCAGTGTTTAGGAGACAGCAAACTCTAAGAACTGCCTCTGTCTAATAAGGCAAAGGACAGGGAAATCAGTCCTAGAGGTCTCCCTGAATCGGAAAAAGTTATTTTCATAGATACCACAATACTCAAATTAAAAAAAAAAAATCTGGCTAGGATTCTAGGCATCACTTCTATTTACAGCACCATTTCCTGATGTAGCCATCTGCCCCCATTTGCCATCGTGCTGAGGTATGAGCACAACTTGTGAGACTTGATCCTTGTACCCAGCAGTATCAGAAAGAAACCTGAGGAGAGTGAGGGATTTATGTTGGATCAGCCAGGAGGTAACAGGGCTATTGAGATGAGGCAAGGAGGAAGTAGGAGGTACCAGTCGAGTCTAGGTTTAAATCTCCTTAACTTGCTTCTGGGTGTCAACATTTACTGACAGCCCTGAAATTCATGGGAGCTGTGCCTTTCTTTCTTCCTCAGTTTGTCTCCTCTGGCTATCTCCTGTTCATCAGGGCCCTAGGGCCTTTTGGAAGCCAAACACATCACAGGCCTAAGCTCACAGCTAATTCTCCCACCAGACTGCAAATTCCTAGAAGCAGAGATTCAATCCTTTCACCTTTGTTTTCCTGCAGGTACTGTACACAAGGAGACAGGCAATAAATTTTCACTAAATTGAAGCGACCACTATTTTTACTGTAATATTGAGTCAAGTGTGCCCACTTTACTAACAGTTCACAAATATTTTAAAATTCAAATTTCTGGACAGCACAGTAACATCATAAATTCATATTGAATCTGATTTTTTTTTAAAGATTTATTTGAAAGAGCTATAGAGAGAGAGAGGGAGAGACAGATAGAGGTCTTCCATCTGCTAGTTCTCACTCCCAAGAGGGCCACAACAGCCAGGGCTGCGCCAGGCCAAAGCCAGGAGCTAGGAGCTTTATCTGGGTCTCCCACATGGGTGCAGGGGCCCAAACTATTGAGCTATCTTCCACTTCTTTTCCCAGGCCATTAGCAGAGTTCGATCGGAAATGAAGCAGCCAGGACTCGAAGTGGTGCCTGTACAGAATTCCAATGTTGCAGGCAGCAACTTTACCCACTATGCCACAATGCCCACCCTAGACTGACACTAATTTTAAGGCCTCTTTGGGTTTGTTTGTTTCCAGAGCCCCTTGTATGATCCAAGCCATGAGTTAATAAGAGGGAAGGCTTTTGTTGTTTTTATATTGTGTACTAGTTTCCAAAAAATAAAGAAATTCAGCATTTATTTTCTACAGAACTCTACTGACACACATCTTTGTTTCTAGGTGTTCTCTATTCTATGTATAAGGACTACATTAAACCGCGATTCTTCAGTGCATCCAAAAAGTGAAGCAGTATGCTAGAAGCAAGGACAAGAGGCTTCTGCAAACTTAATCATGAAGGATGAATTTTCAATATGGTACAAATTATACTGAAGAAGCAACAGAATTCTCAGCCTTTCTATATTCACAATGTTTTAAGAAATTGATTTCCAGGGGCCAGCATTGTGGCGTAGCGGGTAAAGCTGCCACCTGCAGTCCTGGCTGCTCCACTTCCGATCCAGCTCTCTGCTATGGCCTGGGAAAGCAGTAGAAGATGGCCTAGGTCCTTGGGCCCCTGCACCCATGTGGGAGACCCGGAAAAAGCTCCTGGCTTCTGGCTTCAGATCAGCCCAGCTCCGGCCATTGCAGCCAATTGAGGACTGAACTAGCAGATAGAAGACCTCTCTCTCTCTCTCTCTCTCCCTGCCTCTCCTCTCTCTGTGTAACTCTTTCAAATAAATAAATAAATCTTTAAAAAAAGTTGATTTTCATATCAACAATTATAGACAACTCAGAAATACCCTCTGTTGGTATGTCTCAGATCCTAGAACATGATTTTCTGACATAAACTGTTTTTTATTTTGGGCAGTGGCAGACAGTAATCTATATTATACCAAGTTGATATGAAATTTAACAGTTTTGTTACCAAAAATGTCTGTAAATCCATGGTAAATGTGACACTCTATGTATCACTTTAACCTCTCCAAATTAGGTGAGGTAATTAAGATTTTATAAGTCCATTTTTAGGATGGGTAATAATTACAACAGAGGAAAATGTCAAGTTATTGAAAGCTGGTTTACCAGTCTGCACCCCAATCTTACAGAAATTTGGCTCTTTTGTCACAAACATAAATGTTTCACATTTAAAAACCTATGTAATAATTTTATACTTCTTCCAAGTAATTCTACAAACACAAAGGTGATTTGCTAACATATGTTTTCCTCCAGATGGTAAAAAAAGACCTATTCCAGAAGTATGATTGTTAATATATTACAACAGTGTAGAAAAAAACAAAGAAGGTAAATATTAAGTATATTTGTCACTTTCAACTTCTCTAGAAATGCACTAAGATTCTAACAAACTAAGTATACTTTCGAATTTTTAAAATATTGACTTATTTTGAAAGCAGAGAGACAAGCAGAAATCTCCCATCCACTGATCACTCCCCAAATACCCAATACTGCTAGGGCTGGGCCTGGTGAGAGCCAAGAGCCAGGAACTCCATATGGATCTCCAGTGTATGTGGCAGGAACCCAAACATATGAGCCATCGTCCTCCCAGGATGAACATTAGCAGGAAGCTGGAACTGGTGGCAGAGCTGGATTCTGAACCTAAGCACTCAGATATGGGATGTGGGCATCCTGAGGGGTGTCTTAACCACTGTGCCAAAACGCTCTCCCTCTACACTTTCTTAACATCATAACTGCCTTGACTAAGTTTATTCCCAAAGACTCTGAGTCTAGGAAAGAAAACCAGAAACAAGAAAAGTTGTTACTGAAAATAAAATCAAAAACATTCTGTCCACGCTATACTACGCTGACTTGTAGTGGGTATTTCTTCTTTCTTGGTGTTTCCTTTGATGGAGGGTTATACTAAGTAGAAAGTGCAGTGCTTTATTTGAGGAAGGAAAAATCTCAAAGTACCTCTGTACTCTAAATATTAACCCACTGTATTGTGTATTATGTGCTATACTTTTCTCCGTGGACACAAGTGATTTTTTTTCTTTTGAAACTTTATTTCGGGGCTGGCGCTGTGGTGCAGCGGGTTAAGCCACCGCCTGCAGTGCCGGCATCCCATATGGGCACTGGTTCGAGACCCATATGTTCCACTTCCAATCCAGCTCTCTGCTATGGCCTGGGAAAGCAGTGGAGGATGACCCAGGTCCTTCGGCCCCTGCACCTGTGTGAGAGACCCAGAAGAAGCTCCTGGCTCCTGGCTTCAGATCGGCGCAGCTCCGGCCATTGTGGCCAATGGGGAATGAGCCAGAGGATGGAAGACCTCTCTCTCTCTCTGACTCTCCTCTATGTGTAACTCTTTCAAATAAATTAAAAAAAAAAATCTTAAAAAAAAAAAACTTCATTTCCACGTAACTCTGCTTACAGAAATACACCATATTGGTTAACAGAAATACGTATGGGCCGGCGCCGCGTCTCACTAGGCTAATCTTCCGCCTTGCAGCACCGGCACACTGGGTTCTAGTCCAGGTCGGGGCGCCGGATTCTGTCCCTGTTGCCCCTCTTCCAGGCCAGCTCTCTGCTGTGGCCTGGGAAGGCAGTGGAGGATGGCCCAAGTACTTGGGCCCTGCACCCCATGGGAGACCAGGAGAAGCACCTGGCTCCGGCCATTGGATCAGCACAGTGTGCCGGCCACAGCGCGACGGCCGCGGCGGCCATTGGAGGGTGAACCAACGGTAAAGGAAGACCTTTCTCTCTGTCTCTCTCTCTCACTGTCCACTCTGCCTGTCAAAAAATTTTTAAAAATTTAAAAAAAGAAAATGAGTTTAAAAAATACATATGCTTGTGGCTAAATTTCTTATTTTTAAAAGCTGTCATTTGTACCCATTAGGAGGCTCTTGTGCTGTCCACAGGCACACATTTTTCGTCTAAACCGTACTGTCTGGAAAACAGGCAAGGAAGATGCAGCTGCTTTATGCCACCAGAGAGAGAAGTATTCCAGAGCAGCCGGGGCCAGCATGTTCCCCGAAGGTCAGGGAAATTTAAAACAGCTGGCATGGAAACAAGTCACTCCTTCATGTTGACTGTGCAGTGAAGAGATAGTCAATCAAACCAGCTACTGGGAAAACAAACAAACAAACAAAAACACAATCAAACAAGCTACTGGGAAGACTCCCCTGTCTCAATGTACACTCAGCGTTAAAAGTAGATTCAGTGGTTCAATTAGAAACTGGATTTTCTTTCAAAATCCAGGAGAGTGTACAGTCTTGCGATCTTCATTCTGAGAGAACTAAAGTAAAATATTTGTTGCCTGAAGAAAGCAATGGAAACTATTTATGATTATTTAACGGCAGCCACGTAGGAGAGTCCACAAACCATGCTTGCATTTAGTTGTAAAGTCACAGCTGGAGAAAAGTTAGCAAGTATGCAGGATGCTCACCTGGCTGCAGTCAAGTGGGAGGGTCGTTGTAGGAACCCTGTCCACAGATAACATACAGAACCTGAGTTCACAAAGCTTTAGCAACCTGATGTTCTGCCTGAACCTGAGAAGACTACTTCCATTGCCTATAGTAATCCTGGTGACTTCATTAAACCACTGCACAAGCCTGGCTCTGCTCTGCCTGCCTTTTATAACAGGCTGACACACCATTATCTGGTAATAGCTACTCAGCAACAATGATTTAACTGCATTTTTTTTTTTTTTTTTTTTTTTTTTTTTTTACAGACTGTGAGAGGAAGAGTTAGAGAGAAAGGTCTTCCTTCCACTGGTTCACTCCCCAAATGGCCATAATGGCCAGAGCTGAGCCGATCCAAAGTCAGGAGCCAGGAGTCTCTTCCAGGTCTCCCACAGGGGTACAGGGGCCCAAGCACCTGGGTCATCTTCTACTGCTTTCCCAGGCCACAGCAGAGAGCTGAATCAGAAGAGGAGCAGCCAGGACTTGAACCTGTGCCCATATGGGATGCCGGCACTGCAGGTGGAGGATTAACCCACTGCGCCACGGCGCCAGCCCCAATTTAACTGTATTCATTTGTTTGTTTTACACTCTGGGTATCCATTATCACAGCATCCTTTCACAAATTGACTCCAGAGTGTTGAACCCCAGGTTATTCTTTTTTTCTTTTAAAGATTTATTTATTTTACTTGAAAGTCAGATTTACAGAGAGAAGGAGAGGCAGAGAGAGAGAGACAGAAAGAGAGGCCTTCCAATCCTTCCACCTGCTGTTTCACTCCCAGATGGCCACTGCAGTTGGAGCTGTGCCGATCCAAAGCCAAGAGCCAGGAGCTTCTTCCGGGTCTCCCACACTGGTGCAGGGGCCCAAGGACTTGGGCCATCTTCTACTACAGAGAGGAGAGGCAGAGAAATAGAGAGGTCTTCCATCCGCTAGTTCACTCCCCAAATGACTGCAATGGCCAGAGCTGTGCCAATCTGAAGCCAGGAGCCAGGAGCCTCCTCTGGGTCTCCCACGCGGGTGCAGGAGCCCAAAGACTTGGGCCATCATCCTCTACTGCTTTCCTAGGCCATAGCAGAGAGCTGGATCGGAAGTGGAGTAGCTGGGTCTCGAACCAGCGCCCATATGGGATACCAGCACTGTAGCCCAGGGCTTTACCTACTGCACCACAGCACCAGCCCCTCTAGTACTGAAATTACTGGTAAATGAAATTTCCTAGGAAGAGAGGAAAATCCAACTAATTGGTTGATCTAGAGTTGTTATGTGTGCACAAAGCAACTAAAACAAGGAAACTCATTTTAAGAGTCTCTTTCATTGGAGCAGCACTATGGTATGATGGGATAGGCTGCCACTTAGGAGGCCCACATCCCATATCAGAGTGCTGGCTTGAGTTTCAAGACCTGGCTACTGGGGCCGGCGCTGTGGTGTAGTAGGCTGTGCCCCAGCCTGCAGTGCCAGCATCCCATATGGGCATCAGTTCACACCCCAGCTACACCTCTTTCAATCCAGCTCTCTGCTATGGCCTGGGAAAGCAGCAGAGAATGGCCCAAGTCCTTGGGCCCCTGCACCCACGCGGGAGACCCAGAGGAGGCTCCTGGCTCTGGATCGGCCCAGCTCCAGCCATTGCAGCCATTTGGGGAGTGAACCAGCAGATGGAAGACCTCTCTCTCTCTCTCTCCTCTCTGTAACTCTGCCTCTCTTATAAATCTTTAAAAAAAAAAAAAAAAAGGCCTGGCTATTCTACTTCTGATCCAGCTCACTGCTAATGCACCTGGGAAGCAGCTGATGGCTCAATACTGCTACCCACATGGGAGGCCCCAGATGGAGCTCCTGGCTCCTAGCTTCAGCCCAGCCCAGCCCTGGCTGTTGTGGCTATTTGGACAGTGAACCAGTGGATGGAAGTGCTCTCTCCTCTCCTCTCTGTCACTCTGGGTTTCAAACAACATGTAACTTTTTAAAAATCTCTATTACAGGACAGGTATTTTGATGGACTCAGACCTGGGTTACAAGGTTGTTTATTAGCTCAACTTTCAAGAGCCCATCAAGTAGAAATGGGAGAAATTTTTTTTTAAAGAATTTACTTATTTATTTGAAAGGCAGATGGGGTTGGGGGGGAATGCAAGGAGAGAGAGAGGTCTTCCATCCACTGGTTCACTCTCCAAATAGCCACAATGGCTGAAGCTAGACCGATCCAAAGCCAGGAGCTTCCTCCGGGTCTGCCACGCAGGTGCAGGGGCCTAAGGACCTGGGCCATCTTCTGCTGCTTTTCCAGGCACTTTAGCAGGGAGCTGGAATGGAAGCAGAACAGCCGGGACTCAAACGAGCACTCATACAGGATACAGGCGCAGCACCTGCTATGCCAGAGTCGGCCCCGAAATGAAGGAACTTTAAAGTGTCATATCAGAAAATCCCCTGGGGCAGGTCATTAGCTTAGCAGTTAAGATGCCGACTGCCCTACATCAGAGTGCCTCGGTTCACTTCCTGAATCTGGCTTCTGAATCCAGCTTCCTGCTGGTGCAGACCCTGAGAGGCAGCAGCAATGGCTCGAGTATTTGGGTTCCTGCTCCCCACGTGGAAGACCTAGATTGGATTTCTGGCTTTGGCCACAGCCCAGGTCTGGCCAGTGCAGGAATTTGGGGAGTAAGCTATCAGATTGGAGCCCTCTTTCTCTCTCAAACAGAAGGAAAGAGAAGAAGGGAGAGATAAGGGGCAGAGAGGGAGGGAGGGAGAGAGGACATTTAGAGAACCAAACCATAATAAATAAAGCTAATGTCTGAATTTAAAAAAAAAAAAAAGACCTTCTAGAAGGCAGTAAGTTCAAGGCACAGAGGTAAGATATTTCAATTTAATGCTAGAAGACAAAAAATAATGCTCAAAGTCACAGAAAGGATGCACGGTTTGCAGACTCAACACTTCTGGGGCCAAAAGGAAGAAAGGGGAGATGTGATGGCATGCCCCACCCAGAAGGGTATGTCACAGAAAATGGACAGCTGCCACTCAGTTCCAGTCAACTGCACTTTGTGCAGGAATGTGAGGTAAGTTGCAAATCTTCTGAATCTCAGACAATTATGATAAAGCTTTTAATTTTTACATATGGACTTTATTATACAAATTTTAAGAGGAAAAAACAACTGGTTAAGAAGAGAGGTCAAAAGAAATCTATAACCTAATGTAGGCAGTTTGTGATATGTGGACTAAACTAGTAAGTCCCAGTCTATATTACCCTCAAATTACTTGTACTAATACCTGAAGGGAAATGCTTAGCATTTCCTAGGAGACTCAACAATATAAATATTAGTCATTCCCAGAAATAAGACTTTTGTCCTTGGGAATGTTTGGAGTATTACTGAGAAAACTGGAAAGACAAGACATCATGGGATTAACAAACAGTAGAAATAAGATTAGTACTTCCATTATCTTTTGTGAGGACATACAAAGTTACAAGCCACAAGTTTCTTCTTTTTCCTTCTGAAACTTGAATGCCAGAGTGGGCTGAGTTACAATGCCGTGTGCACAATTCATCACCGGTGAAAGTGCAGTGCCCGCACTCTGTAACTATGTACTAAGAGCTTTGGCAAATCCTGTCATTACATCCCTGTTTAATAACTAGAAGACATTTCAAGATAAGCAACAACAAATACAATAATAATTAAAGCAGGGTGATAACCAGGGTTAAGTATGATTTCCAAATAGAAGAAACATTTTCTTTGGGAATGAATGTGCTAATATCAGTGGATACCAAGACTGTAATCTGGCTGATTAAAATTGAAATGAAATTTATCTGGCACAGTAAAGTTCATGCTAAGACAATATGACTACTTCACTTTTTCACTTGTGATCCAAATATTTGATTTACCTGAAAATACTCTTTAAAAAAATAAAAAAGATTTTTGTCTTATATAAACTTAAAAACTACCCAAACTGGTATGTTCAGGCTTAGATAAATAAATAGACATATATATTTTTCAAAACCCAGAAGTCAAGACACAAACCCATAGGGGTGTGTGGCCATTACAATGGCCAATTTCTTAACTGGTCTGTGTGACTGTTATGAGGTGCGTGGTCTCTGACCTACACTTACACTGTCTGTTTTCAACACCCTTCCTGTGAGGAAAGCTTTGCCTTTTGTTCAAAACTTCTGAACAAAACTCACCTCTGAACTAACAGAGATATTTTAACAGGGCCCTTGGCACAGAACGGACTTAGAGAAAGCGGTCTTATATGCTCTGTTAAGCTGTTGTCATCTGGATACAAGCGAGTCAGCATCCACGGTGTTCAAGAGGTAGAGTTCAGGCTGGCCAGTCAACCCCAGGTGGTACTAAGGACAAAAAGATGGAACAAGGTTAGACTGATGTTCAAGTACTTAAATACTGAAGTTGGCACTTACGTAATTAAAATTAGAATATCATTTTAGGCCTTTTCGGATTTCTATTTCAAAAAAGAACTGACTTAGATAGATACATGAGTGGTTCCTGATACTTCAAATAATACCTGTGAGCAGTCTAGGACTGCCCTCCCCCAATTAGCACTCTGACAATTCTTGGGACAAGCCCCGCCTTGTGATGGGTATTCAGATCAGGGTAACAGGAAGAAACTTGCCATGAGTGCTCTTGTGTTTTACCTCTGTGTATAGCAGGAATCAAATTTCAAATGGCCTAAGTCCTGAGCCCTATAAACCTGACCCCATGATCCTTTGGCACCTAAGCAAAGGGCTTTTTGTGAAAACACAAAAACATAAAATAGCATGTGCTGACTGAGAGGACGACCTGTGGGTCTCAAATATTTGCCAAGCTGAATCAGTATCATATCTCACTTGCTTTTTAAAACACTTTTCCAGACCCTATTCCTGGATAAGTGAATCCAGATGGTTTGTGTTGGGATCTTAAACACTGTATTTCTTTTTATATTTTTTTCTTTCCCCTGACAATGACCAGGAAAAATTTTAAAAAACTGATGTCTAATTTTAAAAAAAAATTTTTTTAAATCTTGAAGGCAAAGATAGAGTGACAGAAAGAAATCTTGCACTGGCTGGTTCACCACCCAATCTCCTGGAACGGCAAGGACCGGCCCAACTGGAGCCAGAGGCCTAGAACTCAGTCTCCCACATGTCTGGGGTGGGGGGCTAGAACTCAGCCTGGGTCTCCCACATGTCTAGGAGGAACCCTTGCACCATGAACTGCTGTCTTCTGGGTGTGTACTGCAAGAAGCTGAATTGGAAGTGCAGTAGGGACTCAAACCCAGGTACTCTGATTTGGGATGCAGGTATCCCAAAAAGTTCTTTTTGAAAAACAATTTTTTTGAAACGAAGAGACAGAAATCTTTGCTGGTTCATTACTCAAATGCCCAGAACAGCTGAGGCAGAGCCAGGCTGAAGTCAAGAGCCGTGAACTCAATCCAGGTCTTCCATGGCTTCCAATTACTTGAGCCATCACCTGCTGCCTCCCAGTGCATCAGCAGTAAACTGGAATTGGAAGCAGAGCCAGGACTTAACTCAAGATCCTCTGATATGGGATGGAGGCTTCTTTTTTTAAAAAAAAAAAAATGATTTATGTATTTGAAAAAGCAAGAGAGAAGGAGGGAAAGAGGGAGAAAGAGAGAACGAGGGGGAGAGAAATATCTATCTTCCATCTGCTGGTTCACTCTTCAAGTGGACACAAGAGCTAGGTCTGGGTCAGGCTGGAGCCAGGAGCCAGCAGCCCCATCCTGGTCTCCCACATGGGTGGCAAGGCCCAAGTACTTGGGCCATCCTCTGCTGCTTTCCCAGGGACATTAGCAGGGAGCTGGATCAGAAGCAGAACAGCTGGGATTTGATCTGAAACTTTGGTATTACACGACAGCACTGCAAGTGGTGACTTAACCTGCTGCACCGGGATGTAGACATCTTAATCTCTGCGCTGAATGTTTGCTCCCCCAGTGGGGTCTTAATCACTTCACCAAATGCCCTCCCTGGGGACAATCACTGAGTTATCATTTTAGCCCTACTGTTATTACCTAGGACTTTAGGGATGTCATTGCCCCTTGACCACAAAAACCTCCAAGTTAGTGTAGAATGCAGATAATAAATCCACAAAAAGGAACTACCCCATAGTGTAGTGGAAAAGGCACAAGGCTGGGTTCAGGTCTCGTCTCTACTACTTCCTACAGTCTTCAGCATGTCCTGGATCCCTTTGTAGCCTTATTCTACTTATCTGCAAAATTAGAATAATTGCTACATTTGAAAACCCCAAGCACAATCTCATGCCAATCTTCAATGCATATTTTTTAACACATCACAAACTGGACCCCACGGGCTTGTTGGGATGACTGTCAAAATAACAGGGACCAATCAGTGCCCAACTAATGGACTGGGAAAATACTGATTCACACTGCCTCTAAGACAGAAAGACAGTTCTTCAGACTGCTGCTTGCTTATTCACTTTAGGGTCTTACATCCCAGGCTCTCATGAATAAGAACACTTGCCAGACACACTGACAATTTGTTAAAGCCCTTTGCCAAGTAAGCAAAGTTGGTGGGCATCCTCATTAAATAGGAAGCAAGGGTTGCATTATGAGTCACATGATCCCCTCACAATGTTTCATTTAGATGACTCAGTTGAGACAGTCCCTTCATTAGAGCAGTTTGTCTTGCTGTTCTGACACTTTGAGAAATGGTGCTAAGTGGTGCAGAAATAGTCTGAAACGCAGGGACAGATGGGTAATGTCAATGAGGAAACTGCTTGAGTTCTTAACTGTTGCTGGGGTAGGACCCTAAAGGACCTTGCCCATTCTCTTTGCACCTACCAAAAGGTGTCAAATTTACTTTTGTCAATTCAGCACAGGTCAAATTCCTACCAGTTGGCAACGTCTTAGCTAATAGTACTAACTTAAGAGTATCAAGCCAATGCTTCCACATGTTGATGGTCCTGGTGCTGCTAACTAACAAAGCTTGGTGTGTCACTCTAGCAAGGGTGGTTTGGGAATCAAATAAAGGACGGGTTGGGAATGAAAATCTGGAATCAGGAACTGAGCTGCTTAAGCTCAAATGCTCATTGATTAGCAATGTGATGCAGGCCTTCCGGTTGCTCATCTATATGGAGGCTGATCATCTTGTTCTTATAAGGACTAAATAACATAATGCAAGTGCTCAGACCAGGACTAGGGCATGGTAGTAGTCGGCATTTTTACATTCATGAGTTAAGGTGCCCTAAGAAGCTGACAGATGTAGACTCACTGTTTCTACCAATGAAGGAGCAGAAGGCATTTCAGAGGACAGAGCTAAAAAAAAGTCAAAAAGTCTCAAATCAGGATCTTCAAATAATATTTTTTAATTAACTTTTTTCTTGTTTATTATTTAAAAGACAGAGAGACAAAGAGAGTTTTCTTTATGCTGGTTCATTCCTCAAAGGTCCACTGAAGCCAGGAGCCTGAAACTCAACCCAGGTTTCCCACGTGGGTGGCAGAGACCCAGCCACTTGAGCCATCAACTGTTGCCTCCCAGGTTGAGCATTAGCAGGAAGCCAGAATGCAGACTGGAGCCTGGACCTGAACCCGGGAACTGCAATACTGGACGTGGGCATCCCAAGTGACATCTTGACCGCTGAGCCAAATGCCCAACCCCGTTCAAATTGCTAAGCATTCTAACTTGCTTCTAGACTTTCAGAGAGCTACCTAATGAGCGAAAATATGCAGAACATTCTTACAAATCACTTCTAGGGAGTTACTTACAGTATTTAGCTCCTGTAGGACAGGCAGGGAAAGCTTGCAGCAGACAAAGGGGAAATGAGCTTCGGACCCTTGGGACGCATTAGCTGGTGACTTAGATTGGCCCGTCACACACTGCGACAGGGCTGGCAGTCTACCCTGCCTGAGCTTTGCCTCTCTCCTTAACAAGCAATGCCAGTATTTCTACTTATTATCTAGATGCCAACATGCTCATTCATTTTAAGCTTAATAATGTGGTTTCTTTTTTTAAATTCTCGTGTTTTGGCATCTGGCATAAAATGTAAAAGCCTACTTCACAGGTGAAGCAAGACTCAGAAACAGAAAAGCACTCAGCTTATGTAACAGTGGCAGATTCAATCTCTGCCACTTAAACATGGTAATGAAGTGACCTGTGGCTACAGCAAAACTCTCTGGCTAAGTGAGCAAACGGAAATCAGTGTTTCAGTCTTTGTAATTAATCCAAGCCTTCTGATGACTAAACTCACTTCTTTATCTCTTTTAGGAGAAAATCACTGGCAGTGGGGTCTAGTACCATTCTAAGTGGTCATTTCTGTCTCAATATTTGTGTATCAAAGTATTTTCAAGGTTAAATAAATAATCAGGAAACAAGATTGTAAAAAGATTTTTAATTACAAATCATGTTTTTACACTGTTAAATGGGGTTACTAAGGTAACCACTATTAATACCATAAACAGGACCTCACAGCAGCCAAACTGAGGCTCTACATCACCCTTCGATTTTGAGTATACAGCATGAGTTTTTCATATCACAGTTAAAGAGTACAAGAACCAATTTACATAAAGTACAACTGCACATCCTTAAACATTCAACATAAACACTCTGCACCTGCTGGCATTGGATGACTTAAGTTTCTACACATTGTTTCTTGCAGCCAGAGTGTTCAAGTACACTATTCCTCTGTGAGGATCCAATAGAATACCCTTTGGGAGTGTTTTCAACACTAAAATACTAAACATGTGGTATTATAAAATGTCATTTAACTGGGAAGAAATATTTCATCATTCCAAGTCATATATATATATATATATACACACATATAACTTGGATTTATATATATATTATATAACTTTTAAAAGAATACTATCGGCTTTTACCTGGGATCCTAAACATTTATGAATTTGAGACTGATACACATTAGGGTACCATCTTTAAAAAGAATTGTTTTCGTCAGTTTGGTCTCCCCTACTGCAGCCAAATTAGAGTTCAAGATGTCAGTATCTAGTATCTTCAGAGCTCCTTTAGGACCAGGTTAGAGGAATGATGGTAATAGGGGAAGAGGAGCAGCTATGAGAAGAGTTAGGGGAATGGTCACTGGTGATTCTGTGCTATATTGCTTGAAGGGCTAAGAAAAATGAATGAGCTGGGGAACAGTTTACTCTTAATGCTTTATAAAAAGACTATCCATCCAGTCTATGCTTTGTGTGCAAAACATCAGGAATAATGCCTTTGAGAATTGAGATGAACAGAGAACACTAATCAGCCATATCCAGAAGGAAAGCTCCAAAAATGGGAAGTCCTTCAACATCATTTCCACTAGCGTCATCGCCACGTCACTGGATATGAAAGACTTGATTACTTAACTCCACGAGACAGAAGTGATTTGCTTTGGGGTGATCACACCGTTTCAGGCTCCACGTGTAAATATGTTTGAAGTGGCTGAAGTAAGAACAGCAGCTTCAAGCTGAAGACACCCTTTTCCTCTGACTCCACAGCTCCACCATCTGGTGTCAAAGTGTTTCCCTCTGAGGGAACAGCTCTAGAGACAGCCCAGTTCAACTACGCAACCACAGTGACACCCACGGACTCTCAGAGGGAGAGCTGCGAGAGCAAGAACTTTGGAACAGCTAAATTTCTTTGCTCCTGAGACTGCCTCCGAGTCCTCCTGGCACGAAGCACAGTGACGCATCAGAGCAACGCGATTCTGTAAGAGGTGGCTTTTAGGGACACAACAGCTGGCTCTTCTCCCCCTTGAGTCTTTCAGCCTATCCTCAATCTCACAGCACTCTCAGATCATTAATGCTACCATCTTTTTCTATCACCCCTCCACCTCCTTGGAGGAGGAAGAAAGTTTTACAACTTGATGAGCTCGAGTGGTATCATGGCGGAAGCTCTGTACTGACATGAAGGTTTTCAGAACCAGGACTCCCAAGGAAACCCTGATCATCTTCCCCTCTCTAAGGAGGATCTCCAGGAGGTGACAGTACCCACCCCCTCAGACGAGTGTGACCGTTTTTCCATTTTGCATCTTCATCATACTTTCTCAACGTCTCTCAGCTTAACCAAGAAATACCATGCTGAGCCTGACAGAGGTATCTCTTTTCAAACAAGTCCAGTTGAAGCTTTTAATAATTAAAATAATTTAAAGAGTATGTATAAAAAAGTATATAGCCATTTAAAATCATTGTCAAGATAAGCAAAATTTGCATATCCATCTGTAGTTTGCATTATAAAAATGTATTGCATCTCCCAATTCTTTTTAAACATTTACCCTGGTTAAAAATCATGCACAGAGAATTTTCTATCAATAGGATAACACAGGCTAGTCCTTGGGCAGACACTTCAGAGTTTAGTGTTGGGAAGACAGCAGCAAAAGTCAACTTCTCAAAGATCCTACCTGATGCACTTTCTAGGTTAGGAGGTCATGAAGATAAAAAAGAATGCCATCACACATATATGGAACAGAGTCATTTCCAACCAACTTTGGGTCCTAAATGCAGCCTGTGCAATAGCACATACTTTTGTCTATGTTCACACAGTAAACCATAGAAACACACTGGCTCTGATGGCTACCTGCAGAAGACAGACTGATCCAGTGTTTACTTAGTGTAGCCACTGTTGGCGTCTTCGGTCAGCAAGGTTTTAGAGATGCTTACCGTGTGCCCACAGTCCAGGAAGGACATGCCCAGTGCAATCAAACACTGCCAACCCTGAAAGACAAATGTGGTCATCACTCACCCAGCTCTTCAGAGAGCCTTCTCCCCACCACGACTGCTCATACACACACTCCAGTGTGAACCTGCTCCCTTCCTGAAAAGAATTGTTTGAAAATTGACTGTAAAAGCTAGGAGAATCTTTCCTTTATGCAAGTTGGTTATGAAAGTGCCAATATGTCTTTTTTTTTTTTTTTTTTTTGACAGGTAGAGTTGTTAGACAGTGAGAGAGAGAGAGATAGAGAGAAAGGTCTTCCTTCCATTGGTTCACTCCCCAAATGGCCAGTACAGCCAGCGCTGCACCAATCCAAAGCCAGGAGCCAGATGCTTCTTCCTGGTCTCCCATGTGGGTGCAGGGCCCAAGCAGCTGGGCCATCCTCCACTGCCCTCCCGGGCCACAGCAGAGAACTGGACTGGAAGAGGAGCAACCGGGACTAGAAACTGGTGCCCGCCCATATGGGATGCCAGCGCAGTAGGCAGAGGATTAACCAAGTGAGCCACGGCGCCGGCCACATGAAAGTGCCAATATGTCTAGTCACCTGATACTAGTGAAACTGCTGAAGACATTTGTAGAGATGAGGGCTGATTGTAGAGTGGTTACTGCTATTTAGTTTCTTAGCAGGTATTGACAGAGCAGCTCAGCAGGCTGTACCAGTTGCATTAGCTAACCTGTGGCAAACCCTGGCATGGGGACTAGTAAGTTGCCTGGAGATCAACAGCAGCACTTACTGTTACTGTTGGTGTAACCTGTTTCTCATTGATACAAGCACCATTAAAGATGTAGAGAAGAGGCCGGCACCGAGGCTCACTAGGCTAATTCTCCACCTGCAGCGCCGGCATCCGGGGTTCTAGTCCCGGTTGGGGTGCCCGATTCTGTCCCGGTTGCTCCTCTTCCAGGCCAGCTCTCTGCTGTGGCCAGAGAGTGCAGTGGAGGATGGCCCAAGTGCTTGGGCCCTACACCTGCATGGGAGACCAGGAGGAAGCACCTGGCTCCTGGCTTCGGATCAGTGCAGCGCGCCGGCTGCAGTGGCCACTTGGGGGGTGAACCAATGGAAAAAGGAAGACCTTTCTTTCTCTCTGTCTCTCTCTAACTCTGCCTGGAAAAAAAAAAAAGATGTAGAGAAGAGAAGACATCCATAATCTCATCTTCTGAAGACAACCATTATCATTTCTATGTAATTTTCTCTACATTTAAAGCAAATTTAAGTACTATTTTTATTTAAGAAGAGAGAGAGATAGAGAAAAAGCTCTCATCAGCTGTGTCCCTCCTCAAATGACAGTAGCAGCCGAGGCTAGGCCAAGGCCAAAACCAAGAGCCAGAAATACAATTCAGGTCTCTCACCTGGATGGCAAGCATCCAACTGCTCAAGCCATCATTGCTGCCTCCCAAGATATGTAATTATCAGGGAGCTAGAATAAATAGTTGGAACAAGGACTGGAACTCAAGTACTCTGATAAGGGGCAAGAGCATTTTAACTGCTAGGGCAAACACCCACCCTTTAAAAAAGAAGTCAGATAATCTGAGTGTAAATAACTTTGTATCATTATTTCATAACGATGGCTGTTTTAAATGACTCTTGAATGAGCCAATAAGAGATTATCACCATTTACGTAGAGAGCTGGTAAGTGGTACAGCTGAGGGGGGCTGTGAACCAACACGTGTACCACCCTAATAACAATCCCCTTCTCCAGCTCTATCTTGTACCACCACCATCCACTGACAATACTGCTTCCCTTATTTTAGTTACTCCAACATACTATATTCTCTTGTTGGCAATTATTAAGAATGGAAACCATATAGAAGTGACAAATTTAGAAAAAACAAATTATACAAACCAAAGGAAGTTTTAGGGTTATGAATATAAAGAGCTGATTTGTCAATTCTGGACAAACTAGCTCAATAACTAAGAGATACTGTTATGTACTCTGATATACTCATTTCTGAATGTCAGTCAGCCCCACCTCCACCATCTCAGATACCTCTGTCCCTGCCCCCTCCACAAAGGACTTACCAAGTAGAACACAAAGCCCAGATATGCCACACTGACCACGGCAGCCACCACATACAACGCCACATGCCCTAGTTCCCGGACATAAACCACTACAAAGTACATGTTGATGGAACAAACGATGAGGACCAAGATTCCTCCTGCAATCCTCCAGCCTCTGTAAAAGAATCAGCACAATCACTGGTGAACAGCCCAGCCTGCCACAGACAGAACAGGAAACAGGACAAGTTTAACAGGCATTTCAAAATGAACTGTAAAATGGCCCTAAATTTGTTCATGATTGGATTTAAGGAGTCAAACTTGGGCAACCATGAGGAGAGGGGGAAGAAATACCATCAGATATTTAATATTTAAGTCCTTGAAATACAGCAAGCTGTATAAACAAGCCATTTCACTAGTGTCCTTGAAAATGTAGTAAATCATTTCAAATACCACACCCTTGAAAAGTATACATGAAAATTATTAGCTTATAACTTTCTGATTAAGATCACTTAACACAGAATTTAAAATGCTTCAAACTTAGACAGCTGAGGTTGATGCACTGGAGTCTACACTCTGAACATTTTCCCCAGACATACAAAATGTGCTTTGTCCTCCTCAGCTGCATTCCATCTCCAGTCTGCAGCACAAAGAGGAAGCAGCTGGCAATCCTCTCCCATCACATACAGTTCCCCACATGATTCATTTCAAACTGGACCTTGGGATGAAAATACCCTTCCCACACACAGCAGCACCCCTTTGGGGAACTAAGAAAAGTGTACTCACATTCCATTGGCAAAATCATTCATCACGGGTCGCAAACTTGTGAACGTGAGGATAGGTATGAGAGCAAAGGGGAGCTGGAAAAAAAGAGTAAGGTCATATGGGGCTTCTAGGGGGCTGTGTATTGACCCCAGAGACCAGCGCAGTTAACAAACTGGAAACTAAACCTTGTCTTATCTACTCCTCTTCTCATCCCCACATTTTCAAGCATTAAGTTGAAGCAGGTAGAGCTGTTGTTAACTCCCTAATATTCATGATCTAAGTGTCTGTGTCTACAAATACTTATATCTGACTTGTCTTACTAACCTTCACAGGACCTACCACAGTGTCCTATATATTCACATACTGCTTGCTGGATTAATGAACCACATTTTGTACAACATGTAAGTATAGCTCATATTCCCTATACAAACTTAAAAAACCATAGCATTTCTAAAAGGCCTCTGGATCCTGGGGACTCCGTGCACATTCACCACACACCAAGGCTGTGCTCCCTTCTTCCTCTCAACTTCCCCCTAAGCACCCAGCAGCAGGTCTGGTACCCAAGGGCAGTACATAATGCTCCAGCTCCCTTGTTACCTGTAGGCTCTGCAGAACATTCAGGAAGTCATTCATCCCTGTTAAATGTTCTACATCTTGGAAGACAGATACAAGCAGAGTGGGGATGATAGCAATTGAGCGTGTCAGAATCACTCGGGCAAAGCGTGACCATTTGAGATTCAGGAATCCCTGCAAGAAAGCACAGGAGCAGGATGAAATCTGGAACAGGAGAAAGAAAAAGGTCTGGGGAGGCTCAGGAGAGACTCTTGGAAGCATGGGAGTAGAAAGTCTCATCTGGGGCAGGTATGTAACACAGTGAGTAAGACACGGCTTGGGACACCTGCATCCCGTATCAGTATCTTGGTGCAAGTCATGGCTCTACCACCAATTTCAGCTTCCTGCTAACAAACATCATGGGAGGCACTGTGATGGCTCAAGTAGTTCGATCCCTGCCACCCAGGTAGGAGACCTGGATTAAGTGCCTGGATCTTGGCTTCAGTCTGGCACAGTCCCACCTGCTATGGACACTGGTGAGTCAACCAACAGATGAGAAATCTCTGTATCAGTCTCTCTTTCCTGCTCTGCTCGTCAAATAAATTAAATAAATAACAATTTCCAAAAATGAAGAAGGATCATATCCTCCACGTACCTCCATGACAAACTGGCCAGAATAGGTTCCAGTCATGGTGGAGCTCTGTCCTGCAGCCAGGATCCCCACGGCCCAGATGTACAGTGTGGCAGGCCCGAAGTAACAGCCCAGCACAACGCCCTGGGAGAGGCAAGGGAGAATGACAGGCTCGTGTCAATGATCTGCTCAGACAACACCCAGACAGCCTTTCTCTGTGGCAATCCTTCCACTCTTCCACTAAGCACCACCTACAACAAGTAGGTGCTGGGCATGGGCCCACGCCAGGCTCAGATCCTGATTTCATTCTAGAGGCTTTCAATCTCAACTCCCCTGGACGCTCCCTTATCCTTCAGCCTTGTCCTTTCTCTTCTCCAAGGTACTAAAGTCTTCACCTGCAACTTCTATCTGAAATAATTTTAAAATGGAAGAGTTTAATGGGGCTGGCGCTGTGGTGTAGCAGGTAAAGCTGCCACCTGCAGTGCTGGCATTCCATATGGGCGTAGGTTCGAGTCCCAGCTGCTCCACTTCTGATCCAGCTCTCTGTTATGGCCTGGGAAAGCACTAGAAGATGGCCCAAGTCTTTGGGCCCCTGTACCTGCATGGGAGACCCAAGAGAAGCTCGTGGCTTCAGATTGGCACAGCTACAGCCATTGTGGCCAATTGGGGAGTGAACCAGCAGATGGAAGACCTCTCCCTCTCTCTCTGCCTCTCCTTCTCTCTGTGTAACTCTTTCAAATAAATAAATAAAACTTAAAAAAGTCTAGTACCACAATTATATTTCTTAATACACTCTTCTAGAAAATGGTGGTAGAAATACAGGGAACGGTCAGGTAAACTCTTGAAATATCCTATTATATATTCTACTCTTTGAGGGCTACAGTGTAACCAGCATAAAAGCACTGACATACCCCATTTTTACTCTTTACTAAGAACACATTTTAATAAGCCTCTGTTCCTTCCCATGTAATGCAAGATGCTTGACTGGCATCAGGCCCTCTGAAATACAGACCACTCCAGAGAAGACATGCTCATACCTAAGTGAACTCACAAAACAGACCAGATGATATGCTAAGAACACATTCAGGAGGCAACACATAGATCTGAGCACACTCACCCCTTTGTAGATGTCCACTGCCAGTGTTGAATTATCTTCAGGAAAGAGGCCAGTGTAGGGACTGCTGCTATTTCTACACACATCAACCTAGAACACAAAACAGTTTAGGAGAACTTTTATCTGAGAAGCTAGGCACAGGCAACTAGAGCTCTCCTTCAGATCACACACAAGTCATCTGCAGGGAAAACGCTGGTGCAGGTTGTGCTGATGGTGGAGACTAGCAGCCATGTTGCTTGTGATCAGCTTCCAAAATCTTCCTAACGCACATACCCAAACTCTTTACAGAGTTAGAGTGCACATGCGTGGGTGCACTTTGAAAGGTGACAGGAGCAGAAGCCTCTAAGAAGCATGAGGAAATAACCACAGAGAGCTGGTTCAAAGCAGAGCCAGGAGATGGGCAACAGGTGGTGAGCAAACCTACACAGGCAACCTGCACCAAGAGGACTCAGGAGTGAAACTGGCCCAACACGTCTGTGCTGGTCACAGTTCCTGTTTTCTGTAGACAGCTCCCAACTGCTATCAAATGGGAGGACTGGCAAGCAGGCAGGCAGGCAGGCAGAAGTTGACAAGCGAGCAACAAAAAGGGATGACAAAGCGCCAGAGAGATGTGTGGCCACCAACACAACAGCATGATGCAATCCTGGGGTGAGGCAAGCTCCTTCATCAGCCCAAGCTGAGGAAGATAAGTCTAGGTTTGGTCAGACCCCAGACCACCGAGTCTGCCTGCGCAGTGATGTTGCAGGGCATCACTGAAGCTACAGATTTATCTTCCCTGGGCTCCAAGTCACTGCTGTGTTTTCCTGTCTCATTCCAGTCACCATTTCACCCTCACATTCACCACCACCATGACCCTGTCTTACTCACCACCTGCTGGTTGGTTTTCTCAAAAAACGCTTCAGCAAAGACCGAGACGACAAAAACGTTGATGATGAAGGAAACAAAGAGAGCAATGCAGGATTCAACGAAAAAGTACTTATTGGCTTCTCGAACTTCCTGCTTATTGGCTCGGTTCACCTGTCTAGACTAGAGAGACAACAGTAGCAGTCATTTCTTGACCAGTTGGATTGGAACAAACTTTCCTTACATTTCAGGCGTTTCAAGTTACCTAAGGCATTCAGAGAGCAAATAATTGACCAGTTGAAAAGTGAGAGATGCAACATATCTCACTCATTCAGCAAGTAAGGACTTCATCCCCTCTGACAGCACTGACATTCCACAAAGGGGCAACAGTGACAAAATAACTACTGATCTCTCAGTTGTTACTGTTGGAAAGACCACTGACCTACAAAAACTACTTGACCTTAAGCAGTGCATAACCCAAATCACAATATGGATCTCTGAAATATCTCAGAAAATATGATGTAAGGCTAACTGGTAGGGGCAGCAAAGATGCCACTGGGACACACACATTCCCATATTGGAGTCCCTAGGTTCAAGCCCCAACTCTGCTTCTGATGCAGCTTCTTGCTAATGTGCATTCTGGGAGACAGCACATGGTGGATCAAGTACTTGGGTTCCTGCTACCCAAATGGGAGATCTTGAATGAGTTCCATGCTCCTGGCTTCAGCCTGAGCCAGCCCCAGCTGTTTCAGGAATTTGGAGAGTGAACCAGAAATTGGAAGATCTATCAGCCTCCATGCCTCTCAGTTAAACAGTTTTAAATAATGAAAACTAATTGATAAAAGACTGCTTAACATCCTTCACTCTTGACCTCTCCAAGGCCAATTGGGCTCCTTAGATTGAAACATAAGAGGTTTGGTTCACTTTCAGCTTTTTATGAAAAACCTTAGTCCCAGCTTCTCTGTGGTGTCAGTAATCTCTCAGCAATTTGGTGACTAAAAACAGTGCCTAAGCATATAGAATTTATGAATGTGCAGCTTGGAAATGTCTTGCTCCCTTGGGGTTCTAATGGTTGTAAACTAAGCTTGTGTCTCCTGCAGTTGAAGTGAAGATCCCAGGGTCAGTGCTGTGGCATAACAGGTAAAGCTGCTGCCTACAGTGCCAGCAATCCATATGGGTGCTGGTTCTAGTCCCGGCTGCTCCACTTCCCATCCAGCTCTCTGCTGTGGCCTGGGAAAGCAGTAGAAGATGGCCCAAGTCCTTGGGTCCCTACATCCACGTGGGAGACCCGGAAGAAGCTCCTGGCTCCTGGCTTTGGATTGGCGCAGCTCTGACTGTTGCAGCCATCTGGGGAGTGAACCAGCAGAAGAAAGACCTCTCTCTCTCTGCCTCTGCATCTCTGTAACTCTACCTTTCAAATAACTGAATTAATTAAAAAAAAAAAAAAAAAAAAAAAAAGGCAAAGCTCTTGTGAACTCTCCAGGAGGCCACTGAGATACAGGCCTTGCTCACCTTGACTAATGCAGAATGCAAGTACATGTTGTGTGGCATGATGACAGCTCCCACGATGCCCACAGCCTGCTCAATCTGTGGGGTGCGACAGCCTGAACAGGATGGCACGAACATGCCCCTGAGTACTTGGCTCTGGCTGGGTCTCACTGTAACATACTACATACCAACAGGACAATGATTAGCCTTTACTGAAACATGATGGAGAGTAACACAGTACTAGGCAACACTCAACATCCTTTACTCCTTACAACTCCTTCCTCTGCAACACCTACAATAACACCTAGGATAATGAAGAATGCAGAATCATCAAAAAAACAAGCAACATGACGGGCTTACTGCCAGGGGTCAGAGAGTTCAGGACTAGAGTATTCAAGTATTTTACATCTTCTTATAAATACACAAAACAGATGTATACATAATATAATTAATAGCCTAAAGAAATATACAGATACTTCAAAAAATGGAATTAAAAGATAAACTTGGAGTGGGCATTTGGTGCAACATTTCAGATGACATTTGGCATGCCCGCATCCCATACCAGAGTGCCTGGGTTTCAGTTCTTGGCTGGAAAACAGTAGGTGATGGCTCAAGCCGTTGGGTCTCTTCCACGCATGTGGGAAACTTGAATTGACTTCTGAGCTCCTAGCTTTGGCCTGGCCCAGCCCCAACTATTTCAAACATTTGGGGAGTGACCCAGTGGATGAAAAGACCTCTCTCTGTATATCTGTCTCCGTCTGTCTTCAAGTAAAAAATAAAATATTTTAAAACAATACGTTTATTTTGATACAAAACATTATTGAAATCAATTTTTTCATAATATGCATTTTCTACAAATTTTTTGAAGACTTTCATTTGTACAGATTTCAAAATTTTTCAGCATTCAAAAAATTGCTCTTTTAATTCCATTTTCTATGAACTTTTTAAATTCCCCTTGTGAAGTAGTTGTTATGGGTCTTATGGTTACCAACTGTGCACTAATTCCCTTGAGGCAACCTAAGAGTACAGAATCAATTTTTGATTATCCACATTTATCATATTGATGTTCACCTATATTCATGCAAGAATCACCAATGTTTGCCACTAGTGTGTAGTGAGACCTATAAACAAACAATTCTCATACATTTTTCCATGGTTTGGCATTTCTCTTGGAAACCTTGGTTTAGGTCAAGACACACAGTCTACCCACAGTTTGATATATTTTTTAAAGTGTGGCCAGACTTCTAAGCAAAATGAAGTCTGTAACAACTGGACATAGATGGGTGCTATTACGAGGGGGTCTGCATTCTGGCATAGCAAAAAAGGCTGACGCCTGAGATGCTGGTATCCCATATGGGCCCCAGTTCAGCTCCCAGTTGATACACCTGGGAAGGCAGCAGAAGATGGCCCAGATCCTGGGGCCCCTGTACCCACATGGGAGACTCTAAGAAGCTCCTGGCTCCTGGCTTCAGCCTGACCTAGCCTCAGCCATTATGGCCATCTGGGGAGTGAACCAGCAGATGAAAGATCAATCTCTCTCTCTCTCTCTCTAATAAATAAATAAATAAGTAAATAAAATTTGCTATTACTGCAAAATAATGGTACTGATTCCTAAGACAGTGTGGGTTGGTGCATAAAATAGGAAATATCCAGTATACCCCCCTGTAATTCAATTACTTTAATAAAGGGAAAATTCAAGCAGCAAGTAATGTAAACCAGGATGAGCAAAACCAGAACCATGTTAAGGTAAGAGTCAAGAACACCTCTGCAGCTCCCTCACTAACCCCCTCCAAGGTTACTCTGCTGTCAAGATGCTCAACACAGGTGGGACCAGGGAGTCTAGTGTAGAAAACCCTAGAAAGTGCAGTCACCTCTGACCTAGGGGCTCCTGTAGTCCTTCCTGCACAAATCTAGACCACAGATCAGATTCCTTCAACACTGGCCCAGGACCCAATGAGTTTTTGTTGATAACATGAAATACAATCAAGCCATCCTAGTATTATTACTGTCTCTATAGTGAAAGGCTAAACACTTGCCTCGTATCCAAATGTGAGAGCCATAAGAGTGATGAGAAAGCCAAAAAAGGCTTCCAGTTTCCGCAGACCTAAAGGGAACATGTGACCATGAGCTCACAGACAGCAGACTTCCCCATGGGCCACATGATGGAAAGCAGCTGCTCTGACGGACCCCGCCAATCTCACTCTCCTTACCATATTTGTCCAGAAAGAGAAACACAAAGGTATCTGCAATGGTGATCAGAACTCCACCCCATAAAGGAACCCTAGATCAGAAATAAGAAATGGAGATTAAAGAAAAGGAAATAAACATTAAAAAATAATTTCTTCCCAAAAGTTCACCAGACAAGGAACATTTGTAGAAACTAAGACCTGGGAGGGGAGAGAACGTGCCAGGAAACCAGGCAGGTCTTGGATAGTTTAGCATCACAGCATCAATTCAATTACATTCATTCAAACATTAATTGAAAGTCTGCTATGTCAGATTTTCAATATACAAAGCTGAAAAGCATGGCTCATACCTTCAAGTAGCTCACTGTGTAGTGGGATAAACTGACATAGAAGAAGAAATTATAATACAAAATGCCATAAACTCTATAATAGAGATATGTATAACCCACCATAGAAATAAGAGGTAGAGCCTCATCTGCCCAGGGAGAGGAGGATGCTTCCAGAAATGTTTCACAGAGAAAATAATACTTGAGTTGAATTTTGAAAAGTAACATGAATTGGGTTTTTGCTTTCATATTTGCCTTAAAATTCAGAAAAACACTGAGTATTTTCTGGAGGAAAATCCCCTCACCTTCCTATAGACAGGAGATTGATGGCAATGGCTGAGCCAATGACTTCTTGCATATCTGAGCCAATGATAGCCAACTCCACCATCAGCCACAGGATGATCCGTGGGACCTAAATAACAAACATCAGTAAAACAAGTTTCAGATTGTGTAGTCTGGAATTCATATCCTGTCCCTGATTCATAAGCAGGCTTCTCTGAGCCTCAATACTAGAGATGAATTACGAGAACTCAACCCACCTAGGTCCAACCCTGCACTGGGGCTCCAGATGGAGAAGGAGTGACTCCATGGAGCAGGTCAGCACAGTAACCAGCCTTACGTTTTTCCCCTTCCCTTTCATTCAAGAGAGGAATGGAATTTCCACTCACTAATTTTGACCTCATTTTCTGCCTAAATGCAATCCTAAAAGTTTTAAGGGGGACTAAATAAGCAAACATGGCCAAAACGGGTGTCAATAGAGAAGAGGAAATGACTGTGGAAGAAAACTTCTACCCTGAGCACAGCTGAGAAGACAAGCAAGCATGAAAAGGCTGGGGCATCGTGAATGCAGTAACACTACACAAGCAAGTGAAAAAGAATCATAGGCAAAAAAGGACTCAGGGTAAAAGAGTTAGTAAGTAGGAAATTATGCAGCTGGAAGACAATTTTAGATAATGCTAGCGCACTAAAGCAAAAAAGAATAAAAATTTAAAAAAAAACCTTTACACCAACATCCAAACCATTTCTTTAAACACACACAAACCAAAAACAAACAAAATCTCTTAATTCGTGAGGGACTGGCACTGTGGTGTAGCAGGTAAAGCCACCGCCTGCAGTGCCAGTATCCCATATAGGTGCTGGTTCGAGTCCTGGCTGCTCCACTTCCGATCTAGCTCTCTGCTGTGGCCTGGGTAAAGCAGTAGAAGATGGCCCAAGTCCTTGGGCCCCTGCATCCATGTGGGAGACCTGGAAGAACCTCCTGGCTCCTGATTGGTGCAGCTCCGGCCTTTGCAGCCACCTAGGGAGTGAACCAGTGGATGGAAGACCTCGTTCTCTCTGCCTCTGCCTTTCAAATAAATAAATTTAAAAAAAAATCATGAAGAAAAAGAAGCTAGAAGAAATTATATACTACCAAGGTTTTTAAAAAAAAAAAAAAAAAACAAAAAAAAACAAAAAACAGGTGAGGACCACAGGGCCCAAGCATTGTGGCAAAGCAGGTTAAGTAGCCGCCTGAAATGCTCACATCCCATATTGGGGCTGGTTTCAGTCCAGCTGCTCTATTTCCAACTCAGTTCCTTCTTGATGTGCCTGGGAAAGCAACACAGGATCTCCAAGTGCTTGGGACCCTGTACTCATGTGGGAGATCCAGATGAAGCTCCCAGCTCCTAGCTTTAGTCTGGCCCAGTCCCAGATGTTGTGGTCATTTGGGGAGTGGGTCAACGCTTAGAAGATACCTCTCTAACTCTGCCTTCCAAATAAATAAACGGATAAATCTTTGGGGGAAAAAAAAACCTAGGACAAACCAGAGAAAAATCAATATCTTATTTAAAGATGAAGCCAAGCCAAAAATGTCTTTCAGACATAGTTACTGCCTCCATTGTCAGTAAGAAAAGCCAAAATGTCCAGAAGGAACCTATAGAGGACAGTGTAAATTTTAAAATTCCCAGGACCAAAGTAAAGCACAAAATAATTATTAGCAAGTCCAAAGATCCTGCCACACACAGTTTGTAGTCAAAGTGGCAAAGTCAAACAAAAAAGCAGATCTGCACCATACAAACTGATGAAGGAACGTGGAAGTACAAAAGCAAAGGGCCTGGAGAGAGCAATCATTCCCAACCCTGGGATTGGGCACTGCTAGACGCCAGAAGGTAAAGTGAATGGTAAATGCTTATTAAAACAGAATTTCTCTCAGGAAATCGGGGGGCGGGGGGCCAGGGAAGGAATCTCAGGTTAGATTCTACACGAGGGTAAACAGTTTGGCAGCAAGAAGGACTGCTGAATTCCACTTGCTATTCCAATTCTTCTGGACCACTGCCCCTCAAGTCCTCTACTGTTTCAGTATACATGGGACCACCACATATTTTCAGACCCACAGGTTCATCTGATGTGGATGAGACACAAAGGACAGTCTGATGCTCACCTTGGGATAGTGACGATGACACACTTCAGCAAGATGCAGCCCAGTGACCACTCCCAGTCTAGCAGCAAGGCGCTGGAGCAGCAGCCCCACAATGGTGGCCAACAGAAGGACCCAGAGCAACTACAAAGACCAAAATCCCACACAACACTCGTTAGACAACTGGGTTTTCTAGTCTGGCTGCTTGGCAAGACAGGGAAACTGTGTGTAAGAAAGAGCTCAGGTCAAGAATCAAATGACCTGAGTTCTGTATTAGGCTCTGCACATGGAAGACCAGAATAGAGTTATTGGCTCCTGGCTTCAACCTATTCCAGACCCAGCAGCTGCGGCCATTTTGGGAGTAAACCAGCAGATGGAAGGTATCCTCAGCACCCCTTCTCTCTGTCACTCTGCCTTTCAAATAAATATAAACTTTTATTTTTTTAAAATGAAAGAGGGTAGGCATTTTAGCCTAGTAGTCAGGATGCTGGTTAAGATGTCCATGTTCCATCTTAGAAAGCCTGGGTTCAAGTTTCAGCTCTACTCTTGATTCTATCTCCCTCCTGAGTACATCCTGGGAGGTAGCAGGCAATGACTTGAGAATTTGAGTCCCTGCCACCTACGTGGGAGACTTACATTAAGTTCTCAGTTCCCAGCTTTGTCCTGGCCCAGTCCCAGCTTTGCAGGCATTTTGTAGTGAGCCAGCAAAACAGAGGTCTCTGTAACTGTCTCTCTTTGCCTCTCAAATAATTTTTAAAAAATCTTTTTTTAAAGGGGACAGGGGAAGCAGGGTCAAGACCAAATGTTCAGCCGGCACCACAGCTCACTTGGCTAATCCTCTGCCTGTAGCGCCGGCACCCCAGGTTCTAGTCCCGGTTGCTCCTCTTCCAGTCCAGCTCTCTGCTGTGGCCCAGGAAGGCAGTGGAGGATGGCCCAAGTCCTTGGGCCCTGCACCTGCATGGAAGACCAGGAGGAAGCACCTGGCTCCTGGCTTTGGATCGGCGCAGCGCGCTGGCTGTAGCACACCAGCCAAGCGGCCATCTGGGGGGCGAACCAACAGAAAAAAGGAAGACTTTTCTCTCTGTCTTTCTCTCACTGTCTAACTCTGCCTGTCCAAAAAAAAAAAAAAAAAAAAGACCAAATGTTCACCTTAAACCCAGCCACTGCTCCAGACTGCAAATCAGATTCAATGTTTCCTGGATCCAGGTAGGCAATGCTCATGAGAAATCCTGGTCCGGTGAAAGCCCAGAGTTTACGAAAGCTAAAACAAGAGTGCTGCACAAAACAAGAAAAGAATAAAGTGATTGTCCACTCTAACTACTGAACTGATCTGCTGTTGTTTATCACATACAAAGCAGCTTTACCAGAACAAAGGATTGAAGATACCGGGTACTGTGTGTGCTGGAGTTTCACTTCCCTCTTACCCACTTTTTATCACCTGGCCACATCTCATCCAAGTGAGTGCCCTTCTGTCACTATCAGCATCTTCATGAGCATCTCACACTAAAGACAGCATAGTGGCTGGCGCCGTGGCTCAACAGGCTAATCCTCTGCCTAGCGGCACCGGCACACCGGGTTCTAGTCCCGGTCGGGGCACCGGATTCTGTCCCGGTTGCCCCCCTTCCAGGCCAGCTCTCTGCTGTGGCCAGGGAGTGCAGTGGAGGATGGCCCAAGTACTTGGGCCCTGAACCCCATGGGAGACCAGGATCAGCGCGGTGCGCCGGCCGCGGCAGCCATTGGAGGGTGAACCAACGGCAAAGGTATTCCTTTCTCTCTGTCTCTCTCTCTCACTATCCACTCGGCCTGTCAAAAAAAAAAAAAAAAAAAGACAGCATAGTAATCAATACCAAGGCAAGTATTTCACACAGCAATTAAGGTGCCACTTGGGATACCCACATCATACATCAGAGCTGGGTTCGAGTCTCAGCTCTGCTTCTGATACCAGCTTCTTGCTACCGCACACCCTGGGAAGCAGTAGGAAAATGGCAGTAGGATAATGATTTAAGAACTTGGCTTGCTCCATTCATGCTTGGGACACAGACTGAGATCCAGAACCCTGGCTTTGGCCTGGCCCAGGTCTGGCTGTTGCAGGCATTTGGGAAGTAAAACAGAAGATGGAAAATCCTTCTCTCTGCCTTTCAAATAAATAAAAAATTAAATTAAAACTTAAGAAGTTTGAAGTTAAAAAAAATCAGTACATCGGTTTCTTTCAAATATATAAATAAAATTTTTAAATGTTTGAACTTAAAAAAATAAATCAGTACCTCTGAACCAATCACTACTAAAAATGTGAAAAGAGCAACCTTTTAAAAAGGAAAGACTTGGGCAGGCCTTTGGAGTATTTGTCTATATCCTGCCTCAGTGAACCTGGGTTAGATACCTAGCCCTGGCTGCTGATCCTGGCTTCTGTGAGAAGCACCAGTGATAGCTCAAGCAACTGGGTTCCCAGCTCCCACACAGGAGACCTGGATTGCATTTCCTGCTCCTGGCTTCAGCTTCAGCCTTGGCCCAATCCCCACCATTGGGGGCATTTGGGGAACGAACCAGTGGATGAGAGATTCTTCTTTCTCATCTATTGTTCCTCTCTCTACCTCTCAAAAACATTTTTTAAACAATAATAAGTAATAGAATCATGTAATTCATACTTTCCTCATCAAAAAATACTCAGCACTGCCACCAAGCAACTGTTTCCGAGGTCCTCCTTTGGCTTACAATTCTCTTTATTCTGATTACAGAACTGCAGGCTTCAGAGACGACTTGACATCGTTCAGCTGAGACCCCCAGCAGCTCTCTCACTCCCAGGCTTTTCCCAGACCACAGTGTGCTCCTCCAAGGACCTGTCACTAACCTGCTCTTCAGGAATTGGGATCTTCTCATCAAAGTAAGTGGCGAAGGGCTCCCCTGCATGCCCAGTGGACTGCGGAAGAGAGGAGTGACTATAGGCAGAGTTGATGACACCAAGACTGGCAGCGTCCCCATGGTCTCCAGATGCATTGTCTGAATTCACAGATTGGAGGAAAAATTAATAAAAAAGAACAAAATATGCCAACTTCTCCTTACCAAAACTACATATTCTTAATACCTAAACACACAAAACATGAACCTGATGCTAGTTCAATTTATTTTTAACATTTATTTTTATCTATATTTTAAAATGAATTTATTTCAATAGGAAATATATTCACATTGCTAAAAACCCAAGAAGTACAAAACAACTTGCACTAAACAAGCCCCCTTTCACCTTTCTTCTCTCACTCAGCTCAGGATCAGTTTTAACTCTCATTCAACGATGCTTTTCCTACTTCTACACCCCTATTTCTATTTGGTAATTTTTAGAATTATTTCATCCTCTTCTAAAAACACTGACAAGTAGAGTACAAAATAAAACATTCCCAGACAAGACCCACTGGTCACCTAAAATCCTAACTTTTAAAAGAAAGAACTAGGTTAGTTTAGCAGAATGTCTTCCTCAGGATTCGGTAGAATTTACTCACAGTCCTTGGACATTACTTCCCTCAGGCCTCTCAAAAAATGTGGAAGCTCAGGATGAAATCTGAAGCTTCAGGGAAACCACTGAGCTGGAGCCCTTCACTTCCTGGCTCAGACCTACTGTGAAGAGCTGTCAACACCCTCGTGACCAGGGGGCACTTCTCAGGCTGCTATCAGTGTCTCCCAAGTCCTGCATTTTACAGCTAATCCTAAATGCAGGGAGGGCAAAGGTCTGGGTGAGAGGGGCTAATCTTTCAGAAATATACAAAGTCCAGTATGCTGCAGTCATCAAATGGCTACTTTGATCCCTGTATTTACAATAAGTCCTTACAACCTCCAGTTCACGGGGAGGAGGACAGCTTTTTTTCTATAGGGAGCCGACCCACAGCACCTTAATTAAGTAGCTCTTTGTTAACAGAATTTATAGACAAGGAATGAAAGGTTCTAAAGGGAAGCTCAGATTTAGGAAGGATTAGTCAAATCACTCAAGATAGTTACAATAAAATATGAAGTATAATACATTCACCCTGTATACTACAGCTCCAAACATTTCTGAAACATCAGAAAATATCAGGGGCCTATGTTGTGGTATGGGTTAAGCCTCCACCTTCAGTGCCAGCAACCCATTTGGGCACCGGTTCAACTCTCAGCTCTCTACTTCCAATCCTGCTCTCAAATCCCCCTGGGAAAGCCATGGGAGATGGCCCAAGTACTTGGGCTCCTGCACTAACATGAGAGACCCAGAAGAAGCAACTGACTCCTGACTTTGGCCTGGCCCAGATCTTGACATTGCAACCATTTGGGGAGTGAAGATCTTCCAGGGGAGTGAAGATCTTCCAGCGGATGGAAGACCTCTCTCTCTCTGTATCTCTGCCTTTCAAATAAATAAAATAAGAAAGAAAGGAAGGGAGAGAGGGAGGAGGGAGGGCAAAAAAGGGGAGGGGAGGGGAGGGGAGAGAAAAAGTATCAGGAACAGCCCCTGCACTCCAGAGGTTCTTCAGCCAAGTCTGGGAACAGCACTGCCCTCAAAGGCATCACTGCTTTAGAAAGCAAACTTGTGGCTCACTTAAGCTGGACTCAGAATTACAAATAAGGAAGTTCTTTGTGGTTATAAATCCATTTTCATTTACAGCCTAAGTCATCAGATGGTGACTTCTGAATGACGGTGTTGGAATAGATGACAAGAAAGAAAATATGGTAAATTTCTGTCACACAAATCTAATTCCACATCAAAACTAAGATAATGAGAGAGCTGTAAGTTACCATCTGGCATGTTCTGTTCAGGACCCAACACCATGGTAGAAAGTTGAGTGCCCGAGTTCTTAGAATAGGATTCTGTAAAATAGAAAAGGGAAGGAAAATAAGAGCAAGAGCATACCAACAAGTTCAGAAACAGCATTTTGTTCCTCTGCATAAATGAACCCTTACTGTGTGAAAAGAACAATTCTTCTACTGGATTAGATAACCTAAAAAATAATCAGTTTTCAGAATATGACTGAAAAAACATTTACCAAAAACAGAAAAATCTGAGTCATATTTCTGTTGGTGAGCCTTCAAAACCAGACTGAAAAGACATTTTAGTGGCACAAGCAAATACTTTGTAAGAAGCACCCACAGAGAGACTATGAGATATTACCCAGTGCATGTCTCTGTCTCCAGACTATCCCAACTATCGTGATTTCCTAAGATGTATAGCACGCTCTGCTCTGCCTAACAAACCTTCTAGAAAGGCGAGAAAAAGCTCTACACCAGGGCCGGCGCCGCGGCTCACTAGGCTAATCCTCCGCCTAGCGGCGCCGGCACACCGGGTTCTAGTCCCGGTCGGGACGCCGGATTGCCCCTCTTCCAGGCCAGCTCTCTGCTGTGGCCAGGGAGTGCCGTGGAGGATGGCCCAGGTGCTTGGGCCCTGCACCCCATGGGAAACCAGGAAAAGCACCTGGCTCCTGGCTCCTGCCATCGGATCAGCGCGGTGCGCCGGCCACGGCGGCCATTGGAGGGTGAACCAACGGCAAAGGAAGACCTTTCTCTCTCTCTCTCTCTCTCACTGTCCACTCTGCCTGTCAAAAAAAAAAAAAAAAAAAAGCTCTACACCAGGATACTAGTGGTGGAGGGAGAGACTTCAGTCATCACATTCCAGGTGGCATTCTCCAGCCCTCTGACAACTGGGTGCCTCTCCCTCGGCCTAGCCCCTCCCGGACCCTCAGGGAGAGCTGAGACACCAGCAAGACTAGGCCTGAGCTACTGACGCCAGCACTTATCTAGGTCCTGCAGGGAGCAACCTGCAAGGGGCAAGATGGGTCCAGGAGAGGACTCAGATACCCAGCATCTTGCTGGGTTAAGTGTAACTGGGGGGAAGAGGAGAATACTGGTGAGGACATCGGGCCATACATTCCCCAGTCAGCCTCACCAATAAGGCTAATTTTTGAAATTTTGATCCATTGGAATATCTTCTCAGTTGATTTCACATTTAGATAGGAAGAACAAAGTAACATTTACTGATACCCTTCCCCTTAAATGCCAACAGTTACCATCCTACTGAAAAAGTGACAAAGCCTCCCCGTGGCCATCATTCATTGCTTAAATAACAGTCACTTTCCACCCTCCTGGTGCTCCTATCTGAAATCAACACTCCTCGACTTTCTTTTTTGGAGAATCTTTCTACCTACAAACATATGCTACAACTATCTTACAGAATTGTAGAATTTACACCTCAAAGGGGTTTTTAGGTATCACCTACCTTCCGAGGTATAAAACAAACCATGGGCTCTGTGATAAAAGTTAAACCATCTGAGATGGCCGCATTTGATACCACAGTGGCTGGGGCCGAGTCTCACCTCTGCTTCTAGTCTAGTTTCCTGCTAATGCCCATGCCAGGCAGCAGATAATAGCCAAATTGCATGGGTCTCTGCCACCCATGCTGGAGGCCCAGATGGAGTTCTTGGCTCCTGGCTTCAGCCTGTCTCAACCCCAGCTACTGTGTTGGGGAGTAAACAAGTGAATGGAAGAGCTCTCATTGTCTCTTTCTCTACTTCCCCTGACTGTCACTCTGCCTTTCAAATAAATAAATCCTTTTAAAAAAATACCACCTCCTGCATTTGGAAAACAAATACCAATAACAGTATTGTAACAATTAGCCACATCTCTTCTGCCTGGCTAAACACTGGCCAACAGACCCCAATAACACTGACTAAATCCGACTGCTTAAAGGCTAGTGACAATAGCACCTCACCTAAATAGGGTTTGTTTATCTGACTGCTCACTTGGATTCCAACCACAACACAGTCCCTTGGCTTCCCAAAGCCTTTTTATTTTGGTTTTATACATAATTCTAATAAGACAGGGTATCAGGTTATCTTAATTCACAATAAATTAAGAAAGCACAGGCACCACCATTGTGGCACAGTGGGTTATGCTGCCATTTGCAATGCCAGCATCCCACATGAGTGCTGGTTCCTATCCCCGCTGCTTCACTTTCAATCGAGCTCCCTGCTAATGTGCCTGGGAAAACAGCAGGAGATGGCCCAAGTATTTGAGTTCTTGCACACATGTGGGACACTTGGATGCAGCTTCTGGCTCCTGATCCAGCCCCAGCCATTGTATCCACTTAGGGAATGAACCATGGTTGGAAGATCTCTCTTTTTCCCCTCTCTGTCAAATAAATAATCTATAAAAATAATTAAGAAAGTTGGCCGGCGCCGCGGCTCACTAGGCTAATCCTCCGCCTAGCGGCGCCGGCACACCGGGTTCTAGTCCCGGTCGGGGCGCCGGATTCTGTCCCGGTTGCCCCTCTTCCAGGCCAGCCCTCTGCTGTGGCCAGGGAGTGCAGTGGAGGATGGCCCAGGTGCTTGGGCCCTGCACCCCATGGGAGACCAGGAAAAGCACCTGGCTCCTGGCTCCTGCCATCGGATCAGCGCGGTGCGCCGGTCGCAGCGCGCCAGCCGCGGCGGCCATTGGAGGGTGAACCAACGGCAAAGGAAGACCTTTCTCTCTGTCTCTCTCTCTCTCACTGTCCACTCTGTCTGTCAAAATAAAAAAAAAAAAAAAAAAAAATAATTAAGAAAGTCGGTCAGTCAAAGGGAGAGGGAGGGAGAATGGGAATATCATTGTATTCTTAGAATTGTATCAATGAACTATACTGAACCTGTTAAAAACTAAAAAGAAGAAGAAGAAGAAGAGAGAGAGAGAAAAAAAACTGCAGGGGCCAGCCTGTGGTATAGAAGGTTAAGCTGCCACCTGCAGCACTGGTATCCCATGTGGACATGGGTTAGAGTCTTAGCTGCTCCACTTCTGATCCAGCTCCCTGTTAATGCACATAGGAAAGCAGCAGCAGATGTCTCAAGTGCTTGGGCCCCTGTACCCATGTGGAAGACCAACAAGCTCCTGGCTCCTGGCTTCAGCCTGGCCCAGCCCTGGCTGTTGCCACCATTTGGGGAGTGAACTAGAAGATGGAAGACCTCTCTGTCTGTGTCTCTCCCTCTCTCTGTAATTCTGCCTTTAAAAAAAAAAAAAAAAAAAAAAGCACTGATCAGATCTGGGAACAAAATTCTCACAAGAAAAGAGGAACTTGGCAATTGAAGAATCAGAAAAATTCAGGAAGTACATCAATTAGCCTTAGGGCATTTGGTATGAGACAAAAAGCCCTTCCTGATACTTCAGTCAGTTCCGAGAACATTATTACCAGTACAATAACTAATTTCCAAATGTGGCCCTGATTACCGAGAACTGACTGAACTGGATTGCACAAAAGGAGCAGGACTTTAGCTTAACTGTTAAGATGCTTGCCTCTCATATCAGAGAATCCAGGTTCCATTTCAGCATCCCGCCTCTAGGTTCCTGCTAATGCAGACCCTGGGAGGCAGTGGTGACGGCTCAAATAACGGCTTCTATCACCTACGTGGGAGACCATAGATGGTATTTTGGGCTCACAGCCCTGCCTGAGAGTAGTACAGTCCTGGCTGTTGTGAGCATGCTCACTTGTACCCTCTTTCTCTCTCTCTCCCCCCTCCTTCTCTTTCTGCCTCTCAAGTACATATATGAAAATGAAAAGAGAAAAAAAGAGAAGGCAAGCAGTAACACATTTATCACAAAAATAAATATTAATAAATTGTATATAATTATTAGTGATTCTAATAGTGATTCTAAGTGATCATCCCCGAAGCAAATGTACACAGGGCCGATAAAATACAAGAAGTCTGGCTTTCTCTGAAATCTCAAAAACAAGAAAATGGATACTAGATTCCAACTTTCTCATCAAAATCCCACTGTTTGCAGTGTCTACAAAACAAAACTAGACCAGGGAATAGTCAGTTAAGTTTGCTGTGCTGGACAACACAGACTCCATGAAAATTTAGACACATACAGAAGCACCAAGTCAATATTGACAGTTCTATTCTCTAGGACCGCATCACCAGGTCATTTCAATCATTTCATTACATTAAGGGAAAGATTTCAGAGTTAGGACACAAGCAACCAGAAACAAGTCAGCAATAGTTTAATATTTCTGTTTAACACTGTTTTGATATTTCACCTCACCCACTAAAATAGAGCATTATCTTCTCTTGAATCGAGTAAGACTCCTCCTATCTAACAGCAACCAATAGAAAAAACTGACACTCAGTTAAATAGGAACATTTTATCCCATTCTTATCAAAAGTTGTTTTGAAAGACTGTTTTACAAGACATAAATTCTAATAACATTGCATTACCTGTCTAAAATATCACAAGTCTACAATATCCTTTGATCCACTTACAAAAAACACACAATACCTGTGCAGGGGCGCGGTGAGTTAAGCCATGGCCTATGACACCAGCACCCCATATTAAAGAGGTGGTAAGTCTGCTACTCTGCTTCCAGCTCCCTGTTAATGTACCTGGGAAGGCAGCAAAAGATGGCCCAAGAGTTTAGGTTCCTACCACCCATGCAGGAGATCTGGATGGAGCTCCAGGCTTCAGTCTGGCCCAGACCTGGTTGTTGCAGCCAGTGGAAGACTAAAGCAGAGGACAGAAGATCTATTTCTTTCTATCTCTCTCCCTCTCCCCCCCATCCCTCCCCCCGCGCTTCTCCCTTTCCCCCGTCACTCTTTCAATAAATATATCTTTTTTAAAAAAGATATATGTATCAGGATATTTCCCAGTTTTGTCTATGTTATTAAAAGACCTGGGTATCGAGAAGGGACTGGCTGAATCAACTGTGTACCACAGGAGAAAATACTATGTAACTATTGTGAGTAACACAAATCTATACACTCTGATAGGGGACAATGGTGCCAAGTGAAAAAAAATGAATTTATTGAGCAATATGCTATCATTTATGTAGCAAAAATGAAAAAAACTTGGAGGGAGAACACATACCAGAGTCTCTGCAAAGGATATGCCCAAAGCGTGTAGTAACAGTAGTCCCTTAAGACAAGGAAGGCATGGAGAGCACAAACGAGAAGAGGTAAAGGAAGATCTCTCAGTGAATATACCCTGTCTACCTTTTAGCACTCAAAAAAAAAAAAGTTCTGGGGTAGGCATTGTGGCACAGCAGGTAAAGCCACTGTTTGGGACGCCAGTATCTCAAACAGGAGAGTCTAAGTTAGCTAGAATCTTGATCCACTTCTACCGCAAACAGGAGAGTCTAAGTTAGCTAGAATCTTGGTCCACTTCTACCAGCTTCCTTCTAATGCACACTCTGGGGCACGGCAGGTGATGGCTCCAGTGCTTTGAATCTTACCACCATGCGGGAAACCTGAATTGAGTTCCACTCTTCTGGCTTCATTCTGGCCTAACCCTGGCTACTGCAGGCATATGGAAGATTGAACCAATGACTGGAAGATCTGTTTCTCTGCGTTTCAATTAAAAAAAAGGGGGGAAATAAAAGTTTTACCATGTACACATTTTATTATTTTTTTAAGTTAAAGGTCATATGAATTCACTTAACTTCTCAACAAACACTGGAAGGATATCCAGTTGAACTCTGATAAAGCTGCAATGGATAATCAGAGATCTACAGCTGCCTAACTGGCAGGCATTTACTGCCCTAAGTCTAATTGATAACCACTTTGAGTATCCAAATAGCCATGCTCTGAAAGTATGCTTTGGAAGCACCTGGATGCAAAGAAGCAGAAGCCCCCTGCTCAGAGAAGCATTTCTGGCCTGCCAAATTTGGTTTAGATGTGTTTCTCTGTCATCCTCCAAGGCACCTACTACTTCCCATTATCATTACTCTTGAAATTATCTATTTCCTGATACTATTCTTTCACCATCTCTACAAGTTTGAAATTATATGAAAATTCAAAGTTGAAAACACCAAGTAGCTACAATAAATTCTAAACTCAAATTAATAATAATTCTGTATGTTCTCAGTATTTATAAGAAGTCTGGGGGCTGGCGCTACAAATGCAACAGGTTAAGCTGCAGCCTACAACGCTAGCATCCCATACAGGCACCGGTTTGAGTCATGGCCGCTCCACATCTGATCCAGCTCCCTGCTCATGCACCTTGGAAAGCAGCAGATGATTGCCCAAGTACTTGGTCCCTTTCTACCCATGTGGGAGACCTGGATGGAGTTCCAGGTTCCTGGCTTTGGCTTGGTCCAGCCCTGACCATTACAGCCATTTGGGGAGTGAACCAGCAAATGGAAAATCACTCTCTCTCTAATTCTGTCTTTCAAATAAATAAATAAATCTTTAAATTAAAAAAAAACACAGAACTCTAGAACAATTTGGAGGACAGCCCGAACCTATTTTAACAACTGCTTCCTGGATAGTTTGAAATACTAAATACTAAAACATTGGGGGGGGCCGGCGCCGCAGCTCACTAGGCTAATCCTCCGCCTAGCAGCGCCGGCACACCGGGTTCTAGTCCCGGTCGGGGCGCCGGATTCTGTCCCGGTTGCCCCTCTTCCAGGCCAGCTCTCTGCTGTGGCCAGGGAGTGCAGTGGAGGATGGCCCAGGTGCTTGGGCCCTGCACCCCATGGGAGACCAGGATAAGCACCTGGCTCCTGGCTCCTGCCATCAGATCAGCGCGGTGCGCCGGCCATTGGAGGGTGAACCAACGGCAAAGGAAGACCTTTCTCTCTGTCTCTCTCTCTCACTGTCCACTCTGCCTGTCAAAAAATAAAAAAAAATAAAAATAAAAAATAAAAAAAAAAAACATTGGGGGTAGGGGTAGGTGTTTGCTGCAGTAGTTGAAACACTGCTTGGATGGCTGCACATCACACAGGAGTGCCTCATTTCAGTCTTGACTCAGCTTTCAGTTCCAGCTTCCCACTAAGGCACACCCTGGGAGACAGCAGATGATGGCTCATGGACTTGGGTCCCTATCACCTACCTGGGAGACCCAGATTCAGTGTTTGAGCTCCTGGCTTGGGCCAGGTCCAGCCTCCGCTATTACGGGCTTTTGGAGAGCAAACCAGCACATGAAGATCTCTCTCTGCCTTTCAAATTAAATTAAATAAATATTTTTAAAAATCATATTGTGTATAACAAATATATACAACTCTAATATTTTTGTCTATGGCTAAAAACAAAGTTTGAATTTCAAACAATCTGATTTCTTATAAAATTCCCCTACAGAAAGCAAACACTAAAAACCATTTCACTGATTAGAACTGAAAAAGTCTCCCTAAAATTAACTGTAAGGTTTAGAATTTTTTTTTTCTTGACAGGCAGAGTTAGACAGTGAGAGAGAGAGACAGAGAGAAAGGTCTTCCTTCCGTTGGTTCACTCCCCAAATGGCCACTACGGCCGGCACTGATCTGAAGCCAGGTGCTAGGTGCCTCCTCCTGGTCTCCCATGCAGGTGCAGGGCCCAAGGACTTGGGCCATCCTCCATTGCCTTCCCGGGCCACAGCAGAGAGATGGAGTGGAAGAGGAGCAACCGGGACTAGAACCGGGTGCCCATATGGGATGCCAGCACTACAGGCAGAGGATTAACCAAGTGAACCATGGCACTGGCCCTAGAATGATTTTCAACACAACTCTCTAATTCTTCTCCATTTTTTTCCTCATGTCCTCCATCTCAATAAAATCAAAGACAGCATTAAATAGGGGGAGAAAATAACACAGAGTAACCAAACAAGAGCTTACCTGGAAATGGCTGATTTAACAAATATAAGCAAAAATATTTAAAGCTAAAGCTCTAAATGGTTTCCTCAGTCACTGCTCATTGCCAGAGACATGCTAGTGACAAAGTAGAAATTTCCATCAAGGTTTTAAATGTGATACTCAACAGTTTATTAGAAAATAACAAGGAATCATGAGTTTAGATTACATTTGTCCTAAAGAAAATGTAAATACTTCCAGATCCTTTTAAATTTATCTTTTCTCCAAAGGCCTACTTTAAAACTAAAGCACTAGGGGTTGGCACTGTGGCGTAACAGGTAAAGTCTCTGCCTGCGGTGCAGGCATCCCATATCAGCGCTGGTTCAAGTCCCAGCTATTCCACTTCCGATCTAGTTCTCTGCTATGGCCTGGGAAAGCAGTAGAAGATGGCCCAAGTGCTTGGGCTCCTCTGTGGAAGACTGGAAGAAGCTTCTGATCAGATCAGCTTCAGCCACTGTGTGAACCAGCGTACGGAAGACCTTTCTCTCTCTGCCTCTGCCTCTCTGTAACTCTGCCTTTCAAATGAACAAATAAATCCTTTAAAAAATGACTAAAGTATTTGACTTTCCTTCTAAGTTATTCCTGTTAATCCAACATCTATGCTGGACAAGATGTTTTTCATGGAGGTGAACTCTTGCCCTTTGGATGACTGGAAGACATCGTAATTCTCTGAAATATTCAAGCAGCTCAGAGATACCTGTTTTCTGGACCCATGTATTCTAATAAGAAATATTATGTCACTTTTTTAAAATGTGTTATTATTACTTTGTCCATTTCTCCTTGCTAGGTCAAGGAATATGCAACATCTTTCCATCAAAAATATCTATCCAATTAGTTCTAAACTTAATCTGCTACCAATGGGGGTAAAGAGAAAGCAGCAGCATAGAAAAGCCGATTGGCTTTCCAAGTTATTCTTGAGGAATAAGATCAGAAGTCTGAAATTGTTTTTTCACTTGGGATAAGTCTGTCTTATTTTTTCTTATTAAAATGAATTTTCTGTTATAAAATGAAAAGATACAAAAAAGACAAGATGAAGACTGACTGTATCTAAAGCATGACAGAAGAAAAAACGTGAAATGGCCCTCTGGTAAGTGTTAGCTTAAGGAAAAGGCCTCAGAAATAATCCACTCTACCTAAGCGGGCAACATTAGACATCTGCCTTTAATCAAAAGCCACACAAACACACATACTTCATAAAGTGCCAGCAGTGTGCTCTTCTAAATGCACTTAACACGAACTGGCCTCTCCCCCAACCCCGTCACGATGGTCACTGAGACAGGAGCTCAGCTTGCTCTTCGTTTAATTAACTTTGCATACCAAAACAACAACCAAAATTACAGACCTCTTACTCCATCTCCCAGAGAGCCACAACTCCAGCTGAACACCAAATGTGCTGGTGGGCTTTTGAGTCTTTCTTGTTAGGTGAAAGAAACACTTGCCATTGAAATACACAAAGAAAGAAGAAGAAAGATAATATTCAGAAGCAAAAAGAGGAGAAGGAGTAAGACATCAGAAGGAGGAGTCCAGCTGATAAGGAAACCAGCTGCCTGGGTGTCAAAGATGATAAGAGAAATGTGCCAAGGTTTCTAAAGGTACTAGCATTTTAGAGCAAAACACATCGCCAACCAGGAACTTCAGTAATGGAAGAGACTGCGACTCAGCAAAGGGGACCCTTCCCTTTCTCTGCTCAGCGCTCTAGCGGCTGCAGCACCTTCCAAACCCCCCGACCACTCACGTGCTGGAGTCACTAAAGTCTGCCTGCCAGTGACTAAGCTTGCCTTTTGTTCCTCCCAACTCCCAGTATGAGCTTCCTCTGAACTTCCTCCTAACTAGAACTTTACAGCAGCTCACTTCCCTTTGGGGGACCAGTCTGGCCCCTTCGCCTGACACCTTCATCCTGAAACCCCAGCTCTGTGAACAAGTTCAAAGACTTATCTCGACTAGAATAATGAAATCCCCTATAAACGAGAATATACATAGCTCTTGCTTCAGAAAAAAAAAATGTTTTGCCCTCACACTACGGTAAGTAGCTTTATCTCTGATAGATATAATGTTAATAGGGGCCCACGCTGTGGCGTAGTAGGTTAAGCCTCAGCTTGTGGTGCCACCATCCCATATGGACACTGGTTTGAGTCCCTGCTAATGGTCTGAGAAAGCAGTGGAGAATGGACCAAGTGCTTGGGCCGCTGTACCCACTTGGGAGACCCGAAGAAGCTCCTGGCTCCTGGCTTCGGACTGGCCCAGCTCCAGCCGTTGCAGCCATTTGGGAAGTGAACCAGCAGATGGAAGACTCCTTCTTCCCTCTGTCTCTCCCTCTCTCTGTAACTCTTCTCTCAAATAAATAATCTTTTTTAAAAAGAATGTTTATCATTAGAGTATATCCAATTCTTTTATTCTAACGATAAATATCAGTTTCTAAATGCAGTTTGACATTAAAAATTTTAAGTACTTTTTTTCTTCTCTTCTGAAAGCAAAGAAAACATATGTAAAGGCAGCTCACACATACTACAAGATTCTCCAGCATCATACACACTTCCTTCTGCTCCTTGGAACCTAACAAAATTGCAATAATTAACTTGTAACCCTCTTTTTTCATTACCCAAGAGTTTTAACAAACACTAGATTCTAAGAGGTGAAACCAAAACAAAGAAAAGCCGCAGACAACATGACCTACCAGCAAGAAGCACAAGGACAAGGCTGAGAAATCCAACTCCCCAATCTGTCTTTACTAGAATCTTTGAACTTTATGCTGCAAAAAGTAAATTAATCTGGCATCCCATGTGGGCACCAGTTCGAGTCCCAGCTGCTCCACTTCTGATCCAGCTCTCTGCCATGGCCTGGGAAAGCAGTAGAAGATGGTCCAAGTTCTTGGTTCCCTGCACATGGGAGACCCAAAAGAAGCTCCTGGCTCCTGGCTTCGGATTGGCTCAGCTCCAGCCATGGCGGCCAATTGAGGAGTGAACCAGAGGATGGAAGACCTCGCTCGCTCTCTGCTTTTCCTTCTCTCCTTGTGTAACTCTGACTTTCAAATAAATAAATAAATAAATCTTTAAAAAAAAAAAAAGAGAAGAGTAAACGATAAATATGCTTTTGTCATTCCTGGACAACTGTTTTATATTCCACTCTCAATGCATTAAAATATATTTTACAATAGATATGTTGTTTAGCTAGGATATTTCTGATGATTGGATGCAGCTTTGTGTCTCCAGGAGCCAATTAATGTTACTTGTTCAATAAATGTTAATTATAAAAAGGATAAATGGTTTCTAGTGAGTGAGACAAACAGGATATAGGTCTTCTAATTCCCCTAATTCTGCCTATTCAAATGCCTCTGACTTCTTTTCCAAATATTTTATTAAAACCAGAGATCATAATGAGAACAATATTGGGGAGGCTCAATACTGCCTCAAACACTCTCTCTAAAGGAGCTACTCCCTTGCTTCCTTATTCAAGAACAAACCGAGAGGTTTCCAAGACACTGTCCTCTGCCCTCAGCAAGTCAACATTCAACTTTCCACGAGAAAGAAGTACTAAGCCGTCTTATTCCAGAGCTAAATAATTAACTCATATCACCCGCACTGCAGCCAAATCTCATCAGAATGCTGCTGCTGCTGCAAGCCGTGTTCTCTGTCATAAATTCACAGTTTCTCACTTTATGATTAATTCCTAATCATGCTACCCATGAAAACAGCAAGAAACAGGAGAATTAAAAGACAAAATGGTCTTCCACTGAATCTCCCAGTTAGCACTAAGAATTTGAGGGGGATTTTTAAGCCCACACTAGTGGCATAAATCTGTCAACAAACCTTGCATATACGCGGTGAGGAGGCAAGAAATACAGATGTCTCATTCAACAGCACCCACCCGGGCTCTTGGGGCTGAAGTCTAATTGGAGGAGACCATTCTCTCACCCCACCTTCACTGAGTCAAAACTGAACCACAGCTGCCCCGTAGCTCAGTGAGTACTAGCAGGGACCACTGCTGATTCCCAGCCAGAGAAGTAAATGAAGATTCCTATCAAGCTTCCCTATTTCTCAACAAGAAATGCTGCCAGGCTGCTCGGAAATTCCCCTCTGGAGTCCCACAGCCATTCCGGAACCTGAGAATGTGTGCTGCAACCATGGCCTTTTTGGTACTGGGTCCAAAATAAACGGTGCACACCAGCTACACCGTCAATGAAATATGATCCAATGAAACAGCCAAGGAAGTTCTCAGGTTTCATTTATCAAACAGAGCTAACACAGAAAATGACACAGTATAATGATAGTTTCCAATCTTATGGGCAGGGGGGCAGAAAGACTCTGGTCACATGTAATTACCCCATACCCTCAGATCAAAGTTAATGATGTGGATGAAAAGCACAGGCCTAAGGGTACACTGACAACAGAAGGCAAGGGATTCTGAGCAAAGCATGCAGAATCCTTTAGAAGCTGGGGGAGGGGGGGGGCGGTGGGACATATAGAGGTAATGTTAAAGAAAAACCTCCCCCACACTGGCACGGTCCTACGCATTTAATCAATAACTTAGTACTCACCACCAATAACCCCATAAAATCGATAGTATCAATCCCCATTTTCAGTATGTGGAACAAAAGAAGAAAATTCAAAATACTCAAAGGTTTACACAGCCAAGAAGTGCTGCAGATTGGTCAGGGCTCCGATGCTATGGAAGCTGTCATAAAACACAGCCGCCCGTATGCTCACCAACGTGCACTAAAATTACAATCAAAGTACCTAGGAGCCTAGCCTCTCTTTTTATGATGACGGCTTTTGCTTTCCACTTCAAAAGATGTCACATTTCTTTAACTCTGTCATACGGTACTGAGAGCCAAGAACAGGAGGAAAACACTCATTTTCCACGGGGGAAACTCAAGCCCAGTGATGCTCTTCAACGCAGTCAGACGGACAAGCATTCGGGGGAAATGAAAGCTATCACAGAGCGAGAGCTTTCCAAGTAGTCACTGGCCTTACGCGTCGCGGGCAACGCGTCTCTAACAAACAGCCTGGAGGCCGGAGGGCCCGGCCAGGTCCACAGAGGACGCAGGGCGCCCAGCCCTCCCACGGGAGCGCTCCACGCGTGACGTCGGGGGCTCTGACGCCAGCCCTTGACGAGGGGCGGGCGCGGGAGGGCCCAAAGCCCCGCTGCCTTTTGGAATCTTCGGCCTTGCCCGTCCGCCGCCTCCGCGGCGTCCACGCACTCGGCGCCCCCTCGTGAGCCGCGTGCCGTCAGGGCCAGCGTGGGGTGGACCAGCTGTCCCAGGTCCCGGGGCAGCGGCGAGCGACCTCGGCCACACGGCCGCCGTACCCGGCAAACGGCGCCTTCCTCAGCCTAGCTTTCAATACCGCGACCCCGCAGCCCCCGGACGCGGCCCTCTGCTCCCGCACCGCCCCTCGCTGCTCCGCGCGGCGCCCCGTGCTGGCCCCGGGACCCGCCCCTGGCCGGTGCTCCAGCCCTCCCGCTCCGCCCTCGCCCGCCTACAGAAAGCCGAGCGCCCCGACGCCCACCCCGCCGGCCTCTCGCCTTACCAGCTCCGCAATCACCTCACGGGCCGTCCGGCCGCCGCCGCCGCCGCAGCCGGCTCCACGTCCCGAGGGCCATCGCCTGGCCGGCCAACCCCCGGGTCTCCCCGCGATTGGCCGACGGATGCCAACTGCCCATTCCTATTGGCTGGATTCCCGCCAGCCGGGGCGCGTGGCAGTCGCTGAGGCCCGAGGCCCCGCCCACCCGGAGGTCAGCCCGGGAGCCGGGCCAGCGCGGTCCCGGCGGGAGCGCGGTTCGGCTCGGCGCGGTCTGTCGCGCGGAGAGATCCACTCAGCACCCCCCAGCCCTGGATTCCGGTGTCCCCAACCCTGCGGGAAGCCTGGGAGCAGACAAAACTTCCAGCCATAGTTCTCAAAATAAGCAAACCCCTTTCATCTCGGGACCTGAGGTCTGTGAGGGACAGCTCCGGACCACAGAGTACGGCCACCTACAGGACCGCGTCCCCGGTCCCCAGAGCGGCGTGACCGTATCTGCCAGATACCGAGCCAGAGCCGCGGGGTCGGTCCCATCCGGTGTTCTCTCCCAGGCCTCTGCAGGGACTTGTTTTTCCCTGGTTCCGGCCGGCGGCCCCGCTCCACCTCGCCCGCGGTGGCTTTCGTTCGCTTCGGAAGCGCTGCCACACCGTGAGCAATCGGACAAACCACCTTCCTGTCCTGCAAACGACGTTCGGAGCTCCCAAAAACGTCCTCGCCGCCCCGCCCGCAACAGTAACCACCGCCCCTGGCTTCTTTGTTCGGGCGAAGACGGCTGGGAGAACCTTGACTAGTTACCAGAGTCCAGAAACACCCCAGTAAAGTGCAAAGAAAAAAAAAAAAAAACAAAAAAACACCTCAGCGCGCGCGCGTACCACACACACACACACACACACACACACACACACACACCATCGGCTTCCTGGCTCAGGATGGTTTCCGTACGGAACTTCTCCTGGGAAGAAAAGAAAAGGCACGCGTTAGTTCGGAGAGTCTCTCCACCGCCATCTGTGGGGTTTCAGAAAGGCTGACCCCTAGACCAGAACCTTTCTCTGGGCAATCTCTGCTGCAAAATACAAAATGGCACAGGCTGGAGCTGTCCCTGTCGCCGGGCAGCTTCCCCGGGCTGTTGCCTACTTACTAGCTACTTACTCAGCTCGCAGCCAGGAGCTGCCTCTGCCTTACTCTGCTTCTTCCTCATTGTGCAGAACTGGTTGAACTGCCCAGTGCCAGCTCCTGCTCCATATATGCAGACAGGGTGTCCCTCCCCTGGTTAAGTAAGGACCCTCAGGCTGCCTGGGGCAACGCGGCGTGTGTAAAGAATTTCAAGAGGCGAACCGCGCCCTCCAAAGCGTAATCGAATTTCATCTTTGACCTGTCATGAAAGGGGAAGCATTATCTATCTGCCACGCCTCGATATTAATTGACAATTAATTGAGGTCAGACATGTAGACTAAGATTTCATTTCCATCCCACTAGGCGGGAGCAGGTGCAGGAGGCCGACCAGGAAGTGTGGGTGGGTGAAAGGGGCAGAGTTTGGGGAGTACTTTCTTCAGCCTGCTGCTGCCCTTGGTGCCAAGCCAGTTCAGGCACTTGTAGCAGGGTCCATGTGTGCGAGGACTCTGCCCCTCTGAGACTGAGGTGAAACCAATTAACCCAGGCCCGACCGTCCACAGGTATTTTCCACCTGGGTACGTGCAGTACTGGGGCCATTATGAGGTGAAAACGCCACTGGTCTCTCCTCAGGAACTGAACGAGCCGCTGACATCAGCCCGGTCAATCAGTGACCCACGGGTAGACAACAAAGCCACAGAAATCACAGACACAGAGCTTAATGGGAAAGCGAAAAAAAAAAAAAAAAACCTGAGTCAGCAAAAAGGAATCCTGGGTGAGCCCAGGATTTCCTAACGTGGGAGGAAGGGGCCTGAAAAAATGAGGAAAATTTGCCTCAGGAAAATAATTTAGGAAACACTGGGCTGGAAAGGCATTTGAATGGGTAGGATACAGAAAGGAGGAAGACTGGCTGCTCTCAGGTAGCAAGCACTTTTGTGGTTGTACAGTTTTAAAGAAAAATCTGCTTAATACCATAAGAACATAATACCTTAGAAAGAAAAAGAAAAGCAGTCATCAACTCAAAGTAGTCAAGAAAGGCTTCCAGGGGCTGGTGCTCTGGCATAGAAAGTTGAGCCTCTGCCTCCTACAGTGCCACCATCCCATAAAGGCGCCAACCCATTTCCTTGCTTATACGCCTGGGAAAGCAGCGGAAAGTTGGCCCCCAGGAAAAAGCTTCTGGCTCCTGGCTTTGGCCTGGATCTGCCCTGGCCATTGTGGCCATTTGGGCAGTGAGTCAATATAGAAGATCTCTCTCTCTCTTTTCTCTGTATCACTGCCTTTCAAATAAATAAATAAATCTTAAGAAAGAAAGATTGGGCTGGCGCCACGGCTCAATAGGCTAATCCTCCATCTGCGGCATCGGCACACGGGGTTCTAGTCCCATTTGGGGCACTGGATTCTGTCCCAGTTGCTCCTCTTCCAGGCCAGCTCTCTGCTGTGGCCAGGGAGTGCAGTGGAGGATGGTCCAAGTGCTTGGGCCCTGCACCCCATGGGAGACCAGGAGAAGCACCTGGCTCCTGCCTTCGGATCAGCGCGGTGCGCTGGCCGCAGTGGCCATTGGGGGGTGAACCAACGGTAAAGGAAGACCTTTCTCTCTCTCTCTCTCTCTCTCTAACTGTCCACTTTGCCTATCAAAAAGAAAGAAAGAGAGAGAAAGAAAGAGAGAGAGAAAGATTGGGGGCTGGCGCTGTGGCACAGCAGATTAAAGCCCCAGCCTATAGCACCAGCATCCCATATGGGCGCTGGTTTGAGTCCCGGATGCTCCACTTCCAATCAAGCTCTCTGCTGTGGACTGGGAAAGCAATGGAGGATAGCCCAAATCCTTAGGCCCCTGTGCCCATGTGGGAGACCCGGAAGAAGCTCCTGGCTCCTGGCTTCAGATTGGCTCAACTTCAGCCATTGCAGCCATTTGGGGAGTGAACCAGCGGATGTAAGATCTCTCTCTCTCTCCCTCTCCCTCTCCCTCTCCCTCTCCCTCTCCCTCTACCTCTCTAACTCTGCCTGTCAAATAAATAAAATAAATCTTTAAAAAAAAAAAAGAAAAGAAAAGAAATAAAGATTGGGGCCGGCATTGTGGCATGGTGGGTAAAGCCATTGCCTGAGACGCCAGCATCCCGTATGGGCAAGTCCCAGCTGCTCCACTTTCGATCCTGCGCCCTTTTGGCTTGTGGCCCCTCGAACCCACATGGAAGACCTAGAAAAAGCTCCTGGCTCCTGGCCTGGCTTTGGCCTGGCCCAGCCCTGGTCATTGTGGCCATTTGGGGAGTGAACCAGTGGATGGAAGACCTCTTTATCTTCTGCTCCCTCTCTATAGCTCTGCTTTTCAAATAAATAAAATAAAGGAAGGAAGGCAGACAGAATTCCAACAAGTGGCTCCGATTCCTCCCCAGTGAACCACTGACTCAGTAGAAGGAAATGCGGATCTCCTGCCAGGACCTCAGATGCAGACACTTTTGCTTTATGGCTCTCTCAAGCACTAAAAGTCACAATATTACAGCTTGATCTGTTCTGTCCTTTTTCTCCATCAGACAAATCCCCTACGGCAGAGCGGCCTCTGCAGACTGGGCTGAGGCCACTTTGTCCTCTAAGAGAAAACAAAAGGACCTGTAAAATCATCTTGGAGAGAAAAGGCCCACTTGAGTTTAGCAATTCTACAAACAGGAATGTAGGGGGCCGGCACTGTGGCACACAGTAGGTTGATCCTCTGCCTGCGGCGTTAGCATCCCATATGGGCACCAATTCTAGTCCAGTCTGCTCCTCCAGTCCAGCTTTCTGCTATGGCCTGGGAAAGCAGTGGAGGATGGTGCAAGTCCTTGGGCCCTTGCACCTGCGTGAAAGACCCGGAAGAAGCTCCTGGCTCCTGGCTCCTGGCTTCAGTTCAGCACAGCTGTGGCCATTGCGGCCATTTGGGGAGTGAACCAGCTAATGGAAGACCTTTCTCTCTGTCTCTCCCTCTCACTGTCTGAAACTCTGTGTTTCAAATAAATAAATAAATAAATCTTAAAAAAAAAAAAAAAAAACAGGAATGCAATGTGACAATGACACTCTTCTACCAATAACCCTGGTATTTCCTTTAGTTTCTCCCGGCATACACACTCCTCTCTTGCCATCTGTGTCCACAATTCTCACTTAGAGTAACTGTCAACATTAACTGAATTCTCCTTAAGAACAAACAGTGTATTTAACACTTCACAAACATGAATTAATCCTCACAATACACTCATGAGGCAGGGACCATTATTATCTACAAATTAGGCACCTGAGGCTTAGGAAGTTGAAGTGTTTTGCCTAATGACATATGGCTGGTTAATGGCAAAGTCGGGCTTTGCACAGAAACCTGTTACACCCAGTAGCCAGCACTCAACCACCACATCACACACATTCTGTACACTATCATCCAAACCCAGCGCAAAGACCACCTCTTTCGTAAAATCCTAGGAATGCGCGTTCCCTAAGCAGTACCCCCGACTGCAATAGCCAGCTCACTGTGTAGAGGTGAATACAGATCTGCATCATCTGTGCCTGTCATCAAAATAAGAGGCGAAGTCTTCCTCCCGTGCTACCTTCCACCAACATCCATGCTTTTTCTTTTCTCTAAAACTGCCTGACCTCCTCCCACTCTACCCTTAGGTTCCCTTAAAAACGCCTGTCTCTGTGATGCCTTCCGGACGCCCCCTGGCTGCATTCTATCCTGTCCTGTGTCCTGTCTGCTACCCAGCACTTCTCACTGTACTCCAAGACTTTTAACCCGTTCTGTAAATAGGAGGATTTATTGAGAAACTACGACAGGCCAACCGTGGCGTGGGTGCTACAGAGACAAATAAGGAGCTAAGTGCAAGACCCCGTCTGTGATTCTTGCTTTTGAGCCTTCTTCTCCCACTCAATTTTGAGCTTCTCAAAGAGGGACATTATCTCAGCTTTGTACACCTGCTTTGTACGCCTGCTGCTAGCAAAGGCCAGGTGTAAAGGGGGTGTCCCATAAAGCTGTTATCCCATTTGTTGACATCTTATGGCTATCAGGCAATAAGGAATGCTAATTAGGGCATTTATGTCCATGTATCTCTATCCAAAGGTGAGTCTTATCTGACCTAAAAATATTCCTCCCTTGGTTCTGCCAGCCTAGTGAGCTATTTCTGTGATAAACACTGGAATGCACCACACGGGAACCCCTTTGAGAACCGAGAATTCATCAGCCCTGCTGTGTGGAGTAGGAGCGCTGCTGGCAGGAGGCCCTGAGCTTTCCTCTCAGACCCCCTCCCTGGCAGCCCACATCTGGTGAGGTTAGAAAGACCTCGTGCCTCTCACCCCAACCAGGGACATCTCTTAGGCTAGCTAGGCCTTCCTTTGCATCACAGCTCACCTTCTCCTTCTGTCCAGCTTTGCCACCACTTCTCCCTTCAGGTGCATCCCAACATCCCATCGTAAGAGACGTTCTGCCCTCCTCTGCACTTGACCTTCCTTTCTTCCTACTTCCAGCAGCTCAAAAGCCAAGCTTCTGAAAAGTGACCTGCGCTCACTCTGCCCTTTGTGGTCCACTCTGGCAGTGGCTCTCTTGTTGCCTAAATGAGACCATCGTGGCCGCTGACAAACCAGCTCTTCCGTTACACTGCTCTTAGCAGTCTGTCTCTGACTCCATTACACTGCGCTCCCTGGGTAGCTCCTCTTCGAAGAGCTCTTTCCCTGCTCCCTCCATCCGCTACTCCTACTCCTACTCATTAAATGTCAGTGTTTAGTCCTCCCATTTTTTCTTTTACAATACCTCTGCAATCTCGATGTAATAATACTGCGGACCAGCCCAGCACTGTAGACATTCATGGGACAGGATGTAGAAAGGGGAAAAAAACAACCTCTTAAGCGTCAAATGGGTCTGAACTCCAGGTCCAGCCAGCTGGGAAGCCAGGAACAAGTTATTAAATCTGTGTGTTTCATTTCCTCGTCTGAAATGGATATGAAATCCACCTCTTACAGCTCTGTTTTTAGTTCTCCAAATGCACCAAACTTCTCTCTGCCTCCCTTTCTACTGTTGTACCTCTGCTGGAACATTCTTGCTTTGCCCATCTGGCTCACTCCCACCTACCACTGTGATCTCGCTTTAGATGGTCCCCCTTCCGAAATGCCTTCTGTGACTCTCGTGTCTGGGCGACATGGGTCTTCTCGCAGTCTGAGAACATGCTATGCTGTTCCCATAGCATTGTCCCACTGAACTGCATTGCTGCACATCTCTCTGTAGCCCTTCTGGAGGGTCAGGACTTTGTTTTATTTGCTGTTGCACCCTCAGGGAGGACACTGAGGCTGGCAGCCTCCCATCACAGCCCCAGCCCCATCCCACCTGCTCCATGAAGACTCGTGAATGTCATTCACCGTAGCCTTTCTCCATGATCGATGTCCTCCCTGAATGTCCACCTGGAAAGTCAACATCAACATACCTCACTGTCCTCCTCTCTACCCAAACCAGCAGGTTCCTCTAATTTCCCCCACGCTCCCTACCTCTGGGACTTAAACCCCTAAGTCACCATGGACCTCTCAACTTCCAACTGCTATAGTCTGAAGAACCTTAAAAATCAAACCAAGATGGAATGACCCAAGCCAATACCATTAAAAACAAGAAGTCACCTTTGCCCCAAATAAAAATTAAAGTTTAAAATTACAGCCCTAAACTTTTTCCCCCAAAGCTAAAAATTAGGTGCAGCTATAAAATAAGGGACCCTATGCTTAGCTAGCTGCGACACTTGTGCCTGGCTGTGCTAAGACCTAATCCCAGTTTGTATACCTCCTAATACTCAAATAACGGTGTGGGAAGCGGGACGCCACTCTCCCACAAGGGGAACAAAGGGAGCGAGATGTCGTCCCCCTTCAGGGTGAACAAGATGATGCTGACAGGGAAAGGAACTACTAAAGAAGTAAACAACAAAATGGCAACAAGTTGCATGCCTCCCATGTGATCCCGTAGCTGATTGGATAGAAGACGCATGCCCTTCACATGAACAACTCGCGGATTGGACTGCTGTGTGCATGGACTCTATAGTGCTTTTCATTGGTCGCTGCGGGTATACAAACTATGTGGCTTGTATTGGGGGTGCTCTCCGGACTCCCGAGTTCAGGAGGCCCGTCTGCGCAGACGCCGAATAAATCCTCTTGCTTTTGCATCAGCTGGTCTGGAGTCTCAGTCTCTGGGGTGTGCCTCTCGACGTGTTAGCATCCTCACTCCGAGGGTCTAACAGTCTACCTATGCAACACCAGCTGTCCCCTTTTTTCTACTCCTGCTGTCACCTTCCTGCTTACGCCTGCACCACTCTAACTGCAGCCAACCTCTGATAACTCAATCATTCCTCTTCCCCACTTGGAAACTTTCGGGGGCTTCCTATTGCCCACAGAATAGAGGAGGAGGAGGAGTGAGCTCATGTTGAGTGTCTACTTGGGACCAGTATGTGTGATGTTTTCTACATATTATCACATTGCAATGTAGAACATACTTTTCATCTGACACCCGAGGTTCCCCAAACCATGGTTCCAGCCTTCTTCCTACCTCATCTCCCACCTCTCCACCACGTAAATTCTTCATGGTATTTGAATTCTATGTTTGCTGCCCATGAACACACCTGGGGCTTTCTCCTCCCTGTGCTCCTGCTGCTACCTCTACACACACTTCTAGCTGTGAAATTCTATCCAGTTTTTCAAGATCCAACTCAAATGCCACCTACTCTTTAAAGTCTTTCCTAATTCCCACTTTTATATCTGTGCTTGTTTTGTCTCATATTTTTCCTTTGATTCATTATTTGTGTTTATGTTCTAACTTCTGCCACTAGATTGTGAGCATCATGAAGACAGGTATATATTATTTCTTTTTTTTTATTTTTTGTGTGTGGTTATGGGTGTGTATGTATGTGTGCACGTGCATGTGTGTGACTGTGTGTGGTGTATGTGTGTGTGTGCATGTGTGTAGGTGTGTGTGGTGCCCTTGTCTTTTTTAATTTTTTTTTATTTGACAGAGTTATAGACAGTGAGAGAGACAGAAAGGTCTTCCTTCCATTGGTTCACCCCCTAAATGGCTGCTATGGCTGGAGCTACGCCGATCCGAAGCCAGGAGCCAGGTGCCTCCTCCCGGTCTCCCATACTGATGCAGGGCCCCAAGCACTTGGGCCATTCTCCACTGCCTTCCAGGTCCAGAGCAGAGAGCTGGACTAGAAGAGGAGCAACCAGGACCAGAACCAGGTGCCCATATGGGATGCTGGCACTGCAGGCAGAGGATTAACCAAGTAAGCCACAGCACCAGCCCCTAGTATTTCTATATCATTCACTGCACCTAGCAATATACTTAGCAAATCATTAACACTCAATAAACAGTTGTGATATTAAACTTTAGCTTAGATTTGAGTTTACATATAAAACAGTGCTTCTCAAATTGGGCTTCACCCCATTATTGAGTTATGAAATTAATTGTGTAGGTCACAATCAGATTAAAAAGATAAGGATAGCATAGACAATACCAGAGAATAGGGTTTATCATGTGGCATAGTGGGTTAAGCCACCACCTGAGACACCAGCATCCCCAATGGACTGGCACTGGTTCCAGTTCTGGTTGCTTCACTTCCAATCCAGATCCCTGCTAATGCACCTGGGAAAGCAGCAGAAGATGGCACATGTCCCTGGGCCCACGTGGAAGACCCAGATGAGGCTCCAGGCTTCTGACTTCAGTCTGGCCCTGCCTTGGCCGTTGCAGCCATTTGGGGAGAGAACCAGCAGATGGAAGCATGCTTTCTCTCTCTCTCTCTCTCTCTCTCTCTCTCTCTCTCTCTCTAATTCTGCCTTTCAAATAAAATAAATAAATCTCAAAAAAAGAAAAGAAAATACTACAGAATGTTACTAGTACTAAGGTAAATAATATTTTGTGAAACTTTAATAGGGCATGTGTAGATCTGTATACTGAGTTGAGCTGAAATACATTTGTTATTGTGAGTCACAGACAAAAAGGTAGAAAAACACCATTATGATACTTATGCACTACTTCACAGCTGATTACAAGGCAGCCCCCCCTCTGAGCCCCCTCCTCACTCCAGAGCTCTGGCTCAGCAACTGGACGAGAGACTCAGGCAAAGGCAAGGTCCTGTCCTTACCTGAGCTGCTTTCCCATTAAGAGAGGCAGAAATAAATTAAAGAAAAACCGTGCAAATACGTAAGAATTCTACAGCTGTGGATCTGTAGGCTAGGTCTTGGATTTGGAGCTAAAATGGCTGCATTAGAGTTCTTGCTTTGCCATTTATTAGCTGTGTAATATAGGATATTATTCTGAGAGAAGCTTTATCTCTCAAAACTTCAGTTTAGTCAACTCATATATACCCTATCTCACATAAATGAGTTAAAAATAAGTAATATGTATATACAGGTTATTTTGTGATCTATAAAAATATTTATAAGCTTTAAGAAAAAGCTTGTTGGGGCCGGTGCTGTGGCTCAGCGGGTTAATGCCCTGGCCTGAAGCGCCAGCCTCCCATATGGGCGCTGGTTCGAGTCCCGGCTGCTCCACTTCCAATCCAGCTCTCTGCTGTGGCCTGGAAAGGCAGTGGAAGATGGCCCAAATCCTTGGGCCTCTGCACCCATGTGGGAGACCTGGAAGAAGCTCCTGGCTCCTGCTTCAGATCATTGCAGTTCCAGCTGTTTTGGCTAACTGGGGAGTGAACTAGTGGATGGAGGACCTCTCTCTCTGTCTCTACCTCTCTCTGTAATTCTGCCTGTCAAATAAATAAAATAAATCTTTTTAAAAAAAGCTTGTATATGCTATTTTTTAAGATATTTTTATTTATTTGACAGGTAGAGTTACAGACAGTGGGAGAGAGAGAGAAAGATCTTCCTTCCATTGGTCCACTCCCCAGATGGCCGCAACGGCCAGAGCTATGCTGATCTGAAGCCAGGAGCCAGGTGCCTCCTCCGGGACTCCCACATGGGTGCAGGGGCCAAAGCACTTGGGCCATCCTCCACTGCCTTCCCAGGCCACAGCAGAGAGCTGGACTGGAAGAGGAGCAACTGGGACTAGAATCCAGCACCCATATGGGATACCGGCGCCACAGACAGAAGATTAACCTAGTGCGCCATGGTGCCAGCCCCTTTTATATGTTTTGTTTTGTTTTTTGTTTTTTTTTTTTTTTTTTTTTTTTTTTTTTTTTTTTTGACAGGCAGAGTGGACAGTGAGAGAGAGAAACAGAGAGAAAGGTCTTCCTTTGCCGTTGGTTCACCCTCCAATGGCTGCCGCGGCCGGCGCACTGCGCTGATCCAATGGCAGGAGCCAGGTACTTATCCTGGTCTCCCATGGGGTGCAGGGCCCAAGTACCTGGGCCATCCTCCACTGCACTCCCTGGCCACAGCAGAGAGCTGGCCTGGAAGAGGGGCAACCGGGACAGAATCTGGCACCCCGACAGGGATGCCAGTGTGCCGGTGCCGCAAGGCGGAGGATTAGCCTAGTGAGCCGTGGCGCCGGCCCATGTATAAGTTATTAAGTAAAGTGAAAATTGATGTTCAAAATATACAGCTAAGTTTGCATTAGGCATGATTTTTTATTTTGTTTGTTCTCAAAAGGAGCTGTATCACTTGTATAACAAGGAAATCCAATGATACATCTAAGCTTTGGGCAGGGCTGAGTCAGGGGACCCGGATACCACCAAGCCATTGCCCACCTGTCTCTTTCTAACTTGACTTAGCCTTTAGTCTCTGCTTTAGAACCAATGTGGGTCTTTTAAAATTATTTTATTTTTTTGAGAGGTGGAAAAACAGACACACACACACATACACAAATACACCCTCATCCACTGGTTCACTCCCTGCAATAGTCCCTATATGGGACTCAGGAGTCCTAAGCAGTAACTTATCACCAGGCCAAATGCCTGTCCCAGAACTAACATTGTTTTATTCTCAGGCAGGCCTCCCTGTGTGATGGAACACTGGCCCTCATTCACTCTAGATTGATTTGATCCTCCCAGAGAGCAAGTGGAGTATCTCTTTTCCTACAGCTCTAGCAGAAACCCCAGGAAGGGGGCCGGCACTGTGGCATGGCAGGTTAAGCCACCACCTGCTGCTGCTGGCATCCCATATGGGCGCAGGTTGAGTCTCCACTTCCAACCCAGCTCCCTGCTGATATGCCTAGGAAATCAGAGGAAGATGGTCCTAGTGCTTGGGACCCTGTACCCACATGCACACCCAGATAGAATTCCAGGCTCCTGGCATTGGCCTGGTCCAGCCCTAGCCATTGCAGCCACTTGAGGAGTAAACCAGTGGATGGAAGATGGATCTCTTTCTCTTTCCCCCCCGCCACCATCTCCATAAGTCTGCCTTTCAAATACATAAATTTATCTTTAAAAATATCCCAGGAGGACTGTCTGACACCTGACTTAGGTCATAAGCCAAATCCCAAACCTAACACAGTGCCTAGGGGTACCTGGAACACAAGCTGACCTTTGAAAGTAGCAAGTGGGATCGGCTCTCTTTGAGTCATCTTAACTTAAAAAGAGGTCAGCGGGGCCTGTGCCGCAGCTCAATAGGCTAATTCTCCGCCTGCGGCGCCGGCACACCGGGTTCTAGTCCCGGTCGGGGCACCAGATTCTGTCCCGGTTGCCCCTCTTCCAGGCCAGCTCTCTGCTGTGGCCAGGGAGTGCAGTGGAGGATGGCCCAAGTCCTTGGGCCCTGCACCCCATGGGAGACCAGGAGAAGCACCTGGATCCTGCCATTGGATCAGCGCGGTGCGCCGGCCGCAGTGCACCAGCCACAGCGGTCATTGGAGGGTGAACCAATGGCAAAGGAAGACCTTTCTCTCTGTCTCTCTCTCTCACTGTCCACTCAGCCTGTCAAAAAAAAAAAAAAAAAAAAAAAAGAGGTCGGCGGGACCGGTGCTGTGGCGTAGAAAGTTAAGCCGGCGCCAGCATCCCTTAAGGGTGCCGGTTGGAGTCCTGGCTGCTCCATTTCCAATCCAGCTCCCTGCTGGTGGCCCGGGAAAGCAGTCGAAGATGACCCAAGTGCTTGGGGCCCTGAACCCATGTGGAAGATCTGGAGGAAACTCCTAGCTCCTGGCTTCAGATCAGCCCAGCTCCGGCCGTTGTGGTCAGTTGGGGAGTGAACCAGCGGATGGAAGACCTCTCTCTCTGAGTCTCTCCTTCTGTCTGTAGCTTTGTCTGTTAAATAAATAAATCTTTAAAAGAGAGAGAGAGTGAGAAAGGGAGGTTGGTTGGGGAGTCTTTTCACAGATGGACACGGATTCAGAATGATTGGATTTTGGGTGCTGAATAAGAGTAGTTTAGGGGGCCAGCACTGTGGCGCAGTGGGTTAAGATGGCCCAAGTCTTTGGGCCCCCGCACCTGCGTGGGAGACCCAGAAGAAGCTCCTGGCTCCTGGCTTCGGATTGGCGCAGCTCCGGCTGTTGCAGCCAATTGGGGAGTGAACCAGCGGATGGAAGACCTCGCTCCCTCTCTCTTTCTGTCTCTCTCTCTCTGCCTCTCCTTCTCTCTGTAACTCTGACTTTCAAGTAAAATAAATAAATCTTAAAAAGAAAAAAAAAAGAGTAGTTTAGAAAGGCTTGTGGGAAACTAGGATACTACTCATCTTGCTGCGAGTCGCCTCGGTTTAATTTCATCACACACCATCACAGGAAGAACATACAAACACATGTTTGCTTCACTCATTTAACAAAAACATTATTTACTGAGGATTTAGTACACACCAGGCACTGGAATATATCAATGATCAAGACATACAAAGTTCCTGCTCTAGGTGGTCTTTTGTGGGGAGGGGGGGCACAGGTAATAAACAAAGGAGTCAGTAAGTACATGTCAGGGAGTGATAATTCCTATTTAAAAAATAAACTTAATGGGTGGGCGTGTGGAAAAACGGGTTAACCTGCTGCTTGGGACACCTGCATCCCATAGGGAGCACCAGCTTCAGTCCCAGCGCTCTGCTTCTGATCCAGCTTCCTGCTAATGCATCCTGGGAGGCAGTGGATCATGGCCCGTTGATTGCATTCCTGCCGCCCACACGGGAGATCCAGATGAAGTCCTGGGCTCCTGGCTTTGGAACTGGGGCGGGGGGGGGGGGGGGGGGGCAAGAACTACAGGTTAAAGAAGAGCTCACTTGGTTACCCTGAGGCGTAAATCTGACTAAAGTGGCAAGTCACAAGGCTGGTGCTGTGGCATAGTGGGTAAAACCACCACCTGCAGTGCCAGCATCCCATGTGGGTTCCAGTTCAAGTCCCAGCTACTCCACTTTCCCAGCCCTCTGTTATGGCCTGGGAAAGCAGCAGAAGATGGCCCCTGCAAAAAGCAGAACTTGGGCCCCTGCACCCACATGGAAGACCCAGAAAAAGCTCCTGGCTCTGGATCAACCCAGCTCTGCCCGTTGCAGCCAACTGGGGAGTGAACTAGAGGATGGAAGACCTCTCTCTCTCTCTCTCTTTCTCTCTCTGCCTCTTCTCTCTGTGTATGTGCAATTCTGACTTTCAAATAAATAAATAAATCTTAAAAAAAAAAAAAAAAGAGGCAAGTCACAAGAAGATATGTCTGGGAAAGAACTTCCGGGCACAGGGAACAGATGGGGCCAATAACTTCCCCCAGAGCAATACATGCACATATATTAACACACACTGTGCACGTGTTAACCCTTTCTTTTCTTACATTGAAACAATACTTTTTCAGAAAGTATATCATAACTGCAAAATCCTTGAAGCCAGTTCAAAATTGAATCAGTTAGGCGAGACACTTCTGAATCTTGTTGAGTGCGCAAATGCACCCTTCGATTCCATTCTCCTAGGAACTGAACCCAGGAGAGGCTCAGTGCATGGCATATGCACCACAGTGAGTATCAATCCTGGGGGAGGGGTTGGCTCCCAGTGACTCGGCCAGAGCTGGGTGGGGAGAGCCTCCCTCAAAGAGTTTCCTTAACTCTGTCCTTTTGCTCTAATTGCTGTGGACGTGCCGGGCAGCACAAAGTGGCTCCCGAGGGTGGTTCCTGCCGATGCTGGGTAAAGGTCCCCTCATTCAGAGTCAAGGACTGACACAAAATAAAAATGCCTCTGATCTCGGGCCTCAGCAAAGATTAGGCTGCCTGAAAAGGGAAAAGCACGGGTGGGGCACATTTGTGGAGGGTGGCAGTGGAAGTCATTCGGCCAGAGACCCACCCTCCCTAATTGATCAGCGGCAGCTGTTCTGAACTTGGAACCTCTATAACCAATCTGGACCGAGAATCACTATTCCCCCGATGATGCCTTTATCCTTGAACTGCTGACTTGTGATGTATTTGCTGTGAACCCTTTACTGTCTCCAGTAGCTCTAGACTGGTTTACCTTTTTATTGTCACATACAATATACAGATATTGCTTATCTGCTTTAATTTTCAGACAGTGGAAATTCAAACCACGTTTGTGAACAATGCATTCTGTACTGAGTTCAGGTCTACCTTAACAGTCCACTGAACCCAGGCACCAATAAAGCCTTTTTTGACGATGAGTACAACTGCAATTGGTAAAATCAAAGACTATTTCTTGGGGCTGGCACTGTGGCACATTAGGTTAATCCTCTGCCATATGGGCACCAGTTCTAGTCCCGGCTGCTCCTCTTCTGATCCAGCTCTCTGATGTGGCTTGGGAAAGCAGTGGGAGATGGCTCAAGTCTTGGGCCCCTGCACCCACCTAGGAGACCCAGAAGAAGTTCCTGGCTCCTGATTTCATATTGGCTCAGCTCCCGGCCATTGTAGCCATCTGGGAAGTGAACCAGCAGATGGAAAACCTTTCCGTCTGTCTCTCTCCTTCTCACTGTCTGTAATTCTACCTCTCAAATAAATTAATTTAAAAAAAAATGGGGCCGGCGCTGTGGTGTACCACGTAAAGCCTCTACCTGCAGTGCCAGCATCCCATATGGGCGCTGGTTCGAGTCCTGCCTGCTCCACTTCCAATCCAGCTCTATGCTGTGGCCTGGGAAAGCAGTCGAAGATGGTCCAAGTTCTTAGGCCCCTGTACCCACATGGGAGACCCAGAAGAAGCTCCTAGCTCCTGGCTTCAAATCTGTGCAGCTCAGGCCGTTGCAGCCATTTGGGTAGTGAACCAGTGGATGGAAGACCTCTCTCTGTCTGCTTCTCCTTCTCTCGGTATGTAACTCTTTCACATAAATAAATAAATCTTAAAAAAGAAAAAATACTTGCCCTTGCTCCTGACTCCAGCTCTCTGCTAATGTGGATGCTGGGCAGCAGCAATAGTGGCTCATCTGACTGGGACCCACTTGTCATCTGGGAAACCTGGATTGAGTTCCTGGCTCCTGGCTCCTGGCTCCTGGCTCCTGGCTCCTGGCTCCTGGCTCCTGGCTCCTGGCTCCGGCCCCGGCCCCAGCCAAAGGCTGTTGTGAGTATGTGGTGAGTGAACTGGCAGACTGGAGCGTTTTGTGAGTGTGTGTGTGTGTGTGTGTGTCTCAAATAAATAAATAAAACTAGCCAACTTACAAATTACCTGAAAAAATATATAATGTCTCTGTAATCTTAAGACAGAATTTCTTGGAGCTGGCACTGTGGCACAGTGCGTTAAGCCATTGCCTGAAGTGTGGGCATTCCACACTGTCCCAGCTGCTCCACTTCCAATACAGCTCCCTGCTCATGCACCTGGAAAAGCAGCAGATGATGGCCTGAGTGGTTAGGCCCCTGCCACCCATGTGGGAGACCCAGATGGAGTTCTAGACTCCTGGCTTTGGCCTGGCCCAGCCCTGGCTGTTGTGGACATTTGGGGAATGAACCAGTGAATGGGAAGTCTGTCTCTGTCTCTGTCTCTGTCTCTCTCTGTTTCTCATTTCAAATTAAAAAAAAAAAAAAGAAGAAGAAGAATTTTTTTAGTGAGCCCACTTTTTAAAAATTATGAAAAGCAGAAATATAATAAATGATGTTAATAAAATTAACTAGAACAGTGTTGATAAAATTGACTATAACAAATATTAAGAGCTCATCTAAATGACATCTGAAATAAGATTAACATATAAATGACAGAGGCAGGCACTAAGGCACAGTGGGTTGAGCCAAGGGATTGAGTCGCCACTTGCAACACAGGTATCCTATCCTGGGGACTGAGCTGCTCTGCTCCCGATCCAGCTCTTGGCTAAGGCACCTGGAAAAGCAGTGGAAGACGATTCAAGTGCTTGGGCTCCTACCACCCAATGAGGGAGACCTAGGTGTGGGTTCTAGTTCCTGGCTTCAGTCTGGCTTGCAGCCATTTGGGGAGCAAAGTGAATGCAAGGTTTCTCCATCTCTCTCTATCGCTCGCTCTCGCTCTCTCTTTCTCTCCCCCTCTGTCATGCTGCCTTCCAAATACATAAATAAACCTGAAAAAGAAAATGCTGAAAGGGGCTAGCATTTTGGCGCAATGGTTTAAGCCTCCACTTGCAAAGCCACCACCATCCCATATTAGAGGGCCAATTTGAGTTCCAGCTGCTCTGCCTCTGATCCAGCTCTCTGCTAATGTGCCTGGGAAGGCAGCAGAAGATGGTCCAAGTATTTCCATCCACATAGAAGAGCCAAATGGAGTCCTGGGCTCCTGGCTTTGACTTGGCCCAGGCCCAGAGTCAACCAGCAGGTGGAGGATCTCTCTTTCTCTCTCTTTGCCTCTCCTCTCTCTGTGTAACTCTGACTTTCAAATAAACAAAATAAATCTTTTTAAAAAATGAAAGATAGGGAGACGCTATCTGCAACATGTTTATCTGGAAAAGATTATTATCTAGTATCTGCAAACAATTCCTACAAAACAATAATAACAAAGAAGATAAACGATCTAAAAGAAAAACAGACAAAAGTACAGACAATTCCCAGAAGAAATCCAAATGACAAATAATATATATAGATACAGATATATCTACTCCACGACTCTAATAATCAGGCAAATGTAAATTAAACTGGCAAGGAAATTCATTTCACATCTGTTAGACTAGGAATAACCTAGAGGTTTTGCCATTCAAGTATTGGTAAAGACCTTCATACCCTGTAAAACTAACACACTCACCTTAGAAAACACCCTGACAACACCTGCTCAAGCAGGAAATGAATCTATTCTTTGTTCCAGAAAGTCTAGATACATGTGGGGCTTTAAAAATTCATGGCAAATTATTACAAAAAATAATTATCTAAAAACATTATTATCTAAAGGCAGTAAATCTTTGCAGGAAGTATCTGTGCTAAGGAGAGAAACTTGCCTCTCCCCACAATTCCATTCTCTCCTATCTTTGTACATGCTGTTCTCTGCTCTAGAAAGCCTTGTCTGCCTGGACAAGTCAGATAAATGCCCAGTTTCCTCCACAACCTCGCCAAGCCTGACTTCACCTGGAAACTCCACCATCACTATCAGAACTGATCACTCCACTACCCCTTCCTTTAGCACTCACTGTACTTCGGACATTTCTCTATTACACTACTTATTACACCACAGCATAACTACTTGTATTTTTTTAATTTATTTTTTTATTTGAGAGACAGAAAGAGAAAGAAAGAGAGAGAGAGAGAGAGAGAGGTCTTCCATTTATCTGCTGGTTCACTCCCCAGATGGCCGCAACGTCCGGAACTGCACTGATCCCAAGCCAGGAGCCAAGAACCTCTTCCAAATCTCCCACGATGGTACAGGAGCCCAAGGACTTGGGCCACCTTCCACTGCTTTCCCAGGCCATAGCCGAGAGCTGGATTGGAAGAGGGGCAGCCAGAACTCAAACCAGCGCCCATACAGGATGCCTGCACCGCAGGCGGTGGCTTTATCTGCTATGCTACAGTGCCGGCACCAACTACTTGTATTTTTAAATGTAAATCTTCTCCACTAAACCTCTGGGCTTTTTAAGGAAAAGGCCTACTTTTGACTTGCCTTTATTTTCCTGAAACCTCAGAGTGGCTGCAGAGCAGGCCCTGAAATGTTTGTAGATTGAACAGCAAATGCTGATGACAAGTCATAGATGACTTGGGGTTTGGGGAGCTCCAATACAATTCACATGTATTGAACCACAAATCTGAGGTGACTTAGATACTCATCACTTTGGAGCAGACCAGTAGCTCCTTACCATTTTTTGTCTGGATATTATAATACCCTTACTGTTAGCCTTATCTCCTGTCTCAGGGCCCACATTGTAGTACAGCAGATTAAGCCACTGTTTGCAACACAGGCAGACCTTATCAAAGGGACAGCTCAAGTCCCAGCTGCCCCACTTCTGATCCAGCTCCCTGCTAATATGCCTGGGAAAGCAGGGGAGGGGGGAGGGTAACCCACCCAAGTGCTTGGGCCCCCGCCACCTACATGGAAGACCCAGAAGAAACTCCTGGCTCCTGGCTCATGGATTTGGCCTGGCCCAGTCCTGGCTGTTGCAGTGAACCAGTGGATGGAAGATTCTCTCTCTCTCTCTCTCTCTGACTTTCAAATAAGTAAATAAATCTTTAAAAAAAATTTACTTACTTATTTGAAAGTCAGAGTTACACAGAGAGAGGAGAGGTGGTGGTGATAGGAGTGTCTTCCATCCGCTGTTCACTCCCCAATTGGCTGCAATTTGGATTGGCTGCAGAACTGAGCAGATCCAAAGTCAGGAGCCAGGAGCTTCCTCCAGGTCTCCCACGTGGGTGCAGGGGCCCAAGGACTTGGGCCATCCTCTACTGCTTTCCCAGGCCATAGCAGAGAGCTGGATCGGAAGTGGAGCAGCTGGGACTCGAACCGGTGCCCATATGGTATGCCAGCACCTCAGGCCAGGGGGTTAACCTGCTGTGCCATGGTGCCGGCCCCATCAACTACATAAGTAAATCTTTAAAAAAATTTTTTAAGAATGCAATCTCCTGTCTTTCCCACTTCTAATTCATCTCAGATGTCTCAGACTAAGCAGTACTTTCATCTCATCATTTCCTTGGGCAATGCATTATGGTTCTTTAATAAGTTTCACATCAAATCCAAATCCCTTCTCTTCATGCATGAGGCCCCCAAGCATCCTGCCCTACTTTAGTATTCCAAACATACTGTTCAATCACTCTATAATATAGACTCTGCTAGGGCTGGAATCTTTATCCAAGCAACAAGAACACAACTCCTGGCCTGGGGCAGATGCTCAATAATTGCAGAGTTAATGAATAAATGAATTATTTGTAATATGTAATCATTTGTTTCACCCGTTAGTTTTCTTGTTCTCTATAGGCATCAAGCTCATTTCAGCCTATTTTTGAGTTCCTTAATACCTAATAAGCACATCTACTAAAGTATATCGCACATTTTAATACATGTTCCTAAATATAAGGGAATGCCTTGTTTTCCCAAGAAGAACTAAGAGTTTTGGGTCAATATAATATATATGAAATACTCAAACATCTACTTTGAATAGTTACCAGTTTAGTGAAAATTAAGTCTAATATTATTTAGAACCCGTATATTAAGTCACATATAAAATATAAATTTAGAGATAATGCTTTTTCACTCAATTTTCAAGTAGAGGCAGAGAGAGAAAGAGAGAAAGAGAGGAAGAGAGAAAAAGAGAGAGAGAGAGAGAGGACTCTCATCTTCCGGTTCATTCCCTAAATGTCCACAACAGCTAGGCCTGAGTGAGGCTGAAGTCAGGAGCCAGGAACTTAATCCAGGTCTCCCAAGTGGGTGGCAAGAACCCAAGTACTTGGGCCCAAACCTGCTGCTATCCAGGGACCACATTAGCAGGAAGCTGGAGTCAAGGGTGGAGCTGGGACTTAAACCTAGTACTCTCACAGGGGCTGCACTGTCTTACCTGCTAGGCCAAACGCCTAACCCTGAATTTTTATGACATGATTTTATTAAATTATCAGTGCTTTCATAATTATTAAAGCTATTTTCACTGTTAAATAATCCAGTATATACATCAAATCATTTTTTATATGAAAGTACTTCAAAAATTCATGGAAAATGTAATTAAATGGTAATTTCATACATTGGTGCAAAAAAAAAAAATTGGAAACCCATGCACAATTTGTTTTAAATTTGAATTTATATTTTGGAATAAAAATACAAAATAAAGTTTTACAAAACACACAGGAACACTCCTTAAGATGCACGCTACATTTACTTAGAAAAAGTTACCAATCTGATCAAAACAAATAGCTGTCTCATATTTATTTTTTTAATAACATGCATTTTTTTGGAACTTTTTCAAGATGATTTTCAAACTTTCTTTGTATCAAAATAAACTTATCTTCTAATTCAAATTTCCATGAACTTTTTTGTTTTGCTGTTTATTTTTAAATATTTATTTTATTTATTGGAAATGAAAAGTTCTAGAGAGGGGAAGAGACAGAGAATGAGAGAAATCCTCCATCCGCTGGTTCACCCCCCAAAATGGTCACAACGGCCTGTGAAGCCAGGAGCCTGGAACTCCATCCGGGTCTCCCATGTGGCTACAGGGGCCCAAGCACTTGGGCTTTTCTCTTACTGCTGTCCCAGGTATATTAGCAAGGAGCTGGATCAGAAGTGGAGCAGCCAGGACTTGAACTGGTTGGTACCCATATGGGATGCTGGCATGGCGGGCAATGGCTTAACCCACTGTGCCACAACACCAGCTTCTTCCATGAACTTTCTGAAGTACCCTTGTATATCTTAGTTGAGGGCTTTTTTTTTCCTTTTAATTCATGCTATGCTTGTGTTCCTTTTTCCCAATTTTTGAATTTTTTATTTAGAAATTTCAGATTTACAGAAAAGCTGCAAGAATACCATAAAGAATTGTCATATGCTCTCACTTGTTCCTCAAATGTTAACATTTGGGGCTGCTACTGTGGCATAGCAGGTAAAGCTGCCACCTGCAATGCTGGCATCCCATATGGGCGCTGGTTCAAGTTCCAGCTGCTCTACTTCAGATCCAGCTCTCTGCCATGGCCTGGGAAAGCAGAAAATGACCCAAGTCCTTGGGGCCCTGCACCTACATGGGAGACCCAGAGGAAGCTCCTGGCTCCTGGCTTTGGATTGGCCCAGCTCCAGCTGCTGGGTAGGGCCAGGCTGAAGCTGGGAGGTCTGGAACTCCATCCAGGTCTCCCATGTAGGTACAGAGACTCAAAGACTTGGACCATCCTCTGCTGCTTTCCCAAGTACACTGGCAGGGACTGGATCAGAGTGGAGCAGCCAGAACTCGAACCAGCGTCCATATGAGATGCAGGCACCGTAGGCGGTGGCTTTACCTGCTATGCTACAGTGCCAGCTCTGACAGTGCTGTTGTCATTTTTTAAAATAGATTCATGGCCAGCACCGCGGCTCAATAGGCTAATCCTCCGCCTGCGGCACCGGCACACCGGGTTCTAGTCCTGGCTGGGGTGCCGGATTCTGTCCTGGTTGCCCCTCTTCTAGTCCAGCTCTCTGCTGTGGCCCTGGAAGTGCAGTGGAGGATGGCCCAGGCCCTTGGGCCCTGCACCCACATGGGAGACCGGGGGAGGTGCCTGGCTCCTGGCTTCGGATCAGCATGGTGCGCCGGCCTCAGCGGCCATTGGAGGGTAAACCAACGGAAAAGGAAGACCTTTCTCTCTGTCTCTCTCTCTCTCTCACTGTCCACTCTGCCTGTCAAAAATAAAATAAAAAATTTAAAAAAAAGATTCATGACACTGGCTTTTTTTTTTTCAGTTTATTTTTATTTACTTCAAAGACACAGTGAAAGAGAGAGACACAGAGAGAGAGAGAGAGAGAGAGAGATGTCTTTCATTTACTGCTCCACTCCCTAAATGCCCACAACAGCCAGGACTGGGCCAGTCCAAAGCCAGGAGCCCTGAACTCCATCTGGGTTTCTCATGAGTGCGGCAAAGGATCGAAGTACTTAAGCCATCATCTGCTGCCTCCCAGGGTGTGCACCAGCAAGAAGCTGATCAGAAACAGAAGCAGGACTCGAACCCAGGCACTGATTTGGGACGTGGACATCCCAAGAGGGGGCTTCACCCACTGCTAAAACGCCCACCTAACAGTGCTGTTTCTATACATATGCCCAGGCTGCCTGGGTTCAAGTATTTTTTTCTAAAGATTTATTTATTTATTTATTTATTTGAAAGTCAGAGTTAGCGAGAGAGGTCTTCCATCTGCTGGTTCACTTCCCAGTTGGCCACAATGGCCATCCAAAGCCAGGAGCCAGGAGCTTCTTCTGGGTCTCCCACATGGGTGCAGGGGCCCATGGACCTGGGCCATCCTCTACTGCTTTCCTAGGCCATAGCAGAGAGCTGGATCGGAAGTGGAGCAGCCAGGACTCAAACCAGCACCCATATGGGATGCCGGCACTGTAGGCGGCTTTACCCGCTACGCCACAGCGCCAGCCCCAGGGTTCAAGTCTTGACTCAGATCTTGAGCGTGTTATCCAGCCTCACTTTCTTCAGTTATAAAGTGGAGGTAACGATAGTACCTACCTTAGGAAGGTCAACTGAGAATTAAATGAGCGAATCTACGAAAGCACTGAGAACGCTGACAGCACACAGTGCCTGTGTAACATGAGTTAGTATTATCATCATTTCATTTGGAACCTGAAAGGCAAGTCTGAGTAAGCCAGGAGGAAGGGAGGAAGAGAAGAAATCCCAAGCAGAGAAGAGTAACATACGCAAAAGCCCAGGGGCAAAACAGCTGCCTGGTTAGGGCAGGGCTGAAAGGCCAAGGTCTGTTAGCACTTTAGGAAGCTAAGGGGCAGACACAGCACCAGGCGAGGCTGGGAAGGCTAAGAGGGGGACCATAACGTGAGACCTCGCAGGCCGGGTTACAGAGGCTGGACTTCATCCTGGCCGTCAGAGGAGACCTGAGAGGGGAATGAACCGTTTACACTCGCAGTGTAAGAAGCTCTCTCCGGCTGCGTGGCTGGAGCAGGGACAAACAGATGCAAGGAAACCAGTAAGTCTGGACCAGAGGCTTGGAGGTCAGACTACAGCAGAGGCAGGAGGGATGGAAGGTTGAAGAAACAGAAGATAGATCTAACGAGACTTGGGCATGTGTGTGTGTGTGTGTGTGTGTGTGCTGGGTGAAGCAGCAGTGACAGAGGGGCACTAAAATATCTGAGGAAAGAATAAATTCCTATGTTCCTGCATATTCTTTTTTTTTTTTTTTAATTTATTTACTGAGATTGGGGCCGGCGCTGTGGCACAGTGGGTAAAGACGCGGTTTGCGGTGCTGGCATTCCATATGGGCACCAGTTCAAGTCCCGGCTGCTCCATTTCTGTTTCAGTTCTCTGCTGTGTCCTGGGAAAGCAGTAGAGGATTGCCCAAGTCTTGGTCCCCTGCACCCACATGGGAGACCTAGAAGAAACTCCTGGCTTGGGATTGGCCCAGCTCCAGCTGTTGCAGCCACTTGGGGAGTGAACCAGTGAATGGAAGACCCTTCTCTCTCTCTCTCTCTCTCTCTCTCTGCTTCTCTTCTCTTCTCTGCCTTTCAAAAAAAATAAAATGAAATCTTTTTAAAAAATCGCTTACTGGCCGGCGCCGCAGCTCACTAGGCTAATCCTCCGCCTTGTGGCGCCGGCACACCAGGTTCTAGTCCCAGTTGGGGCGCCGGATTCTGTCCCGGTTGCCCCTCTTCCAGGCCAGCTCTCTGCTGTGGCCAGGGAGTGCAGTGGAGGATGGTCCAAGCGCTTGGACCCTGCACCCCATGGGAGACCAGGAAAAGCACCTGGCTCCTGCCATCGGATCAGTGCGGTGCGCCGGCCGCAGCGCGCCGGCCGCGGCAGCCATTGGAAGATCAGCACGGCAAAGGAAGACCTTTCTCTCTGTCTCTCTCTCTCACTGTCCACTCTGCCTGTCAAATAATAATAATAATAATAATAATTAAAAATCGCTTACTTATTTGGAAGGCAGAATAACCAAGAAGAAAAAAGAGAGAGAGAGAGATTTTCCATTTGCTGGTTCATTCTCCAGATGGGTGCAAGAACCAGAACCAGACCAGGCCAAGGAAACCAGGACCAGGAACTCTATCTGGGTCTCCCATGTGGGTAACATGGACCCAAGTAATTGAGTCATCATCCACCTCCTTCCTGGGCGCTTAGCCGGAAGCTGGATTGGAAGAGGCATACATGGAACTTGAACTGGCTCTCCCATGTGGGAGTTTAATACCCTGTGCTCCAGCACCTGTCCCTGCCATACTCTTTTGCTGAACAAAATGTCTTTCTTCTATTCCATCTTTCCAGGTACAATTTCTCCACAAAACTATCTCTGATTGTCCCCTTCCCCAGGAATGTTCTAGAAATACAGAGCTGAACATTCTTTTCTATAAACTGCTAAAGTTAATTTGTCTTCCTTTATTTCACAGGGAGACAGAGACGGAGACAGGATCCTCCATCTGTGCATCCACTCCCCAAATGCCCACAACAGTCAGAGCTGGTTCAGATGGAAGCCAGCAACCTGGAACTTAGGGTCCTCCACATGGGTGGCAGGGAGCCAAATCCTCAAAACACCACCACCTGCTTCCCAGGGGGTGTGCACACCAGCAGGAAGCTGGAATCAGAAGCAGGGCCCGGACTAGCATCTAGCCACTCTGATAGAGGATGCTGGCATCCCAAGTGGTGTTTTTCTTTTAAGATTTATTTTTATTTATTTGAAAGGAAGAGTTATAACAAGAGAGAGAGAGAGAAAGAGAGCGAGATCTTCCACCCACTGGTTCACTCCCCAAATGGCCACAACAGCTGGGGTTGGGCCAGGCCAAAGCCAAGAGCCTGGAACTCCATCCGGGTCTTCCACGTACTTGGGCCATCTTCTGCTGCTTTCCCAGACACACTAGAGGGAACTGAAAGAAGTGGAGCAATTCAGACTGGAACCAGCACCCACATGTTAGTGTCCCAGGCAGTGGCTTAATCTGAAATGCCAGACCACCCCTACCCACCCTCCAAGTATTGTCTTAACCACTGAGCCAAACACCCACCTCCCACAACTTCTATGCACATTCCTCAACTATTTTTTTTTTTTGACAAGCAGAGTTAGACAGTGAGAGACAGAGAGACAGAGAGAAAGGTCTTCCTTCCGTTGGTTCACCCCTCAAATGGCTGCCACGGCTGGCACTGCACCAATCCGAAGCCAGGAGCCAGGTGCCTCCTCCTGGTCTCCCATGCGGGTGCAGGGCCCAAGCACTTGGGCCACAGCAGAGAGCTGGACTGGAAGAGGATCAACTGGGACAGAATCCAGCGCCCTGGGACTAGAACCTGGGGTGCCGCCGCCGCAGGCGGAGGATTAGCCTAGTGAGCTGTGACACCAGCCTCCTCAACTATTTTTTAAAAAATATTTTATTTATCTGAAACGCAGAGTTACAGAGAAAGGGAGAGAGAGATCTTCCACCTGCTGGTCCACTCTCCAAATGGGCTCAACAGCTGGGGCTGGGCCAGGCTGAAGCCACAAGCCAGGAGCCTCATCCGGGTCTCCCACATAGGTGCAGGGCCGCAAGCACTTGGGTGTAGTAGCAGGGAGCTGAATTGGAAGTGGAGCAACTGGGACTCAAAACAGTGCCCATTTGGGATGCCAGTGCTACAGGCTGCAGCTTAACCTGCCAAACCCCCAAACACGAACATGCTGGAGACACAGTACCTGGAGAGGAGGTGGCAACTCCCTGAAGACAGAGACTTCTCAGTCAACTTCTCATCTCGCCCACCGCACCGCCTCCAGGGCCACACTTGCAGAACCAGCCCTCAGACTACGTGGGTGCGACACTCCCAAGCAGCTCATGCCAATACACAGCGCGGGACCGAAGCAAAGGCTTTCCTCCATCGTGTTCTTTGCTCATCACAGAACTCCTAAGGCGGGTGCCACTTCCCGGGGAACAAACTCAGAGCTAGACTAACACGTCCAAGGTCGCACACAAGAAAGCAAACGGCGGGTGCTCAGACTCAGACCCAGACTCCGTGGTTCCAAATGGAATGTTCTTTCCACCTCCCCCCCTCCACAGAGGTTAAACACTCACACGGACCCAAGAGAAACGTGAACTCTTGGGAGCACCTTAAGTGCCACTTCTGCAAATCCTCCCCAGCTTCAAGTATTAATTTACTCAGAAATGTTTACTGAGCACTAACTACGAGGGTGCTTCATTTGTGGAAAACAGAATCCAAAGATAGTTTATTCTGGGCATGGTATTTTGAAATTCATGCATTTAAGGGAATCTTGAAAAAGTCTATGGAAAATGTGCATGATGGGCGACTATGCATGGATTTCCAAACACACTCTCCAAATACACATCTCCTAATTCCAGTTTTCCACGATGTTTTTTTTTTAAATGCTCTGGTCCGTGCCAAGTATGGCACCTAGTGTTGGGAGTACCGAAGTGACCCAGGCAAGAGGTGCTTGCTGTCTTGTTCAGGAAGCTGGTCAAACAGGGAAACGAATGCATAAAAAAATACAAGGGTAATACGAGAAAAAAATACATATATGCGTCCTGTTTGTGGGTACTACTTCAGAACGGCGGGTCAGAAAAATTAGCATTTGACACTAAGCTTGGTCTTCAGTAGGCGCCTAACGAAAGATACTTTTCCACAGGCCCATTCCGGAATTCCACGAAAAGAAAGAAAAAGAAAAGCGTACTTAGCAAGGAGGCCGCTCCCACGTTGCTGACTCTGCAGCCACCCGGACGAAAATGGACAGTTCCCGGCCAATTAATTAGGCCGCCACCTTCAGAGAGCGCCGCGGGTCCTCCCAGCCGCCAGGGGGCGACGTGGCCGGAGGCGCTGCCAAATTGACATCGGGAACCGGTCAAGCCCTCAACGCCTCGAGTCTAGGCAGAGGTTAAGGGAGGGAGGCGCCAGAAAGCTCTGAGACCCCAGGGAATCGTGAAGAGTCACTAGGCCTCTCAAGGAGAAGGCGTCCTGAAGTTCACAAACCCCCACTACTGACACAAGCCCTCACTCCCTCGGGGAAAGACCGCTTCCGGCGCCTTTAAACCCGGAAGTAACGCTGCGTCCAATCCTGGCCCTTCTTCCGTACTTCGCGCCGCGGCTACCGAATCAGCGCCCAGGTGAGGCGGATGCGTCGTCAGTGACCTTTGATCCGCAGACACCCACTCGTCCGCCCCGCCCCTTCGCCCCGCCCTCGCGGTGAAGATGGCGCTCTCCAGGGTGTGCTGGGCTCGAGCTGCTCTCTGGAGTTCGGCTGTCACCCGTGGACCTTTTGTCAGCCGGAGGCTGCAGCTTGGTCACTCTTGGGTGGCCCCTCGGTGAGGGACCTGGAGAGAGAAAAGCGTTGTTGACGTCCAGACCCTTGCAAGTGGCTCCACCTTACTTGCATGCTGTCTTCATTTTCAGGGTTCCCCGCCCTGGCCCCGGAATATTTTTTTTATTATTATTCTCAAGATTCGCACCCCGATCGTGTTAGAGACCTGACTTCCTGACTATCAGCTTTCAGTGCTCCGTGTTGTCTGGTCTACGCGTCCGCCCTGAGTGTTCCGAATCCATCTCTCAGCCCCTTTTTCGGCTCAAGTTTAATGGCTACTGTGTTGATTCCACCTCTCTCTCTAAGCCTTACCCGTGGTTCAGATTGTCGCAGAAGCTTTGCAGTCTTTCCGGCTCCGTTTCACTGCCTCTCTTTCTTTCCTGCCTGTCCTCCGCCCTATAATCTGTATCCCTAGGCCCCAAGATTTCTTCCTTGATTTCAGGAGCTTCAGGTCTTGGCATACGTTTTCTGAGGCTTGAGTTGTATGTTAGGGACCCCCAGGTTGTGCGGGGCTGGGGGTGGGGGGCTTCTTGGACTGGTTCCCAGATAGTCTTTCTTGATCTTCCTTGTAGGTCTTGCAAGCTTCACTTTTCTCCAAAGGCAGATGTGAAGAGTTTGATCTCTTATGTGGTGACCAAGACAAAAGCGATTAATGGAAAATACCATCGTTTCTTGGGCCGTCATTTCCCCCGCTTCTATGTCCTGTATACAATCTTCATGAAAGGTAAACACAGAACTACAGTAGAAGTCCTTGAGTCAGCTCTTGGGCCGCGTCGGCAAAGGAAATAAATGAGATTGTTTTGCAAGTTGTGCCCTGAGGATGTGAGCTAGGATGTCTTCTGTTTCATAGAGGCCTGATTCTTATAAATTAGAATGTGAGGATGTTTCTGGAAAGATGTGATGAGAAACAGCTTCTGACAACACAGGAGAGGGAAGAGAAAGTAGGTTTCTTGTGGGTAACCACACACCTGGCTATAGTTGATCGCCCTGTTTTTATCAGCTGACCTGGCCCATTCGAAGGGAAGTCTAAATGCAGGTCCCAAATCTATCTTAGGTAGCATGTTGTACTAAACAGTACTAATTGGCTTCTGAATGTTGTGGTTCAGACATCTACATCCTAGGACACCATATAAGCAGTGCCCTGTCTACTCCATAGTCAGGGTCCCGCATCAAATCTCAGCTTGTCACTTGCTGGCTGTGTGATTGGGTTCGTTCCCTAACCTCTGTGTCCCTTGGTTTTCTCAAAATCTGTTAAAAATAAGAATAGACCCTATTGACTACATGGTTGTGATCGTTAAATAAGTCACTGCCAGGAGTCTCCAGACATTTCATAGAAAATGTGTATTATGAGAAAACTATACTTGGGTATCATAATCTTTGTACCAAACCAAACATCTTTTAATTCCATTTTTTCCATGCACTTTTTGACATACTCTGATATGTGAAAGGTACTTAGTAAGTTCCCATTAAGTGTTAGTTGTTATAGTGTGTGCTTTTATGATAATGCCAATTATGATAAAGTACCACACTAGTCACCTTGGAAAATTATTCTAATTTTACAATTATTTATTCTTATCTAGAGAGATAGAATTGGCTGTTTTGTCTGCCCTTAGGCTTATAACTAGGACTTAATAAGAGAAAGGTTTGAAAGCATTTTGGTTTGTTTTAAAACCTCTAATTGAAAGCTTGTAAACATACATATGCAAAATTAAAATAATGTAATGAATTTCCATGTACTCAACCTCACTTCAACATTATTAACTTAAGACAGTCATTCTTACCTCATTTAAATGCTAGCTTTCTCCTTCATTTTTGAAGTCAATCTGGATATCACTTAAATTGTAAATATACTATGACAAGACTTTTAAAAAAGCTAGTCTTGGCCGGCAACGCGGCTCAATAGGCTAATCCTCCACCTAGCGGCGCCGGCACACCAGGTTCTAGTCCCGGTTGGGGCGCCGGATTCTGTCCCGGTTGCCCCTCTTCCAGGCCAGCTCTCTGCTGTGGCCCGGGAAGGCAGTGGAGGATGGCCCAGGTGCTTGGGCCCTGCACCCCATGGGAGACCAGGATAAGTACCTGGCTCCTGCCATTGGATCAGCGCGGTGCGCCAGCTGCAGCGCGCCAACCATGGCGGCCATTGGAGGGTAAACCAACAGCAAGAGGGAAGACCTTTTCTCTCTGTCTCTCTTTCACTATCCACTCTGCCTGTCAAAAAAAAAAAAAAAAAAAAAGCTAGTCTTTGGTAAAGGTAGGAATTTCTATAGTACGAAGCCTTAACATAGAATTATAAAAATATATTGGATTATATTATTTATAAAAGTGTTCCAAGAAAGTAGGTAAGTTAATGTCTGGCTGGGTGATCTCTAGGGCTAATCGAGCAAGACTCTCTGAAGTCAAGTGAGCTTGATTTTGAAAGACAGGATGAATAATGAGTCCCAACTTAGCTTGAAGAGAGGTGTTGTGCTAGGGGAAAAAGGCCGGGTTGGCCTCATAAGAGTTCCGGGTTACCTCCATTAAAGCGTTTATGCAGTGTAATGTTGGGGAGGCTGAACGTGTGTGTGAGTGTGTGCATGTGAGTGTGTGTGTGTGAGTGAACATAGGGTAGGAAGCTCTGATAAGATTCAAACTGGGATAACGTCACACTGTGTCTTCTACTTTGATGAGGCAGGGTTGCAAATGTTATGGGCGGACGCCAAAAAGGCCAGAAGAATAAAGACAAATATGTGGAAACACAATATAAAGTTTCATCAGCTTTCATACCGGGAGATGGAGCATTTGAGACAGGTACGGGCTGGGGGGCATATCTCCGGAAGTTTATGGTGATACAATCACGATCAATCAAAATCTCAAGCTTTTCTCCTTTCCTTTCTTGCTCACCACTGATCAAGCTTTCACCCTTTGCAATAAGATCAAAATGTTGAGCAGAACGAAGGCATGAGGTGATTCGTCAGAAATGGGTTCATCGAGAATTGAGCCCCATTGAGTTTCTGGTACCTTCTGAATGAGCCGTGCAAACACTGACATCCAGTGCATTTCTGAACGTGCAAACACACGCAAGGATCCAAAGGGCAGTAGGAAGTAGTATTGGGTGGTGACTTGATAAGGTGGTTTTGGACCTGAACAAAAATCTAGAATTCCTGCAAACTAGGAAGAGTGCACTGAGAGAGTTGGCATTATGTCAGTCCTTGTACCAGGTAATATCTGGGATACAACAACTGATGTAGGTGTTTAGTTCACTGGTGAAGCTGCTACCTGGGGATGCCCACATTCCATATCAGAGTCCCTGGGTTTGAGTTCCGGTTCCATTGCTGATTCCAGTGTCCTGCTAATGCACACCCTGGGAGGCAGTGGATAATGGCTCAAATACTTGGGCACCTGCCACCCACCTGGCTTTGGCCCGGCCCAACCCCAGCTGTCTCTGTCTCTCTGCCTGTCAGCTAAATACATTTTTTTAAAATTTAGGTGAATATATCAGAGGCCCTGCCCTTATGGAACTTACCACATCTCACTTCTGGGCTGTAGTAGAAGTACACTGTGCAGTGGGGTGGAGGGAGTTGTGCATTACATTATCAGGACGTGCATGGGTTAAACTGCATCTGTGTTTATTTCTGTGTAGTTTCGCCGAGACGTCACCAAGTGTCTTTTCCTAGGTATTATTTCCATCCCACCTTTTGCCAACTACCTGGTCTTCTTGCTAATGTGAGTACGGACTGTGTATCCCCAGCATCTTGAAGATATATGGATGTTTTCAAAGCTAAAAGTTATTTTAAAAAGAAAGAATGATGCACTGAGGAAGTTAGACAGAGGAACTTCCTGTCCCACTGTTACCCCCTGATCCCAAGGGGTTCATCAGAGCCACTCAAGCTGCTGTTCGGTTAGCCGGACGCTTCCAGCCGTAGATGCCGATAACCTAGAGTTTCCCTGTCTCATGGCTTAGCCGCCATGGGTGATGGGAAATGAGATAAAGACCTTCTCCCTCATCCCTAGAGCCAGCAGCCTACTCCCTGAGAGTCACAGCAATTTGGGATGAATTATTTTTTTTCCTCCAGAAAAAGATGCTGCTTATATTCTGTTCATCTGTCTTTATTGCTTCCTAGCCAAAGATGACACTTCCTGCTGTCTAGCAGAAACCTCAAGGCTTAAAAGCCTAAGACATGGTCTTCATGATTATTGGGGTGGGAATCAAGGGGATGATTGGTTTTTCTCTTCCACGTGATGCTGACAGAGGCTCCTCCCCACAGTGATATATTTCAGTCCAGAGGGTCCAAGGTCACTCTCAAGTTCAGTGCCTTGGCAGGGATTCCTGGAAAACTAGAACTGTCAACCAGAGAGCCTGCCTGTGGCCTCCTGTGCGCGGTGGCCCCAGGGCAGTGGGACTGTTCTCCGAGCAGCTCAGGGCTCTGGGAGCGAGTGCTCCAGCAAAGAAGCATCTGGACGGCCTTTTATAACCTTGTCCTAGAGGTCACCTAGATGCACTTCTGTTCCATTTTGTTAGTAACATCAGTCACCCAGCATGGACCCAAGGGTGTGGATGAGGCGTAGACCTCCCCTCTCCGGGAAAGGAGCACTGGAGAATGCGTGGCCCTCTTTGCAAACCACTGCACACATGGATGAGTCCATTTAGAAGTGCGTGAGGACACTACAGCCAGGATGCCAGCAAAGGATAGGCCTTCGGATACCTGCGTGCAGCTCTGTCCAAAGCGTGCTCCTCGTGTGCGTTAGTTCTGAGGAGTCCTTTTGTGTGCTTGCTACAGGCCAGGTTATCCCACTGCTTCCCTTCACGGGAGTTTCCAGTAATGGTGCCTGACACTGTGCTTCGTTTAAGGAAAAGAACCATAGAGTATGAATATAACATGTCCGTCTCCTCTCCCTAGCCACCGCGCCGCGCCGTGTCTGCAGGATGCCAGTTTCAGCATGTGGCTTGGCGATTCTTTTTCCCTACAGGTATCTATTTCCTAGGCAACTACTGATCCGGCATTTCTGGACCCCAAAACAGCAGATTGATTTCTTAGATATCTATCACGCTCTCCGGAAACAGGCTCACCCGGAAATCGTTAGCTATTTAGAAAAGGCCAGCCCTCTCATTGCTGATGGAGGACTCCGGTGGCAGCTGACAGACCTGTGCAACAAGGTAGGCCTCCAGGCGGCCCTGCCACAGACCAGGGATCTCACAGGAGCCACCGTACCCCAGCACCGGGTGGGGGGACTACTCGAGACCCTGCTGACATCCGCCAAACCCACATCTCTGCAGGTACAGCGTGGCACGCACCCAGCAGTACAGGATCTCCTGGCTCTGAGACAGTGCTTCCGTTCCCACCCTCTGGACATGAACCAGCTCCAGACCTCGCAAGTGGTGAGTGCACCGAGGCCACCTCGTCCACGGCCCCCGCTCGTTCCAGGCCTTGGCCTGGGCTAAGCTGTTTAACTTTCCCCTCCTGTTCTTTTGCATCGCAGAAAGCCTTGAGCCGGGCCATGCTGCTCACTTCTTACCTGCCCCCTCCGTTGTTGCGACGGCGGCTGAAAGCTCACACCACTGTCATCCAGCAGCTGGATAAAGCTCTGGCAAAGCTGGGGGTCGGCCAGCTGACCGCACAGGAAGTGAGATCGGTGAGAGCGTGGTTGTGGCAGCCCTCAGCCCATTCTCTCATTTCCCTGCCTTTTTTCTCACTCAACTCAATTAGTGGATAGAAGTTGCCCTCGGTAATTTTTGTTTAATTTCTTTTCGGGCACTCTCCTTGAGATGCACTGTCTTAGGTTGGATGGGTCTCTTTGCTTGTCATCTTGTCCGTCACTAGTTCAGGTTGCCACGGTGAGTGGTTTCCTGCGGGGATGAAGTTGTAACTTATTTAAAGGAGATCTAGGACTGTTTGTGCATCCCCACTTCCTTGCCATACTCACCCTGCGATTGTTAAGGACCGTTTCTTCTCGGAATGCTGTAGGCCTGTTATCTTCGTGGCCTGAACTCTACCCACATTGCTGAGGACAGGTGTCGGACTTGGCTGGGAGAATGGCTACAGATTTCCTGCAGCCTGGAAGGTAAGACAGGTCTCTGTGGTTTGGGGATGATTTTGGAGTTAATTATTGAGTACTGTGATAACCCTTTCCTAACATATATGTCTAATTGAAGAGAGGCAAACTCAGAGGCCTGGGCAGATAATGAACTATGAAGTGGGGGTAGGGGGTGGGGGTGTAGTCTGAGATGGAGCTTCCCCACCTTCACACGTTGTGCGCTTTTGCTCTTAGAGCCCATCTTGTGCACCATAGGATGGTTAGCAATATCCCTGGCCCCACCACCAGACGCCAGGAGCACCCCTTCACCTCTGCTTATGACAGCCAAAAGTGTTTCCAGATGGGCCAGATGTTCTGGAGTTGGGGGCTGGAGGAAAAGGGCAGAGCTGTCCCCGTGTAGAAGCACAGGTGTACAGGCATTCAAACTTAAAGCAAACACTGTGCTACCTAAAGACAGGGTCTCCAAGGTGGGGAACTAGGCCTGTTGGCCTCTTGTTTGGAACCTTTGGCTAGGTCTCGATGTTTCCTTGGCCTTGGGACATCAGGGTAGGCCTGTTAACCTTGACTCTGGAACTCCCAAGGGGGCTCATTTCTACCAGAGAAACCCGAGGTGACAGTGGCGTTTAGTTCCCTTACGCTTTCTGAATTTGCCACTGCCATCACATGAGATTCAAGAAATAGAGAATGAGTTGATGTGAATATAAAGTGGAAGGAAAGTAAAGCAGGGGCGCCTTGGTTACGGGGCCTGTTGATGCTCTGCCCCCTGCACTTGGCTTCTTGCCTCCAGGTTCAGGGCCTGTGCGCCACAACGGGTGGAAGACAAATGGCTTCCTAGCCCAACCACTAACACTGCTGGTACTTTCAGAAGCCGAGCTGTCCCTCCTGCTGCACAGCGTGGTTCTGCTTTCCACCAACTACCTTGGGACAAGACGCTGAGTGAGCCACGGAGTGGATGGTGGCGTCCTGCGATCGCGTAGCTAAACCGTGTGGGACCAAACAGCCCTTGTCAGCAAAGGCTCTGTGCGCACTTAGATGTGTGGGAGGCGGAGGAGCAGGGGCCATGGGCTTCGCTGCGTGCCCCCCATGTGAGAACGTCAGACATTCACACACAGAACTGAAACAAACCTTTCCAGGGGTGGCCCATGTGCGGTGCCATCCTGCCTCCCCCGTAAGCAGCTGGAGCCTCTGTATTCGGCTCCTCCACGAGGTGTTCAATTTGGGTCCTAGGAAGTCAGTTTTTGCCCCAGGTGGGACTCCTCATTTGGCCTAGACCACTGCCACGCCTTGACAGTTTTGAATTTAAGACTTTCTGCCTGGCAAGAACAGCACTTGCATCCACACGTACCCTTCAACGCTGTCCTCAATCCTTTCTAGTGACCAAAACACGGGGTTTTGTGGGCCTCTCTCTCTCTCTGGCATGGGCGAACGTCTTCCTTTCCTTCTCAAATCCTTTGAACGCCTTGACTGTTTTTCCCGGTGATTAACATGTGGGAACAGGCTGCTGGAGGAAACAGGAAGTGCTTCCCGGCCCCTCCCCCAGTACGCCCAGCCTCCACGCCCCATTGTCTTAACTTCTGGGCTCTAGCGCAGCCCCTGTGGATCTTAAACTCTGTTACCGCCACTGCTGCAGCAACCCAGCTGTGACCATTGCTGGCTGCCTTCTTAGGGCCCTTGGGCAGTCCCGCCCAGCCTAGGGAGAGCAGCAGGGGTCTGCTTGGAGCTAGTGAGCCAGGTTTAGCTTTTGTGTGTGTCCATCGGTGACATGTAAGTTCTGTAGTATTTATTGTAAATGCATGAAGAAACCCAAGTAAAGACTGAAACCAGTGGGCGGCAATGACTTACACGTGTGGTGATCAGTCATTTCTGCAAAGGCTCCTTTTACAAGCCTGACACACTTTAACTAAAGGGATTGGATTGGTTGAACAGGACACTTCTGGTGGGATGGAAGCCGATCTTTTTGTTGGACGTTTGGAGGTGGTAACCAGGAATGGAGAGTTTCATCCATCTTTAAAGTTAATGGAACGAGAAAAGGGACCCAAGGGTAGGAACCGCATAGACAGGGCCCAGCTCCGTCAGCAGGAGCCAGGCCTACTCATGTATGTGCGCGCAAAGCAAGCCAAGCTCTGGATGCTCCAAAGAGAATGTTCTATTTTTTCCATCACAGAATGTTGCTATTGTTAACATTAATTCCTAACTGACCTAATTAGTTTTATATACAAAACTGGCAAAGTGTTCTTTGCCTAACAGGTAACAGAATTGTGGCCTGTCAAGATAAAGAATAACACACCATTCTTTTGAATATTTCTTTAATATTACATTTAAATATTCTCTTTAAATACAGCATTATCACAATGTAAGGAACCTAAAAGGCAAAAAAAAAAAAAAAAAAAAAAGTTTTCAAAGAACCAGACAAGCTTTGGATTCACATTGAAAACACTGTGTACAGTATGTGAGAAAGGAAAGTGGAGAATGATGAGCCGCAGTAATCAGGGTCATTTACCTAGACCTAGGCTGAGGGGGACTGAAGCGCGCTCTCTGGTCAGAGGCCTGCCTTTCCTAGCAGCCACGAGCTAGAACCCCGTCCAACTCAGGTAGCACCAGAAATGAAATGGACCACGTGGTAGAAAGGCCCCTTGCTTGACAAGACGGTTTATGCTAAATGTTCATGTTTAGCATTCAGAAGTCTGGGATCAGTGTGCATCAGGAAAGCGGAGTGAAAGAGACTGAGAGCAGCAAAGCACAGTTGCTCAATTATCATGGGGGAGGGGAGTGTCGGCAAGGAGAGTAACTACAGATTCATCCTCCTGGCTTGAGCCCAGCGGCGGTTGTTAGAGCAGCTGGGATCTACTTCCTAGATGAAGCTGCAGCCTTCCTGAGAGCTCGCACTCCCCTTTCAACACCACACGCAAGAAAGATTCTTCTCCCCAAAGACCAGATTCTCGCTCCAGCTCTGCCTTAGCTCCCAGGGCACCAGTGTGAGGTGGGGAACGCAGCTCAGCTGGGGGTGTTCTCCGGCAGACCCCTAGCTCTGTTTGGTGAGGCTCAGACTTGGGGAGAGAAGGACCTAGGTGCCTAATTAAGAACTCCCCTCCAAACAAAACCAAGCAAACTCAGGAATGCACGGGAAGCGACGTGAGTCACACACAGATCTGTGCTGTGTACGAAGCCTTTCAGGCTCAGATCAGAGATCAGAGGTTTTCATAGGTGAGACGCTGCTGCAACACACATGAAGGCTGCTTTAACACAGCTGGGCCCTGACAGCCACAGAAAAAGGCTTTATGAGAAGCTGAGTAGGAATAGTTCTCTCTCCCATCAGAAAAAAAAAAAAAAAAAAAAAAAAAAAGGTTGCTAAACTACAGCAGAAGTAAAGCATGGTGTGTGAAGGATGCTAGCAAAAACAATGTTTTGCTCCAGAGGCCAAGATAACTGCTACTAGACGGAAATCAGTGGTGTTCAGTGGAGCAGGTCTCGGAACCTAAGCTGGGCCCCAACCCCCCGACAGAGGTGAGAAGTGGAAGTGAGTCCGTTCTGTAGATTGCAAAGGTTAGGCTCAGAACCCGAGTCCTCTGGGCCCTGGGGGTTGCACGTGGCACTTGAGGATGGATTTGGCTTTGATTTTCAGTGGAGAGGTCCATTAAACACCTGCAGTTCTGGGCACTGACCGGAATCTAAACAGCTCTAACCCTGTATATCCAAGATACAGGAAAAAAGGACCAAAACCAGTTAGTGACCTCAGATTGCCTACGTTCTACTAAATCCCAGATCTCCCAACGCTGGGGGCAGGGAGAGGGCCAGGGCGAAAAAGCAAGCATGACACAATAAAGTCAACTTCCCAGGCGGCCACCTGTGCCGGCTGCCTCCTCTGGACGTGGCCAGTGCGCCGCACAGGCCTCTCGCGGGAGGGCGAGCCCCAGCCTGCAGCTGCCTGGCAGAGCAGGGGAGACTCGGGCTCATGGTGCCACATCCCCAGCCAGTCTAGCTTTCTTCTTCAAAGGATGAAGAAAGAAAGAAAGGGGAAAAAAAAAAAAAGACAAATCGACAAGTTTAACTCTAGTACCTAGGAACAAATGAAAGAAACAATTCAAGTTACAGACCAGGAATCCCCAGTGTGGGGACCAGGTCGGAGAACACGGAACATGTCAAATATTAACTTATGTACCAAAGAGGGAGTCGGGGAAGGTAGGTTACAGTTTTAGAAACCCTAGAGGTTTTGTACAGAAGCACACACCCTTCCGCCCCCTCCTGTCTAGATTCGGCCCCCAGACTCCTCCAATCGTGCTGCAACACGCCGAGGCGAGCTAGCGGACGGGCCCTTGCCAGCAGTGAGCTTGTGCCCTGCCTGGAGCTCCAGAGAGGAGTGGTCCCCAAGCTCGTGCTCTGGTCCCTACGTGAAGAACAGCTGCTTGCATTACCCAGCTTCTCTGGGACATCCTACTTCTTTGTTCCAATGGCCCAGAAAGCTCAGTATTGGGCGCAGTGCAGCCTCTGCCCCAAGGCTCTAGCCCGGGTCGAGCTGGGGCTGGTCTCCTTGGTACTGCTTCTCTTTTAAAAAATATGTATACAAACAATCCTTTCCCTCCCGTCTCCCCAAAGACCCCAATAAAATAACATGGGAGCAGCAGCCGCTTCTGCAGTTTTGTTTTGAAATGACGTTCGATAAAATAAGGGAATAAATAGAGTGGGGAAGAGGCCGTCTCCATCTCCACGTCACACGGCCAGAGGGAGCTCGAGGGTGGCCTCTTCGGGGGGCCGGTCCTCACTCGGCTGAGAGGTCTCCTCCGCCCCACAGCCGCCCTCACTGTCTGAGCGGAAGGGAAGGTTCGAGGGGGACCAGGAAGGGCGGAAGTCTTCACTGCCGGGCTCCTCGGGGCTGCAGTCTTCGGGCAGGAGTGCTTCCAGGGCGGCTGTCTTCCCCATCTCGGGTCTGCAGGGGGCAGGCGGGTCTGGGGGACGAGCCGCCAGCGAGGTAAGTGGGACAGAGAAGACACTCAGATCCTTCTCCCTGGGGAAAGGCGCCGGGCCTTCTTCCGGACCAGGCTCTCCCTTCACGGCCAACACTGGCCTCTGCTCCACCTGGTAGTAGACCAGGGGCCCGCTGTTCAAGTACGATGGGTTGTTCATGTTCACCGGAGAGGCGGCCGGATGGTCTGAATTCTCGGCAAAACACAGCACGGAGGAGCCTGGGGGCAGCTGGGCCTGGATGAGGATGGGGGCTGTAAGGCCTGGGCACAGCTCTTCGGGAACCGCCAGAGGCTCCCCCAGGATGCACACGCCCAGGCTCTCGATGCTCGAGTCCAGGCTGGCGCTGGAGCCGCTGGAGTCTTCCTCCGCCTTGAGCCGCTCCAGTTCCTCCGCGCTCTGCAGGTGCATCACTGCCGTCTCGTTCTCTGCAATGAAGTCCTGGAAGCCCTGCGTCTCAGAGCCCTGGGCCCCTGTTGGGCTGCAGCTGGCAGCGGCTGAGGGCTCCCCGTCGGGGGCTGCGGGGCGGCTCACCTGCCGCTTGCTCTCCAGCTCCAGCTTCATGATGGTGTGCAGGTAATGAGTCCGGACCCGGATGGGATTAAACTCGATGCGCCCAGCCATGTTCCCACAGCCGTCCCGGGAGCAGCCACATGGAAAGGACATGCGATCCACCTGAGGGGGGCAGAAGGAGGTTAAGGCAAGACTGGGAGGCAGTAACAGCAAACACAGGCAGTGGGCATCGGAGTTCTTACAAGCAGAGAAACAACCCGTCTAGCACAAAACACGTGAGCTGACAGCACAAGACAACAGCACAGACCGCGTGTGCGTCGGCGCAGGCTCAGCCATTCATTAGTGGCGTGACCTCAGGAGAGTCCTCTCCACCCCACACCTCACCAACCAAGGGCTTATTTCCTCTTCTAAGTAAAAAGGAGACAAAAAATTGCATCAAAGGGTCCTTCCACTTAGAAAGTCCGGGGCCACCTCTCTGAGTGCTGACGGTTCGCAGAGTGGAAGAAATTTACCTGCCTCAGAGACTTTTCTGGAATGAACGGAATGTACGTGGCTCCCTGAGAACAAAGGGCCGGGCCCCAGCCTCTGCCATGACAGCATGGGGAAGTGAGGGGCGAGCTTGCCAGTCCGAAGCACTACCTCCCAGGGAACCCGGGCCAAGGTGCCTTAGTTTGCTGAGCTAAGAACAAAGGTCCCAGTGACAGCCAGCCTGTCTGCCCGCCTCACCTCCAAGGGCTGGCAGGGGAGTTCTGAAGCAGTTGCCAAAGTACTTAATTTACAGACCAGGAATGTTGGGACAGCGGATCCCACCTCCCTATCTCCCTTCCGTGTTCCAAAAAGGAAACACACGCACACACACTCTGAAAAAGATTACAAATGCAGGTCATCCAATAAACATGTACAAATGCAAATGTGAATGTCTTCCTAAAACATCAACGCAGAGAAACCTCCACTCCAGTTCCACCAATTCTTGGGACCGTCCTAGCTCTGAGTATAACAGATCGCTCGTGTTACGGGATTTGAGCCTGAAAAGTATTATTTGGCCTGATCCGCAACGGCTACTCATACCCTAGCTAAAAGGAAGACAGAGCGAGGTTGTTTAGGAAATGCACTCATGGGACTCAGCATCCGCCTCTTTCAGTGTCTGAGTTCCAGGCCAACTGCACTCTTTGGGACGGCACCGCAACGCCGCCACTTTCCACGGAGCTGTGTCTTTGACACTGTCCCTTATCGAAGGCCAACAAGGAAGGCTGTGCCTCACCTTCCAGGAAACCACAGATTTCAGCTCCGCCAAGTGCATATAAAGCCCACAGGCCCAGCTCACTGCTCAGCCGCCTTTAGCTCAAGGAACTGGTCGGTGTTCAAGGAAGTTAGTCACGTGAAACACATTAAACCCTGCTCCTCCTCTCACTGACAGCCACTTCTTATCACCTCTGGGGTGTGTGTGAAACACAGAGCAGACACTGGGTGTCGCCACAGCCTGAGAATCTTGTCGCGCTTGTTCTGTTAGCGGAGGAGGGCTGTCCAACCGGGGCCTGCTCCTAGCCACGCGGCACCCACCCCGAGTGGGCAGCCTCCCAGCCCCACCGCAGACCTGTGACCAGCTGACGCGGCCTTACCTGGCATTTGATCCCAGCCTGGCTGCAGGCACATGCTTCCGGGTCACAGTAGAGGCGACAGTCGCAGCCACACTCCTCCCGCGACAGGCGGATGGCGCGAAGTTCCTGCTTTTCCTCAGCATCAATGCGGTGGACCCCAGAGGCCCTGAGCAGGGCTCGCCGCCGCTTCGTGGGCAGAGGCTGCAGGAAGAAGTAGTCGTCCACCTCCACGTTCTCCACGTCGATGTCTTCATCTGAGACATCATCCAGCGTCAGGCCGTCCGCCTCCACCGACTCCACCGTCCCATTCTTGGTCAGCTGCCGGGAGATGGGGAAGGTAAGGCCTCCTGGGCATCAGCAACTCCGAGTCTCCCCCTAGTGGCCATCCAGGGCCGCACTGGACCTACACACACAACCATGAATAGACAGACAACCTTGCAAACTGCCCTAAAAAGTACTTTCTGGGGAAAACCACATTCAGGAGGAGGACAAGATTACTAATTTATCATCAGTGACCCTGGATCTTCACAAGGCAGGCCCAGAAGGGCTTCATTTGGTTGGGAAAAGGAGAAAAAAAAATTACTAACAGTAGTCTTTCTCCTTCAGTTGAAGTAAAGTGAGGTAGAGTGATATTAATAATACTGGAGGTGGGGGCTGCACCATGGCGTAGCGGGTAAAGCCGCTGCCTGTAGTGCTGGCATCCTATATGGGCACCGGTTCAAGTCCTGGCTGCTCCACTTCCGATCCAGTTCTCTGCTATGGCCTAGGAAAGCAGTAGAAGATGGCCTAAGTGCTTGGGTCCCTGCACCCACATGGGAGACCTGGAAGAAGCTCCTGGCTCCAGATTGGCACAGCTCCAGCTGTTGTGGTTATTTGGGGAGTGAGCCAGCAGATGGAAGATCAACCCCTCCCTCCCTCCCTCTCCCTCTCTCTCTCTCTCTCTCTCTGCCTTTAAAATAATAATAATACTGGGGTACCAAGGCAGGAATTGGGAGTGCTCCAGGCTGAGATAGCGAGAGAGCTGGGAGGAGGAATCTCAGTGGAAGGCCCCACTGAAGCCAAGCTATGGCTGAATACATTCTGGAAACTCATCAGGGAATTCAAGTAAAGAAAATGAGGCCTTAAATCCCTCGGGCTCTGGAAGCTGCTAGCAGGATGAAAGCCAAGGGGCTGGGGCCTCGGGCTTATTTCATCAGCCAACCCCACCCCCACCCCCCACGAATGCTGGTAAAGGACCAGCTCCTGAGAGAGATGTGATGCAAGATACCTGGGTAACAAGCCTGGCTGCTTTGTTTGTTTACTTGTTTTGTGCTAGTGGAGAGAAGGACAGAAGAGGAGCTTCTGGGGTTTCCCTAGTCTAGAATTTGTATACAAGCAGGCCGGCTTGCTCCAGTCTTGGATACCAGGGCTGCCGTCCTCATCACCCTCCTCCCTACTGTCCTCTCGCTCAAAGCAAAGAGATCAGAGATGCCACAGTTAGCAACCCACGCAGACACGAAGGGACTTCAAAACCTTCAGTTTATTTTGGTCCAAAAAAAGGTCTGAAATCCACACACAAGTGTTTCTTATCATATGCACAAAGACCCCTCATATGCATGGATTTCAAAAATCATTTACACCAAAATACACATTTTTAAGAAAAAAAATTTTTTCTAAGTTTGAGAGACAGCGAGAGCTTCCATGCATTGGTCTGCTCCCTGAATACCAACAGCCCCAGTGGTATACAAGCCAGGAGCTGGAACTCAATCCAGGTCTCCCAAGTGGGTGACAGGAACTCAATTATTTGCACAATCAACATTGCCTCGCAGGAAGCTGGAATCAGGATCTGGGATCTGGAGCTGGGGATCAAACCCAGGTCCTCCGATATGGGATACAGACTTCCTGACAAGTGTCTTCACCACGAGGCCAAACGCCCACCCATCAGCTGGTCTTTTAATTCCATTTTCCCACAAACCTTGTGAAGTAGCCGCATATGACAGCTTAACATAGGATGGCAGTGGCATTTCAGATCAGTAAGGAAAAAGTCATCTAATCACTGGGACAACTGGGTACTCTTTGGGAAAAAAGTTACATTCTCAATCAGTACCATTTGTGATCATGAATTCCATATGAATAAAAAAATAATCATAAAAGTAGAAAATCAGGGCCAGCGCTGTGGCGTAGTGGGTTAATGCTCTGGCCCAAAGCACTGGCATCCTCTGTGGGCACCGGTTCTAATCCCAGCTGCTCCACTTCCGATCCAGCTCTCTGCTATGGCCTGGGAAAGCAGTAGAAGATGGCCCAAGTCCTTGGGCCCCTGCACCCATATGGGAGACCCAGAAGAAGCTCCTGGCTCCTGGCTTCAGATCTGTGCAATTCCGGCCATTGTGGCCAATTGGGGAGTGAACCAGCGGATGGAAGACCTCTCTCTCTCTCTCTCCCTCCCTCCCTCCCTCCCTCCCTCTCTCTCTCTCTCTCTCTGCCTCTCCTCTCCCTGTGTAACTCTGACTTTCAAATAAATAAATCAGTCTATGGGGAAAGTTAAACAGGGTTTCTTTTCGACAAATAAAGCTGTTAGAAACCACCATTGCTGGTGCTCACTGGACATCCTGCTAGGAACTAGAAACCTTGACCTCAATCTTGGGCCGGCCTGGCTTTATTGCTAGGATGACTTCTGGCGGCGGGGCTGAGGAGGATGGGGTTGGGGGACAGAAACTCGACGGCACTCTGTTTTAACAGATTATTCCTCCGCAAAATCTAAAAGAAAGGAGTCTTCTTCTAAGAAAAAAGGATGAAGGGCTTCCCTGCGACCCAAGAGGCCATTGTTTATTTGCCCAGCTGTTGCTATGGCAGCAGGACAGCAATAGGTCAGTGGCAGAATTCCTCGGAAGAAAAAGGAAGCCCAAATGTGAGTCCAGTTTTAAAAACAGGTGGAGGCTTTGGGAGGAGGCTGAGCGGAGCCAAGCCAGAGCTCTCGGGGAGCGAGGAATGAGACCTGGGCAGTCTACACCCCCTGCCACGAGCTGTCCAACCCCACCAACATTCTGGCGCGTCTCCCTGACAACCCTGCAGGAAATGCAGCCACCTATTTTAATATGGGTCAGCACACTCTGGGCCCAAAAGAAACCTGGCTGGGCTTGAGGCTGTGTTCTTCAAATTTGGAACCAGGAACTTGGGGCGGGGGCGGGCGCTATTTGTGAGGACTGGTGCAAATCACGGCTGTGCTTGGCAAACCGTGCTGTAGACAACGGGTGGCTACAGCCACCTGAGACGGCTCTTCTCTCAGCACCTTTCTCTGAAACGTGAAGTTCTGGTGCTGCAGAGATGGCCGGCACAGTGCCACACCACAAGAACTCTTTGGTAAGACGTCGTTTGCCCCAGAGATAATCACCTAGGGATGACATTTCAAAGAATGTGAAGGGGCCAGTGCTGCGGCGTAGTGGGTAAAGCCGAAGCCTGCAGTACCGGCATCCCATATGGGTGCCAGTTCGAGTCCCAGCTGCTCCACTTCCGATCCAGCTCTCTGGCTCTCTGCTATGGCCTGGGAAAGCAGTAAAAGATGGCTCAAGTCCTTGGGCCCCTGCAGCTACATGGGAGACTCAGAAGACGTTCCTGGCTCCTGGCTTTGGATTGGCCCAGCTCTGGCCGTTGCAACCAACTGGGGAGTGAACCAGCAGATGGAAGACGTCTCTGGGTGTGTGTGTGTGTGTGTGTGTGTGTGTGTAACTCTGACTTTCAAATAAATAAATAAACCTTTAAAAAAAAAAAAGTGTGAAAGGTTCAAAAATCTAGTCTACGTATCTGGTCAAGGACAATCATTTGACAAGAAATGGAAAACTGTGCTCCCTTGGGTCCTAGAAGTGGCAGACATGGATGCCTTCACATAATGATGTATTAAACTTAAATTAAAAAAAAAAAAAAAAAAAAAAAAAAAACCACAATCATTCGGAGTGTTGGAAGCAAAGAGAGAATTCCAAGGAAGCCATCTTGCTCTCTCTGGTAGACAGCTCCACCAGAGAAGGAAATCTTACTACTCGGATTTGAGTCCACATCGGAGACTTCTCATTACACAGATTTAGAATCTCTGTAGGCCGAGGGCAGCAGTCACAGCAAAGCTCAATAGACCTTGGAACTGGGTATTCAGCCTAGGAGTTAGGACGCTCACCTCCCACAGTGGAGGGCCTGGGTTCAATTCCCGGCTCTGGCTCCTGACTCCAGCTTCCGGCTAATGCAGACCCTGGGAAGCAGCAACGCTGGCTCAGCGACTGGATTCCTGCCACCCCCATGCGAGGCCCAGACTGAGCTCCTAGCTTCGGCCCCTGCCCAGCCCTGGCCGCTGTAGGCATTTGGGGAATGAGCTAGCAGATGGGAGCTCTTTCTTCCTGCCTCCTTCTCTGTCTCTCTCCCTCTCAATTAAAGGAAGACCAACCAACCAACCAACCAACCATCAGTGGACGTACATGGCTTCCCGCTTCCGCTTAGCCCAGGGGCAGAACCAGATCCCGCACCCCTTAGGTACCTTCATTTTCTTGGCATGGAGTTTCTCCTCCTTCAGGTGCTCACGCAGAATCTCGCGATGGTTCACCTCCTGCTCCTGCGCAAACTCACAGAGCGTGTAGCTACGTACAGAGTTATGGCGCTGGGCCATGCCCAGGGAGCTCCCGCCCTGGCTGGGCACACTGGTGAAACCCTGGCGCCGGGCGAAGTAGTACACAGTCACCTGGTCAAAGCGGACATTCTTCCTCCGCAGCTGCTTCTGCCGCTTCAGGATGGAGGTGGCTGAGAAGGGAACACAGACAGGTGCTGTTAACCAGCCTGGCCTGCCGCGGGCCTCTCCACCCCATCTCCATCTCGGCTCCCAGCTCCTCTTCAAATGTTCTCCGTGGATCTAGAGGACTTCCTAATACTTCTGCATCATAAACGCACAGTTGGAAGAGATCTAGAACCTCAGCTGGTTCCTACCCCTGCCTCCCAGCTGACTTCTGAACAGATGACCACAAAATCTATTTTTAGACATCAGAAAGGAAGAGAATCTCTAGGTAAGCTGTTCGGAATTTAACAATCCACAAAACAGGAGCTACTAGCCATATGAGGCAAGTTTAAGCTCATTAAAACTAAAATTAATTTAATTTAAAATTAAAAATTCAACTCCTCAGTTACATTAACCATATTTCAGATGCTCCAAAGCCACATGTGGTTAACGGCTACTAGTGGGCAATAGCAGACACAGAACATTTCTATCATAACAGAAAATGCTACAAGGGAGAACCTGATGGCTAGCAGAGGAGGCTAGAGTTTTTCTGTTAAAGGTCAGACAGTGTATTTAGGATGTACAGGCCATGAGGTCTCTGCTGCAGCTTCTCAGCTCTGCTGCTGCAGCATGAGAACAATCGTAAGACACAGGTAGGACTGTGTCCCAATAAAACTTTATTCATAAAAATATTCATAAAATATTTATTCATAAAAATATTCATAAAAACAGGCCAGATTCGGCCTATGGGTGATCCCAATCTAGAGTTATCAGAGGTTCTTTCCAAGAACTAACCGAGCCAAAAGAATGAAGGAATCTGGAGTCGCCCTGGTTGTCCAGGCAGGAAACATTTATGTCCTGCTGGGGGTGGAGCCACAGTTTCCTGGGACTCTAAGGACCTGGATGGGGCGATGGCAGAATCTTGGGCTCTTCCTTCTTCAGTCTAATTCAACCCACTCTGGGGATGCACAAACCACAACGCAAGTCGAATCAGCCCATCAGATGTCAGCCTCCACTACTAGAGCCATGAAGCCCCCCAAAGGCAAATCGCAAGCTGTCGGACAGAAGCTCTCCCAAGAGCGGCACCGGGGAGCTCCTGCCTGGGGAGAGTGGGTGCCACCCCCCACTCACGTGTGAAGCTGGCAGTCGTCGGAGGGTTGAGGCTGTCACAGCTGTCCGCACTGTCGCTGCTGGAGATCTCATCATCTGAGTTGGACACGGATGAGCCCACATCCACATCATCAAACTTCCTCTTGAGACCCGAGCCCGTGAAAGCATCCATTGGTTTCGAAGGGGTTTCCTTGGGGAGCCCACCACGTTGGCTCCAAAGCCCCAGCTCACCGCCAGCTAGCCAGGAGCATTAGGATTCTGCCCAGGGGAAAACAGGAGTCAGGATCTCTGTCTGCAGACACACCCCTCCCAAGTCTACAAACGCAGCGCTCTCTAACTGCAGAACACAGCACCTGACCCAGCGCTGAGGTCTCACTCCTCAACTTTAGGTCATTCCAGCCAGCATCCTCCTCCTCCTTCCCCTCTGCCCCTCTGGTCTCAATCACTCTTAAAATAATGGGACAAGTAGTAGCAGCAGCAGCACCCTTCCCCATGGAGGGAGGGCCTTGGTCCCAACCAGCTGGGCTCTGGGCTGCCCCAGCCCAGGGAGAAGAATAGATGCCCTTCGGATCACACACGAGTGCTCTCCATGGGACCAGTGGGAGGGACGAGGGATCACAGGCAGAAACAGGCTTTGCCCAAACCGAGACTAGACCCAATTATTTTTCCTAGTGAGAATATAGCCTGGCGTGTCCCAAAGTGTGTACCTTAAATACGCTGCATCCAAGGATATTAATAGCTTTCACATGGGAATCGGGCTGCTGTGTCAAAACAGCTTAGAAAACTGCGCACGACGGAATCTCCTAGAGCTTCTAATACACTAGCGAGCACCGTGAAGGCTTGGAGAAAACACAGAATGCAGTATTTTATAGATCTCATTATGGAACCCACTGTTCCAAAATATTTTAGGGGGGCAGATAATCCTTGGAACATTCTTTGGGAAATGCTGTTACGGGCTCTCAAATCTGAAGAACACTGGCAGTCAGGAAAAACCCTTTACCCACATCTTCCCCAGGGTAAAGTGGCTCACCGGGTTCCTAAAAAGGTCACACGTGGCTCTGAAGAACGGACCCAAGATTAGGATGCGTACTGGCTTCAAAACCCAGACTCTTGCCCAGTGTTCTGGTACTGCGTTAACAGAGTTCCCTCCAGTCAACCCCCATCCTGTATGCGAAGGAGCTGCGCCGTTCCTGTCTTTGCCCTCTGTCAGGAAACCATCCAGGGGACCGTAAACAGCCAAAGAGTGACAACTGACTCTGGGTAGGTGAATACGGCAGGCAGGGGTGTCCCCTCGCTGCCAAGCGAGCGAGGACGCCAAGGGTCCAATGCACGGGGACGCAGCGTTCTCGCTCTCTGCCTTTGGAAGGAGGTCCCAGGCAGGACGTGCATCTGCTCGGTAGAAATGCTTTCAGAGCCACAGCCACGTGTGATGAGGTATGGGGCCTCCGCTAATGCCAGAATCTCCCCAGACTATGATCTCACAGGTTGCTAATTATGCAGCAGGAATAACACACTACCCAGAGCGACGACAGGGCCGCACCATGGCAGGGCAGCTCCCCAGAATACACTGTGGTGTCGCGAGATGCCTGCCACAGAGCTGTTTTTTTCTGGATGCTGTCTCCTGGCTCAGCTCTGCAAAGCCAACCAGTTCCTAATCTGTCTGTCCAGAGCTCATCACAATTCTGCATGAAGAGCCTATAAGGAACCCAAGAAGCCTCAGCCATGGTAGGTCTCAGACAAGCACATTCCTGAAATAAATTTGGCCAGGGAGGGGAAAAAAAAATAACCAAGCGCTTGATAAGAATTGTAATTAAATTTGAAAATGAGCTCCAAGTATCACTTCTGTTTTTTATGTGACTGATCTCATCGTCAGAGGTCACTTCTTTGGGTATGGTTAAGAATGAAGAAAGCCAAGGTCTGTTTATGGGTTCAGATTTTAACCGGATTTAAAAATACCTATGAATTACCCAATCTCTCACTCCATTCTATTATGGGGGCTGGGGACCTTGTAATTGGGTGGGATTTAAAAAGAGACGGACCAATGGTGATCACTTAAATGTACTTTCTCTTCTCCAGTTAATAAATACCTCATCAACCACATGAGCACTCAGACTTCACTAAAAATCTGCTTTCTTAGAAAGGGCTTCCATTTTTGTTTTGTTGTTTTTATCTGAGAGGCGGTGAGACCCAGAGCATCACACACACACATACACAGCTCCCCTCTGCTGGTTCACTTCCTGAATGCCTGCAATGAACTGGTCTGAGGTGAGCAGAAAACTCAATCCCGCCCCCACCCCCACGTGGGTGGCAGAACCCCAATCGCTTGAGCCATCACCCCTGCCTCCCAGGGTGCACCCTAGAAGGAAGCTGGAGTCAGGAGCCAGACCCGGGCACTGAACCCAGATACCCCAACTGGGAAGACCAGGCCAAACCAAACATCCCACTCCCCGCCCAGTGCCACTTCAGGCAGTGCTGCTTCTAAAAATGGTTCCCTCCTCCTCCTGGAAGCACTCAGGGATTTAGGGTGCAAGCACATGGGCCCGCCTGCTCTTTGCCCACCTGACTCCTTGCTTCCCGTAGTGCGTCTATCTTCTGAAGGTTTCTTTTTAAGCCCCCCAAGAGCTTGGGTCTGCTCCAAAGTCATCTTTGTTGCTAAAATTCTCCCGTCTTAACCCACTTGCCCTCAAGACTATCTGGGACAGAAAGGAGTGCTAAGATGTGAAACCTACAAGAAAAATATGTTCCTTCAGCTGTGGGAGAAGAATCAGATCTATGGTTATGTGTAAGTCATGTGCAAACTGACCTATGATCTAACTATTCCATTAACTTGGAGGGCTCTCAGGAAAACCCTCACGGAGACTCCACAGCCCTGGCTCTCTTTACCCTACCCAGGATCCATTAGCATCGCTTTTGCTGACATCAACTCCATAATTTTTCTAAAATCCATTTTTCTGTCCTGACAATCAGTCTGTTTAAATTTCAACCCAGATCTCCCCTGTTCAACACCCTGGTGTGAAATGGACTTGTTTAAGATGTCCACTGGGCACCAAGAACAAAGTTGCTATCTATTTCCATTGAGCAACAGTAATAACTAGAATAGGTTCCATACTTAATTCATCAAATTTATGCCCTTTCCAACCACAACTAGAAATCAAGTCACGCTCACCTCCCTCAACTATTCAATACCGTGTTGAAGAGATGCATTTAGGAGTCACGTGCCAAGCTCTTAAACCCACAGAGAAATATTCAAGGTGAGACTGGAAACGCAGGTCATAACTGACAGTTAACTGTCAAAATGACCAACTTGAACAATAAAACGCTTTTGGGATGAAATAACGCAAGCCTTGATAAAAGCTTTTAAATGCCAGTGAAAATGAAAGGCCAGCTGACACTGTCTGGCTATGTGCCTTATGATCTTTTCTCGAGTGTTTCTACGCTGAACATTTCCCAGAGGTACATGAAATAGTTCAGATCCACAGCATGTAGCAGATAGGAGGCGAGCCCCAAATGACACACAAACATCTTATCTATACTGTAGCACTCAGGGTTTCAGACCGTAAGGCTTCCTGTAACCCTCGCAACAAACAAAAGAACCCAGTATATGTAACACTAGCAAGAGAAACATCCCAGGAAGAAAAATTTCTGGAGGCAGAACATATCTGCAAAGTTTAGGTTACATAAACCTCTTTCTTCAAATGACCCCAAAATAATAAGACAAGGTCCCTCTCACCAGGAAAGTCTCCCCCTCTCCTCGTCAACTGGAACCCAACCTTCTGCTAAAGGTCAAAAGACCAGAATGTCTAGCAAGATCTCCCGGGCTACCCTCTATTGGCTGCTCCTACCAAAAACCCTGAACACAAGGGCCTGTCCTGTTTCTAGGGTTGATTCTCAAATTCTGTGAATTTTGTGGATCCATGGGTTCTTGGGATCACCAGAGGATCATGAATTCATCAAGCACCCAAGTAAGAATCCCCCGTTTAAGCCAGGTACCTAGAGAAAGCCCCCTCCCCACCTCTACCCATTGTATCTGTCCACTACACCCAAGGTTAGAATTTGGCTTTCTGTGTCTAAATGGCTGTCACGTGGAGGACACAGATCTTTGTGGGAGAACTGGGACATGATGCTGCATTAACTCTCAAGGATAAGGATACACATACACACACACACACACACACGCCAACATCCTGCTTTGGGAGATTAGCAAGATGGAAACAAGTATAGAAAAGAAAAATCCGAATCAACTTGGATTTACCTTGCACTGAAAACTGGAGAAGGGGGACAGTGTTTTTTTTCTCCCTCTCTGTGGGATAACTTCTACCCTCTCGTGCTGTGTGTGTCATACTAAGCCCCTTGAAAAAGGAAGACCCAAGACCACAGCACTAAAGGCGATGGCTGGCAGTCGGCTGCGTGTTTGGGCCTATGAAAAAAAACAGATCAAGCCAGCAACCAGGGCAAGTGATGCTTTCATTTTCCCACACAACGCCAGAAAAAAATTTTAAAAATGGGAGACACCAGGGACCCGGGGGGCTGAAGGGACATGACAAGTCACCAGCTCCCTTCAACGAAGCCCCCTGCGGAACCCCATTTCTCCCTGCTCTTTCCAGTCGTCTGCAGCCTTTCCCCATCCCTTCCTGCCTGCTACTCACAAATTCCCAACCACTCCTCCCACATTTTCCTCTATCCCCCCCCCGCCCCTTCCTTCTCTTCCCCCCATCCTACATCATCCTCCACTCCATTCCGCAATCCTGCCGGCTTGCAGGCCGCCCATCGGTCTCCCCCCGAGCTACCCCGGCAGCCGGGGCCCAGGTCCTCTGTGCCCCTCGCTCGCTCCCACGCCTCTCCCTTCCCGGCGGCGCTCTGGCTCTCCGCCCCACGACCGCTCCCGTCCAAGCCTCCCTCATTCGGACCCCTCCGTCCGCGCGGCTCTGGGCTTGACCACTCCTCCACAGCCGCCCGAGAAAGGACGAGGCGGCACCCTCCGCCCCGCACCCCCAGGCCCATTACCGGCCCCGCCGCAGCTGCCTCCTCCCGCGATGGTCGCTGCCGCCCCCGCCGCCGCCGCCCTAGCCCGAGTGCGAAGGACGAAGGAGCGAGCGAGTCCCGGGCGACGGTCGGGGAGCTCCCAGAGCAGCAGGGCGGGGAGGGAAGGCGAGTGGGCAGGCCGGCCGGCAGGCGGCGGGGGGCGGGCGGCTCCGGCAACGCGGGCGCCCCTGGCAGCAGAAGCCCAGAACCGCCCCGGCTCCGGCTAACAATAGGCTCCGGCCGCAGCGCTCCGACTCTTATAGGCGCCGGCACGTCCCGGCCGCGCCCCGGGGCAGGCTGGGAAATGGAGTCTCGCGCGGCCCGCCCCTGCCCCCCGCGCCCAGGAGCATGCTGGGAGCGGCGGGCGGCGACGGCCGCGAAGCCGGAGCCCGGGCCCGGCGCAGCCGGTTTCCGCGCCGGCGTCTTCCCTGCGGCAGCGGACCCTGGGAAGGCGAAGCGCACGACGGAAGCCTCTCGGCCGTAGATAGTCAAGGGCGAATTCTCCTCTGCAGCTCCCCCTTCGCAGGCGCCAGGCTCCCGTGGCCTGGGAACGCAGTAATACCTCTTAACTCGCGCCCACGGTTAGGAGAAAATAAAAGCAGTCTCTTGAATGATCTGCGTATATCGTGCACTTGGGTGTTTTCAGAAACTCTTTCTTACCAGAATTTTTTTTAAGTTTATTTATTGAAAGGCAGAGCTACTGAGAGAGAGACAGAGAGAGGTCTTCCATCGCTGGTTCACTCCCCAGTTGGCCACAATGGCCAGAGCTGCGCAGATGCAAAGCCAGGAGCCAGGAACGTCTTCTGGGTCTCCCACGCAGGTGCAGGGGCCCAAGGACTTGGGCCATCTTCCACTGTTTTCCCAGGCCACAGCAGAGAGCTGGATAGGAAGAGGAGCAGCGGGGACTAGAACCCCGCTGGGATGCCAGCACGGCAGGCCCCGGCCCCCCTTCCCAGGATCTTTGATCTCCACCACGTTGCAACCCATTTTTAAGATGGTGAGGCGAAGACTGAGAAAAGTTCTGTATGATTTGCTGAGGGCACACAGCCTTGCCTTCCTATCTTGTCTCTGTGTGGACCTGCAAGGCTCTGGGAGACAGATGTGACTAGGTGTGGCCCTCCTCCCCAGGCTGCCCGTCACCTGTGTCCTTCTCCCCTCCCATCTCTGCCTAGGAGAGGAGGGCCTCTGCCCTTTCTCCAGCGAGCTATATCCTTATTCCCTTAATACGTGTTTGCATGTCCACACGTCGTCCGTGCAAGTTAATATTTCTCCTTAATCTCTCCTTGCCTTAGATTTATTGTAAAGGTTTATTTATTTGAAAGACAGAGTTACAGAGAAGCAGAGGAAGGGAGGGAGGGAAGGAGGGAGGGAGAGAAGGAGAGAGAGAAGAGAGAAAGATCTTTCATCGCTGGTTCACTTCCCAAATGGCCACAATGGCCGGAGCTGCGCTGATCCAAAGCCAGGAGCCAGGAGCTTCTTCTGGGTCTCTCATGCAGGTGCAGGGGTCTAAGGACTTGGGCCATCCTCCACTGTTTTCCTAGGCCATAGCAGAGAGCGGGATCAGAAGAGCAGCAGCCGGGACCAGAACTGGCACCCATATGGGATGCTGGCACTTCAGGCCAGGGCTTTAACCCGCTGTGCCACAGCACCAGCCCCAGGAGGGATTTGAGCCATCCTCATCACTGCTGCCTGCCAGGGTCTGCATTAGCTGGAAGCTAGAATCAAACCCACACACTCTGAAAAGGAACAATGGTGTCTTAATTGCTAGGCTAAACACCCACTTCATGTGGAAGGATTTAAACTCAAGCTAGGCTGGTCCCCAATCCTAGTACATTTTCCACTGCAGTCAAGAATCTGCGAAGCTAAATCTACTGGCTACCAAGCCAGCTCAGCTTTAGAATTGAGAGGTCAGATGGCTTGCCAAAAATGTCAAGAATTTGTTTTTTCCCTAGGTGTCAGAGACTCCAAGAGTCCATTGCAAAATGAAAATCAGATTACAAAAAAGCAATCCTTAATGTACCATGCACAGGGCTGGTGTTGTGGCAGGTAAAGCCACTGCCGGAGACGCCAGCATCCCATCTGGATGCCGGTTTCAGACTGCTCCACATCCAATCTGGCTCCGCTCATGAGGTCTGGGAAGGCAGCAGAAGTCGTCCCAAGACCTTGGATTCCTGCACCCATGTGGGGGACTCCGATGGAATTTTGGGCTCCTGGTTTGGCCTGACCCAGCCTGGCTATTGTAGACATTTGGCAGTGAACCAGCAAATGGAAGACAGCTCTGTCTTTTTTCATTCTGCCTTTCAAGTAAATAGGGAGGGTAGCAGGGGGAGGGGTGGAGAAGTTAACAAATAATAAAGAATATGGGTGGAGACGCCAGCGCTGTGGCACAATAGGCTAAGCCTTTGCCTGCAACACCTGCATCCCATATGGATGCCAGTTCAAGTCCCAGCTGCTCCTCTTCCAAGCCAGTTCTCTGCCATGGCCTGAGAAAGCAGAAGATGGCCCAAGTGCTTGGGCCCCTGCACCCTGGACCCAGAGAAAGCTCTTGGCTCCTGGTTTCAGATCGGCCCAGCTCTCTGTCTCTCCCTCTCGCTGTCTGTAACTTTTCCTCTCAAATAAATTAAAGGGAGAGGGGAGAGAGAGAGAGAGAGAGAGAGAACATGGGTGGGGCCTGTGCTGTGGCATAGCAGGTAAAACCACTGCCTGTGGTTCCGGCATCCCATATGGGCACTGATTTGAGACCCAGCTGCTCTACTTCTGATCCAGCTGATGTGCCTGGGAAAGCAGTGGAAAGATGGCCTAAGTACCCAGAAGAAGCTCCTGCCTTCTGGCTCCAGATTGGCCAGGGCTGCCATTTGGGGAGTGAACTAGTGGATGGAAAAATCTTACTGTCTCTCTGTAACTTGCCTTTCAAATAAATAATTTTTAAAGATTTATTTATTTGAGAGGTAGAGTTACAGATACTGAGAGGGAGAGACAAAGAGAAAGGTCTACTGTCCACAATTGGCCACAATGGCCGGAGCTGTGCCAATCTGAAGTGGTCTCCCACACAGGTGCAGGGGCCCAAGGACCTGAGCCATCTTCTGCTGCTTTCCCAGGCCATAGCACAGAGCTGGATGGGAAGAGGAGCAGCTGAGACTAGAACCGGTGCCCATATGGGATGCCGGTGCCGCAGGCAGAGGACTAACCTATTGCGCCACAGCGCCGGCCCCTCAAATAAATAAATCTTTAAAAACAAGAAGAAGAAGAAGACATGAGTCCTGAATATAAACCCCAGTTCCTCCACTCATTGGTAATACGACCCTGGGCAACGTACTGTATTCCCAAATGCCCAAGCTCTGTGGGTTAACGCCACCAGACTAGAAGATAGCCAAACCACAGCACATCCTCTAAGATAACAGAATCAGTTTTAAAAGATCACCTGACCTCTGGCTAACATCACAACCACGTATCATAGTCACTATTCACCGTATTTCATTGTCACTGTCATGATTTAATCCCTAGGGAGATTATTACCATGGTCCCAGTTTATCCATAACAACTACAATTCTATTCCAGCCTAAGCTGGGCCTATGGGAAGGAAACAGCAGGGGGCAGCAGTGTAGGAAGCTAAAGTGAAGCAGAATAGAAACTACAAAGAGGGCGGCACCGTGGCGCAGTGGGTTAATCCTCTGCCTGCAGCACCGATATCGCATGTGGGAACTGGGATCTAGTTCTAGTCCTGGCTGCTCCACTTCCGATCCAGCTCTCTGCTATGGCCTGGGAAAGCAGTAGAAGATGGCCCAAGCCCTTGAGCCCCTGCACTCGTGTGGGAGACCCAGAAGAAGCTCCTGGCTTCAGATTGGCACAGCTCCGGCCATTGTGGCCAATTGCGGACGGAAGACCTTTCTCTTTGTATCTCCCTCTCACTATCTGTAACTCTGTCTCTCAAATAAATAAAATCTTAAAAAAAAAAAAAAAAAGAAAGTAAGAGAAACACTCATGTTATTATATTAAGGGTAACACTGCATGTCCAGTTGTGAATGTTACTACTTTGCTTCAGACACACTGCAAGATGTTTAGACGAGAGCTCAGAATGCACAAGCTGCAAGCAGGTGGTTTGTTTTAGGGGCAAAGATGTCAGTGGGCAAGAAGAAGAGATACAAGGCCAGAAAGAAGCAGTTAAAACAGCAGCCACAGAGGAAAACAGAGGCCGGATCTCACGCTGTGGGCAGCGTTCCTATGCTGGCCGTGCAGCTCTGTCTGCATGTGGACATGACCTTGTCGTCACTGGCATCCCTAACTTTACTGGTCGACTGAGTATGTATTCAGTACCAAATAAGACTGTGTTTTAGACTCCATATCCCTTTACAAGTCTGCAAAATTCCTCTGAAGTATTATTTCATCTTTAAGATGATAAAGCTGAAGCTTGAAGGGATTATTGAGACCAAGGTCAAATCCCAGAAAGAGCAAGATATGAGATTTGAACACAGGCTTATCTGACACCAAAGTATACACTATATCAACTGCACAGCACCACCACAAGATAAACAAGGATACACTCTCCAGAGAAGAAAAAAATAAATAGGAGGAGAGAATACTGTGTGCTGGACTTAGAGAGTTAAGATCAAAATCTTAGACACACTGTATTCCGAAAAGAAGCCTGCAGATTGAGCCCTGAAGTGGTATCTCACTAATTTGCATTTAATTATACTCCATATCGAGAGGAAAACAGACAGCTCCTTGTGACCAATTTCACACTAACAGAAAGCGATCAGGGTGTGTAAAATTGGGGGAAAACACAGTGTCACGGCAATCAGAAAGCAGAAACTGCCTAGGGGTTAAGATGGCCAAGTCCCCTATCACAGTGCCTGGGTTCCATGCTCGGCTCTAATTTCTGTTACAGTGCATCCTGGGAGGCAGCACTAAGAGCTCACATGCCTGGGCTCCTGCCTCCCATCTGAGTTCCCAGTTTGGGTTTAACCCAGTCCCGGCCCTCACAGGCCTTTGGGGAGTGAACTGGCAGATGGGAATGCTCACTCTCCCTGTTCCTCTCTCTACCGCTCCCAATTGCATTTAATGTTCATTTTTTAAGTTTCTATTTATTTTCATTTTATTTGAAAGGCAGAAAAAGAGATACAGAAACAGACAGAGGGAGATCTTCCATTTACTGATTCATTCCCCCAAAAGCCTGCAACAGCAAGGGAATGGGCCAGGCCAATGGCAAGAGCCCGGAACTCCATTCAGAGCCCTCACGTGGGTGGCAGAGATTCAAGTACTTGAGCATCACTGGCTGCCTCCCAGGGTGCGTGTTAGCAGGAGGCTGGACTGGCAGTGGAGCGGGGACTCAAGCCCAGGCACTCCAGTATGGGACTTGAGTATCCCAAGTGGCAAATGCTAAATGCCTGCCTCTCAACTTTTCAAAATTAAAGCCTTCTAAAAGTTGGGGCCGGCGCTGTGGCATAGCAGGTAAAGCTGCTGCCTTCAGTGCCGGCATCCCGTATGGGCGCCAATTTGACTCTCGGCTGCTCCACTTCCTATCCAGCTCTCTGCCGTGGCCTGGGAAAGCAGCAGAAGATGGCCCAAGTCCTTGGGACCCTGCACCCACTTGGGAGACAGAAGAAGCTCCTGGCTCCTGGCTTCAGATTGGCGCAGCTCCGGCTATGTGGCCAATTGGGGAATGAACCAGAGGATGGAGGACCTCTCCCTCTGCCTCTCTCTCTGCCTCTGCTTCTCTGTAACTCTAACTTTCAAATAAATAAATAAATCTTAGCCGGCGCCGTGGCTCAATAGGCTAATCCTCCACCTTGCGGCGCCGGCACACCGGGTTCTAGTCCCGGTTGGGGCGCCGGATTCTGTCCCGGTTGCCCCTCTTCCAGGCCAGCTCTCTGCTATGGCCAGGGAGTGCAGTGGAGGATGGCCCAGGTGCTTGGGCCCTGCACCCCATGGGAGACCAGGAAAAAGCACCTGGCTCCTGGCTCCTGCCAGGATCAGCGCGGTGCGCCGGCTGCAGCGGCGGCCATTGGAGGGTGAACCAGCGGCAAAAAGGAAGACCTTTCTCTCTCTGACTCTCTCTCTCACTGTCCACTCTGCCTGTCAAAAAAAAAATAAAATAAAATAAAATAAAATAAAATAAAAAAAAATAAATAAATAAATCTTTAAAAAAAAATCTGGAAGTGAAGAAGGAAGACAGGAAGGAAGTGGAAATACATGAAAGGTCAAGGTCAAAGGTCAAACCTAAGGTCATTAGGAGAAGCAAGGAAAAATATGTATGCAAAAACCAAAGAAGCAAAAAGACAGAAGCTACATCATCACTCTAGTGTTACAAGGGGCATCTTTCCTGGCTTATTCCGTTTTGCAGCAGTAGTAAGTTACTCTTTTAAGCTGGTATCCTAGAACAAAAGCTAATCACAAATGGAAGTACTCCAGTAGAAAAAGCCATAACTCACAACTAAGAAATGAATTAAGGGAGAAGAATGAGGAAGGATGAAGGATTACGGTCTGCGGAGCAGCACGCACATGATGCAAATGGTGGGACATCTGTGCCCTCCCTGCTAAAACCGCACTTCTCCTAACAACCAGCAGGGGCCACAAGAGATCCAATTCCTGTAGTGGATCCATCCCCAGGTAGCCCAGGAGGCAAATGAATGGCTGAGTGAAGTTAGAAAATGATTCACAGATCACAGATCCTTAGGTCTGGCCAGGGGAAAGAAAGCCAGAAGAGGGAGAAGCTCGGTCCTGACTTCAAGTCTCGCAGTCCAAATCTGTACTTTCCAGACTGAACGCTGAAGCTTCGCACAGCCCTCCACAGTTATTGCGAGCTGGCCTAAATCTCTGTAGCGAGCCTGGACAGAAGACTTTCTCAGGATATATGCAGACACACAGGGCTCTGACACTCCGCTAGTATGCCTAGGTTGAAAATGCCTGTTCCACAGTCCCAAGGCTTCCTCACTTGCCAAGCTTCCCACGTACCCTCCTGCTTAGCGGTGAGCGTTCTCTGTCCTCACATCAAACCCAGCGCCTGACGTCGGATAACAGAGTATCTGCCTCTGACGTGCACACTGCTTCCTCGGGTCTTTGTCTTCTGTTGTAATAATTTTCCAGCCAGGAAGACACCTCCATTTCCTCCCCTTAAATACTTTTTTTTTAAAGATTTATTTATTTACTTGAAAGTCAGAGTTACACAGAGAGACAGAGAGAGAAAGGTCATCCATCCATCCACTGGTTTACTCCCCGGATGGTTGCAATGACCAGGGGCTGGCCTGGCTGAAACCAGGCACCAAGAGCTTCTTCCGGGTCTCCCACGTGGATGCAAGGGCCCAAGTACTTGGGCCATCTTCCACTGCTTTCCCAGGCCAATAACAGGGAGCTGGATCAGAAGTGGAGCAGCCAGGAATAGAACTGATGCCCATGTGGGATGCCAGCATAGCGGGCAGTGGTTTTACCCACTATGCCAAAACGCCGGCCCCATGACTTCTCAAATAACTCATGTGGGCAAACACCCTTACTGGGCCAAAATATTGGACAAACACTCACACTGCTTCAGAGCCACATTTCATATAGCAAGTAATACTCAATGCTTAAGAGTCCTCCCTTTTCGTTCCCAATGACTCCTGTAAGATTTACAGAGCAGATCTGTCTGCATGCAACCTACTATACTTCAAGGAAATAATATAGACAATGGTTAAAGCTAAATAGGGGGGCTAGCACTGTGGCTCACTTGGTTGATCCTCCGCCTGCGGCGCCAGCATCCCATATGGGCGCCGGGCTCTAGTCCCGGCTGCTCCTCTTCCAGTCCAGCTCTCTGCTGTGGCCTGGGAAGGCAGTGGAGGACGGCTCAAGACTTGGGCCCTGCACACGCATGGGAGACCAGGAGGAAGCTCCTGGCTCCTGGCTTCACATCAGCGCAGGTACCGGCAGTAGCAGCCATTTTGGGGGGGTGAACCAACGGAAGGAAGACCTTTCTCTCTGTCTCTCTCTCACTGTCTATAACTCTACCTGTCAAATAAAAAAATAAAATAAAAAAATAAAAAGATCTATCTCTCTAAAAAAAAAAAAAAAAGCTAAACAGGACGCTACTCTACCTCTCAGAAGAGCTTCAGATGTAACCGTTTTTTTCATATAAACCTCTCACTGTAATGGAAATATTAAATCATCTATTTTCATTTCAGCCGTCACACTGTGAAAAAAGTGAGGTTCAGAACATTTTACTTCTTTATTTAAAAATTTTTTTTTATTTGACAGATAAAGTTAGACAGTGAGGGAGAGAGACAGAGAGAAAGCTCTTCCTTCCATTGGTTCTCCCCAAAAATGGTCGCCACGGCTGGAGCTAAGCCAATCCGAAGCCAGAAGCCAGGTGCTTCTTCCTGGTCTCCCACGCGGTTGCAGGCATCCAAGCACTTGGGCCATCCTCCACTGCCTTCCCAGGCCACAGCAGAGAGCTGGACTGGAAGAGGAGCAACCGGGACTAGAACCCAGTGCCCATATGTGATGCTGGCAACGCAGGCAGAGGATTAACCAAGTGAGCCACGGCACCAGCAGAACATTTTACTTCTAGGAATATATATCTTAGAGATAGGTGCAAAAACACTCATGAAAATGCATGTACTTGCATGATATCCATAAGGAGTGGCCACTTTTTAAAAGTAATGCAGAACTATAAATCCTCAAATGCAAAGATATTCAAGATTTGTTAAACACACGTGAGCCCATTAGACTATGTGTGTGCGTGTCTGCACGTGATAGGGGCAGGTTTTCAAGGATTACTCCTGGAGTGGGATTCCGGGGTGAGGAGAGGGGTTATACCCTTGTTTACTGTTTGTATTTATCATTTTAGACATTACTTTCATAAAGAAAAAGCTAGTTGGAAATCTGCATTATAGCTGAAGGGACCAACACTGAACATATACAGTTTTTAAAGCAAGCTGAATAATTACAATGCTGTATCACTAAAGCAATTCTTACTGATTATATAGCACTGGCACAATGAAATTTTGGAGAGAGCTAAAGAAAGCCTAAAGATTTTTTGATAAATTTAAGGTCTGAAGACTATTCTAAAACAACCCTGACTTCAAGTAAAAATCAACATATATATATATGTATATGTATATGTATATATGCACACACACATATCTAAGTTCACACACACACACACATGTACAAATGCAATAAGCAAATGTCACAGAGTCGCAGATCCTGAAGGAACCTTAAACACCACCTAGTCGCATCCAGCACTGTGGTGTAGCTGATAAAGTAGATGCCTACAATGCCAGCATCCCACACGGCACCGGCTGTGTTCCAGCTGCTCCATTTCCGATCCAGCTCCCTGCGCATGTGCCTGGAAAAAGCCAAAGATGGCACAAGTGTCTGGGCCCTTGCTACCCACATGGGCAACCCGGATGGAGCTCCTGGCTCCTGGCTTCCGCCTGGCCCAGTGCTGGCCCTTGCAGCCATCTGGGGAATACACCAGCAGATGGAAAACTATCTGTCTCGCCCTGTAACTTGTGATTAATTAGTTGATTAATTAAACATTTCTTTCAAAAGTCACCTCATCCACCCACCCACTCTCACCTCCAGACAGAAATGGGGAAATAAACGAAAATCACAGTGGCCTGCTGAGGAGAGGAGAGTTCACTTCACTGAGGCTGAGAACCAGTCCCAGGAACAGAACACGACTGTAGGCCGGCACTGCAGCTCAATAGGCTAATCCTCCGCCTGTGGCACCGGCACACCGGGTTCTAGTCCCGGTCGGGGTGCCGGATTCTGTCCCGGTTGCCCCTCTTCCAGGCCAGCTCTCTGCTGTGGCCAGGGAGGGCAGTAGAGGATGGTCCAAGTGCTTGGGCCCTGCACCCCATGGGAGACCAGGAGAAGCACCTGGCTCCTGCCTTTGGATCAGCGCGGTGCGCCAGCTGCGGCGGCCATTGGAGGGTGAACCAACGGCAAAGGAAGACCTTTCTCTCTGTCTCTCTCTCTCTCTCTCACTGTCCACTCTGCCTGTCAAAAAAATAAAAAAAGAATACGACTATAAACACCGCCTCAAAATGGGGACGGCTGGGAAGAATTCACTAAAGAAGCATTTCGGCATAGTACATCAATTTGTGCAGGTCAAGTTTAAACAGCTCACTGACTGAATTTTCTGGTTTCAGGTTTTAAGTTGTTTTAAACCAAGAGAAATTAGCCATGTTTCAGGTTGATTTTAATGAACAAAAATTTCTGTATAAAAAACACTTAAATGTTATCAAATGCCTTACACACACACACACACAAATCCAAATCTAATACAGAATCTTTGAACTTATCTTTGTTCACTTCCACATATTCTGTGAAGAGACTTCTGGATAAACCTTTCATGTGAAAACAGAAAATCAATGGCTATACAGTTATTCACATGCTTGCGCACACACACACACAGACACCACACAATCGTTCTTCAGGAAGAAAAAAAACAGATGGTGAAAATGTCAATGGGATGGCAATAAATTTCTTATAAAGCTTAAATAAAAGAACACTACATGAATAAAAGAACATTCTAAACCAAGAAAAGATGCAAAGAAGAGAACATGAAAGCAGGGATTAGCCTAACTCATTAATAAATCATTTTGAGAATGTCATTCAAGCATAGTGAGTTTTGGTTATAGATAATCCCAAATTTTCAACACCTAAAATTCTGTGATTGCGATAGCTGACGACACTTAAAAAAGCATCTATGTGTTCAATATGTTGCAAGACTCGACGTGTGCATCATCATGAAGGTGTGGTCTGCCTCTCCCAGTGGCTAACCCTCGGTTCACATGCGGTGCTTTGTCCTATTCATCAGGAGAGCCACAGGAGGAAACCCAGGCAAGCACAGCTGTGATGGGGGCGTTGTCGGTGCTGGATGGTGAAGAATGAGTGCCACATTGCTTGGGCTTGGATGTCAGCATCACTACGTGCTAGCTGCCTGTCCTGTCGCATGCTACAAGGCCACTACGTGTCTCCCTGGCCTCACCCGCAGTTACATACATACACGGTTATTAAGAGGATTGACCAAGATAATCCATTAAGAATTTCTCTCACTTCCTGGATCAGTGAGTGTTAACTAAAATTATTATTGGTCATAACACTACTGGGGAACCAAAAGAAAAATTATCTCCATATTTCTCCTCATTGGCGAAGTTCTCAAAGACCAACTGTGGCAAAAAGCAGAGATGCTCCCATGTTCAGTGCAAAGGAGACTGAGGGCCTAGTCTTAGGAATATAGGTGTTCATTTTTATATTAGATAAAAATTACATGGCTCCATATCACAATATGTAACATCTTTCCATTCAACAGCACACAGTACTCATCATCATCATGCCCTACATACACCCTAAATGATGTGGAGTTTCTACTGACATTCAACCACAGGATCCAGAAACTGTGACTAGGAAACAGCTGCAGAGCTGCATGCTGGGCAGTGATCTGTGTGTACCACGAAAGCTTGAGCCAACACAGACAGCTGGGATTCCGCCTCCACGGCCCACACTCCTCCATACACAGTCAGACGGACGAGGTGCTGCAGATTGCTGTCCATTCCCGTCTCGAAGAAGTCAGTTTGCAGGAGGTGAAGGAAGCAGCAGCCACTGAGCACACAATGCCCCTATTTCAGTATGATATGATAACTATCATTGGTTTCTGCTGTATTAAAAAAAGGAGAAAGAGAAAATGATCTTTAGTCACCTCTGAAACACAGTGGGAGAAAACAAATATGGTAGGGTTCTCCTGAGGAAGAAACCACCCACAGGAAAAAAGGCAGCATAGCTTTGTAAAAACCTCTTTCAGGGCCAGCGCTGTGGTGCAGCAGGGTAAGCTGCCGCATAGAGTGCTTGCATCCCCTATGGGTACCCGTCCTGGCTGTTCCACTTCTGATCCAGCTAATGCGCCAGGGAAAGCAGCAGAAGATGGCTCAAGTGCGTGGGCCCTGCCACCCATGTAAGAGATCTGGATGACGCTCCGGGCTTTGGCTTGGCCCAGCCCTGGCCATCGTGGCCATTTGGGAATTGAATCAGTGGATGGAAGATCTCTCTCTCTCTGTCTCTCTCCTCTCTCTGTGTTTTGTTTGTTTGTTTGTTTTAAAGGTTTATTCTTGACACCCCCCTCCCAGCCACTCTACCCAGAGGTCTGACTTAAATCTTACTTTTCTCTAAATAAATAAATATTTATTCTCCTCTCTCTTTTTAACTCTGCCTTTCAAATAAACAAATAAATTTTTAAAAATTAAAATACATTTTTCCTTTTAATATTTTTATTTAATTTTCATTTTATTTCAAACACATAGCAAGACAGAGGTAGATGGAGAGAGATCTTCCATCTGTTAGTTCATTCCCCAAATGCCTGCAATGGCTAGGACTAGGTCCACCCGAAAGCCAGAAGCCCAGAATTCCATCCAAGTCGCCCACGTGGGTGGCAGGGCCACAGACACCTGAGCCATCACCTGCTGCTTCCCAGGGTGCTCAACAGCAGGAAGGGGCTGGGAGGGGAATAGCCAGGATCCAAACTTAACCACTGCCCCAAAGCCCCTCTCCGCAGCACACTTAGAATGGAATACTAGTGCCGTTGGTCCCCAGCTCCCAGTGGTTCCACTAAAAACTTCTTACAAATGATTTATCTGTTTATTTGAGAGGCAGAGAGCGAGCTAGCTCCCATCATCCACTGGTGGAGCAACAGTGGGGGGTGGCTGAAGTTGGGAGTCGGAATTCAGTCCAAGTCTCCCAGGAAGCCAACTTCCTGACGCTTTGGTGCTGCCTCCCTGGTGTTCGTTAGCAGGAAGGTGGAGTGAGGAGCTGGCACCAGAGCTCAAACCTAAGCATTCGAATATGGGAAAATGGGCTGTGGGCATCCTAATCGGTGTCTTAACTGCTAGGCCAAAAGCCCACCCCTCACTTGAGAGATCTGGACATATAGTGGTGCAACAGCAGTATGTATGCAACAGAAACTCTACTTTAGTGCTGAACCTGCCCTAGGCTAGCGCCATGCAGTGCAATATCCTCTGGTAAGGGTGAGCAGCACAGTGAGCGCAGCTCTCGGCCATGCGGTCACGAGGGTAAATAACTGATACCCTACAGTGTACCACGTTGCTAAGCAGTAATACTCTGGTAGTTTGGTATATTAAAAGTATTTTCAGGCCGGTACTATGGTATAGCAGGTAAAGCTGCCACCTGCAGTGCCGGCATCCTATATGGACACCAGTTTGAGTCCCAGATGCTCACTTCTGATCCAGCTCTCTGCTATGACTTGGGAAAGCAATAGAATATGGCCCAAATCCTTGAGCCCCTGCATCTGTGTGGGAGACCTGGAAAAAGCTCCTGACTCCTGATTCCTGACTCCAGATCGGCTCATCTCCAGCCACTGGCAGCCATCTGGGGAGTGAACCAGTGGATGAAGACAGCTCGCTCGCTCACTCGCTCGCTCACTCACTCACTCTCTCTCTCTCTCTGCCTCTGCCTCTGTGTGTAACACTGCTTTCAATAAATAAATCTTAAAAAAAAAAAAAAAAACATTTTCAACTTAGGATGGATGTAACAGGATGTAACTACTGTAAGTCAAGGAGCATTTGTAACAAATATGCATTATAAAAGAAAAAACATGCCTCAGGGTAGGCATCATGGCCCACAGGGTCAAGCTGCTGCTTGGGATGCCTACATCCTACACCAGAGTGCCAGTCCCAGTCCCAGTACCTCGCTTCCAATCCAGCTTCCTGCTAAGGGATCCTGGGAGGCAGTAGACGGCTCAGATGCTTGCACTTCTGTCACCCCTGTGGGGACCTGGCTGGAGTTATCGGCTCCTGGATTTGGCCTGGGCAGCCTACTAGCTACAGCAGACATGTGGGAAGTGAGCCAGTAGACCAAGATCTATTTCTGTCTCTGTCTTTCTTTCTCTCTCACTGATTTTCAAGTAGATGAAAATATAAACTTTTTTTTAAAGATGTACTTATTTATTTGAAAGTCTGAGTTACAAAGAGAGAAAGAGAAAGACAGAGAGAGATCTTCCATCCACTGGTTCACTCCCCAGATGGCTCCAATAGCCAGGGCTGGGCTAGGCCGAAGCCAGGAGCCAGGAGCTTCATCCAGGATCTTTCATGTGGGTGGTAGGGTCCAAACACTTAGGCTATCTTCCGCTGCCTTTCCCAGGCCATTAGCAGGGAGCCAACCAGTACCTATATGGGATGCCGGCATCACAGGCAGCAGCTTTACCCACTATGCCACATCACCAGCCCCATAAATAAACATGCCTCAGTGTCCTCATTTGTCAATGCAAGATGGAGAGAATGGTAGAGGTCATCAGGTACACTTTGTCTATAAGAGGCCAACTCACAGAAGGGAACAATCTTTAATAATGTCACTTTCTTGGCCAGCGCCGTGGCTTACTTGGCTAATCCTCCGCCTGCGGCGCTGGCATCCCATATGGGCGCCGGGTTCAAGTCCCAGTCGCTCCTCTTCCAGTCCAGCTCTCTGCTGTGGCCCGGGAGTGCAGTGGAGAATGGTCCACGAGCTTGGGCCCTGCACCTGCATGGGAGACCAGGAGGAAGCACCTGGCTCCTGGCTTCGGATCGGCGCAGCGCGCCGGCCATAGCAATCACTTGGGGGGTGAACCAACAGAAAAAGGAAGACCTTTCTTTCTGTCTCTCTCTCTCTCTCTCTCACTGTCTAACTCTGCCTATAAAAAAAAAAAAAAAAAAAAAAAAGAGAGAGAGAGAGAGAGAGACATACAGAGAGAAAGAGAGAGAGAGATATCTTCCATGTACTGGCTCTCTCTCAAAATACCTTCAACAGCCAAGACTGGGCTAGGCTAAAGACAGGAGCCTGGAACTACATCTGGGTTTCCCACGTGGGCAGCAGGGACCCAAATACTTGAGGCATCTTTGAAAGGCAAAGAGACTGGGGGACAGGAGTGGGGAGGAATCTCCCATCTACTAGTTCACTTCCCAAATGCCTACACATAGCCAGGGCTGGGCCAGGCCAAAGCCAGGAACTCAATCTGGGTTTTGCTCCTAGGTGGTACTTGACCTATCACCGCTTCCTCCCAAGGTCTGCATCAGCAAGAAGGTCCAAGGTCGGGACACAGCCCTCCCAAGCAGTGTCTTAACCAAATGCCCACCTCGGAACAAACGTTTTTAAAATTCTTAAGAATACGATGTTTGTTTTACTATTTAATTACCTTTCATTGTGTCCAGAATAAAACAGGCTTCTTCCTGAAAGTTCTGTATCATCTGGAAAAAAAAGAAAAGGCAAGAAAACTTGCTGTTTATTAAAAACTTTGGTTGGCTGCATATCTTTGGATCCTGTGGCATTTGGTAACTTTAGATTTCAGTGGGAAATGACCCCCTCTACTTCTGTGCTCCCAAGGACTAGCCCAGATCCACAAGGGTTCACAAGGAGGCTTCGCAGGCTGCAAAGTGTATTTCCTGCAGATCCATGGACTCAGATGTTTTCTCCAACCAGTTTTCAAAAGCCTGCTTAACAAGCTTATTTTCTTTTTTCCTCCTCCCATTTTTTTAAACTTTTATTTAATGAATATAAATTTCCAAAGTACAGCTTATGGATTACAATGGCTTTCCCCCCCATAACTTCCCTCCCACCCGCAACCCTCCCCTCTCCCGCTTCCTCTCTCCTTCCATTCACATCAAGATTTATTTTCAATTATCTTTATATACATTAGATCAATTTAGCATATATTAAGTAAACCTTTCAACAGTTTGCACCCACACAGAAACACAAAGTGTAAAATACTGTTTGAGTGGGGCCGGCGTTGTGGCTCAGCGGGTTAACACCCTGGCCTGAAGCACCGGCATCCCATATGGGCACCGGTTCAAGTCCCGGCTGCTCCTCTTCCGATCTAGCTCTCTGCTATGGCCTGGGATAGCAGTAGAAGATGGCCCAAGTCCTTGGGTCCCTGCCCCCATGTGGGAGACCCGGAAGAAGCTCCTGGCTCCTGGCTTCAGATCGGCGCAGTTCCAGCCATTGCGGCCAGTTGGGGAGTGAACCATCAGATGGGAGGCCTCTCTCTCTCTCCCTCTGCCTCTCCTCTCTCTGTGTAACTCTGACTTTCAAATAAATAAATAAATCTTTAAAAAAAAAAATACTGTTTGAGTACTAGTTATAGCATTAAATCACAATGTACAGCACCTTAAGGACAGAGATCCTACATGATGAGTAAGTGCACAGTGACTCCTGTTGTTGACTTAACAAATTGACACTCTTGTTTATGGTGTCAGTAATCTCCCTAGGCTCTTGTCATGAGTTGCCAAGGCTATGGAGGCCTTTTGAATTCGCTGACTCTGATCTTATTTAGACAAGGTCATAGTCAAAGTGGAAGTTCCCTCCTCCCTTCAGAGAAAGGTACCTCCTTTTTTGATGACCTGTTCTTTCCACTGGGATCTCACTCGCAGAGATCTTTCATATAGGTTCTTTTCTCCTCCCATTTTTGATTCTTTAATTTTAAAAACAGAGCCTTCTAGAACAGTGATCTTAAAAATGGAGTATGCATTTCCTTGGGTTAACAGGTAAGATCTTCCAAGTGGTGCAGAGACACTGAGAGGCCTACACAGGAGAACCAACTCCCAGGTGTTCCACTTCCATTTGTGAGAAACCTCTTCATTTTCCTTCTCCACTCTCTTGTTGTACAGAAACAAATAAATGAGTTTCACTCTTCCAGAATCCTACTAGGGGGCCCTGTCCTCGGCGTGCCAAGGTGGAACTACAAAAATGAGCACTAATGACTGGGTAACAAACCCTCACTTGAGTCAGGTGATTTTCAATTCTTGCCTTTCGCTAGAAGGGAAGAGTGACCTGATCATAAACCGCCAAATGACAGGCGACTCAAAGCAATTTCTGATTACATCACCATGTAGTTTCTGGTACACAATTCAAAAGTTAACCAAAACTTCGCCCATTCCTGCCTGTCAATTTATCTGAACCACATTCCAATGCACTTCTATCTATGGGAGAGAAAGAGGATGGAATTGATACCGCACGGCAGGCCATCCTAGTGCTCAACAGGCAATAGTCATCTACAGATGAATTAACTGTGGGCGAGGCTGGGGGTGGGCCTGCAATAATTCCATCTACCTCATTAATAGATGCCCTTCTAATAAATTCCTTCTTAATGTTTAATAATTACTTAGTAGAATATGTAATATATTTGTTAACCAATTGCAAAATCGGTAATAACTATTCAAAAGAAATAAAAAGTTTAACTTTTATAGAAATAAACTTTTTGACTGAAATAAATTTTTGTTTTAAAGAAACTGGTAGGGTAATCAATAAAAGATGCTTGAGCATAAAAGTAAATTATGGGAAAACAAAATTCTAAGGGAGAAATTGAATATGAGTCTGAGGAAACAGAAGAATCATACAAAAATTCTAACTGTTAACGTATAGTCATGTGGTTTTTAAATGGCTAATGGTAGTACTAAATCACACTTGTACTTAGGTTGTGTGGAATACAATTTGAAAAGAGATACACCGTTTCATTTTTCCATGTCATACATGCCCAGAAATGGCATCTTTTAAATTACTTGAACTTGTAACAAAAATGCTGAGTCTACCTAAAAATGTGCAAAGAGATACATGGTTTTTTAAAAATCATTTTAGGAGCTAAGCAAGCAAAGGTTAAAGCTCTCTGGTCCAGGAAACAGAATGCCCCAGCAGGTCTGCTCCTGCTCCTGCTCCTGCTCCTGCTCCTGCTCCTGCTCCTGCTGCATAACCCGACAGACGAACTGTCGTCTGGTGACAAAACCGTCCTGAAAACCCTACCTCGTCACTGATGAGCACATGGATCCCTGTTGGCCCCTGCTTGTAAATCTGGCTGATCTGGCGCGGGGAAATGCTGAAAAGTTGAGCAATTTTCTCCGTCAATTCAACAGCTGTCAGTTCTTCCAGGTAGACGGCATGGTACACTGCAGAAGGGAGAAGCAGCAGCAGTCAGTACGGAGAGTTCTCTGCTCTTACAGGCCATCTCATCACCGGGGATACCCACATTTCTGAGGGACTCGGATATCACACTACTCGAGTGCTGCTAGCTGTGGGGCCTAGAGCAAGCTGTTTAATATTTCCAGGTCTCATTTTCTCCATCGACATGTTAAGATAACAATAAAATCCACTGTTAAGAGCAGGCATTAGTTGTAAAAATTAAAGCATGAGAAAAGTGTTGAGCACAGCAGCTTTTGTTCTTAAGAACTTGTTTGAGAAGCAGACAGACACAGAGAAGGAGAGAGAGCGTTCCTAGCCACCGACTCACTCCCCAGGCTGGAGCTGAGCACGTAGGCCAGGCTCCCACACGCGTGGCAGGAAGCCAGTCACATGAGCCAGCACTGCGGCCCCTAGGGTCTGCATTACAGGGAGCTGCAGTTAGGAGCTGAAGGTGGGTACTGAACCCAGGTGCTCGGATACGGGACTTGGCGTCTTAACCGCTGGGCCAAATGTCCACCCAACACCTGGCATCTCCGAGAGGCTCAATGGTTAACGACTGCCACTGCTTCCAGCAAATGCTGAATCTGCTGTTTGTAATGTCCCCTCACGCGTGCCCGTAAGTCACCCCATCACCTTTCCTCACGTCTATCCTGGTTTATCCAGAATGACCTACCGAAGAAGGTACCATTTGAGTCTCCATCCTCATGCTTCTGCTGCTGCTGCTCCCTCAAGTGCAATGATTCCTGACAAACATAAATGGTTAACCTTGGACGCACCATCCTAAGGGGGAGAAAAGGGGAGTGGTTAGTCTTATATTTTCTAAAAGCACATTTTAAGGGAGAATTTGCATTTCTACATTAATAGGAGAAAGCAAGAGTTGAAAACTGGCAGCTCATCAGGCGAATGCCCTTCGTTTGCTATGTTGTATTAGCTCTCTCAAGGTGGATGGGTTCCTGTTTCTTAAGTTGAATTAGTTGGACAGGAGGCATTACATAAACCTTCAAACTCTTGGCTTCCCTTGAAAACTGAGACCTAGCCATCTGAGGCCATCACTCACACATGAAAGCAATTACATCTTCACCTTACACCCATTTGCAGTCGCTACCTGGCCTGTGCAGTCACTTGAATATGTGATTGGCTATGGTTTGGATTGCACCAAGAAAACTTAATCCAATCACAGTGTTTAGAGAGGGCCTTTGCGAGGGACTGGATTGGTCTGGGCCTTTGGGGTTGAGCCCCCGTCATTCGATTCTGCTGATTTTATGACACAGACACAGATGGACAAGCGTGCTGCTCTCATATCTTGCCATGTTATGCCCTGTGCAACCCTGGGACTCCTGCCCTCAAGAAAACCATCACCAGAGGCAGAACGAGTAGGGCCTGCCTATTCTTAGACTGTGAATGTCCAGAACTGTGAGCCACGTAAGCCTTTTCTATTATAAATAAGGTGCTCAGGTACTTTGTCATAACAAAAAATGATTACCACATGACCCTTGGAGGGGTCATATACGCACTGTTTTATGGGTCAGGTTTTGGATACATCATTGACTTACAAATGGCAGCATGGTAAACTAGAGCATGTTAATTCTCTCATATCTCTCCTAAATGGCCTAAGCTCTCTTTCTGTTCCTCTTACTTCTTAGAAAAAGACATTAAATTACCTCTTGATCTGCTCATCTTATTCCTCTTATTTATAAGCTCTTTAGATAACACACTTAAAAATGAAAGATCTGTTCTTTACTTCCCCAAAGCTCCAACTCTTGCATTTCAGTTTTTTCAAAATTTTCCAAGATTACAGCCGATCTGATTTGACATCCCTTGTGACACACATGTCACCATCTATTTGATTAGTCACTATATTTGGTTACTACCACTGACTTGTATGGTTTTTCCATCAGTATCACATGACCTGTTCAAAACTGTGAATCCTAACAAGAACCACAAATTGGCAAGCAGACAAAAGCGATTCCCACCCAGACTTAAGATAGAGCTCTTCTCCAGACGAAACGGATTCTTATTTTTGCTTGTTCTGTTTTCCTTCAAAACAAATACCACTACCTAACATACTTACTGTTCAGATCTCTACCTCTGCACACTAAAAAGTAAACTCCCTAACAATGAGCACCTTGTCTGTTTTCCCATATCCCCAGGACAGTTCAGGCTCATGATAAGGACAATGAAGACTTAATGGATGAAAACACATCGTGGAAATGAAAAACGAGACATCACAGGGAATTCTTTGGATCACATTTAAGAAAGGATTTTTTCATCTTGTTTAGTACATGGTAGGCATTAAAGAACATGTTCTGACAAGATGTATATAGTTGTAGAGAGCACTATGAGGAATTCCTGAATCCAAACCCATGTGAAATTCAACCTTGTTGATATTTTAGCACTAATTACATACCGGCCTTTTAATGCATTAAAAAGCCTGATTCCATCTGCAGGGCCACAAATTTGAATCACATCATCTCTGGTTAGTTTCAATAAATCTGCCCCTAGAAAAAATATAAGAAAATAAGTGACAAAGGCAAAGACTCTCTTTGCTACAGAATACTAAAATGGGCTCTATGACAAGGACACCTGATCACCAGTATGCGACAACTCACAATCTTTCACACGGTACATAAGGCCCTTCATGACCTGGCCCCTGCATCCTCTTCTGTCTCAGCTCCCACTTAATTAACTTTTCTGCTTGACCTATGCTTTCACCACACTGATGATCATGAGCAACATATTCTTTCTGCCTGAAATATGCCCCACTATCTGATCAACAGCCTCTTCTCAGTGCTCAGATTCACCACATGTGGCGTGCATGCTCCCCAACACCAGTGAATGCCTCACTCATGCACACCCGTCTACCACATCATGACCCGTGTACCTGTTTCTCAGGGTGTTACTTTGCTTTCTTCTTTGTGTGTTTGGTGGGGGGAGGATACTAGGTGATGAATGAACTCTTTGATCAGGAAGTGTATATGCTGTATTCATTTTTATATTCCTACAATACCTGGTATGCAGAAGGTGCTCAATAGAAATGGATTTTATAGGTAAAATACAATATAGTGAGAGGAAAGGAAAAATTTCAGACTACCTGTAAGTGACCCTGGATAAACTATTATATGGCATATACACTTTAAAAAGTGTTAGATGGAATAAGCATTTTTAAATTACAGTGAGGTTAAACTAAGAGGCTTGTTTTAAAGCATTTCACAGCACAGTTACAGCTAGTGAGAATCTAAAAGGTTCTATGATATTGACTTCATCAGAGAAATGTGCTGATCATACACACACACCCCAAAGTCTCACATGTAAACCAGGAGGCCCCAGGATGCACAACTCTCCTATACTGGGAGAAACAAGAGCAGCAGCCGACTTAACCTGAGAAGTTTGTGAAAAGCCTTGAGAACGTAGAGAACCGGTTTCGATGCAACCACTGCTGAGCTTCCTGAGGTGTGGTTGTTGGCAAGAGGTTCTGAAAGGCAGAAAGCATTCTTAGGTAACTAACTAGATTAATCTTTCATCATCTTTCGTCGCACTAGGTAAAACACAGCATAAAACCCTCCCACACTTCCACACTCAGACTGGCCTGGTTGGTTTGGAAGTTGTTTGCATAATATTAACCTTCCCTTTTTCTATGGAAGATACCCTTGAAGTTTCGTCCTTATCTTCCCCACTAGACTGCTGGGCTCTTCAAATGTGAGGATCCCATATGATTTGGTTCTTATTTTCAGTCCCTAACAAAGTACCTGGTTCATGGTCAACATTTAGTAAATGTTTAAGGCATCAATGAATAATACTCCCTAAAAGCTGGGCATTTCTACTAAATTGCATGGTCATTAAAGTATTACCAAACACTGCAAATAGCAAATGTCGAACTGTAGACTTACATCTGTTACTGGAGGGGGTGGCTCTGGCTGGTGGTTTGGTGAACCATTTCTAAAGAAACATTCAAAAGGAGAGGATGAGTCTATGACATATACTAGAGACCAGTATCTCATGCGTCATCTTCGCAGTCAGTCTTTAGCTAGAGATTTAAAAGAATCTGTGTTCTCTCATTAAGCATTCTTAGTCTTTGACCCTACATTTCAATTTTCAGTTAATTTAACCTAAACAGTTCATGAGAAAGGAGAAATATCTATGTCATTAGCAATATTTTTCATTATTGAGAAAACTAAACAAAAAAATCAAAATTTCAATTAGTTGAGAACTGATGAAATGAATTATGGTATAAAGAATATTTAACAACAAATTTATTAAAATGAAAAGTATCAGGACATAAAATTATATCAACATATTAGTACTACATTAAATACATAAGCAGATACACATATACAAGAAAAATACTGGAAGAAAATATATGCAAAGCAATATGAACACAGATGTTTATCGTGAAATACAGCTATTTTTAAAGCAGCTTCAAAATCGGTGCTGTCTTCATTGTGATACAAGTGCTATTTCCACTCCTTGGGTTTTTTTCTATACTTTCAATTGTCTATGGGCTGTCCCTCTTCCATATGCTTATTTCTTTTATGGGAGGAAAACTGAGGCAAATAAGCAAGTAGTTGGAAAAGAGAGGAGAAAACTTAAAAACTCTATATAATATTTAAAATTGCCTATAAGTAGACTGCATTATCCATGTAGATGGTAAGAGTTTTTCTTTCAAAAAAGCAGCTCATTTTATTTTTTTAGCTTTAGCTGCAAAATTCGAATTTGGTATTCAAACAGTAATTAACTTATCTCAGGACCTTAGTTATACATATTCCTCTGAGAATTAACACACATTTTTACTCTTAATCGTTATGTTTTGAATATTTAAGTCATCTTAATTAAATTCTTTAAAAAGCAGGGCACACATATAGCCTAAATAAATGCAAAAACAAACTAAACAAAACGCCACATATTGGGTATCTATCCAAGTTTCAGTATGGCTATATGGGTAATACCTGCTAATGCTAGGACTGTGAGAGAGTTGCTTTTTTTTATTATTATTATTTACTTGAAAGGCAGTGAGAAAGAGAGCAAGAGAAAAAGGAGAGAAAGAGAAAGGTCCTCTATCTGCTGCTCACTCCTCAAATGACCGAACCAGCCGGGACTGGGCCAAATGGAGCCAGGATCCCAGGTGTCCAACATGGGTAGCAGGGGCCAAAGAACTCGGGCCATCCTCTGCTGCCCCCCACCCCAACCAGGCACACCAGTAGGGAGCTGGATTGGAAGTGGAGCAGCCAGCACCTGAACCAGTGCCCATTTGCGATGCCAGCATCGTAGGTAGCGGCTCAACCCACTGTGCCACAACACCAGCCCCAGTTACTTTTGCAACTGGAATAGGTGCCTGTACCAACATTTAATAACTCTGATGGTAAAAGACAACACAGCAAGATTAAATGCATCCTACACATAATTCCAAAACTTCATTTCAGCCATCATCTTCAAACTTCTTTCCCCAATGATCAAAAAGACTCATAATAATTGTTAGGAGCATTTTTTCTTTTTATTTATTTTTTTTATTTTTTGACAGGCAGAGTGGACAGTGAGAGAGAGAGAGAGACAGAGAGAAAGGTCTTCCTTTACTGTTGGTTCACCCTCCAATGGCCGCCGCGGCCAGCATGCTGCAGCCGGCGCACCGTGCTGATCCGATGGCAGGAGCCAGGTACTTCTCCTGGTCTCCCATGGGGTGCAGGGCCCAAGTACTTGGGCCATCCTCCACTGCACTCCCAGGCCACAGCAGAGAGCTGGCCTGGAAGAGGGGCAACCGGGACAGAATCCGGCACCCCAACCGGGACTAGAACCCGGTGTGCCGGCGCCGCAAGGTGGAGGATTAGCCTAGTGAGCCGCGGCACCGGCCCATCTCTTTTTAATTTTTAAAAAATGTATTTATTTGAGAGAAACAGAGAGAAAGTGCTTTCCTATCCACTGGTTCATTCCACAAATACTTGCAGAGGTATATGAACAAAGCCAGGTGCCAGTACTACAATCCGAGTCTCCCACAAGGCTGGCAGGGACCCAACCACTTGAGCGGTTATGGCTACCGCCCAGGGTCTGCGTTAGCAGAAAACTGGAATTAAGAACGGTGCTGGAACTTGCACCCAGAAGCTTCAATGTGGGCATTCTTTTTTTAAGATTTATTTATTTATTTGAAAGGAAGAGTGAGAGAGAGAGAGGAAAAAACAGACAGGAGAGAGGGATATCTTCCATCCACTGGTTCACTCTCCAAATGGTAGCAACAGCCAGGTCTGAGCCAGGCCAAAGCCAGGAGCCAGGAACTCCATTTTGGTCTCTCACATGGGTGGCAGGATCCTGACTACTTGGGCCACCATCTGCTGCCTTCCCAGGCACATTAGCAGGAAGCTGGACTGGGAGTACAGTAGCTGGAGTTTACGCCAAGGCACTGGGATAATGCTGCTACAAACAGCAGCTTAACCAGCTATGCTATAATTCCAGCACCATGTAGGTGTTAAATGCCAGACCAGGGGTCTATGCTGTGGTGCAGTAGGCTAAGCCTCCACCTGCGACACCAGCATCCCATATGGGTGCAGGTTCTAGTCCTGGATGCTCCTCTTCCAATCCAGCTCTCTGCTATGGCCTGGGAAAGCAGTAGAAGATGGCCCAAATCCTTGGGCCCCTGCACCCACGTGGGAGATCTGGAAGAAGCTCCTGGCTCTTGGCTTCGGATCAGTCTAGCTCCGGCCATTGCAGCCATTTGGGGAGTGAACCAGCAGACAGAAGACCGCTCTCTCTGTCTCTCCCTCTCTCTGTCTGTAACTCTACATCTCAAGTAAATAAGTAAAATCTTAAAAAAAAAAAAAAAAAAAAAGCCAGGCCAAACACTTGTTCCAGGAATGTTTTTAACAGGTAATAAGACATTAATGTTTGCACAACGGTGTTTCTAATTCCCAGGGACTACCCTTCTGATGCAAGGATGATCACGAAGTCAAAGAACCATAAGATGAACAGTAATGCAGAGCAAAAAAAGCCCAGATAATCTGCCCCTGAATCACTAAAAATTGACCATAAATGCTATGAGGAAGAAGCAGCAGCAGCAAAGAAGGATGAGGAAGAAGGGGAGACAGGCTATGTAAAAATTCAGTCTTTTTTAAAGATACATCAGGGGCTGGCACTGTGGCACAGCAGGTTTGAAGCTGCCACCAGCAGCCTCTGGTTCGATATGATCATAGGTTCAAGTCCCAGCTACTCCACTTCCGATCCAGCTCCTTGCTAATGACCTAAGAAAAGCAGCAGCAGATGTCCCAAGTGCTTGGGCCCCTGCCACCCATATGGGAGACCTCTAAGAACCTCCTGGCTCCTGGCTTCGGCCTGGCCCAACCCTGGCCATTGCAGCCATCTAGGGAGTAAACCAGAGGATGGAAGAGCTCTCTCTCTCTGTAACTCTACTTTTCAAATAAATAAATAAATATTTTAAAAATAAAATAAAGGAGATTAAAAAATGAAAAATGCATCAAATTTCAATTAATATATATATCCATTACAGACTGACCAAATACAAGTATTTACTGATTTGTTTATGGAAAGATAATGAAAAAGCACATATTTAAGACAAACACAGGTTAATTAATTTCCCAGACTTACCCTTCCCCAAGAGAGAAACTGCTGTGGGAGCTGTTGAAGCCGGGTGACGGGGAATTATTGACGTACGTGATCTCGGGCCATGGAGAACACTGCAAACGAAAGAGAAGCTGGGCAATGGCAAAGCACAACTGTCCCTCGGGTTCTACAACACGGCCACCACAGCAGCACACCTGGATTAGGGAGCCGTAACTCAGGTGCCCTGCAAGCAGAAGTCATTCTGACCAGGCTTGAAGTAACAGATTTTTCTTTTAAGTGTGAAATTGCCACAGAAGAAATCCACCTACCTCTGTGAGGATGGTCGTCTCATAGGAAGGCTGGTATTTCTCTTTTTCATGGGGTGTTCGTTTCTCCATTTTTTCCCTATCTGTTTTTTGCTTTCTGTCTGCACCTTTGGGCTGAAACGAGAAGGATTTTGTTTTAAACTTAAGTACTCTCACCCTTACACTCGAAGATATTACTTCTAAAAACTTAAATCCATTCATTCCTTTGTATCCGTGGAGGATTAATTCCAGTTCACACCTGCACCCCCGCCCCAAAATCTGCAAATGTCTAGGTTCTTTATATAAAGTGATGTAATATTTACATATAACATAGCACATCCTCTCATATACTATAAATCATCTCTAAGTAATTTATAATTCATAATCAAATGTGAATGTTATATAAGTGGTTGTTATACTGGTTACAGAAAATGGACAAGGATAAGAAAGGCTACACATATTGGTACAGACACAACCATCATAGGTCTACACAGTACACAAACCAGATATCAGGCAAACAACAAGACAAGTGCTAGTGCGGGAGAGACTGAGGAATTGAGAAACACAGGAGACTACAGCAGAATGTGCCCACAGTTCACTCCATGTAGGTGGATTCTGCATAGTGCTCCTTGCATATCAAATTCAAATGCTGCTTTTTGCAACTTTCAGGAAATGAAAACAACACATCTTTTCAATCTGTATGGGGTGATTCTGTGATTGCAAAACCTAGGGATCTGTAAGGCTGACTGTATTTACATCTGAAACAAAGACAAACGGACAGTGATGTAAAAATAAGATCAACCACATAAGGCTGAAAACAGGAAATTTAAATGTTTAATGGAATTGAAAAAGAACATGTCATATCTGTAGCTAACCAATATGGGAAGATCTTTAATGCCCATTTTCACTGAAAAAAGTTGTTTTGAAACAAGTCATACAATACAATCCCATCTGTGCTTCAAAGAAAGGAAAACAGGTGTATATCTATATACACATGCACACTGATCCATGGAAGAGGACTGAGAGGATTCACCAAATAATGACCACGCCCGCCTCTGGAGAAGGCTGGGCAGTCAGGTTAAGAATGGGAAAGGGGATTTTCAGTGTCATGCTCTGAATACTTCTTTATTACTGAATCTCTTGCAATGAGGACAGACTATCTACATGAAAAAAATAAGGATCAAAATAAGAAGAGGCAATCAAGTCTGCATGTAACCAAAATAGTCAAGTTTCCAGAATTTTCATGCTTTGTAAGACCTTGTAACTTCATCGGGCTTTAAGAGTTTTCACTGAAAATTCACACTTCAGATCTAGCCCCCTTTTCCACAATCCCATTATCCCACGCCCACCTCCTCATAAATTTCATCAGGTAGGTATCTTACTAATTATTTCAATGACTTTGGATCCAACTGAGTGTCCACAGATGTTACCTGCAAACTTGATAAGTGTTAAGACAGAAAGGTAAGGACAAAGGACCCAAAGGCCACCAGAGGGCCCAGGGAAACCTTGAAGACTTTGATCTGGCAGCTGGCTGAGTGCAAGTGCTCAGTGTATTCCCCATTCTCATTCTCCTTGAAGGTGTCGATTTGTACTCGGAACGGCACGCCCTTTTCTCCACCATGCTTCCTCATAGTGAACTCTGTGCTGATACAGTGCACCTGAAAAAGCACACCAAAGCTTCAGTACCACCAGCTAGCCAAACCAGTCAGCAAGGATAACAGCAAAATTTCTAATACACATTGTGGACATCTACAAAAAGCTTGCTGCCATTCTATGGTCCTCAAGAACTTACAGTCTAATGGAGGAAATGAGAAAAATCTGAATAACTTACAAATGCAAACAAAGTAAATGTAAAGATCTAATGCTAACTGAAGCATTCTTCCTGTGAAGAAACCAAGTTCATTAACTGCTTCAGAGAATTAACGTGAAAAAGAAATGATTTCTGTTAATAAATGTTTCCATGACTTAAAGGTAGATTTCAAAAACAGGAGGTACCATGCTGGGGACATAATAAAACTGAAATTGAGGCTTGCGTTGGGACACAGCAGGTAGAGCCTCCACCTGCAACACTGGAATCCTATACAGGGCTCTGGTTTGTGTTCCAGGCACTCCACTTCCAATCCAGCTCCCTGCTAATGTGCCTGGGGAAGCAGAAGATGGCCCAAGTGTTTGGACCCCTGCACCCACATGGGAGACCTGGATGAAGCTCCTGGCTCCTGGCTCCAGCCTGGACCAGCACTGGCTGTTGCAGCCATCTGCAGAGTGAACCAGTGGATGAAAGATCTCTCTCGTTTTCTCTCTCTACCTCTCTCTATATAACTCTGACTTGAAAAATAAATTAAAAAAACTTTAAAAAAATTAAATCTGAAACCTCATAGCAACAGGAGAGAAAAAGGTTTGTCCAGCTATTGCATAAAATCTAACACTAGCAAATCTTTTACTTTTTTTTTTTTTTAAGTAATAGAAACAGGCTTTATTCAGAACTATCACATTGGTGGGAAAGAGGTCTCAGTTTAGAACTGTGTTCCATTCTTTAGATGTGGACAAATGGACTCTTCTAGCCAAAGAGCAGGACCAAGTTCAGTGGATGAAAAATTACTAAGAGGAACATCACGGATAGTGAATTCTGGTTCAACAGAGCTAACAGGGTTCCTGACGAAGGGAGACTGGGGAGAACAGATACCCAGGGTGGAGATAAGGTGATGAGATACGCAGGGTAACCACATAATGAGGGCTGGGGACTCTCCCTAAGTGTTTGCTACCACAGGTGACATAGGCCAGACAAGAAGGGATGCCAAGGCTAATAAGGCTGAAAAGAGCCTAGAAGAGCCTAATGGAAGTTTAATCTAGGGGACAGTCTTTGTAAATAGTATTATGAGGCCAGGAGAATTGTGGCATCACTTGATATAAAATGTCAGAAAACAGGGGCAGTGCAGCACCGGCATCCCATGTGGGCGCCAAGTCAACCCCAGCTGCTCCACTTCTGACTCAGCTCCCTGCTAATGCACCTCAGAAAGCAGCGGAGAAGGGCCCAAGTGGTGGGGCCCCTGCACCGACATGGGAGATCTGGAAGAAGCTCTTGGCTCCTGGCTTTGGCCTGGCCCAGTCCTGGCCATTGCAGCCGTTTGGGAAGAGAACCAGTAGGTGAAGATCTCTTCCTTTCTCTTTCTCTCTCTCTCTCTCTCTCTCTTACACTAATTCTGACTTATAAGTAAATTAAAAATAAACCTTTTTAAAAATGTCAGAGAATAAGGCCGGTGCCGCGGCTCACTAGGCTAATCCTCCGCCTAGCGGCGCCGGCACACCGGGTTCTAGTCCCGGTCGGGGCACCGGATTCTGTCCCGGTTGCCCCTCTTCCAGGCCAGCTCTCTGCTGTGGCCAGGGAGTGCAGTGGAGGATGGCCCAGGTGCTTGGGCCCTGCACCCCATGGGAGACCAGGAAAAGCACCTGGCTCCTGGCTCCTGCCATCGGATCAGCGCGATGCGCTGGCCGCAGCGCGCCGGCCGCGGCGGCCATTGGAGGGTGAACCAACGGCAAAGGAAGACCTTTCTCTCTCTCTCTCTCTCTCTCTCAGTGTCCACTCTGCCTGTCAAAAAATAAAAAAATAAATAAAAAATAAAAAAAGAACAAGTTATAATAAAAAAAGTCAGAGAATAAAGAAATAGAAATTAAACAATATTTTGAGTGTAGATATTCTGAGTTCTTTAAAAGAAAAAAATTACAAACTTTTGAGTATGCTGCAGCTTTTACATTCTAAATAAGGCAAAGAGCAATCACTGTTTAAACAAACACTTTGAGATCCTCTTCCTTTAAAAAAAAAAAAGTATTAATGAGATCAAAAGGGAGAAATCTACTGTAAATCATCTCCAGCCCTAACAGACCCTTTTCTTTTCTTGCTATGACCTTTTTTTTTTTTTTTTTTTTTTTTTGACAGGCAGAGTGGACAGTGAGAGAGAGAGAGACAGAGAGAAAGGTCTCCCTTTGCTGTTGGTTCACCCTCCAATGGCCGCCACGGCCGGTGCACCACGCTGATCCGATGGCAGGAGCCAGGTACTTATCCTGGTCTCCCATGGGGTGCAGGGCCCAAGTACTTGGGCCATCCTCCACTGCACTCCCTGGCCACAGCAGAGAACTGGCCTGGAAGAGGGGCAACCGGGATAGAATCCAGCGCCCCGACCGGGACTAGAACCCAGTGTGCCAGCGCCGTAAGGCAGAGGATTAGCCTAGTGAGCTGCTGCGCCGGCCTCTTGCTATGACCTTATAAGAGGCTGAGAGTAAGACTGATGAAACTTGGCCGGCACCACGGCTTACTAGGCTAATCCTCTGCCTGCGGCATCAGCACCCCGGGTTCTAGTCCCAGTCGGGGTGCTGGATTCTGTCCCAGTTGCTCCTCTTCCAGTCCAGCTCTCTGCTGTGGCCCAGGAGTACAGTGAAGGATGGCCCAAGTGCTTGGGCCCTACACCCACATGGGAGACCAGGAGAAGCACCTGCTCCTGGCTTCAGATCAGTGCAGCGCACTGGCCGTGGCGGCCTTTTGGGGGGTGAACCAATGGAAAAAGGAAGACCTCTCTCTCTCTTTCTCTCACTAACTCTGCCTGTCAAAAAAAAAAAACCAACACAAAACTGATGGAATTTTATTAAGGCTGATGGAATCTTGTCTAACTGACCGCTTTTTAGCCTGAATAAATTACTTCTTTAAGATTCAGACTATTCCTGCTGTACAGAAATATAAGCCACTATTATATAAGCCACTAATATTACAAACAAGGATTTCAAGGAATCCACTCAAAGAATATAATCAGATACACAAATCAAGTTTTAACTATAGAGTTGCTCAAGATAACTTTATGGATATTAATGAAAAACCAAGACAATCTAAATGCTAAGTAACTGTTAGGTGAGTTATGGTACAACCAAAGTATGAAATATTATGGCATCATTAGTCAGCATTCTGGGGAGATACTAGTAACAAACTGAGAAAAGTAGAAGAGAGCAATTCCGAAACTCCTCAGCACTCTCTGGCACATGTTGACAGCCAGCATCCTGTAAAGATTTCAAACCGAACATGTTTTATGCTCATAAAACATTGGCTGTAACAGATGCTTAGTAGAAAGGAAGCACACTTGGGCCTTACCTGAATAAACACGGACGTCCTCTTTGCAGGATCCCACAGGAATTCTACTGTGTTTAGCTGGTTTGGATTAGCCCTAGGATCGATTATACCTACAGACATTGGGATATCTAAGAAACAAAATGGCAATCATTGAACAAGTGAGAACCACCTGGTTTTAAGTAAGAAAGCACTGATTCTTATATTACTTGTCCCTAGTTACCCCGGTTTTTCCGTATCACATCCTAAATTTCTTCAGTGCCTCTGAGAAAGGTTTCACTAGAGTTAAAATTGACTTAAAGGGGCCAGCACTGTGGCACAGCAGGTTAAGCTGTGGCCTGCAGTACAACACCCCATACGCACACAGGACTGAGTCCCAGGTGCTCCACTTCCAATCCAGCTACTGCTAATGCACCTGGGAAAGCAGTAGAAGATGGGCCAAGTCCCTGGGCCCCTGCATCCACATGGGAGGCCTGGAAGAAGCTCCTGGCCTCAGCTTGGCTGAGGTTGTGACCACTCAAGGAATGAACCAGTGGTTGGAAGACTTCTCCTTCTCTCTGTGTGTGTAACTCTACCTTTCAAATAAATAAATAAATCATTTAAAAAAAAGTAATGAAGTACTTTCTTCTGATTACCTTTTTCCACTTTAACAAGCTTTGGTTTTTTGTTTGTTTTTGAGAGGCAGAGAGAGAGAGAGAGAGAGAGAATCTCCCACCCACTAGTTAACTCCCCAAATGCCTGGGAGCCAGGAATTCAACCCGGGTCTCCTAAGTGATGTCCCAAGCAGGGTTCTAAGTGATGTGCCAAGCACTCTCCCCTAAAAGTTTTAAACTAAAGTGAATTAGGGATAGAATTTGACCTAGTGGTTAAGACACTTGTGCCCCACATCAGAGTGACTGGGTTTAAGTCCCAGTTCCACTCACAATTCTAGCTTCATGTTAATGCACACCCTGGGAGGCAGCAGGTAACGGCACACATCACTGGGCTCCTGCCACCCACTCAGATGTGGACTGAGTTCCCAGCTTGCAGCCTCGGCCTGTCCCAGCCTGACCCAAAGCCACTGAATATGTCTGGGGAGGAAACCAACAAACACAAGCTTACTCGCTTGCTCTCTCTCTGCTTCTCAAATAAATAAATATGGAGTAAATATTAGGCACAATGGTTAAAACAATGCTTAGGATGCCTTTTATTGGCGTGCCCAGGATTCAAGTCCCACTTCCACTTCCGATAGCAGCTTCCTACTAATGTGCACCTTGGGAGAAAGCAAGTGATGGCTCAATTAACTGAGCCCTGCCACCCACACAGGAGACCCAGATGAAGTTCCGGCCCCTGGCTTTGCCTTGGCCCAGCCCCAGCTTTTGCAGACATTTGAAGAATGAACCAGCAGATCCAAAATCTTGCTCTTTCCCTCTGTCTTTCAAATAAAATGAAAATTAATTTTCTAAAATTTGTAATCAATCTCTTTAAAAATACAATGTTTAATTTTTTATAGTTTTTAAAGATTTATTAATTTATTTGAAAGGTAGAACAACATTGAGAAAAAGAAAGAGAGACATTTAGAGAGATCTTCTACTGGTTCACTTCTCCAAATGGCTGCAACTACTGGGTCTGAACCAGGTCAAAGCCAAGAACCAGGATCTCCATCTGGGTCTCCCACGTGGGTGGCAGGGGCTCAAATACTTGGGCCATCTTCTGATGCCTTCCAAGGTGCATTAGAAGGAAGCTAGATTGGAAGCAGAACAGCCAGGACTTCAACCAGTGCTACAATACAGGAAGCCAGTGGTGTAAGCCGTAACTGGCTATACCACAACGCCAGCCCCTGGAATGAAATTTTCTTTTTTTTTATTTTACTTTTTTTTTTTTTTTTTTTTTTTGATAGGCAGAGTTAGAAAGTGAGAGAGAGACAAAGAGAAAGGTCTTCCTTCCATTGGTTCACCCCCAAAATGGCTGCCACGGCCGGCGCGCTGCGCTGATCCGAAGCCAGGAGCCAGGTGCTTCCTCCTGGTCTCCCATGCAGGTGCAGGGCCCAAGTACTTGGGCCACCCTCCACTGCCTTCCTGGGCCACAGTAGAGAGCTGGACTGGAAGAGGAGCAACCGGGACTAGAACCCAGGGTGCCGGCACCGCAGGCGGAGGCGTGGCGCCGGCCTAAAATAAAATTTTCTAAAAGGGCAACTTAAAGGTAGTTTTCATTTAATTTGCCAAAATTCTACTTACAGACAAAGTCAACTCACTAGTTCTATGGTCATGAAAATTGTAATTTATAATCTGTTTCACCAATAATCTTAAGATTACTGTTAGAAGTACATTATAGGGTCACTATAGAAGAGTAAAGCAGAATGTCTGTATGATGGTAGAAAGCATCAAATGGGAAAAATTTAACACAAAGACTGGTTTCTATAACAAAATAACAAACCTTTTGCTGAAGAGGAAAACTAAAATGAATGAGTTTCAGAATTTTGTTTTGGCCAGCATTGTGGTGTAGGGGGTAAAGCTGCCGCCAGTATCCCCAGCACCCTCTATGGGGGCCCAGTTCAAGTCCTGGCTGCTCCATTTCCAATGCAGCTCCCTGCTAATGGCCTGGTAAAGCAAAAGAAGATGGCCCAAGTGCTTAGGCCCCTGCCACCCACATAGGAGACCTGGAAGAAGCTCCAGGCTCTTGGCTTCAGCCTGGCTCAGCACTGGCCATTGAGGCCATCTGGGGAATGAACCAGCAAATCGAAGATCTCTCTCTTTCTCTCCCTATCTCTCCGTAGCTCTTTCAAATAAATAAATATACCTTTAATTTTTTTTGTTTTGAATTCCACATGGCAGATACTCAAATATCATTCTCTGACTTCTCCTATAGTCAAACTGGTGAAATACGGCTAGGTAATATTATTTATTATAAAAACCACTATAACTATACTATTGCTTTGGTATAAATGATTCAAACAAGAAAGCATTCAATGGGTTCCACTTTACAGTGTTTTCTCAGGTAAAATGCAAATGAGTCTGACTTACATTTGTGTAACCCAGGGGTAGGCGTTTGGCCTAACGGCTATGCTGCTTCTCAGGACTCCTGTAACCCATACATAGTGCCTGGGCTGCTCCCAATTCCAGCTCCCTTTTAATGTGTACTCTGAGGGGAAGTAGTGATGGATCAAGTACTTGGGTTCCTGTCACCTGAACTGAGTTCCTGACCCTCAGCCTCAGCCTGCCCCAGCTGCTACAGGCATTTGGGGAATGAACCAGCATTTGCGCGTTCTTTTATCTCAAATAAATTAATAAGTAGATACGAATAAACCTTTAACTATATTTACCAATAGCAGATATTAACCAATAGTAAAACAAAGACATAGATAAGTTTGTCTAGGAAAAGACTGCATGTGTGTTTGTTAAAATCCTTTTCTAGGGCGGTTGTTATGGCGTAGCGGGTAAAGCCACCACCTGCAACGCCAACATCCCATATGGGCACTGGTTCAGTCCCAGCTGCCCCACTTCTGATCCAGCTCCATGCTAACGTGCCTGGGAAAGCAGCAAAACATGGTCCAAGTCCTTGGGCCCTTGCACCCATATGCGAGACCCAGCAGAGGCTGCTGGCTTCAAACCGGCCCAGCTCTGGCCATTGTGGCCATTTGGGGAGTGATCCAGCAGATGGGAGATTTCTGCCTGTCCCTCTTTCTCTGTAACTCTGCCTTTCAAATAAATAATTGTTTTGTAAATCTCTTTCCTTATATCTTATGATTTAGGAAAAACTAATCCTATTCTGTGTAGCAAAACAGTAGAAAAAACTTGAACTACAACCAAAGAGACATTCTGATTCCAGAATTCCCACTTTAGATAAAACACACCACTGATTTGGTTCTCAGTTGTTAGTAAAATCAAGAAACTTTCAGCGTACATGGGGGGAAAAAATGGCCCCCTTTATATACTATTCAAGACAAAATAATGAGACATGGAATAGCCAAAACAATCCTGAAAAAGAGCCAACATGGAGGCTTCCTGCTTCCTGACTTCAATGCTTACTACCAAGGCTACACTTATCAAAACAGGTATAAATCCATACACATAGATATACACAAATGGGACATAATAGAAAGGCCAGAAATAATTCTTCAAATATAAGGTCAAACAAATTTCAACAGGGTGCCAAGACCATTCAGTGTGGGGAAAAAATAGTCTTTTCAACAAATGATAAATAGTGGGGAAACTGGATGTCCACATGTAAAAACTGACTCAAAATGGATCCATGACATGAATGTAAGACCTAAAACTATAAAACTCTTACACGAAAATATGGGAAAAGCTTCATGACACTACCAATGATTTCTTGGATATGACACCAAAAAATACAATCAACTTAAAAACCTTTGTGAATCAAAAAACACTCTCAATTTAGAGAAATGTCAACCCACAGAATGGGAGAAAACATTTGAATATGATATATCTGATAGGGGGCTAATATCTAGTATATATAAAGGATTCCTGGGGCCGGTATTGTGGCACAGGTTAAGCCAATGCTTGCGACACTGGTACTCAGAATGCCAGTTTAAGTCCCAGCTGCTTTGTTTCCAATCCAGCTCCCCACTAATGCATCTGGGAAAGCAGCAGATGATAGCCCAAGTACTAACATTCCTGTCACCTACGTGGAAGACCTAGATGGAGCTCCAGGTTCCTGGCTTGGGCCTACACAGTCCTGGCCATAGTGACCATTTGGAGAGTGAGTCTGTGGATGGAATGGAAGATCTGTGTATGTGTGTGTGTGTGTGTGTGTGTATTCCTATCTCTGAGATACTCTTTCAAATAAATACATAAATCTTCAACAAATGTTTTTAAATGAAGAATTCCTACAATAATAAAATCAAATTCAATTTAAACATAGGAAAAAGACTTGAATAAACATTTTTCCAAGATATTCAAATGACAAAAAACAGTATGACGAGATGCTCAACATCAGTAATCATCAGGGATAAACAAAGCAAAATCACACCACGATACTGCTTTACACCTATCTGTACGGCTATCATCCAAGACAAAAAACCAGAAAGTAACAAGTGCTGGCAAGGACTGGAGGAAGTGGAACCTCTGAGCACTACTGGTAGGAGTGTAAAATGTACAGCCACTGTGGAAAATAACACAGTTCTTCAAAAACATTACTAGTTGGGGGCAAGCATTTGGTCCAGCAGCTACGACCCCACTGGGGATGTCCACACCCATGTCAGAGTGTCTGGGTTCGCTTCTATGTTGCTGGGCCCATCAGCTCTGCTCCTGATTCCAGCTTACTACCAATGAACCCCCTGGGAGACAACAGGTGATGGTTCAAGTGCTTGGGGCTCTGCCATATGGAGTTTCAGGCTCCTGGTCCAGCCCTGGTTGTTGTAGACATTTGGTAGCAGATAGTACTCTCTTTGTTTCTATCTTTCAAGTAAAATAAAAATCAAAGTATTGTAGCAGGCATTTCGTACAGCAGTGAAGATGCCAGCGAGGAATACCTATATTTACATAAAAGAATGCCTGGTTCCAGTTCTATCTACTCTGCTTCCAATCTGGCTTCCTGTTAACACAAAAGCTGGGAATCAGCAGATGACGGCTCAAATGTTTGGGTTCCTGCCATCCATGCGGGGCACTTGGGTGGAATTCCAGGATCCTTATTTCAGCCTGGCCCAGTCCTGGCTGTGTGGGCATTTGGGGAGTGAACCAGTGGGTAGACGATATCTCTCTCCTTGTGTCTGTCTCTGTCTCTCTTCCTTTCAAATAAAATGGAAATTAATCAATTTTTAATAAAAATAATTATATAATCCAGTAATTCTACTCCTTTTTTTCCCTATAGTGGCAGATTTTATTACTGTTCATGCATTTTCTTTTTTTTTTCTTAAAGATTTACTTATTTATTTGAAAAGTAGAGTTACAGAGAGAGAGGGAAAGAAAGAGAAAGATCTTCCATCCACTGGTTCATTCCCCAAATGGCTACAATGGCCAGAGCTGGGCCTATCCAAAGTCAGCAGCCAGGAGTTTCTTCTGGGTCTCCCACATGGGTCTAGGAGCCCAAGGACTTGGGCCATCTTCCACTGTGGTCCCAGGAGCATTAGCAGAGAGCTGGGTCAGAAGTGGAGCAGCTGGGACTTGAATCCATACCCATATGGGATGCCAGCATTGCAGATGGTGGCTTTACTTGTTATGCCACAACACCAGCCCAGAGCAATTCTACTTTCAGGCAAATACCCAAAAGAACTGAAAGCCCAATTCTCAATTATCTGTACATCTGTGTTTACAGTAGAATTATTCACAACAGTCAAAGGATAGAATCAACCCAGGTATTTATCGAAGGATGAGTGGATAAACAAAACGTGGTATACACATACAACAGAATATTACTCAGCCTTGAAAAAGAAGGAAATTCTAATATATGTTATATCATGGATGAACCTTGAAAACATTATGTTAAGTGAAAACGTTCATCACAAAGGACTAAATACTGTATGACTCTGTCTATATGGGCAGCCTAGACTAGACCAATTCATAGAGACAGTAAGTAGAATAGTGGTTATTAGGGGCTGGGGAGATGGCAGAATAGGAGTTCCTGCTTAATAGATACAATGTCTGTTTTGTACAATATTAAAAAGCAAAACAAAATCACTCTGAAGTGATGAATGTAACTGCTATGGAACTAAAGTGTTTATCCCTCCAACTTTAGTTTTGTTTTCATCAAACAAGTAACATTTTATGCTTAGTAAATAAAAGGGTCATGGTACTTGAGCCTCTTCAGCATCTGAATCAAGGCTAATGTCAAGTAAAGAAAAGCGAACTCTCAGTCCAGAGTCAGAGGCACTTGGTGTGCAATGCATTTCTCTGAACTCACCTATGTCAAGAATTCTGTCTCCAGGTCGGTTCCACCTCCAGCCCTCCAGCTGCTGATGTTCAGTGTACTGTAGTCTTCTGTCGTGGAACACTACACGGAATATACTCTAAGAGGAAACAACAAATTCAGGTGACCACTGGCTCTCTTGAATATCAGTGCTGACAAAGGAAAAGTGGTAGGCGTCACTACCAGTTGGTTTCTGGACACAAGCTAAAATTGCTTTTCCTAAGGTCTACTACACTCTAAAACCCACACCTACCAAACTCCATTTCAAGGCAAAGTTTATAACTTTTCAGATATAATGTTTACAATTAACTGGTACCACATGAAAACTTGGTCTACATGTCAGTCCTAACGTAAACAGGCAAGGACTCCTATCCAAGGCAAGTGCACCTGTCTCTCCTCTTACATCACATAACATCCAGCTCAGCATTTCATCTGGATAACCTACAGACACTGAGGAGAGGTAGGATCCCTTTCCAACAACTTTCCTTTTACTCTGTGGAAGTGTATCTCCCTCTACCCTTCACAGCACTGATAGAACTCCTGTCCCATTATGCTGTGGATTCTCCAAATCCTTACTGTCGGTCTACTCTAGACAAATGGAACTGCTACTCATCAACAGTAGCTTCTGTTTCCCTTTCTACAAGACTACATATTCAAAGAGACACTGAAGCTTCCCTAAAGATTGAGGTTATTGCACTCCACCCCAAAGAACTTCACTGAGCCAGGGGACTACCATGGAGTGGTAAACCTTCTGTCTCAGCAATTCTGAAAATTCCATGTAAAGAGGTTTACTCTGACCCCAAAGAAATAACACATCAATTTACCATTCTACCACAAGTTGTAGCAGTGAGACAAAGCATCATCAAGTCCTTACAGAAGCCAAAACAAAATTAGGAAAAAAATGCACAAGGGTGGTATTTAGCCTAGTGATTGAGATGCGGGTTAAGATGCCTGCATCCCACACCAGATTATCCGGGTTCCATCTCCAGCTCCAACTCCTGACTGCAGCTTCCTGCTAACACAGACTCCGGGAGGCAGCTGAGATGGCTCAAGTAATTGAGTTCCTGCCACCCCTGTGGGGAAACCTGGATTGTTTCCAGCTCTCAACTTCAGCACAGCCCCACCCAGCCCCAGGCACTGTAAGCATTTGGTGGGTGAACCAGCAGATGAGAACAGGCATGCTCTTGACCTATCCTGCTGTTTCTCAGGTAACTTTTTTTTTTTTTTTTTTTGGACAGGCAGAGTGGACAGTGAGAGAGAGACAGAGAGAAAGGTCTTCCTTTACTGTTGGTTCACCCTCCAATGGCCGCCGCGGCTGGCGTACCACACTGATCTGAAGGCAGGAGCCAGGTGCTTTTCCTGGTCTCCCATGGGGTGCAGGGCCCAAGCACTTGGGCCATCCTCCACTGTACTCCCTGGCCACAGCAGAGAGCTGGCCTGGAAGAAGGGCAACCGGGACAGAATCCAGCGCCCCAACTGATACTAGAACCCGGTGTGCCGGCGCCGCAAGGTGGAGGATTAGCCTATTGAGCCACGGCGCCGGCTTTCTCAGGTAACTTTTTAAAAACAATCATAAAAGGTCACTAAAATGATATTGCACAGAAGAATGATTTACTGATTTCCTTTTACCTTAACCAATTTGCCATTAATTTCTGGAAGCTCTCCAAGTTTCCTATTGTCTAGCATTCGGATTTCATAGGACTGTCCTAGAATAGAAATTACATATTATATTCATCTCAAATTAACTTTGCTATATTCACAAAGAATAAAATTCAGTTAGTTGAATATATGAGTATAATATAAATTAATTATCTCTTATCCAAAATGCTTGGGATCAAAAGTGTTTTTGGAATTTGGATTTTTTCTGATTTTGGAATATTGACTTATACACAGTGAGATAGCCTAGGGATTAGACCCAAGTGTAAACAGGAAATTACTCTGTTCCATATATACCTTTTATAGGTATAACTAAATGTAACTTCATACAATTTTTTTATGTGCCTGCATTTTTACTTCAATCCATCACATAAAGTCAGGTGTTGAATTTTCACCTGCAGCATCAAGTTGACGCACAAAAAGTTTTGGATCTGGAATCAGGGACTCTTGGCCTAAGGATGTTCTTTCCTTGTAATATTAGTATTAGTAACAACAACTAAGCACTGTGATAAAACATTCAAAATGTTCATGGAAAATGCACATTAAAAAATGTATATATTTCAAAATGTTTTGTACAAAAATAAATTTATCTAGGGCAGGCATTCGGTCTAGTAATTAAGACAAATGTCAAGTCTACCATATCCCAAATCAGAGCACCTGGGGTTCAAGTCCTGGCTCTAGCTCTTGGTGCCAGCTTCCTGCTAATGCATAAACTTGGGCAGCAGGTGATGGCTCAAGTGCTGGGTACCTGCCACCCACCTGGGAGATCTAGATTGAGTTCCTAGCTCTCTATTCCCCTCAAGCGGTGGGGAGGGGAGAGAGAAGCGCTGAGGACATCTGGAGAAGGAAGCAGCAAATGGGAGTTCTCGCTCTCAGATAATTTTTTTTTATTTTTAAAATAAACATTGTTTAATTCCATTTTCCATGAACTTTTTGAAGTACCTGAATACACTATATCGTTTAATCGACACAACTCTCCAAGACATTATCAACCCTGGATAAGGACGAGTTCAAGCACCTTGTCCAAGGCCACACAACCAGTAAAAAACAGAGGCAGCTGGAGTAATACTTCTCAGAGAGTAACCAGTGAGAATGTCTGGTGAACATGAATTAGAAAGAAGGAGTCAGGGACAAAAAATGACAGTTAGACAAAAGAAGCCAATAATATATCTAATTCTAATATGAAATTACTGAAATCTCACACATCTGAAGGCAGGTTTTGTCTGATAGATCATACTAGAAAGATCTAACTTTTTACATATCAGTGTACCCAATAATCTATCATGAATCCAGTAGGTCTGAATAATAACGAGGAAGCATCTAACCTTGATTGAGATATGTCAGGGTTTCATCATGGAGTTTCACTGCAGGTGAGGTGGCAGCACAAAGCACGTACTGGAAAGGTAGGATTTTATTCTCATTATCAGGAGGCAAACTTGACTCTTCTTGCTTAAAAATGGGCAATGCAAGGACATCACTAAAATAAAATAAACAAATGACTTACATTAATATCTGACAATGGGGCAAAAATAGATTTGTTGCTGAAAATTTTTAACTGTAATTTGCAGTGGAAAGCCATAAACACGACCCACTCTGGTGGGATTTCTTCCCAACCACACAGTCGAGATTACCTGCTGTGGCACTCTCCTGACAGACACTCACTGCTCAAACCACCCAAGCATCCAGAGAGTTTGTAGGAATCAGGGTTCCTAAAAGGAGTCTGAAAACGATACACAGAGTTCTAACATTTAAGTCCAGGCCACTTGATAATGTATTGCTTCACATAAAGCCACCAACATCTCTGTAATCACATCAGGTGCTCTACAAGCACTAGAAAGACTAAAACAACTTCTAGAATTCCTTAGAAGCCACATAAAAATAATAAATCAATGAGCAGTATAGGAGAGGTCTTCAAAAAGTTCATGGGAAACACTTAGAGGAAAAACCCATGCATAGATTTCAATTTTTTTGCATCAAAATTCCATTTCCCCACAAACCTTTCAAAGTATTCTCATGTATTTCAAGGTCATCTCAAATTCTGTGGATTTAAACTGAGATGTCTCTACCAGCTACTTCGACCAAAACAAAGTTTCTTCTGTCAGCTCATCTAAATTTGCAAACCTATGACAACCCAGCAACTTCTAGCATGCTAATCATGCTGCAAGCTAGTGGGAAAGTACTAGACTAAGACAGAAGTCCTAAGCTTCAGTCCCTGGAACCTGAGGCAGATTTTTGGCAAACTCCCCTGAATTTTCATTCCTTCATCTATAATATAGGAACTGTATTTGTTGTTAAGAACAGATACATGGGAGGCCAGCACTGTGGTACAGTGGGTTAAGCCACTACCTACAGTGCCAGCATTCCACATGGGCATCAGTTCGAGTCTCAGCTGCTCTACTTCTGACCCAGCTCCCTGTTAATGAGCCTGGGAAAGCAGCTGAGGATAGCCCAAGTGCTTGGGCCCCTGCACCCATGTGGGAGACCCAGAAGAAGCTCCTGGTTCCTGGCTTCAGCCTGGCCCAGCCCTGGCCCTTTTGGCCATTTGGGAAGTGATACAGCAGATGGAAGATCTCTCTCTCGCTCTCGCTCTCTCCTTCTCTCTGTAACTCTGCCTTTCAAATAAATAAATAAAATCTTTAAAAAATAAAAAAATAAAAAAAGAACAAATATATATATGAGAAAATATTTTTGGAAACCACACAGTGCTAAAACGAATCTAAAGGACTAACAGCGGTCTTTCCCTCATAAACTACAGGCATGGATAAGCGGGTAAGGATATCCTGGGCACTGGAGAAACTACCCTGATCAGCCTTCACTCCAAATTTTAAAAGGAGCTTAAGAATGCACCAAATTATAGGGTATCTCTATCTCTAAACAAGCAATGAAACTTCCTTTAAAGAACATGCACACACACTCACTCACCAACAGTTAAAAAGTCTAACAACCCAACGGCTGACATGAAGGTACAGTAATCAGACTCAGAACCTAAAATGATAAAACCACTTTAGAAAACAGTAGTTTCCTACAAAATGAAACACACATCTACCCTTTGACCTAGCAGTGACATCCAGAATTATTTTATCTAAGAAAAATGAAAAATAGAAGTCCATTCAAAGACTTATTCATGCATGCTGGCAGCATAAAAGCAAAAACTGGAAAGAACCTAAACGTTGGAATGGATGCACAAAATGTGGCACATTCATACAATGGACTCATTCAAATGAAAAAACGTGACAACACAGATGACTCCTACTGATATAAAGCCAAACGAAAAAGCTAGGTACAAACACTGCATACTATCTGATTCTATTTATCACAGGCAATGAACATCTGGCCAACGAGCCATATAAGGCCAGTGAAATCACTTGGTCTGTCCCTGCCAAGGAAACCATAGGCAGGACTCAAAATTCAATAAATCTATAGGAGGTTAATTTAAAAAAATATTTATTTATTTATTTGAAAGTCATAATTACAGAGAGAGAGAGATCTTCCATCTGCTAGTTCACTCCCAAAGTGGCCACAACAATGGCCAGGGCTGGGTTAGGCCAAAACCAAGAGCCAGGAGCTTCTTCCAGGTCTCCCATATGGGTTGCAGGGGCCCAAACACGTGGGCCATCTTCTGCTGCTTCTCCCTGGCCATTAGCAGGGAGCTGGATCAGAGGTGGGGAAGCTAGGACTTGAGCCGGTGCCCATGTGGAATGCCAGCATCACCACAATGCTGGCCCCAGGAGGTTAATTTCTGGTCATTTTGTATGGTCTGCAAATAATGTTATAAATATCCAAACAGCCCCTGGCAGTAAAGCAAAACTAAAGAGAACAGTGGATACCCTGCTAGGCAGGAACAGACTTGGAATGTACACTAGAGAACTTTGTGGGAAGGCACAAATGTTCTACACTACCACACTAGAACTCTAACTGCATATGAATTTTATTTAATAAAGAGGAATTTAGGGGCCGGCGCCGCGGCTCACTAGGCTAATCCTCCGCCTTGCGGCGCCAGCATACCAGGTTCTAGTCCCAGTCGGGGTGCCGGATTCTGTCCCAGTTGCCCCTCTTCCAGGCCAGCTCTCTGCTGTGGCCTGGGAGTGCAGTGGAGGATGGCCCAAGTGCTTGGGCCCTGCACCCCATGGGAGACCAGGATAAGTACCTGGCTCCTGCCATCGGATCAGCGCGGTGCGCCGGCGCAGCGCGCCAGCCGCAGCAGCCATTGGAGGGTGAACCAACAGTAAAGGAAGACCTTTCTCTGTCTCTCTCTCTCTCACTGTCCACTCTGCCTGTCGAAAATAAAAATAAATAAATAAAGAGGAATTTAATAAGGGATGAGGGATGGGTGGAGGTATAAATGATAAAAGGGTAGCAGCACATTACTGATTTTTTTAAAGATTTATTTAATTTATTCAAAAGACAGAGTTACAGAGAGAGGTAGAGCCGGGGGGGGGGGGGTTCCACCTGCTGGTTCACTTCCCAAATGACCACAATGGCCAGAGCTGAGCTGATCCGAAGCCAGGAGCCAAGAGCTTCTTCCGGGTCTCCCACGCGGGTGCAGGGACCCAAGGACTTGGGCCATCCTCTGCTGCCTCCCCAGGCCACAGCAGAGAGCTGGATCGGAAGTGCAGCAGCTGGGACTTGAACCGGTGCCATAAGGGATGCCGGCGCTGCAGGCAGGGGCTTTAACCTTCTGCACCACAGTGCCAGTCCCACATTACTGATTTTTAAAGCAAGGTGATGGCAAGGCGGCTCATCACATTATTCTGTTTATTTTGCATATGCTTGCAATTTTCTATACTAAAGTTTCCTTTAAAAAAGGTAAAAAATATGTTTAGATCACAGAGTACTTCTGGGTACGAGAAAAGGGGAACAGGAGACATGAAATAAACAACTGAGATTCCTTTAAAAGGTTAGAAGTCAGAGATCTAGTGATTCTTGCCAATATGCCCCACATTCAAAATGGAATACACTCAAACCTTTATAATACTATGCTTGTAAAATAAAACAAAGAGCTCAAAATTAATGTTTTACTATACAAAGATGAAAAGGCTGTTCCTTATATGCACCTACATACATACAGCAGCAATATACATACATTTTCCCCAATACACTGGAACACAGGGTCATCAAATGCAGGCAAAAACACTATTGATAGAAGGCTGATTTTGGGGCTGGCGCTGTTGCATAGCAGGTAAAGCTGCTGTCTGTAGTGCTGGCACCCCATAAGGGTGCCAGTTTAAGACCCGGCTGCTCCATTTCCGATGCAGCACTCTGCTGTGGCCTGGGAAAGCAGAGGAAGATGGTCTAAGTGCTTGAGTCCCTGCACCCACGTGAGCGACTCCGGCTTTCGATGGACCCAGCTCTGGCCGTTGCAGTCATTTGGGGAGTGAACCATCAGATGGAAAATCTCTCTCTCTGTCTCTTCCTCTCTTTGTGTAACTCTTTCAAACAAATAAATAAATCTTCAAAAAAAAATTTCTTTTACTGGGAGCTGGCATTGGAGGTTAAGCCTCCACCTGCAACACCGGCATCCCGTATGGATACTGGTTCAAGTCCCAGCTGCTCTACTTGTGATTCAGCTCCTCACTAATGAGCCTAAGAAAGCAGCAGAAGATGGACCAAGTAGTTGGGCCTCTGTACCCATGTGGGAGATCCAGAAGCAGTTCTGGGCTCCTAACTTACTTAACAGCATGGGAAGTTAATAAAAAGAATGGGAGGGTGGAAAAATCTTCTTATGTTAATGTCTAAAGAGCAAGAATATACATCATTAGTTGAATTCAATTAGCCTAGATACAAACCAATATTTATGAAATAGGTTTCTAGTTGCTTAAAAAATAATGCAAGGGGCTAGTGCTGTGGCATAGTGGGCTAAGCCTCCTCCTGAGGCATCAGTATCTCATATGGGTACCAGCTCAAGTCCCAGCTGCTCCTCTTCCAACCCAGCTCTCTGCTATGGTCTGGTAAAGCAGTGGAAGATGGTCCAAGCATTTTAGCCCCTGTACCCGCATGGAAGACCCAGAGGCGGCTCCTGGCCCCTAGCCATTGCAGCTATTTGGGGAGTGAACCAGCAGATGGAAGATAACTTTTCTCTCTGTCTCTCCCACTCTCTGTAACTCTGCCTCTCAAATAAATAAATAGAAACTTTAAAATAAAAAATGCAAAAGTCAGAACACAAAGGACGCTTTCCTCCTTTTTTGGTCTGGAGGTGTGTTTGCTTTGTTCGTATGAGTGAAGAATAGAGGAGGTTGGGAGTCTTTCTTACTGTCCATAGTAATTTGTCAGGTGAAACAAACTACTGTTCCCTTGAGACTACTTAAAGCTACAGAAGCATGGAGTTTTCAGGGCCAGCGCTGTGGCGCAGTAGGTTAAGCCTCTACTTGCGGTTCCAGCATCCCATATGAGCACTGGTTTGAGTCCTGGCTGCTCCATTTCTGATCCAGCTCCCTGCTAATGGCCTAGGAAAGCAGTGGAAGATGGTCCAAGCACTTGAGCTCCTGTATGCCTGTGGGAGATCTGGAAGAAGCTCCTGGCTCCTGAGTTTGGATCAGCCCAGCTCCAGCCATTGCAGCCATCTGGGAAGTGAATCAGCAGATTGAAGGTCTCTGTCTTTCCCTCTCTGCCTATAACTCTGCCTCTCAAATAAGTAATTCTTTCAAAAAAAAAAAAAAAAAGAGGCCGGCGCCACGGCTCAATAGGCTAATCCTCCACCTTGTGGCGCCGGCACACTGGGTTCTAGTCCCAGTTGGGGCGCCGGATTCTGTCACGGTTGCCCGTCTTTCAGGCCAGCTCTCTGCTGTGGCCAGGGAGTGCAGTGGAGGATGGCCCAAGTACTTGGGCCCTGCACCCCATGGGAGACCAGGAGAAGCACCTGGCTCCTGCCGTCGGATCAGCGTGGTGCGCCGGCCGCAGCACACCAGCCACGGTGGCCACTGGAGGGTGAACCAACGGCAAAGGAAGACCTTTCTCTCTGTCTCTCTCTCTCACTGTCCACTCTGCCTGTCCAAAAAAAAAAAAAAAAGGCATGGAGTTTTCTAGAAGCGTATTCTGTCCAAATTCTTCTACTTCTCAAAGTCCAGACGCTCCCCCAGCTCCCAACAAATAGTTCAGAAAATAAAGCAACATACACAAAATGTTAGGAACATAGTTTTAGTTTCTGGGAGACTTTACTGCCCTAGCAATCTGAAAAACATATCTGATGATGCCTTGTGTGGAAAGATTAGTGAAATTACTAGGAATCAAAGCAAACAGAATTTCACCAACAGCTCAACCTTTATGAACGTAGGGTGGTATTTTTCCTTCTCACATGTCACTGTCAAAACATAAAAAGAAAAAAAGGTGCTGCCAAGCAAGGTTAATGTAGAGTGATAGTTCCTGATTTTCTCAGCTTCAGGTAGCACTGCTTCTAAACCCCCATGACCAAGCAAAGCCTGTCATTTGGGACTGGATTTCTGACATTGATTCTAAAAGTTATCCCTATGATTAACTCAAGAAAGTAAAGCCAAATCAAACTCACAAGACTATATTTCCTCATCAGCAATTTTAAGATCTATAAAGCCCAAATATACTTGAATTATTCATGCTCTTGCTGCATCGTTTGCTATGGGAGCAAAAGAGTAGCACTCAGTTCCATATTTCCAGAGAAGCAGGCAAAAGATCATTGGTAAATACAGTTCTAGGCCCATGTGTCTACGCAAACAAAAACATTCAGCAAGAGATGGTTTTCAAGGAGTTTGCTCTTTTCTTACAGGCGGAAACCCACTCCAACAGACTCTAAGGAGTTGATGCCAATGTATAATTTGGCATTTTATGTCATTCTCTGATTGCTTCTTGCATTTCATTCATTTCAATGAAATTAAGCTTTTTAAAACAGATTTACTTATTTGATAGGAAAAGTGACAGAGAGAGAAAGAGACAGAGAGAGAGAGGTCTTTTCTATATGCTGGTTCACTCCCCAAATGGCCACAATGGCCAAGGCTGAGCCAAGCTGAAGCCGGGAGCCAGGAACTCTCTCAGGGTCTCCCATGTGTGGTAGGGGCCCAAACTCCTGGGCCATCTTCCGCTGCTTTCTCAGGCATATTAGCAGGGAGCTGGATTGGAAGTAGAGCAGCTAAAGCTCAAACCGGTGCTCACAGGGGACACCAGAGACATAGGCAGTGGATTAACCCGCTGCACCACAACAGAAACAGACAGACACAGAGAAAGATCTTCCATCTGCTGGTTTACTCTCCAAATGCCCACAACAGCATGGGATGGGCCAGGCTGAAACAAGCAGTCAGGAACTCCCAAGTGGGTTGTTGCACGTTAGAAGGATGCTGGGATCTGAAGCAGAACCAGACTCTGATACAGGATGTGGGTATCCCAAGCAGCATCTTAAACCCTGCGCCGAACGTCCAGCCCTGGACGCTCTCTGTTATGTATTCAGTAAATATTTGGTGACATGACTTCTACATTCTCCAGTAAACAATACTCAGCACTATATACATTGTGATCATTTTGCAACTACTGACACCTTTCCTATATCTGATCAAATACAAAGATACAGACACCTTACCCAATAAGTAACAAGTTAACAATGTACATTCCCCCAAGTAGAAATGGAGGCACAGCCAAAGTATGAGAAAAACAGAAGCAGTATCAAGAGTGATCTTTCCGGGCAGGCACTGTGGCATAGTAGACTAAGCCTCTGCCTGTGGTGCTAGCAACCCATACGGATCATGTCCCAGCTGCCTCACTTCTGATCCAGCTCTCTGCTATGGCCTGGGAAAGCAGCAGAAGATGGCCCAAGTGCTTGAGCCCCTGCAACTGCGTGGGAGACCTGGAAGAAGCTCCTGGGTCCTGGCTTTGGATTGGCCCCATTCCAGCCATTGTGGCCATTTAGGGAGTAAACCAGCGGATGGAAGACCTCTCTCTCTGTCTCTCCCTCTCTGTCTATAACTTTACCTCTCAAATTAAAAAAAAAAAAAAAAAAGGAAAGAAAAAGAAAAGAAGAGAAGTGATCTTTCCCATATCTAACAGGATTCCATCACAAGTTGCAGAGCAGCTCTCACAGGCTTCTTACACGAGGCCAATGCTTTGGACTAAGTTCCTGTAAGAGGCCCCAACAGACCAGGCTAGAAATCAAAATGGACTCACTCACCAAGCTGAAACTAAGCTGCTTATCTGACTCTGAGAAATCATGATTAAAGAGGTAATAGTCAAATATCCCTGCAAACAAGCCAGTTTCAATTGGCTTAATAATAAAATTCCCTTTTTGCCACAATCTTTCAGAAAAAAGAGAAAACCTGAAGTAACCTGATAGAACCAGTGATTCTGATTCTTCTATTGTCTGTCTCCCTCCCTGTCAGTACCTTACAAAAAAAAAAAAAAGTGAAATGACCAATTGTCGCTCCCCGTCTTCGTGGGGGAACGACACAAGACCCTGTGCTGTTCTTTCGTCTGCTCGGCCCTCCCCAGGTTTGCTGCTGGTTCTTCCCGGGTTGGCTACTATCCCTTCCACCTCCGTGGAAGGGCGGTTCCCCCTGGCCACATTCCCCACTTCCGCAGGGGAGCGGCACTCCGCCGGCCGGCTCTCTCGGGGGCTGCACAGGTGTTCCTTCAGCTAGATGTTCTTCTTAGATGTTCCTCGTGAATGCCGTCTCTCTCCTCCTTTATAGTCCTCCTCCGCCAATCCCAACTCGGCTGCCCACACGCCGAGTACGCTGCTCTCCAATCAGGAGCAAGTCCTACAGTTTATTGGTTGAACTGGAGGCAGCTGTGCAGAAGCTGTTTACTTCTCTCCCAGCGCCATATTGTGGGAGAGCAGATGCATAGAATAAGTCTTAATTCCAGTAACTCAGTCCAGTCCGGGCTGCTCCCCACAACCAATCCTTTTCATTTCTGCTTTCTTCAGCTCTTTTCTGTCTATAAAACCAAGTTCTTGGGGTTGGCTCTGTGGTGTAGTGAATGGAGCCGCCATGTGCAGTGCTGGCATCTCATATGGGCAACGGTTTGAGTCCCTGCTGCTCCACTTCGGATCCAGCTCTCTGCTGTGGCCTGGGAAAGCAGCAGAAGATGGCCCAAGTCCTTGGACCCCTACACCCGCATGGGAGATCCGAAAGAAGGTCCCGGCTCCTGGCTTCAGATGGGCACAGCTCCGGCCATTGTGGCCAACTGGGGAGTGAACCAGCAGATGAAAGATCTTGATCTCTCTCTCTCTCTCTCTCTGCCTCTCCTCTCTGTGTAACTCTGACTTTCAAATATATAAATAAATCTCAAAAAAAAAAAAAAAGTTCTTCTGCTTAACTCATCAGGACACTGACTGGATTTTGTGGAATGAAGTATTACCAGTCAAGATCTTAAGCTCAGTCGTCAAAACTGTGTCCTTTGACAGAGGAAAGTAGAGAGATTTCCTGGGATTTGTGGGAAGCATGTAACGTCAGAAGAGAAAAGGTATCTGGCAAGCAGAGATGGCCTGCAAATTTTAGCATGGGCCCAGAGAGATATCTTGACTACCAAGTAAAGGCAAAAATTAGCTTACCTTCTTGGCAGGAGCCCTCTGTCAAAAACAGTGACAAGGCCGGCGCCGCGGCTCACTAGGCTAATCCTCCGCCTAGCGGCGCCGGCACACCGGGTTCTAGTCCCGGTTGGGGCGCCGGATTCTGTCCCGGTTGCCCCTCTTCCAGGCCAGCCCTCTGCTGTGGCCGGGGAGTGCAGTGGAGGATGGCCCAGGTGCTTGGGCCCTGCACCCCATGGGAGACCAGGAAAAGCACCTGGCTCCTGGCTCCTGCCATCGGATCAGCGCGGTGCGCCGGCCGCAGCGCGCCAGCCGCGGCAGCCATTGGAGGGTGAACCAACGGCAAAGGAAGACCTTTGTCTCTCTCTCTCTCACTGTCCACTCTGCCTGTCCAAAAAAAAAAAAAAACAACAACAACAACACAGTGACAAAAGAATTCTGCTACTGAGAAATTTTACTCAACTAAAAAAAGCAGCACACATCATTTTAAAATTTTTCCTTGCTAATTATTTTACCCAGAAGGCAAAAGAAATGAGTAGGGCTTTAACTGTGAGCCTAACTCGAACAAGAAATTGATCAGAAAAGTAGTGGGGCATCAAAGAAAGCAAAGAAGCCATAAGGGCAGGAAGGGGAGCAGGGGGCGTGGCCAGAAGTGGCTGCTCAGTTCAGAGAACAGATTTCAAACAGGGGAAGAGACAGGAGCCAAGTCCCTGTTCTGAGATGCTAAAAGGGAAGGCTACAGGACTGAGGTTCTGACAATCCCAAATGAGCTCAGACATGGCAGGCACCATGGCTCACTAGGCTAATCCTCTGCCTGCGGCGCCGGCAGCCCGGGTTCTAGTCCTGGTTGGGGCGCTGGATTCTGTCCTGGTTGCTCCTCTTCCAGTTCAGCTCTCTGCTGTGGCCCGGGAAGGTAGTGGAGGATGGCCCAAGTGCTTGGGCCCTGCACCCACATGGGAGGACCAGGAGGAAGCAACTGGCTCCTGGCTTCGGATCAGTGCAGCGCTGGCTGTAGCAGCCATTTGAGGGGGTGAACCAACGGAGAAAGGAAGACCTTTCTGTCTTGCTCTCTCACCGTCTAACTTTGCCTATCCAAAAAAAAAAAAAAAGAGCTCAGACAGAAGAAAGTTATCTAAACAGAAAGGTCACCGATCAACTCAGAATTAGATCAACATGCACAATACATATAAAAAAGGGAAACAATTTGTTATGGCACCAGTGTATGTAAGAAGGAAGCTTGTGCTGAAGCCCAGAATATACTAAGACTTGCGAAAAAGTTAACAAAGGCACAGGTCCATGTGTGATGCAAATGGTACATGACTAACTACAGAGCTAACATCCAGTTCCTGCGTTTCTTCTAACTTTTCTGTCAAGAAAAATCATCTTGGCAGAACAAAAAGAACAATTAAGAAATGTAGATCAATGACCAATATACATTCAGGAGACGATCAACCTCTGCCTCTTATTCCAGCTGAATGAAAATGTCCTGGATGAATTCTCTTTGGGGAGAATTAAAGCACCCGGGCTGGCGCCGTGGCTCACTAGGCTAATCCTCCGCCTGCGGCACCACACTCCGGATTCTAGTCCCATTTGGGGTGCCGGATTCTGTCCTGGTTGCTCCTCTTCCAGTCCAGCTCTCTGCTGTGGCTCAGGAAGGCAGTGGAGGATGGCCCAAGTGCTTGGGCCCTGCACCCGCATGGGAGACCAGGAGGGAGCACCTGGCTCCTGGCTTCGGATTGGCGCAGCACTGGCTGTAGCGGCCATTTAGGGGGTGAACCAAGGGAAGGAAGACCTTTCTCTCTGTCTCTCTCTCTCACTGTCTAACTCTGCCTGTCAAAAAAAAAAAAAAAAAAAAGGCATCTTCAGATGTGCACCTGCAGCACTTTGTCAACACAAACTTCATGATTCTAGGAATGACATTATCACATGAACTTTGTCTGTAATACTAATTTTCAAAAGGATGTTAGAATATGTTCTTCATACCTTACACCAAGAATGTTCTCACATAAAGTCCAGGCAAAACTGTAAAACTGGAAATTAAAACAATATTTTCTAGGAGCCAGCACTGCAGCACAGCCAGTTCCCATAGAGCCTGGCAACTGTAGTCCCAGCTGCCACCCATGTGTGAGACCCAGATGGAGTTCCAGGTTCCTGGCTTTGGCCTAGCACAGTCTAGCCCCAATCGTTCTGGCCATCAGGAAGTGAATCAGTGGATGTAAGATCTCTGTCTTGCCCTCTCTGTCACTCTGCCTTTCAAGTAAATAAAACAAATCTTAGAAAGGGGAGGGGGTGCTGGCATTATGACATAGCAGATAAAGCTGTTGCCTGCAGTACTGGTATCCCACACAGGCACCAGTTCTAGTCCCGGCTGCTCCACTTCCAATCCAGCTCTCTGCTATGGCCTGGGAAAGCAGCAGAAGATGGCCCAAGTCCTTGGGTCCCTGCACCCACCTGGGAGACCCGGAAGAAGCTCCTGGCTCCTGGGTTCGGATCGGCACAGCTCCGGCCATTGCAGCCAATTGCAGAGTGAACCATCAGATGGAATACCTCGCTCGCTCGCTCGCTCTCTCTCTCTCTCTTTCTGCCTCTCCTCCTCTCTCTGTGTAACTCTTTCAAATAAATAAATAAATCTTTAAAATAAAAAAGCCAAGTCTTTCAATTATAGTGTTATTAGTATTATTCAGCTATTTAAGAACAAGGATATTATCTACTTAAATAGATAATCAAGCAAACACACAAACTGCCACAGATGGCATATACAGATGGTACTCAGAGAAAATTACTGAGGCCAACACTGTGGTGCAGCAAGTTAAAGTCACGGCCTGCACCACCAGCATCCCATATGGGCACTGGTTCAAACCCTGGCTGCTCCACTTCTGATCCGGCTTCCTGCTGGTATGGCTGGGAAAGCAGCGGAGAATGGCCCAGGTGCTTGGGCCCCTGCACCCATGTCGGGGACCCGGAGGGAGCTCTAGTTCCTGGCTTTAGCCTGACCCAGCCCCAGCATGTTGCAGCCATTTGGGGAATGAACCAGCGGAAGAAAGGACCCCTGTTTCTCTCTTTCTCTCTCTCTCTCTCTCTCTTTCTGTAACTCTTTCAAATAAATCTTTAAAAAAAGAAAATTACTTTGCCTCCAACTCATCCTTTTTGGGCCCTCTCATTTGTAAGCTCAGATAACTCTGCATTGCAAAGAAAAAAAAAATAAGCTGCTAAATCTATTATCCAACATATTTGCACTCAATGCTATCTTTTGGGGAGGTATTTTTGAATTTTTTAATTTATTTGAAAGTCAGACAAAGAGATCACACTCTGTTCACTCCCTAAATGCCCACAAAGTCAGGAACCTGGAGCCCAATCCAGGTCTTCCACATGGGTGGCATGAACCCAGCGACCTGAGCCATCACTGCTGTTCTCCCAAGGTCTGCAAGCAGGAAGCTGCAACGGAGAGCAGAGCCGGGACTCAAACCCAGACACCCCAACTTGATGCGTGGGCATCCCAAGCAGCAGCTTCACCGCAGTGCCATGCACCCACACGTACTGACGGCCAGCTTAAAAACTATAACCCAGGTCCTGATTAAGACAGAAAACAGTTGTAACAAAATATATATACTGTTCAAGTCATCTTCTGCTATACTACTTGTCTACTGCATCACTGAATTCAAAGTGTGGAAAGCATATAACTGTTAGCGGCTCTCGGTAGTGGCTGAACATTAGAATCACCCAGGGAGCTATTAAAAATCCCTTCCAGGCCATATCCCACGTCAATTAATTCAGAATGAGGGGGAGGGGCTGCTGAGCTAATTACTTGGCGCTGTGTGTTAATAACACAAGGTAATGAGTTTGAACTCTATGTCATCTTTTTCATACCAAGATCTGACTTTAAGGAGGTCCCTAGTGAGTCACCCTGAGACATCACTACAACAGGCAAGGAGTTTGTTCAGGTCTATGCACATCCATCACCTAGACTGGGGTGAAAATACTCAACTTGACCTTGGATTTTCACAACTTTTTTTAAAATCTTTTAGTGTGGCCTACTAAAACTTAGTTCAAACACCTACTTCTGGGTCTCTCTGAAGTGGCAGGGATAGAGGAATGAACAAGTGAAAGATAAAACCCCTTTCCTTAATTTCTATCTGTACAGCAATGAATCAGGCTAAAGTATTCTGCAAACATCTATTATTTTCTGCCTTTCTGGTTTATTGTTTTTACAGTGTTATTAATACCCAAGGAAGCATAAATGAATTATTTTAAAATATATATGTATACTAATAAAAATGATGTAACTCAAAAGGGCCCCAGACATTTCTAGTAGATGTTTATACGACTATGCCCTCAACAGCTAAGCTTCCTCCCCTCCAGGCTGAAACCTGGAACACAGATTACCAAGTGGGACACCAGCACCAGGTAAGCAGTAAAGCAGGCAACACCACGTCTGGACTGCATGCTACCCTGACAGAGCCCCTGGGCCATCTGATGGCCTTTCGCTGGGAATACGGCCTCTGGAACTCTTTTTCAGATCTCAAAACTGGGCATAATGTTCTTGAAGCACTCTAAGAAGTAAGTCATTTTTATCTCTTCAGCAGTTTAAATCAGTTACAAGATACCAGATGTACATGCAATGTATACATCTCAAAGTTCATGAAAAAATAAACTCGATTTCTCTTTTTTCTCCACGAGCCTTCAGGTTTCCCAAAAGAGATCACACTTGTGCTCTGCTGAACTATGCGCCAATGGCCACTTATTTACTTCTATAAGTAATGGGCTTTTATTTTTATCTAGCTTAGAAAGTCACTAAAAACTTGATTTTACAAGCATCTGCTAGCTTTACTTATCTGGCAAGATATAAAGCATCCGACTAGTGTCAGAAACAAATTTACTTCCAGAGAACTTGTAAGATAAGCTTAATCAAAGAAATCGGAGTTAAAAAAAAAAAAAAAGCCACCTGAATTAGCAAAACCCGACCTCAGGAGACTTGCCAGGGCTGGGCCTGTTTCCTCAGTTTTTTTCCATACACTACAGGATTAGCCCTTACCAGCCCACAGATCTCATTAAAACACTGCTAATTGAAAACATCACCTGTGGCATCATTAGTATTGGGCTCTTTCATCAAATTTTTGAAATCACTGACTATTCACATTCAGAAGAAAAAAATGGCAACTTGCAACACATTCATGAGCTATATATTCCAGGGAATCCGACAATTCTGATAAAGACAGTAGAACTCTCATTTCAGTATTAAAAAATCTGTATCCAGGTAAGGGTGTTTGGCACAGCAGTGAAGTCATCACTTGCAATGCCTGCTTCTCATATTGGAGTGCCTGAGCTGGAATCCTGGCTTTGCTTCCAATTCCAGCTTCCTGATAACATGCACCTGGGAGGCAGCAGGTGATGGCCCAAGAAGCTGGGTCCCTGCCATACACATGGGAGACCTTGGCCGGCACCGCGTCTCACTTGGCTAATCTTCTGCCTGCAGCGGCGGCACCCTGTAGCGGCCATTTGGGGGGTGAACCAACGGAAAAAGGAAAACCTTTCTCTCTGTCTCACTCTCTCACTCTCTAACTCTGACTGTCAAAAAAAAAAAAAAAAAAAAAAAAAGCACATGGGAGACCTAGATTGAGTTCTGAGCTCCTGACTTCAGCCTGGCCCAGACCCAGGTGTTGCAGACATTTGGGGAGTGAACCAGAGAAAGATCTCTCTCTCTCTCTGCCTTTCAAATAAAATAAAAATAAATCAAAAATTTTAAAATATTCAAGGGCATAGCGGGTTAAGGCCCACCTGCAGCACCAGCATCCCATATGTCTCCTGTTTGAGTCTGGCCTGCTCCAGATCAATCCAGCCCTCTGCTATGGCCTGGGAAAGCAGCAGAGGATGGCCCAAGTGCTTGGGCCCTGTACCCACGTGGGAGACCCGGAAGAAGCTCCTGGTTCCTGGCTTTGCAGCCATTTGGGAAGAGAATCAGCAGATGGAAGACCTTTCTCTCTCTTTGCCTCTACCTCTCCCTTTCTGTATCTCTGCCTTTCAAATAAAGAAATCAATTCTTTTAAAGATGTCCCCCAGCTCATGGGTTTGGACGTATTTTTCCCATGCAGTCAGGCTTCCTCATCACGACCAAGCATCCATCACCTCTGCAGCCCCTGCAATTGACTGTCGCTCAGCCCACCCTTCCCTCTCACACCTGCCATCAAGCAGGATCAGCTCTTCCCTGCACTCAATGCCAGGCAGGCAGTTTCCTGCTTTTAAGGCTTTTAACTACAGAGGACTTCTGAGAGAGTCCTGTAAGAACAAGAGTGCTAGTCCTGCGAGATGATGAACAGGCTTCAGCTGCCCCTTCCCACGTGTGCTCATGGTCGGTAGCAGAGCTCCGGAGGATTTCTCCCTCAGACCAAATCTTTTTGTTTGGTTTTGAAGATTTCTAATGTACTTTATTTCTTCAACAATGCTGTATTTTAATGGGTATGGTGCTTTTACTTGGCATCAGTTAGGAGCTGGTTTTGAAACAATTCAATATTACACACCAGCTGGGACGATTACTGACCTCGCCATTCCTTTGGGGTGACTCCGCCAACAGGGGACAGGTTCCATTCTGTTCCAATATGAGTGCTGCATATGTCCATACAGCAATACAGAATGCAGCTCCACCAGCTAATACAACATGAACATATCTGCCATGAAAATCGAGTGTACATTTCTGGTGACTGCTTTGCCACTGTTTCCTGACTGCTTCGAGCTTGGAGGTGACTCAGCGCATTTCCGACAAAGGAAACATGGTGAAGCCGTGAAGCTGAAGATAGAACTGCAGCAACTGTAGCTACTATTTTGTTGAAAGTTCGTTCCAAATACCTTGCACAAAGAAATGGCCTCTAAGTTAGTTCCTAGAGATGTCCCCTACAGACCTAATGATGCAACCAAAACAGAACTGTTATTTGCCTCATTTTTACAGATAGAGATAGTCAATTTGCATTTCTAAGGATATGCAGAGCAGAAGGTACCCGGTTCACTGGCTGCAACAGCCAGCATTGGGCCATGCCAAACCCAGGAGCCAGGATCTCTACCTGTCTCCTACATGAGGCAGGAACCCACGCACTTGGACCATCTTCAGTTGTTTTCCCGGGCACATTAGCAGGAGGATGGATCACAGGCAGAGCAATCAGGACCCAAGATGGGATGCCAGCATCAGAAGCAGCAGTCTAACCCACTGCACCACAATTCTGGCCCCAATAACTAACTTTTTTATCATTAGAAACATAAATACATAATATGTATATGTAAATCTTCCAATTTGCTGCCAGAGTAACCTTTTTAAAATGTATATCTAATGTCACTTCTCTGTTTACAAGGCTTCAGTGGCTTCCCAATGCAATCATAACAAAGTGCTAGCTCCACAAGATCCCAAAGCCCTTCAAAACTGGGCCCATGTAGAAGAGGGTATTTAGCCTAGTGATTAAGACACCTGTGTCCCAAATCAAATGCCTACATTTAATTCTGTCAGGTAGATGATATCTTGGGTCCCTGTCATCCACATGGGAGACCCAGATGGAGCTCTTGGCTCCTAGCTTTGGCCTGGCCCAGCCCAGGCTCTTGCCAGCATTTGAAGAGTAAACCAGCAGATGAAAGTTATCTCCCTCTCTGTCACTGTACCTTTCAAATCAGTTAATCAATCAATCAAAAGAAAGGTATTGAGAAGCAACGCGGAGGTTGGAGTGAGAGTGACCCGAACGCGTGACCGGCACCATGAGCCTCCTCAACAAGCCCAAGAGCGAGATGACCCCCGAGGAGCTGCAGAAGCGGGAGGAGAAGGAGTTCAACACGGCCCGCTCTCCGTGCTCACGCAGTCGGTCAAGAACAACACCCAGGTGCTCATCAACTGTCGCAACAACAAGAAGCTGCTGGGCCGCGTGAAGGCCTTCGACAGGCACTGCAACATGGTGCTGGAGAACGTGAAGGAGATGTGGACCGAGGTCCCCAAGAGTGGCAAGGGCAAGGAGAAGTCCAAGCCGGTCAACAAGGACCACTACATCTCCAAGATGTTCCTGCGCGGGGACTCATCGTGGTGCTACGCAACCCGCTCATCGCCGGCAAGTAGGGCCGGCCCCGCCCCGCTCCCATGTCAATAAAGCCCGTGTGTGTTTTCTAAACAAAACCAAAAAAAAAAAAAAAAAAGAAGAAGGAAGGAAGGAATTACCCTCTAACACTATGTATGGCTATTTATGCAGTTCATACTAATGCGATGATATCAACCAATTTATTTCTGTGAAAGAACTTGAAAAGGACTCAAAACCACAATGGCTGGGACTGGTCCAAGAGTAAGCCAGGCACCTGAAATTCCATCTGGATCCTCCATGTGAGTGGCAGGGGCCCAAGCATTTACTTTCCCAGACGCATTAGCAGGCAGCTGGATCGGAAGTGGAGCAGCCGGGACTCTGATATGACCTAATGAGCCACAAGGTCAGCCCCATGTTGAATGTTTTTAAAGGGTATTACACTTTGTCAAATGCTGTATCTGCATCAATTAAGATGACTGATTTCTTCCTTCATTCTCTTAACGCAGTACCTCACCTTGATCAGTTTTTAATTTCATCGCATTTTTAAAAATTTATCCAACAGGAGGGAAAATAGAGAGCTTGTGAGACATGGTGCACACACTCCCACCCACTCATTTACTCCCCAAATGCCTAGGAGCCAGGAATTCCACGCAGATCTCCCACATGGGTGACAGGAACCAATCTCTGGAGCCATCACCATGGCCTCCTGTGTCTGCATTAGTAGAAAGCTGGAGCTGGAGCTGTGTATACAATCTAGGTATCCTAATGTGGCATGCAGATGACGTAACTAGTGCCTTAACAATCAGGCCAAACACCCACTGCTACTACGTTTGTATTTGAAAGGCATACTATCAGAAAAACAGCTGCAAATGCACTGGTTCACTCCCTAAAACCTGCAACGGCTGAGGCTGGGCCAGGGGTCAAAGAAGGAAACCAAGTGGGATTTATTCTTGCATTACAAGGGTGGTTCAACAAATGAAAATTGATAAACGTAAGGGACATTTAGTCTAGTGGTTAAAAAGCCCGTACTGGGCCAGCGCCACAGCTCACTTGGCTAATCCTCCACCTGCAGCACCGGCACCCCGAGTTCTAGTCCCGGTTGCTCCTTTTCCAGTCCAGCTCTCTGCTGTGGCCCAGGAAGGCAATAAAGGACGGCCCAAGTGCTTGGGCCCTGCACCTGCATGGGAGACCAGGAGGAAGCACCTGGCTTCTGGCTTCAGATCGGCACAGTGCGCCGGCCGTAGAGGCCATTTTGGGGGTGAACCAATGGAAGGAAGACCTTTCTCTCTGTCTCTCTCTCTCTGTCTAACTCTGCCTGTCAAAAAAAATAATAAAAATTAAAAAAAAGAAGAAAGAAAAAAGAAAAAGCCCGTACTGGAGCACCTGGCTTTGATTCCTGGCTCCAACTCTTGCCTCCAGCTTCTGCCAATGCAGATCCTGGGAGGCAGCAGTACCGGCTCACTTAATAGGACTCCTGCCACACACACGAGAGACCTGCATGGTATTCTGGCTCCCTTCTCTGACCCTGGCCCAACCTCAGCTGTAATATGTTTATAGAGCTTTAGCACCAAAGCTTTGATTTGCTATGCTAACCTCAAGGAAACAGTTAAGGATGTTCCTGCTTCTTCAATTTTTTGGAAACGTTTGAAAACAACCAGTGTTAGTTCTTTAGATGCTGGTAGAATTCACCATTGAAGCATTCAGATCCAGAGATTTCTCAGAAAAACAAAAATGTTTTAAATATTTACTCATTTATTTGAAAGGCAGAGAGAAAAGCAGGAGGCAAGTAGACAAAAGAGAGATATCCTCCATCTGCTGGTTCACTTCCTAAATGGACACAAGAGCCAGGGCTTGGCCAGACCAAAACCAGGAGTCAGGAATTCCATCCTGGTCGCCCATATGAGTAGCAGGGGCTCAGGTATTGTGCAGTTTTCCCAATATATAATAATGCTGCCTTTCCAGGCTCATTAGCAGGAAGGGATCAGAAACAGAGCAGTGGAGACTTGAACAGTCACTCCAATGGCAAGTGTGGCAAGCAGCAACTTAACCCAACAACACTGGCCCTAGGAACCTTTTGTTTAATGATGAAATCTCCTTACTAGTTATAGGCCTTTTTTTAATTTTCTTCTTTTTCCTAATTCTTCATAGACTTTTTTTTTAAAGATTTATTTATTTATTTATTTATTTGAAAGTCAGAGTTACATAGAGAGAGGAGACAGAGAGAGAGGTCTTCCATCTGCTGGTTCACTCCCCAGATGGCCGCAACAGCTGGAGCTGTGCTGATCCAAAGCCAGGGGCCAGGAGCTTCTTCTGAGTTTCCTACGCCGGTGCAGGGGCCCAAGGACTCGGGCCATCTTCTACTGCTTTCCCAGGCCATAGCAGAGAGCTGAATTGGAAGTGGGGCAGCCAGGACTTGAACCAATGCCCATACGGGATGCCGGCACTGCAGGCAGGGGGCTTTACCAACTACACCACAGTGCTGGCCATATGTAGATTTTCTATTTCTAGGTTTTGTGTTTCTAGGAATTTTTCTACTTCATCCAGGCTACCCAACTGGTTGTTGTGCAATTCATTACAATACTCTGTTCTAATCATTTTTTTTCCATACAACTAGTAGTAATAATTCCAACAATAATTCCAATAATTTACATCTTAGTATTTTAATAATTTGAATCTTTTTTCTTAGTCCATCTAGCTAAAGGTCTGTCAGTCTTGATCTTTTTGAAGAACTTTTGGTTTCACTGTAAATTTCTTTTTATAAATTAAAAATTTATTTTATTTATTTGCAAGGCAGTTACAGAGAGAGAGGGAAAGACTGAGAGAGGTATCTTCCATCTGCCAGTTCACTTCCCAAATGGCCATGATGGTTGGGGCTGGGCCAGGCTGAAGCCAGGAGACCAGAACGCCATGTAGGTCTTCCATGTGTGGGGCAAGGGTCCAAAGCACTGCTTTCCCAGGCGTTATCAGCAAGCAGCTGGGTCTGAAGTGAAGCAGCCGGAATTCGAATTGATGCTCACAAGGGATGCCAGTGCCCCAGGCAGCGGCCTCACTGCTGCACGACTTCACTGGCCCCATCTCTGTTCTCACCTTTGCTATTTCTCTGCTTCTGCTGGCTTTGTGCTCAGTTTGATTCTCTCTGGTTCTTTAAGTTGTAAAGTTGTTGATGTGAGATCTTTCTTGTTCCTTAATGTAAGCACTTACCAGTGTAAATTTCCCTGAGCACTGCTCTCTCTGTGTCCCGTAAGTTTTGATATGTTGTGGTTTTGTTTTCATTTGTCTCTCAGGACTTCCCCTCAATCCACTGTTCATTTAAACAGGTATTGTTTAATTTCCACAAATTCCCAAATTTCCCATCTTCCTTCTGTTACTGATTTCCTGTGGTGTTCACAGAACATACTCTGTATGCTGTCTATCATTTAAAATCTAATGACGGGGCCAGCGCTGTGGTGTAGCACAGGTAAAGCTACCGCCTTCAGTGCCAGCATCCCAAATGGGCTCCCAGTTCTAGTCCCGGCTGTTCCACTTCCAATCCAGCTCTCTGCTATGTCCTAGAAAAGCAGTAGAAGATGGCCCAAGTCCTTGGGCCCCTGCACCAGTGTGTGAGACCCCGAAGCTCCTGGCTTCTGGCTTCAGATCGGTGCAGCTCTGGCCATTGCAGCCAACTGGGCAGTGAACCAGCAGATGGAAGACCTCTCTCTTTGCCTCTCTTTCTCTATGTAACTCTTTCAAATAAATAAATCAATCTTTAAAAAATAAAATGGATTGAGACTTGATTTGTAACCTAGCATATGGTCTAGCCTAGAAAATGTCCCATGTTGGGGCCAGTGCTGTGACATCATGGGTGAAGCTGTCGCCTGCAGTGCCGGCATCCCATTTGGGCGCTGGACTGAGTCCCAGCTGCTCCACTTCCGATCCAGCTCTCTGCTATGGCGTGGGACAGCAGTAGAAGATGGCCCAAGTCCTTGGGCCCCAGCACCCACACGGGAGACCTGGAAGAAACTCCTGGCTCCTGGCTTCAGATTGGCACAGCTGAGGCCATTGCGTCCAATTGGGGAGTGAACCAGCGGATAGAATCTCTCTCACTCCCTGCCTCTCCTTCTCTCTCTCTGTAACTCTGACTTTCAAATAGATAAATAAATCTTTTAAAAAAAAGTCCCATGTACACTTAAGAAGAATGTGTATTCTGTTATTGTTGGCCACAATGTTCTCTATGTCTGATTAGTTGCTTTATTGTTTTATTCTAGCCTTGTTTCCTTATTTGTGTCTTGTTGTTTTATCTATTATTGAGAATGGAATACTGATACAACTAATGACTTTTTTTTTAAGAGGAAAACAGAGAAAAAACAACAACAACAACACTTCAATTTGCTGGCTCACTCCCCACAATGCCCATGACTGGGTCAGGCCAGAGCCAGGAACTGGGAACTCAATCCAGGTCTCCTACATGGTGGCAGGAACTCAACCAGTTTAGCCACCTCCTGCTGCTTCACAGGGTGTGCATGAGCAGGAAACTGGAGACAGGATGCACACCTGGGTTGATCTGGGAAGTCAAATGCTTTCCCTTCAACTATTGTAGAATTCTTTCTTATTTCAGTTCTGTCAATTTGTGCTTCATATACTATGATGGTCTGTTATTAGATGCGTAAATGTTTACAACTATTATATGTTTTTGCTGTATTGAACCTTTTACTTATGTCCTTCTTTGTTGCTTATAATCTTTTCAAATGTAAAGTCTACCTTGTTGGATATGAGTATAGACAACTCTCATTTTCTTCTGGTTACCATTTGCACTGAATATCTTTTGCCATATTTTCAGTTTCAGCCTATTTGTATTTTGGATTTTTTGTGGGTGGCATAAAGTTGGACTTCAAAAAATTCCAAATTTCAAAAAAATTTTGGGGACCAGTGTTGTGGCACAGTGAGTAAAGGCATGCTTGTAATGCCAGCATCCCATCAGAGTTCGAGACCCAGCTACTCTGCTTCCGATACAGCGCCCTGCTAATGTGCCAGGGAAGGCAGTGAAAAACGGCCCAAGTGCTTGGGCCTCTGCCACTCATGTGGGAATTTCAGTATAGAATTCCTGGCTCCTGGCTCCAGCCTGGCCCAGCCCTGGCTGTGGCAGCCATCTGGGGAGTGAACCAGCAGATGGACAATCTCTGTCTCTATCACTCTGCCTTTCAAATAAATTAATAAATAAATCTTTAAAGAAAAAACTCCATTTTGTCAATCTCTGCTTTTTGTTTGGAGAGGATAAACCATTTACATATGAAGTGATTACTAGGAAGAGACTTCTATCATTTTGCTATTTGTTTTCTTATTTGGGCCTTATAATTTCCATCGCTCATTCCTACGTTACTGTTTTCTTGTGTATCTTTATTAATTCTATAGTCAAACATTTAAATTCTTCTCTCATTTCCTTTTGTGTATGCATTTTTAAGAAAAAGCACTTGTTAAGGAGCTGGCATTGTGGCACAACAGGTTAAACTACTGCTCCTATTGCCAGCATCCCATATCAGAGTACCAGTTCAAGTTCCAGCTACTCAGCTTATGATTCAGCTTCCTGCTTGTGGGCATGGGAAGGCAGCAAGAACTGCCCAAGAGCTTAGGCTCCTGCCACCCATGTGGAGACCAGGATGGAGTTCTTGGTTCCTGGCTTCAGCCTGGCCCAGACCTGGCTGCTGTTACCAGCTGGGGAGTGAACCAGCAGATGCAAGATCTTTCATCTCTCCTACTTTGTCACTTTCCCTTTCAAATAAATATATTTTAATTATTTATTTTATTTATTTGAAAAGCAGAGACAGAGAAAGAGATCTCCCATTCACTGATTCACTCTTTCAAATGCCCACAACAGCCAGGGCTAGAAGGCCCAAAGCCAGGAGCCTGGAACTAAATCCAGGTGTGTCACCTGAGTGGAAGGGACACAAATACTTGAGCCACTATCCGCTGCCTTTTAGCAGCAAGCTGGATCAAGAGGAGACCTGGGACTTGAACCCAGATATTCCCATATCCGATGCTGGCATCCTAGGAAGCGGCCTCACTGCTGTGCCTAACACCCACCCTTCATGTATACTCTAGCTATGTTCTTCATGGTATCAGGGGATCACAGCTGTATCATAAATTCATAATACTAATGTGAATATACACCAGGTTCACTTCAGTAACATACACAAACTCTGCTCCTTTAACAGCTCTGGCCTCACTTCTTTCAGTTGTTGATGGTATAAAATTACATCTTTATACACTGTGCCCAAAATCATAAACTAATGATATTTAATTCATTTATCTCTTAAATTATGTGGAAAATGAAATGTACAGTCACAAGCCAACTATGATCATTCTGCTTCTTAGATTAATAATTGTTTTTATTTCAATGTTAGTCTCAAATCATGTACAAAACAAAAAGGGAAGTTAAACACCATCACTACCACAATACTTACCTGTGTACTTACTTTACTGAGATTTTTAATTCTTCATACAACTTGTTTGGTTGTGGTTTTTTTTTTTGTTTTTTTTTTTTTTGTTTGTTTTTTTGTTTTTTGTTTTTGACAGAGTGGACAGTGAGAGAGAGACAGAGAGAAAGGTCTTCCTTTGCCGTTGGTTCACCCTCCAATGGCCGCCACGGCCGGCGCCCTGCGGCCTGCGCACCGCGCTGATCCGATGGCAGGAGCCAGGTACTTATCCTGGTCTCCCATGGGGTGCAGGGCCCAAGCACTTGGGCCATCCTCCACTGCACTCCCGTGCCACAGCAGAGAGCTGGCCTGGAAGAGGGGCAACCAGGACAGAATCCGGCGCCCCGACCGGGACTAGAACCTGGTGTGCCAGCGCCGCTAGGCGGAGGATTAGCCTGTTGAGCTGCGGCGCTGGCCCATACAACTTTTTTTTTTTTAAGATTTATTTTTATCTACTTGAAAGAATTACAGAGAGGTAGACAGATCTTTCATCTGCTGGTTTACTCCCCAAATGGCCACAATGGCGGGAGCTGAGCCGATCCGAAGCCAGGATCCAAGAGCTTCTTCCGGGTCTCCCACATGGGTGCAGGGACTCAAGGACTTGGGCCATATTCTACTCCTTTCTCAGTCCTTTCCCAGGCCATAGCAGAAAGCTGGATCAGAAGTAGAGCAGTCAGGACTAAAACCAGCGCCCACATGGGATGCCGGCACTTCAGGCCAGGGCTTTAACCTCTGCGCCACAACGCCAGTCCTGTTCATACAACTTTTTTTTTTGTTGTTGACAGGCAGAGTGGACAGTGAGAGAGAGAGAGACAGAGACAGAGAGAAAGGTCTTCCTTTTCCGTTGGTTCACCCTCCAATGGCCGCTGCGGCCAGCACACCGCGCTGATCTGAAGCCAGGAGCCAGGTGCTTCTCCTGGTCTCCCATGCGAGTGCAGGGCCCAAGTACTTGGGCCATCCTCCACTGCACTCCCGTGCCACAGCAGAGAGCTGGACTGGAAGAGGAGCAACCGGGACAGAATCCGGAACCCTGACCAGGACTAGAACCCGGGGTGCCAGCGCCGCAGGCGGAAGATTAGCCTAGTGAGCTGCAGAGCCAGCCTCATACAACTTTAAGTTACTGCCTAGTATCCTTTCATTTCAATCTGTAGGACTCCCTTTGAGAATTCCTACAGGACAGGTAACAAACTCCCTCAGTTTTTGTTTATTTGAGAACATAATAATTTCCCCCTCACTTTTTTTTTTTTTTTGACAGGCAGAGTTAGTGAGAGAGAGAGGCAGAGAGAAAGGTCTTCCTTTTTCCGTTGGTTCACCCCCCAAGTGGCTGCTATGGCTGGCACACTGTGCCGATCCGAAGCCAGGAGCCAGGTGCTTCCTCCTGGTCTCCCATGCAGGTGCAGGGCTCAAGCACTTGGGCCATCCTCCACTGCACTCCCGGGCCACAGCAGAGAGCTAGACTGGAAGAGGAGCAACCGGGACAGAACCGGCACCCCAACCAGGATTAGAACCAGGAGTGCCAGCGCCACAGGCGGAGGATTAGCCAATGAGCCGGAGCACCGGCCATATGAATGCACTGCCTCCTGGCTTCCAAAGTTTCTAAGAAATCTGCTGGGGCCAGCGCTGTGGCATAGCGCATAAAGCTGCCTTGGATGCCTACAGTGCCAGCATCCCATATGGGCAGCAGTTTGAGTCCCAGCTGCTCCACTTCTGATCCAGCTCTCCGCTGTGACCTGGGAAAGCAGTAGAAGATGGCCCAAGGCCTTGGGCACCTGCACTGGCATGGGAGACCCAGAAGAAGCTCCTGGATCCTGGCTTCAGATCGGCAGAGCTCCAACCATTGTAGCCTTTTTGGGGAGTGAACCAACAGATGGAAGACCACTCTCTCTCTCTCCCTCTGCCTCTCTGTAACTCTGACTTTCAAATAAATAAATAAATCTTTTAAAAAAAAGTATTTTAAAGTCTTTAGTATAACCATTATAAGTTCTTTTTCAGGAACAGTGTTGGTTTTTCACTTTGAATGAGTCATATATTCCTGCTTCTTTTCATGCCTTGTAATTACTTTGTTGAAAATTGGGTATTTTATCCAACAACACAGAACCTCCAGAAATTATGTTCTCTCCCTTCCCCCAGGCTTGTGATTTCGTTTCTTACTGCTGTCGGCATCTCTGTGCAGAGGATCAGCCGGAAGTATAAATCTGTCATCTTCTTGGGTCTTTTCTGAGCTTGCACCTTCCCCTGAGTGCACAACAGCTTCTTAATTCCCTGCATATACTGATTTGCCTTTGATTGCACTACTCTTCCACTTCTGGCTCGCAAAAGGGAAAGTAAAGAAAAATGAAGGGAGGAAAATGTGAAGTACCAATCCTTTAAATTTCTCCAACATTGCTTCAAGTGGAACAGAGGATCTTGCAATGAAAGCAGAAGATAGAGCAACACTGGCCTCTGCCTCTTCTGATCACTCACGTGATCAAAAGCAGAAATTATAACCAGAGCACAAACCCCTCATATTTGGAAGACTGCGCCCTTCCTGACCACCCTGGGCCCCACACGCTTTGTGCAAGCTGCTCCGAGGACATGTGCACAGCTGCTGTGAGTCCATGATGAACAGCTGCTACTGGGCTCAACGCTGAAATTAACCACAAGTTACAATCTAACCCTGGATGTAAATTGAAATTAATTCCTCTGGCACTTGCAAGACTTCAGTAAGCTCCAAAGAGTCCTAGCAAACAGATTCCGCCAGTGCTATTTTCTATATGGGGAACAGATTTCTGGTGCTTCCTACTTCAATGTCTTCCCAGAATATTCTCCGAGATATTCTTTTACAGAATAAAACATACAGGCACTTACAAAGGCTTCTATGTAGAAAATAGGATGGAGTGTGTGTGTGTGTGTGTGTGTGTGTGTGAAAGAAAGAGAGAGAGAGAGATTGGAAGTAGAGCTAGGCTCATTAAAATGGCTGTTGAAAATTTGGGACAGAGTCAGAGCAGATGACAGAGCAGTAAACTCTGGGAACATGTTCCTCCATCAAAATGACTACTGAGATGGCAAGAACTGCTTAAAGCAAATGCTTTAGAACTCTGGGTCCAATCAAACACTTGCAGCATCCAAAGGAATGCTTGATAAGAAAAAGACTGGTACATTTTAGTGAATTTCAGCATGTGGTACAGCATCTAACATTCTTCAGCTCCTGTTTAACTGAAATTTTAAAATATGGAACACTTCACGAACTGGTATGCCTTCCTTGCACAGGGGCTATGCTAATCTCTATATGGTTGCAGTTTCAGTGTATGTGCTGAAGTGAGCACTAAACATCTCTGAAAACACCCATGGGTGAAAGAGGGAATCACTAGGGAAATGAGAAAGTACTTTGAAACAAATAGAAGTGAAAACACAAATGCCAAAGCATATTGCATTGAGGGCAATGCTAAGAGGGAAACTTGGGCTTTAAAAGCCTGCATCAAAAACAGAAGGAAGGGAGCCAGAATCATGGGGTAGCAGGTAAAGCCACCTTATGCATCACTGACATTTCACAAGAACACCAGTGTGTGTTCCAGTTGCTCCACTTCCAATCCAGTTCCTGGCTAGTGGCCTGGTAAAAGCAGCAAAAGATGGCCCAAGAGTTTGAGCTCCTGCTACCCATGTGGGAGACCTGGATGAAGTTCCTGGCTTCATCTTTGGCCCGGCACAGCCCTGTGCATTGCGGCCATGTGGGAGGTGAACCAGCGGACAGATGATCTCTTCCGGTCTCTCCCGCTCTGTAACTATTTCAAATGAATAAATAATTTTTAAAAAGGGGAGGGGGGAGCCCTCAGGATCATAATCTAACTTCATACATTAAGGAGATAGAAAAAGAAGCACAAATTATACCCAAAGTCAAAAGAAGGAAGAAAATGGGGCCGGCACTGTGGCGTAGCAGATTAAGCTGCTGCTTGAGACGCCAGCATCCCATAAAGGCACCATTTGAGTCCCAGATGACCTGAGTCCTTGGGCTCCTGTTCCCATGTGCGAGACCCAGATGAAGCCCTAGCTCCTGGCTCCTGGCTTTGGCCTCTCCCAGCTCCAGCCATTGCAACCATTTGGGGAGTGAAACAGCAGATGGAAGATCTCTCTCTCCCTCTCTCTTAACTCTGCCTTTCAAATAAACCTTAAAGGTGGGGGGGAGGGTAATAAATAATAGAAATAAATGAAATACAGATTGTTTTTAAAAGTAAGGAAATGGGACCAATGCTGTGGCATAGCGGGTTAAGCCTCAACCTGCTATGCCTGCACCTGTTTAAGTCCTGGCAGCTCCGATTCCAATCCAGCTCCTGCTAATGGCCTGGGAAAGCAGTGGAGGATGGCCCAAGTGCTTGGGCACCTGCACCCACATGAGAGACTTGGAAGAAGCTCCTGGCTCTTGGCTTCAGATAGACCCAGCTCCGGTCATTGCAGTCAATTGGGGAGTGAACTAGCAGAAGGAAGATTTCTCTCTGTCTCTCCTTCTTTCTATAACTCTGCCTTCAAATAAATAAATAAAGTGAATCCTCTATATATATAAATTCAAAAAATGTAATTTTAAAAAGATAAAGAGAATTAACAAAACCAAAATTCAGTTGTTTAAAAAGATCAACAAAATTGACAAATTCTTAGCAAGACTGATTTGGAAAAAGAGAAGACACAAATCAATAAAACCAGAAATGAGGGCCGGCGCCGTGGCTCAATAGGCTAATCCTCCACCTTGCGGCGCCGGCACACCGGGTTCTAGACCCGGTTGGGGCGCCGGATTCTGTCCCGGTTGCCCCCCTCCAGGCCAGCTCTCTGCTATGGCCAGGGAGTGCAGTGGAGGATGGCCCAGGTGCTTGGGCCCTGCACCCCATGGGAGACCAGGAAAAGCACCTGGATCCTGGCTCCTGCCATCGGATCAGCGCGGTGCGCCGGCTGCAGCGGCGGCCATTGGAGGGTGAACCAACGGCAAAGGAAGACCTTTCTCTCTCTGTCTCTCTCTCTCACTGTCCACTCTGCCTGTCAAAAAAAAAAATAAATAAATAAAAAATAAAACCAGAAATGAAATGGGGGCTATTACTTTGATCTTACAAAAAAAAAAAAAAAAAAAAAGAGAATAAGAGAATACTGTGAACTGTACACCAGCATATTAGATAATTTATGGAACAAATTTCTAGAAACATACAAAGAACCAAAACTGACTCAAGAAGAAATAAAGTCTCAACAACTTCTAACAATACTTCTAATCAATAATAAAATATCTCCCAACCAAGAAAATTTGGGACCAAATGGGCACATGTGTGGAGTCTACCAGTCAAAAAATTAACACTAAACCAACTCAAAGTCCTTCAAAATATAGCAAAGAAAACTGCCTAATATTGATGAGGTCCACATTACCCTGACATCAAAGTTAATAAGATTATCACAAAGAAACTACAAACTAATATCCCTAAAAACAATGTTATTGTTTTATTAACAAACTAATAAACAAAAATCTTCAACAAAATTCTAGCAACAGAATTCAACAGAACATTAAAAAGATTATACACTAAGACCAAATGACATTTGTTCCATGAACGCAAGGGCAGTGCAACACAAAGAGATCAATCAAATGTATAAATCACATATTATCTGTATAGACACAGAAAAGATATTTGACAAAATTCAGTATTTTTTCCACAATAAAAACATCCAGCAAAACCTTTAAGACCTTATGCAAAGTGAATGAGTCAGTCACAAAAGGACAAATATATGATTCCACATAAATGAAGTTCCTAGAGTAGTCAAATTCAGAGACAGAAAGTAGAGTGGTGGATACCAGGGTGTGGGGGGAGAGGATATGGGAGGTTAGTGTTTAATGAGAACAACACTTCAGATTGGGATGATGAAAAGTTCTAGAGATAGATCATGTGATAGCCACACAACAATGTTAATAATGTCACTGAACTACATACATAATAAATATGGTTACCATGGCAAATTTTTATGTTCTGTATATTTTACCACAATAAACATACACACAAATATTCAATGAACCAGGTATAGAACAAAACTCCCTTAATATTAAAGGGACATTTATTAAAAACTCATAGTTCAATAGTGAAAGGCAAAAAGCCTTCCCCTTAAGATCATGAATGAGGGCTGGTGCTGTGGCATAGTGGCCTACGCTTCTGCCTGCACCACCGGAATCCCGTATGGGTACCGGTGCTAGTCCCTGCTGCTCCTCTTCTGAGCCAGCTCTCTGCTATGGCCTGGGAAGGCAGTGGAGGATGGCCCAAGTGCTTGGGCCCCTGCACTTGCGTGGGAGACCTGGATAAAGCTCCTGGCTCTTGGCTTTGGATCATCTCAACTCCGGCCATTGCAGACATTTGGGGAGTAGTGAACCAGCGGATGGAGGACCTCTCTCTGTATCTCTCCCTCTGTCTGTAACTCTGCCTCTCAAATAAACAAAATTTAAAAAAAAAAAATCTGGGCTGGCTCTGTGGCATAGCAGGTAAGGCCGCCGCCTGCGGTGCCAGCATCCCATATGGGCGCCGGTTCAATACCCAGCTACTCCACTTCGAGTCCAGCTCTGGGAAAGCAGAAGTATGCTCCTCTGCTGTGGCCCAGGAAGGCAGTGGAGGATGGCCCAAGTGCTTGGGCCCCTGTACCCATATGGGAGACCAGGGAGAAGCTCCTGGCTCCTGGCTTCAGATCGGCACAGCTCCGGTTGTTGTGGCCATCTGGGGAGTGAACCAGCGAATGGAAGACCTCTCTCTCTCTCTCTGACTCTCCTCTCTCTGTGTAACTGTGACTTTCAAGTAAAATAAATCTTTAAAAAAAATCATGAATGAAACAAAAATAGTTACTTTCTTTTTTTTTTTAAGATTTACTTATTTATTTGAAAGCAGAGTTAACACAGAGAGAGAGAGATCTATCCATTGGTTCACTCCTCAAATGGCAGCAATGACTGTGGCTGGGCCAATCTGAAACCAGGAGCCAGGAGCCTGGCTCCCACTGTACGGCAGCCCAAGCCTTGGGCCATCTTCTGCTGCCTTCCCAGGCACATTAGCAGGGAGCTGGATCAGAAGTGGAACAGCTGGGACTCGAACCACTGCCCAAATGGGACGCCAGTGCTACAGGAGGAGGCTTCACCTTCTACACCATAGTGCCAGCTCCAAAGATGCCTTTTTTTTTTTTTTTTTTTTTTTGGACAGGTGTCAGAGTTAGACAGTGAGAGAGAGAGACAGAGAGAAAGGTCTTCCTTTTTCCATTGGTTCACCTCCCAAATGGCCACTACGGCCAGCATGCTGCGCTGATCCGAAGCCAGAAGCCAGGTGCTTCTCCTGGTCTCCCATGCGGGTGCAGGGCCCAAGCACTTGGACCATCCTCCACTGCCTTCCCGGGCCACAGCGAGGATCAACCGGGACAGAACAGGCACCCCAACCAGGGCTAGAAGCCGGGGTGCCGGCGCCGCAGGTGGAGGATTAGCCTAGTGAGCCGCAGCGCCAGCCAAAGATGCCTACTTTCAATACTGCTATTCAACACAGGATTAAAAATCCTTGCCAGAACAATTAGGCAAGAAAAAAGAAGGCATACAGATTGAAAAGGATGAAAACTATATTTCCATATGACATGAATTTTCATATAAAAAATTCTACAGAATCCACATATACAAAAAAACCAAAACAAATAATAACTTAACTAGAGCTAATAAAAGAGCCACAGGGTATGAGACCAACACACAAAAATTGTTTCCATACACCAACAATGAATATAGTCCAAAAGGGAAATTAAGAAAACAATTCAATTTATAATAGCATCCAAAAAAAAGTACATAGGATTGAGCTTAATGTGAAAACTTTGAAATATCACTGAAAAACTAAAGATGACCTGAGCAAATGGACAGGCATCCTAAGTTCATAAATTGATAAATAGGCTGGCGCCGCAGCTCACTAGGCTAATCCTCCGCCTGCAGCACCGGCAGCCTGGGTTCTAGTCCCGGTCGGGGCACCAGATTCTGTCCCGGTTGCCCCTCTTCCAGTACAGCTCTCTGCTGTGGCCCTGGAGTGCAGTGGAGGATGGCCCAAGTGCTTGAGCCCTGCTCCTGCATGGGAGACCAGGAGGAAGCACCTGGCTCCTGATCATCGCAGTGCGCCGGCTGTAGTGGCCATTTGGTGGGGTGAACCAACGGAAAAAGGAAGACCTTTCTCTCTGTCTCTCTCTCTCTCACTAACTCTGCCTGTCAAAAAAAAATTTCTAATTGATAAATAATACTGTTAAAATGGTAACTTCCCCAAAGCTATTTGTGAATTCAACATAATCCCTATCAAAATAACAATGGCCTTTTTTAGAAATACAAGTCTATTCTCAAATTCACAAGGAACAACAAAAGTTCCAAATAGTCAAAATACTGAAAAAGGAAAACACAGTAGGAGGACTTATACTTTTTAATTTCAAAATCTATTACAGGAGCTGGCGCTGTGGCATAGCAGGTAAAGCTACTGGTACTGCAGTACTGGCATCCATATGGGTGCCAGTTCATATGCCAGCTGCTCCACTTCCCATCCAGCTCTCTGCTATGGCTTGGGAAAGCAGATGGCCTAATTCCTTGAGCCCCCGCACCCTACTGGGAGACCCAGAAGAAGCTCCTGGCTCCTGGCTTCAGATCAGTGCAGCTCCAGCAGTTCCGGCCAACTGGGGAGTGAACCAGCGGATGGAAGGCCTTTCTCTCTTCCTTTCCTTCTCTCGCTATGTAACTCTGACCTGACTTTCCTAACTTTCAAGTAAATAAATAAATCTTAAAAAAAAAAAAAAAAAACCTATTACAAAGCTACAGTAATCACAATGGTGTGGTATGGCATAAGAATATACTATCAACCAACAGAATAGAACTCAAGTCTGGGAGCAAGCATTTGGCCTAAGTGGTTAGCGGACCATGCAAGATGCCTACATTCCACATCAGAGTGCCTGGGTTCCAGTCCTGGCCCGAGCTCTGATTCCAGCTACCTGTTAATGCAGACACTGGGAAGCACCAGTAATGGCTCAAGCAATTGAGTCCCTGCTGTCCATGTGGGAAACCTAGATTGAGTTCCTGGCTCCAATCTTCAGCTCCAGCCATTATAAGCATTTCTCTCTCCAGTGGATTTCTACCCACACTCCACCCCTACCTCCCCGTCCGTGTCTCTCAAAAAAAAAAAAAAAAAAAAATCCTGAAATAAAACCTTCAAATATATGGCATATTGATTTTTGAAAAGGATGCCAAAAACATTCAATGGCAAAAGAATAATCTCTTAAACAAATGGTGGCTGGGACAATTGGATGTCCTCACACGAAACAATGACGTTGGCTCACTATCATACTCCAAATAAAAAAACTAACTCAAAATGGATTGATGACTTAAATATAATAGCTAAAACTACAAAACTCTTAGAAACCATAGGAGTAAATCCACATGACTTCCAATTTGACAATAAATGCTTAGAGTTGAAACCAAAATCATGAGCAACTACAGAAAATACAGATAAAACATACTTCATCAAAATTAAACACTTTGGGGGCCAGCAATGTGACTTTACAGGTTCAGCCCATGCCTGCAATGCCTGCTCCACTTCCAATCCAGCTTCCTGCTGGTGGCCTGGGAAAAGCAACAGAGGAAGGCACAGGTGCTTGGGCCCCTGCTACCTACGTAGGAGACCTGGATGAAGCTCCTGGTTCCAGGCTTCAGCCTGGCTCTGCCATGGCTGTTGCAGCCACTTCAAACCAGCGGACTGAAGATTCATATTCTCTCTCTCTCTCTAACTTTCAATTAAATAAATAAATCTAAAAAACCAGCACTGTGGGCCAGCGCTGCAGCTTACTTGGTTAATCCTCTGCCTGCAGAGCCAGCACCCCAGGTTCTAGTCCCAGCTGGGATGCCAGGTACTAGTTCCGGTTGCTCCTCTTCCAGTCAAGCTCGTTCTGTGGCCAGGGAGGGCAGTGGAGGATGGTCCAAGTGCTTGGGCCCTGCACCCGCATGGGAGACCAGGAAGAAGTACCCAGCTCCTGGCTTCGGATTGGCTCAGCACCGGCCGTAGTAGCCATTAGGGGAGTGAACCAACGGAAGGAAGACCTTTCTCTCTGTCTCTCTCTCACTGTCTATAACTCTCTCTTTTTCTCTCTCTCTCACTGTCTAACTCTGCCTGGCCAAAAAAAAAAAAAAAAAAAAAAAAACACACACACACAGCACTGTGGCACAGCTGGTTATGTTTTATCTGTATTTTCTGTAGTTGCTCATGATTTTGGTTTCAACTCTAAGCATTTATTGTCAAATTGGAAGTCATGTGGATTTACTCCTATGGTTTCTAAGAGTTCTATGACACTGGTATCCCACATGAGCGCTGGTTTAAGTCCCCAATGCTTTACTTCCAATCCGGTTCCCTGTTAATGTACCTGAGAAAGCAGCACAAGATGGCCCAATTGCTTGGGCTCCTGTAATTACATAAGAGACTCAGATGGAATCCTCTGACTCCTGGCTCTGGCCTGGCCCAGTCCTGGCTGTTGTGGCAATTTAGAGAGTGAAAGGAGTGGCTGGCGCTGTGACGTAGTGGGTAGAGCCAGCTCCACTTCCAATCCAGCTGTCTGCTGTGGCCTGGGAAAGCAGTAGAAGATGGCCCAAGTCCTTGGGCCCCTGCACCCATGCAGGAGATCCAGAAGAAGCTCCTGGCTCCTGGCTTTGGATTGGCCCAGGTCCAGCCATTGTGGCCAATCAGGGAGTGAACCAGCGGATGGAAGACCTACCTCTCTCTCTCTCTCTCTGCCTCTCATTCTCTCTGTGTGTAACTCACACTTTCAAGAGAGTGAAAGGAATGAACCAGTGGATAAACAATCAGTACTTTTCTTCTCTCTCTCCCTCCCTCCCTCTCTCTGTAACTCTACCTTTCAACTAAATAATTAAATCTTAAAAAAAGATAAATAAAGAATGTATACAAAATGGCCAACAGCCACATGAAATCACTGTATAGAATACTATACAGCAGTAAAAAACAATGAAATCCGGTCATTTGCAACAAAATGGAGGAATCTGGAAAACATCATGCTGAGTGAAATAAGCCAGTCCCAAAGGGACAAATATCATATGTTCTCCCTGATCGGTGACAACTAACCGAGCACCAAAAAGGAAACCTGTTAAAGTGAAATGGACACTATGAGAAACAGTGACTTGATCAGCCCTTGCCCTGTTGATGAACAACTTAATATTTTATCCTTTTTAGTATTTTTTTGGTTGTTCTACTTAATACTTAATACTATTGGTTGAACTCTGTAATTAATACACAATTAGGCCGGTGCTGCAGCTCAATAGGCTAATCCTCCACCTTGCGGCGCCGGCACACTGGGTTCTAGTTCCGGTTGGGGCGCCAGATTCTGTCCCAGTTGCCCCTCTTCCAGGCAAGCTCTCTGCTGTGGCCAGGGAGTGCAGTGGAAGATGGCCCAAGTGCTTGGGCTCTGCACCCCATGGGAGACCAGGAGAAGCACCTGGCTCCTGCCTTCGGATCAGTGGGGTGTGCCGGCCGCAGCGTACCAGCCACAGCAGCCATTGGAGGGTGAAACAACAGCAAAGGAAGACCTTTCTCTGTCTCTCTCTCACTGTCCACTCTGCCTGTCAAAAAAAAAAAAAAAAAATTCACAATTATTCTTAAGTGTTGAAACTTAACTGAAAAGTGATCCCTGTTAAATATAATAGTGGGAATGAGAGGGGGAAGAGATGTACAATTTGGGACATGCTCAATCGGACTTGCCCCAAATGGTAGAGTTAGAAACGTGCCAGGGGATTCCAACTCAATCCCATCAAGGTGGCATGTACCAATGCCATCTCACTAGTTCAAGTGATCAATTTCTGTTCACAATTGATCATAATGATAGGACTAAGAGTCAAAAGGATCACATAAACAAGACTAGTGTCTGCAAATACTAACTGATAGAATAAAAAAGGGAGAGAATGATCCAACATGGGAAGCAGGATACACAGCAGACTCATAGAATGACAGATGTCCTAAATAGCACTCTGGCCTCAGAATCAGCCCTTAAGGCATTGGGATCTGGCTGAAAAGCCCATGAGAGTATTTCGGGCATGGAAAGCTAAGACACTGTGGCAAAAAACAAACAAAAAAAAAATGACCTAAATCAAAGATCTCTGCGAGTGAGATTCCAGTGGAAAGAACAGGTCATCAAAGAAGGAGGTACCTTTCCCTGAAGGGAGGAGAAAACTTCACTTTGACTATGACCTTGTCTAAATAAGATCAGAGTAGGTGCTGTACATTGTGATTTAATGCTATAACTAGTACTCAAACAGTATTTTACACTTTGTGTTTCTGTGTGGGTGCAAACTGTTGAAAGGTTTACTTAATATATGCTAAATTGATCTAATGTATATAAAGATAATTGAAAATGAATCTTGATGTCAATGGAAGGAGAGAGGAAGCGGGAGAGGGGAGGGTTGCGGGTAGGAGGGAAGTTAAGGGGGGGAAAAAGCCATTGTAATCCATAAGCTGTACTTTGGAAATTTATATTCATTAAATAAATGTTTAAAAAAATATAAAGAAAGAATGTATACAAAATGGCCAACAGCCACATGAAATCACGTTCAACATTACTGGTCATTAAGGAAATGCAAATCTGAACTACAATGACATACTATTTCCCACTCACTAGAATGGCTTTCATAATTCTTTAATGGAAACTAACAAGTGTCAGTGAGAAAAGCAGAGAAATAGGAACCCTTGTTAATGCTTTTGGAAATATAAAGTGGCTCATCTATTACATAAGACATCTCAGTTCTTCTTCACAAAGTTCAAAAACAGAGTGGAGCATTTAGCTCAATGGCTAAGCTGCCAGTGAGGACACCCATCCATGACCCTTCTCACAGTGCCTGGGCTGGGGACCTGCCTCCAGCTTCCCAAGTCCTGCTTCCTGCTAATGCAGATCCCGGGAGAAGTGGTGACTCCAGTGACTGAGTCCCTGTAGCTCCGCTCCTGAGAAACCTGGACTCAGCTCCCAGCTCCCAACCTCTCACTGCTGGCACTTGGGGAGTGAACGAGCAGATAGGAGTGTCTGTCTCTCTCCCTCTCCCTCTCTCCCCTCTAATAAATCAGTAAAATTGTTTCAAAAAAGTCAGACTCGGAGTCCGTACCACAATCACCTCAGAGATGCACCCCTGTAAACATATTTTTCATGAGCACTTTAGATCATTCTCAGGAATACAAAGTTGAGAACCAATATCAAACCAACACAAGTTAACGCAAAAGATTAAATGTGTGTAAGAATCAAAAAAAAAGGTGGCAAGTACTTAACACATGAGAAAAAAAAAAAGGTTAAAAGAAAAAAGTATTTAAAATTTTGGCCCACTGCACTCCTGAAGAAACATTAACTGATGTTTGAAAACTGCTGTGGATTTGATACTGGAAAAAAATTCAAACTCTATAAATACGTAAGCCATTCGAGTAGCTGTGAAGAACACCCATGAACGAACGAACATCTGTTGATGATGTTACAGAGTGATGACGAGTGTTACAGAGTAATACTGCATTAGTGATAGTTAATTTTGTTATTTCCACGCTAAACGCTGGTAATCAAACTTTTGTTGTGGTAACCTACACGAGTGGCAGCATGAATTATTAAACATTATGTCATAAACGAAGTGCAAGCTCAGGGTCAAGGCATTTACCTTCGTGTTAACACCCACTCTATGGTCAGGCCTACAGAAATAAAGGCAGGGAAAACTACAGGTAAACGCCTCCAGATTGAGAGCCCTGCATGGCAGAACCCAGATCTTCCTGAAAATCAGTAAAATCTTTATACGAGATAGCCTTTTTTATTCCAACCACAAGCATTCCTGAAGATACCGAATATCAAAGTCCTAACTCACAATTTCATTTCAATGAGGAAAGTCCACTTTGAATTAGCAGGGATTAGAAAAAAAAGGAGGGGGGGAATTTGCATGATTCTTGAAGGATTTTGCTATCCGAATGAAAAAAGTGTTCACTTTCCCCATAAAGCGCATCTTACCCCCTAAAAACTCATAAATCCAATAAAAGTGTTAAGTTCAACATCTCTTCCCTCACTGAGATTAAGATGATGCATCCGAAACCCAACAAGTCAACCTAACCTTATGGTTGCAGACGTTTCAGTATTTCTACGCGGATTCTCCCACATATCTGTAAGTGAAACAAGCCAACTGGAGGAATGAAGTAGTCAACAAGCAAGTGATAAAGTCATGCTGGCTTCAGAGGGGATTTTTAACCCATGATCACGCACGCACTGGCTCCTTACACGAAGGTCTGGAAGCGTCTGAAACTATTCTCGGCCACTCTGTCATCTCGCAGCTTCTGCCTCGGTGAAAAGAAGCGGCCACGGTAACTGCTCCACCAAGACCCCTCACTGCGTTCCAACAAGCATCGTGGACCCCCATCATGATTAACCCCTAACAAGCTCGCAGGCTGCAGCTTCCCATACATCCAGCCTCGCCCACCCGCACCCACGATCGGCCCCCGGGTCTCCCACGCTACACCACAGCCCTGGGTGCTAATCAAGGGCCACTCTTCTCTGACCGCCGAAGACACTCGACACCCAAAGCTTCCCCCGCCAAAGGCAGATAGCTTTTCAAACTCCACACGCCCATTCCCCTTCCTCGCCTTTGCGACTCAGAAGGTGTTACCGCGTAGGAAAACCTCACTCACCTCATGCTATAGGCTCCAGCGCCCAGTTCCTGGCCGATCCCGGACAGGCTAGCATCGAAGTCCTGCACCAGCCCGGATTCGATCACCTCATCGGCCAGAGGCAGCTTCAGAGCCCAGGCCATCCTGGCTCCCTCCGCGCCTCAGGAGACACCGTTTCTTGTACAAAGGCGCGGAGCGTGTGGTTCTTCTCAAGGCGCCAAGACAGCGAGGAAACTCCAAACCGAGAGCTCCCAGCGCAGAGCCCACCCGGCACTGCCCGCACAACTAATCGCCTCGGCTCCTCGCCCTCGGCTGCCAAGAATCCCCCCCTGCCCAGCTCTCCGGAGCCTGAGCCCCCCCCACCCCCGGCTCAACTATCCCACACTTCCCAGGGCCAACACCGAACTCCCGCGCTCCCTCCCTGTGGGCTCTCCCCGAGCTCGCAGCGGCCGCTCGCCGCTTTCCTCTCAGACCAGCAGCAGCCACCCGCAGCAAGCCCGGCGCTCCCACGCCGTTTTCCACCTTTTCCCCCGCCCCCTTCTGCTGGAAACCCCCCCTCCCTCCGGGGACCCGCTCTCTTTCCCCTCCAGGCCTCGCTTCCGGTCAGCCCCAAGATCACTTCCGGTCACCCCTTCTCAACCTCACGGCTCTTAGAACCAAGTCGAGGTTTCCGCCGAGCCGATTCCCCGCCCTCCGCAGCCCCCCACGGCCTTGAAACATGGAAGGAGAAAGTCCGGCCCTGGATTGAAAGCCAGACTCGCCAGGGCCCTCCAAGGCCCGCCGCTCCAGCGCCAACCAATCATGGCGCCCTCTTCCCATCGCCGGCCCGGCGAACGTGACGTCACACGCTCACTCACCAGTGAAGAAGAGACTTCTTCGGGCTCGGCAGCGCTGATAGGCTAATGTGTCAGGACGCCCCGCCCCCGGAAGTGGCCTGGATAATCCGGAGGATCCGACGCCCGGAGTGTCCCCCGCTACCATGGACTGAGTTGGAGCTCCAGAGTGGCACCGTGGGGCGCCGATTTAAGAATCTCGCTCCCAGCACTAGCGGAGTGTGTTTCCCGAATACTCCCTGCGTGCGCGTGTTTGCTCCTTGTTTATTCTCCATCTCAAACCTCTGCGGAGGTGTTGACCACACCTGAGCCCATTTATTCAATAGGCATCTTCCACATCCTCCCTAATGCATTTGAACACAAAATTATGAGACAGGGTTCCTTTAAAATATGTTTTTTAAAAGGTTGTGGTAAAGGGCTATTTGAATTTAAAAGATCCGGCGCCACGGCTCACTTGGCTAATCCTCCGCCTGCGGCGCCGGCACACCGAGTTCTAGTCCCGGTTGAGGCGCCGGATTCTGTCCCGGTTGCCCCTCTTCCAGGCCAGCTCTCTGCTGTGGCCTGGGAGTGCAGTGGAGGATGGCCCAAGTGCTTGGGCCCTGCACCCCATGGGAGACCATGAGAAACACCTGGCTCCTGGCCTCGGATTGGCGCAGGGCGCCAGCTGTAGCGGCCATTTGGGGGGTGAACCAACGGAAAAGGAAGACTTTTCTCTCTCTCTCTCTCTCTCTCTAACTCTGCCTGTCCAAAAAAAAAAAAAAAAAAATCTGAAGAGTTTAAACTGGAGTCTTCATTTGCTAGTTTGGTGACTAGAATAATCTTAGGGGCTGCCCTTGTGGCATGGCGGGTGATGGTTCCCGCTGCTCCACTTCCCGTCCGGCTTCCTACTAATGAGCCTGGAAAAGCATCAGAAGATGGCTTCCTCTTTTTTTTTTTTTTTTTTTGACTAGGTATAACTGTACTTGCTTTCAGGATGCTAGGAGCTGTATTATGTTATATCGATAGTAAGTAGAATTCTAATTCTAAAAGTAGGGATAATGACCCTTATTTTACTAATGAGACAAGACTAAGGGCTTAGTTGGCCAGAGTTCAATTGACTTGCCAACTTCAGACATAATTTTCAGAGCTGATTCCAAAGACTGGGATTTTTCAATACTAGACGTTGCCAAAATGTGAAAGTATTGGTTCAGGCTGTATTCTGTTTACTGATACTTTTCCAATCTGCCTTGAATTTTACTTTTGTGTTTATTTGCCTCTCAAGGAGTCTAAGGTTAGTTAACATAACATGCCTGACAATGTGGTTGTCAGATTTTTCTGGGACATCTGTCAACCCGGTAGTTACTGAGTTGTCAAGATATGCAAAGTCCTTAAGACTTTCCAGGACACTTGCCTACTCTTAACACTGGATTCTAGTCCCAGCTCTGGCTTCTGACTCCAGCTTCCTACTGATGTGCAGTGGATGATGGCTGTATTTCCTGGGTCCCTGCAATCACCCAGGTGACCCAGATGGAGTTCCAACCTCTTGGCTTTGGCCTGGCCCAGCCCAGCTTGTTGCAGGCATTTTGGAAGTGAACCAGCAGATAGAAGATCTCTCTCCATCAGTTTGTCTCTCTCTCTCTCTTTACCATGAAAGTAAATTTTTAAAAATCTTGACATGTTAGCTATTCTAATTCTCTCACTAGTCCAATTCTGCTTCTGTTATGATTGGGTTCATATTGGGGTCATTCGATACCAGCATGGCAAATGGACACTGGTTTGTATCCCGGCTGCTCTGCTTCCAATCCAGTTCCCTGCTAATGGTCTGGGAGAAGCAGTGGAAGATGGCACAATAGTTTGGGCCCCTGCCACCCACATGGAAGACCTGAAAGAAGCTCCTGGCTCCTGGCTTCAGCCTGGCACAGCCCTGGCCATTGTGGCCATTTGGGGAGTAGAGCAAAAATCTCTCTGTTCCTCCCTCTCTCTCTCTGTAACTCTGAGTTTCAAGTAAATAAATAAATCTTTACAAAAAAAGAAATTGGTTTCATTTTGTTTTATTTCAGTAACGTTACAATGTATGGGACATTATAGATTTTTTTTTTTTTTTTTGACAGGCAGAGTGGACAGTGAGAGAGAGAGACAGAAAGGTCTTCCTTCGCCATTGGTTCACCCTCCAATGGCCGCCGCGGCCGGTGCGCTGCGGCCGGCGCGCTGTGGCCAGCGCACCGCGCTGATCCAATGGCAGGAGCCAGGAACTTATCCTGGTCTCCAATGGGGTGCAGGGCCCAAGTACTCGGGCCATCCTCCACTGCATTCCCTGGCCACAGCAGAGAGCTGGCCTGGAAGAGGGGCAACCGGGACAGAATCCGGCACCCCGACAGGGAATAGAACCTGGTGTGCCGGCGCCGCTAGGCGGAGGATTAGCCTAGTGAGCCGTGGCGCCGGCACATTATAGATTTAGTAGCACTCTCTGTCATCTCACTTGATCTTCATGGAAGTTTTTTTTGTTTGTTATGAGGAAACAGACTCACAGAGGACAGCGTGGTCAATATCAAAACAGCTGCAACCTTTTTAGAAATATCCTGAAAATTATCCCTTATATACATAAAAGTTAATGGGAATTGAATTAAAAGACAAGTTTATTTTGTTACAAAAAGTTTTTGAAATCTATGCATAGTTTTTTTCAGTAATATACATTTTTCATTAAATTTTTGAAGATTCCTTCACATTCATGGATTCCAAAATTTTTGGACCAAAATAAACCTTTTAATTCCATTTTCACAAATGTTTTGAAGTATTTTCATGTATACCTTAAAGAAACTGGCATATATATACTAGGAGAGTTGTACACCAATGTTCATGGCAGCATTGTTTATAGAAACAAAACAGAACAAAATTAATATTCACCAAGAAAATGTATGAATTAGAGTAGAGTATTACACAGCAGTGAAAATGAATAAAGCTGTATTCAGTCACATAACTAAATCAGTCTTGGAATTGAGAGGAGAAGTGCAGAAGTCCTCATGCAGTGGAATAACCCTTTATGAAGCTCAAAACCCAGGGCCAGCATTGTGGTATAGCAACATCCCATAATGGGTACCAATTCGTGTCCTGGCTGTTCCACTTCTGATCAGCTCCCTGCTAATGGCCTGGGAAAAGCAGCAGAAGATGGTCCAAGTGCTTGGGCTCTTCTCACCCATGTGGGAGACCCAGAAGAAACTCCTGGCTCCTGGCTTCAAGCTAGCTCAGCCCTGACTGTTGTGGCCATCTGGGGGGTGAACTAGCGGATGGAAGATTCTCTCTCTCTCTCTTTCTCTTTTTCTTTCTCTTTCTCTTTCTCTCTGGCAGTCTCTCCCTGTAACTCTTTTAAATAAATAAATCTTTAAAAAAAAAAAACAAAATTAAGCAATATATCATTTAATGAAATATACAGACATTCCTTTTTAAAAGAATGAACTAATAAAATTCTAAGTGGTGGCCCTATCTAAGGAAAGGCAGGGGAATGGGCTAGGGAACAAACACAACAATAACTTCAATAGAGTAGTAAACTCACTTAAGTGGTAGGGCCATGGCTGGTGATTACTTCATTTTTATGCTTCAAAACTTACCAAAAAATGCATTCTCTTTTTTAAGGTTTTGTTTATGTATTTGAAAAGTAGAGTTACAGAGAGAGGGAAAGACAGAGAGGGGTGTTTCATCTGCTGGTTCACTCCCCAAATGGCTGCAACGACAAGAGATGGGCCAATCCAAAGCCAGGAGCTTCTTCTGGGTCTCCCACATGCGTACAGGGGCCCAAGCACTTGGGACATCTTCTACTGCTTTTCCAGGCCATAGCAGAGAGCTGGATCAGAAGAGAAGGAGCCAGGACATGAACCAGTGCCCATATGGGATGCAGGCACCAAAGGCCAAGGCTTAGCCTCCTACACCACAATGCCAGCCCCCATACATTCTTTATAAAATTTTTTATTTATATATTCGAAAGTCAGAGAGGCAGAGGCACACAGAGAGATCTTCCATCCACAGGTTCATTCCCCAAACAGCCACAAGAGCAGAGGGTGGGCCAGACCCAAACCAGCAGCCTAGAACTCAATCCAAGTCTCCTACACGGATGGCAGGAGCTCATCTATTAGAGCCATCACCTGCCGCTTCCCAGGAAGCTGTATCAGAAGTGGAGCTGAGACTCAAACCCAGGCACTCTGACATGGGATGCGGGCATTCCAAGCACTGATGTAATCACTGCACCACACCAAATACGTGTCCCTGTATTCTTGAATATATACCAGATAGTGCATAAGTTAGCAGCTGACCCAGGAACTACAGTCCAGATCCCTAATTGTGTTAGCTGGCTTTTTCCTACAGAGCTGCCTTCCCTGCTGGAGGTGTAAGCTTGGAAATTGTCCCCACACAGAGTGGATAATAGCTAGTAACAATGGTGGGCTCATCTGTCCCCGGCCCCTCCTAGGTGCCAGCCCCTGACCGGGTACTTCAGAGGTACTATCTCATTTCCTCTTCACTCAACCCTGGAAGGAAGTTATTATTAGATGCATTTGCTAGATAAGGAAATAGATTTAGAAAAATTAAATGACTTGGGGCCGGCACTCTGGCATGGCAGGTAAAGCCACTACCTGCAGTGCCAGCATCCCATATGGGTGCCAGTTCAAGTCTCAGCTGCTCCACTTCCATCCAGCTCTCTGCTATAGCCTGGGAAAGCAGTGGAAGATGGCCCACGTCCTTGGGCCCCTGCACCTGCATGGGAGACCCAGAAGAGGCTCCTTGTCGCTCCCCCTCTTCGTGGAGGAACGACACAGGACCCTGCGCTGTTCTTTCGTCTGCTCGGCCCTCCCCGGGTTTGCTGCTGGTTCTTCCCGGGTTGGCTACTATCCCTTCCACCTCCGTGGAAGGGCAGTTCCCCCTGGCCGCATTCCCCACTTCCGCAGGGGAGCGGCACACCGCCGGCCGGCTTTCTCGGGGGCTGCACGGGTTCCCTTAGATGTTCCCCATAGATGTTCCTGGTGCATGCCGTCTCTCTCCTCCTTTATAGTCCTCCTCCGCCAATCCTAACTCGGCTGCCCACACGCCGAGTACGCTGCTCTCCTCCAATCAGGAGCAAGTCCTACAGTTTATTAGTTGAACTGGAGGCAGCTGTGCGGAAGCTGTTTACTTCTCTCCCAGCGCCATATTGTGGGAGAGCAGATGCATAGAATAAGTCTTAATTCCAGTAACTCAGTCCAGTCCGGATTGCTCCCCACAGCTCCTGGCTCCTGGCTTCAGATTGGCACAGCTCCAGCCATTGCAGCCAATTAGGAAGTGAACCAGCGGATGGAAGACCTCTCCCTCTCTCTCTCTGCCTCTCTGTGTAACTATGACTTTCAAATAAATAAATAAATAAATCTTTTAAAAAAAGGAAAATTAAATGACTTGTCCAGGGCCACCAACTTGAGAGTGGTGACATCAAACTGACCCCACAGTCTGGGCATCCAGGCCTCATGGTATGCTCTGTATGAGGATGCTTGTAACCTACAAGGGATTTGCTTCTTTTTTCTTTTCAGAGGTAAGTCTTGAAACTCGTGGAGATGAGAATATTGAATTTTCAGAAAATTACCTAAGAATGAATATTGGATTTATTGGTATATTTTCTCATCTACAGAAGTTTATCTCCAAAGGAATGGATTTTAAAAACAAAAATGTTACCAGTCGGGGGAGGGTGGTGACGGTTGCAGGAGTGAGTCTCGTGGGTTCTTTTCCTCAGCTTAGTATAGAAATAAAAAGCCTGGAGACAATTTGCAAAGAAGCAGAAACTTTTTTTTTTCTTTTCTTTTCTTTTTTTTTTTTTTTTGACAGGCAGAGTGGACAGTGAGAGAGAGAGACAGAGAGAAAGGTCTTCCTTTTCCGTTGGTTCACCCTCCAATGGCCGCCGCGGAGGCGCGCTGCGGCCGGCGCACCGCGCTGATCCGGTGGCAGGAGCCAGGAGCCAGGTACTTATCCTGGTCTCCCATGGGGTGCAGGGCCCAAGCACCTGGGCCATCCTCCACCGCACTCCCGTGCCACAGCAGAGAGCTGGCCTGGAAGAGGGGCAACCGGGACAGAATCCGGCGCCCCGACCGGGACTAGAACCCGGTGTGCCGGCGCCGCTAGGCGGAGGATTAGCCTAGTGAGCCACGGCGCCGGCCGAAGCAGGAACTTTTATTAGGCAGAAAAGAAACTTTCATTTGATTGGCAAGTGACAGAGAAAGCGTCTGATCAGAGAGGAGATGAGGCGGAGTGCCCAAGCGGGACACTGGCTTTGAGGAAGTGTCCTGGGTTTTTAAGGCGTTACTGTCTGTTCATTGGGTTATCCCATTGGGGTGCCCATTGGACAGGGGGTTTCATATGTATGTTGATTAGCTTGGGGCTCATGGAGATGGCAGGAGTCTCCTGGAGACTGTTTGTCTCCTTAGGGAGCCCCCTCTCCTCTGCTAGCTCTGGGTGGAAGATTGCAGCCATCCTGGAGGTGTGATTTAAAGCCATAAGGTCACACAGATAGCCGGGATCTCCTGGAACCAGTCTGACTCTCCCCAGGGGCTCAGCCTCTTCCCCTGCCAGCTCTGAGTGAAAGCTTGCCCCCACCCTGACGGTATGATCTAAAGCCACAAGGTCACATGTGCAGCATGAGAAGCTATTAGTGGGGGAGATGCCAGTTGGCCTGGAGACAGGCTTTCCAGCCACCCTGGCAGCCTGCTTGTGAAGGTATTTCTGTCTATGTCTGAGGGGCCCACAGACTCCCAGCCCCACTGCCTGGCCTCAAAAAAACAAGAAGTGTGTGAAAAGGCAAAGGTGCTTTATCCAGAGCACACGGAGTTCTGTACTTTTAGAAGTATTTAGAGGGTCTGGAACTGTGGCACAGCTGGTTAAAGCCCCAGCCTGCAGCACCAGCATCCTATATGGGTGCTGGTTCAAGTCCTGGCTGTTCTACTTCCATTCTAGCTCCCTGCTAATGTGCCTAGGAAAGCAGTAGAAGATGGCCCAAGTGCTTGGGTCCTTGCACCCCTGTGGAAAACCTGGAAGAAGCACCTGGCTTGTGGGGAGCAACCCGGACTGGACTGAGTTACTGGAATTAAGACTTATTCTATGCATCTGCTCTCCCACAATATGGCGCTGAGAAGGGAGAGACGGCTTCTGCACAGCTGCCTCCAGTTCAACCAATAGGCAGCAGGACCTGCTCCTGATTGGAGGAGAGCAGCGTACTCGGCGTGTGGGCAGCCAAGTTAGGATTGGCGGAGGAGGACTATAAAGGAGGAGAGAGACGGCATGCACCAGGAACATCTAAGGGGAACACCTGTGCAGCCCCCGAGAGAGCCAGCCGGCGGTGTGCCGCTCCCCCGCGGAAGTGGGGAATGTGGCAGGGGGAACCGCCCTTCCACGGAGGTGGAAGGGATGGTAGCCAACCCGGGAAGGACCAGCAGCCAACCTGGGAAGAACCAGCAGCAAACCCGGGGAGGGCCGAGCAGACAAAAGAACGGCGCAGGGTCCTGTGTCGTTCCTCCACGAAGAGGGGGAGCGACACTGGCTCTAGCTTCCAATGGGCTCTGGCCCTTGGGGACATTTAGGGAGTAAACCAGCAGATGGAAGATGTCTCTCTCTCTCTCTGTCTCTCTGTCTCTCTCTCTCTTTCTCTCTTTCTCTCTCTCTCCCTCTCCCTTTCATAAAAAGAGAAAAAAGGAAGGAAGGAAGGAAGGAAGGGAGGGAGGGAGGGAGGGAGGAAGGAAGGAAGGAAGGAAGGAAGGAAGGAAGGAAGGAAGGAAGGAAGGGAGGGAGGGAGGGAGGGAGGAAGGAAGGGAGGAAGGAAGGGAGGGGCCGGCGCCGCAGCTCACTAGGCTAGTCCTCCGCCTTGCGGCGCCGGCACACTGGGTTCTAGTCCCGGTCGGGGTGCCGGATTCTGTTCCGGTTGCTCCTCTTCCAGGCCAGCTCTCTGCTGTGGCCCAGGAGTGCAGTGGAGAATGGCCCAAGTGCTTGGGCCCTGCACCCCATTGGAGACCAGGATAAGTACCTGGCTCCTGCCTTCGGATGGGCGCAGTGCGCCAGCCGCGGCGGCCATTGGAGGGTGAACCAACGGCAAAGGAAGACCTTTCTCTCTGTCTCTCTCTCTCTCTCTCACTGTCCACTCTGTCAAAAAAAAAAAAAAAAAAAAAGAAAAAGAAAAAGAAAGAAACAGGAGATTCCAGAGGCTGCCCAGGCAGCTCTGCCTCCAAGAAAAGACCATTAGGTACTCACCTAGAAATTTAACAAATTTGAAAATGGGTCAGATTCAAAAGTAGGGGTTTGACATAGTGGATAAGATACTACTTGGGAAACTCTCATTCCATAAATCAGAATATCTGGATTCAATGCCCAGCTCTTGTTCCCGGTTGCAGCTTCCTACTAACACAGACTCTGGAAGGCAGCTCAGACAAGTAATTGGGTCCCTACTGAAGCAACACCTTGACAGTAGGCACTCCATTTTGGAGCACCTGAGACTCCATCCTGGGAAGCCCATCCTCCCCCTCCCCCCGCCATGAGACTCTGGTCTGAAACTATGATCTAAAACTCTTGAACAAAAGCAGTTCCGTACATCACGCTTGGCAAAGCATAGAAACCCCCTAGCATGATCACTCAAGCTTAGAAGTGGATAGGCTGGGGCTGGGGCTGGGGCGCAGTGGGTTAAAGCCCTGGCCTGCAGTACCAGCATCCCATATGGGTGCCAGTTCTAGTCCCGGCTGCTCTTCTTCGAATCCAGCTCTCTGCTATGGCCTGGGAAAACAGTGGAAGATGGCCCAAGTCGTTAGGCCCCTGCACCCGCATGGGAGACCCGGAGGAAGCTCCTGGCTCCTGGCTCCTGGCTCCTGGCTTCGGATTGGCACAACTCTGGCCATTGCGGCCATCTGGGGAGTGAACCAGCAGATGGAAGACCTCTCTCTCTGTCTCTACCTCTCTGTGTAACTCTGTCTTTCAAATAAATAAAATAAATCTTAAAAAAAAAAAAGCAGATAGACTGCACCTGAGTTAATGATAAAAATGTGATTTGTCTATGTCCTACCTATGATTTAAGCCAATACCTGGATTAATGTCAAGATTATAATTGAAATTGTTGGGGCTGGCGCCATGGAGCAGCAGGTAAGGCCGCCGCCTGCAGTGCCAGCATCCCATATGGGCACCGGTTCGAGTCCCAGCTGCTCCACTTCTGATCCAGCTCTTTGCTATGGCCTGGGAAAGCAGTAGAAGATAGCCCAAGTCCCTGGGCCCCTACACCCTTGTGGGAGACCTGGAGGAAGCTCCTGGCTCCTGGCTTTGGATCAGCACAGCTCTGGCCATTGCGGCCAATTGAGAAGTGAACCAGCAGATAGAAGACCTCTCTGACTCTCGGTCTCTCTCTGTGTAATTCTGACTTTCAAATAAATAAATCTTTAAAAAAATAATTGAAATTGTTAAGATTGTAGCTGGTATTGTCAAGATTATAATTGATACTAGTTTCGCATAGGTTTTGGGTCAGCTTGACCCTGGTAACCATGTATTTCCCCCCGATCCTAGCACCCATGTATTCCCTTCCCAATTGTGTGGTTTTTCCTTTATAAACCCTGCTGCTTTGGGCTTTGGAGTGGAGAGTTCTTTAGGGCATGAGCCCTCTCTCCACCCGGCAATAGAGGACCATCAAATTTTATCAATGTGTGGTGCTTCTCGTTTGCGCTCGCTCAGGTACAACACTGCCACCCATGTCGGGGACCCAGATTGAGTCTTCTGGCCTAAGTCTAGTTCTCTCTGTCTTTCATATAAATAAAAATAAAGAAATATATATATATAAAAGAACAGTTAACCAGAGCACCTGTGGTACAGAGCGTGAGAGTCCTGAATCCACACAGGTGTGACACATCTCTCCCACCCTTTCCTGTCATCAGTAAAATAAAAACGCAGAGGTGCCGTGCACCTGGAGAGCCTCACCGTCCCCACAGTTTGTCCCAGCTGCAAATCAGGGAAACATCCTGAGCCTCCCGTCCCTGTCACTGCCCCAGCTATGAATCGGGCAGCCTCGGGGCCTCCCTGCATCAGGGACGCCCTGTCTCACTGTGTCCGGGAGCCTCTCCAGGTGCTCCAGCCCGCATCCCATCTCCCTTTGTTTGGCTACTCCAACCCATCTCCCACTTCCCTTGCCACAAATTCCCTATAAAACCCGAGCCCTGAGCTCCTCTCCCTCAGAGGCTGCTCCCACCAATTCTTCACCCTAATAAAACTTTCTCTTTGCTCAGTGTGGCCTTGGTTGCCGTTCTCGGTCGTGGTTGAAAACCCTAACACAGAGCTCCAAATTCTGTGTTCTTTAACCACTGGGTGACTTCAGGCTCCTTCGGTTCTGAACCTGGACACTGTTGGATGAGACAGAGCAGGGTCTAACTATCTGCTGGGTGGAAACACTGACAACTCTACTGAAAACTTGGGACAGACAGCAACCTCCAGGTCCCTCCCACCTCACAGCCAGCATGGGACAAACTTAAACACAAAACTGTAGAGACAGCCCACCAGGGTTCAAAGCCCAGTTCTGTTGCTCGCAAACAAAGTAACCCTGAGTAGAACTGTTATCGAAGAAGGTAGGTTCATTGCCCCCTGCACACAAATCCAGTTTGTGTCATTGGTCTTTTGGGAAAAGAAATGCTTTTTTTAAAATTTATTTTATTTATTTGAAAGGCAAGGTTACACACACACACACACACAGAGAGAGAGAGAGAGAGAGAGAGAGAGAGAGAGAGAAATCTTCCATCTGCTGGTTCACTCCCCAAAAGGTCACAGTGGCTGGGTTTTGGCCAGGCCAAAGCCAGGAGCTTCTTCCAGGTCTCTCACATGGGTGCAGGGGCCCAAGCACTTAGGCCATCTTCTACTGCTTTCCCAGGTGCATTAACAGGGAGTTGGGTCGGAAATGGAGCAGCCAAGATTCAAATCAGTGCCCATATGGGATGCCGGCATTGCAGGCAGCAGCTTAACCTGCTACACCCTAAGAAAGGCTTTTTGTGTGTGGGTGTGGCCTGACAGCAGGGGTACAAAAGTAGAAATCCAAAATGGGGGTCAGCACCATAGCATAGCAGGGAAAGCTGCTGCCTGCAGTGCTGGCATCCCATATGAGCGCCGGTTCCAGTCCCGGCTGCTCCACTTCCGAACCAGCTCTCTGCTGTGACCTGGGAAAGCAGCAGAAGATGGCCCAAGGCCTTGGGCCCCTGCACCCGCATGGGAGACCTGGAAGAAGCTCCTGGCTCCTGGCTTCAGATTAGTGCAGCTTCGGCCTTTGCAGCCATCTGGGGAGTGAACCAGTGGACGGAAGACCTCTCTCCTCTCTCTCTCTCTCTCTCTCTCTCTCTCTCTGCCTCTGCCTCTGCCTCTCTGTAACTCTGCCTTTCAAATAAATAAATAAATAAATCCTTTAAAAAAATGATCTCCCTGATGCTGGGATCTGGAGAAAGTTTTATGGGGTCAGGAAAGACAAGTTAGGATGTGGACACAAGGATAAGCAATTATTATTATTATTATTATTTGAAAGGCAAAGAGACAGAAAGATCCTCTATCTGCTGGCTTACTTTCTAAATGCCCACAATAGCAGGGACTGAACCAGGCTAAGGCCAGGAGCCCAGAACTCCATCCAAGTCTCCCACATGGGTGGCAGGAATCCAACTACTTGAGCCATCACCTGGCATACATCAGTAGGAAGCTAGATTAAAAGGAAAGCTGGGGGTGGGGAGGGGAACCGGTGCTGTAGCACAGTAGGTTAATCTTCCACCTGCGGCGCGAGCATCCCCAGTTCTAGTCCTGGTTGCTCCTCTTCCAACAGCTCCTCTTCCGATCCAGCCCTCTGTGATGGCCTGGGAAAGCAGTAGAAGTTGGCCCAAGTCCTTAGGCCCCTGCACCCGTGTGGGAGACCCGGAAGAAACTCCTGCCTCCTGGCTTCAGATTGGTCCAGCTCCAGCCATTGTGGCCATCTGAGAAGTGAACCAGCAGATGGAAGACCTCTCTGTGTCTCTCCCTCTGTCTGAAACTCTACCTCTCAAATATATAAATAAATCTTTAAAAAAAAAAAAAAAAAAGCAAAGCCAGGACTCCATCTCCATCCCTGGCACTCAGGTACAGGATGTGGGTACCCCAAGTAGTGTCTAAACAGTTGCCCCAATTTCTGACTGGCGCTGTCCATGGCAGGGCCATGTGTGGACTGGAATGAGGAAGATTCACTCATTAGATGTTGTCATGCTGGGATCCCTGGCTTCTAAAGCCGTCTGACACTCCTGTGTCTGCCTTCTCCAATGTTTGACTCTGTGGGCAGGGAGTAGGGGACTCGGGGGAGGCTTGTACAGCTTTGGTTCCAGGTATTAGCTGCAGCTCTTTCTGCACACGTGCAGCTTAGCAGGTCAGTCTTAATCCAGCTGAAACTGATTTAGAGCAGCTTGGTGCAAATAACCACTTAAGACCAGCCAGCACTGTAGCGTAGCAGGTAAAGCCTGCAGTGCCGCCATTCCCATATGGGCACCGGTTCAAGTCCCGGCTGCTCCACTTCTGATCTAGCTGTCCCTTCTCACTCAGCGACTCAGCTCTTTCCTTGCTGCTGGGTTCCCAGGCCAATCCTGGTGTTCTCCTCCAGGTACAGGAAGAAACCATTTCCCAAGTAGGCCTTTTTGAGGACTGGCCATGGAGCCTTAACTCCTCACTTCTTCCTTCAGCCCACCCAGGGAGCCCGGGGGTGGGGAGCAGTCTGGCTTCTCTTAAATGGCCTTGTAGTTGAAAGGAAATGAGGGGCCGGCACTGTGGTGCAGTGGGTTAACGTCCTGGCCTGAAGCGCCGGCATCCCATATGGGTGCTGGTTCTAGTCCTGGCTGCTCCGCCTCTGATCCAGCTCTCTGCTATGGCCTGGGAAAGCAGTAGGAGATGGCCCAAGTTCTTGGGTCCCTGCACCAGCATGGGAGACCCGGAAGAAGCTCCTGGCTCCTGGCTCCTGGCTTCGGATCAGCTCAGCTCCGGCCATTGTGGCCATCTGGGGAGTAAACCAGCCGATGGAAGACCTCTCTCTCTGTCTCTACCTCTCTCTGTAACTCTGTCTTTCAAATAAATAAAATAAATCCTTAAAAAAAAAAGGAAATAAAAAGAGAAACGTGGGAGCCGGCATTTGTGGTGTACTGAGTAAAACCACTGCCTGTGACACCAGCATCCCATATGGGTGTCTGTTTGTGTCCTGGCTGCTCCACTTCCAATGCAGCACCCTGCTGATGCCCTGGGAAAATCAGCAGAAAATGGCCCACATGTTTGGGCCCCTGCACCCATGTGGCTTTCGCCTGGCCCAGGTCTGGCCATTGTGGTCATCTGGAAAAGGAACCAGGGAAGGAGCGTTTCTTTCTCTGTCTCTCTCTGTAACTCTGACTTTCAAATCAATTAAAAAAAAAAAAAAGAGAGAGAGAGAGAAAGAAAGAAACCAGAAACATTCACAGCCCCATAGTTCCAAACCATCTAGGGTTCTTCTTCTTCTCATGTCTAGTCTAGAACCGAGCCCCAGTCTTCTCTTGTCCGTAAAAGAGCAATTCCACCGTCATAGCTGTCCTCAGTTTAGTGCACTTCCTTGGCCCAGGAGTAACAGCTGCAGTCCTTACACGAACCCAGCCCTATTCCTTTAAAGCCCTCCTGTGCCCACTGCAGGAACCACTCTCAACCAGTCCGAGCCAGATATCTCAGCTCCCAGGGACTCTTCTGGTGGGACCTGCCACGGGCAGTCTGGCTCAGGTTAGCTTCTGTTCACGCCCACGTTTCTCAGTGCAAATGCTGCAGAGCGAAGCAGAAGCCCCTCGCCTGGCTTCCTCCTGGTAGCCTGAAGCATCAGGGGCTCAGCTTTCAGCATTTCCTTGCATTCAGTCATCTGGTCTGACATTTATTAATCACCTATTGCATGGCCCCTAGTCCGTGTATAGAGAGTCACAGCCCCTTAGGGACAGCTAATCCCACCGTTGTGAGATAGTTGCAAGGTTATGTATTAGCTTCTGTCTGATTGTTCTAGGCTATTGTTTCAGAGTACTAAAGAGTGCTTCTGATTCTGGAGCCTTGTACCAGAATCTTTGCTACATCGAGTACCTCCCTGTGTGGGGGCAGGGTGCCCAAGCACCTGCACATTCTACTGCTTTCCCAGGTGCATTAGCGGGGAACTGGATTGGAAGCGGAGCAGCCAGGACATGTATTAGTGCTCAGATATGTGATGCTGGCATTGCAGGTGGCAGCTTAATCTGCTATGCATGATTTTATAGAGTGTAAGCTGGGCTACCTGTTAACATTTTGGCCTTCTATCATGATAACTGTATCTTCACAATGATCTGGAGCTCAAGTTTGAATTTAGATCTGTAGGACTCTTTCTTTCTTTCTTTTTTTTTTTAAGATTTACTGGGGCTGGTGCTGTGGCATAGCAAGGTAGAGCCACTGCCTGCAGTACCAACAGCCCATATGGGTGCTGGTTCGAGTCCCAGCTATTCCAATTCTGATCAGCTCTCTGCTATGGCCTGGGAAAGCAGTAGAAGATGACCCAGACGCTTGGGCCCCTCCTGGCTCCTGGCTTTGGATTGGCGCAGCTCTGGCCATTGCAGCCATTTGGGGAGTGAACCAGCAGATGGAAGACCTCTCTCTCTCTCTCTCTCTCTCTTTTTGCCTCAGATGACCACAACACACAGGGCTGGACCAGTCTGAAGCCAGGAGTTTCTTCCAGGTCTCCTACCTGGGTGGCAGGTCCCATACACTTGAGTCTTCTGCTGCTGCTTTCCCCAGGCCACTAGCAGGGAGTTGGATGAGAAGTGGAGCAGCCGGGACTTGAACCGGCGTATACCTGGGATGCCGACATCACAGGGAGCAGCTTTACCTGCTGAGCCACAACACCGGCCCCTCCAGGTCTCCTTGAAGTTCCATGCTAGAATGCACCCCAGCCCTCACCTCCAGCCTTTCCCCCTCTGCACGTGTAGATACCCCAACCTGCAGATTCAGGCTCTGCCACCCAAGTCTCTAACAACTACTTCTTGGCCACTGTGTGTACCCCTAAATTTCATATGTTGAAGCATAATGCCCAGTGTGACAGTGTTCAGAAGTGAGGCCTTTTAAAAGGTGATTTAAGTCTGCAAGGGGGCAGAGCCTTCATGAGCAGGGTCAGCACCCTTCAGAAAGAGGCCAAGGGAGTTTATTTGTCCACCTATCCTGCAAGGTTACAGTGAAAAAAATCCCTCCATGAGGAGAGGGTCCTCACCAGACACCAAGGCACCTTGAACTTGGATTTCCCAGGCCAGAACTGTGAACAGTAAATTCCTTTTGTTTATATGAGCTTTCCAGCTTAAGGTCTTTTGCTGTAGGTCTTTTGCTATATTGTAGGACCTCTTGGACTTACAAGCCTCCATGCCAACAGCATAGTTTGTGCTTGGGACCTGGAGCAGAGTGGTGTGGGAAATGGGCTTGGCATGGCATTCTGGGGGTCCTAGGAACAAAAAGCATGGCCTAGAAGAAGGGACTCTCTCCCACTGGCTCTGCACACCCTGGGCTTGTAGTGAGATTTGCCAGGCTGCCCATTGCCAGCAAAGGCAGCTCCCTACCTAGCCCTGGCCTCTGACATGGGTGCCCTGTATTTCCGCTCCAACAGGTCAACAAAAAACAAGCAGACCAATACAAAAGAAAAAATACTGTTTATTCCACACAACTACATCGAGTGCTTCTCCCCCATTCTGCCCGCCCCTCCCCACAGCTCCAGTCCTCAGCAGGCTTTGCCCTGCGCTGGGGACAGTCAGAGCCTCAGAGCCCGGCCTATGAATCAGAAAAAGAAATCTGGGCAACAGTAGGGTTTCTCCGTCCAAACTCAGGTGCTCCTCAGTCCATTTGGCCCAGTTCTTTCCCTGGGCCCTGCTCCCCCCTCCCCCCGGATACCATGAGTAGAACAGGGTCAAAGGCCCCGGATCATTCAGCAGGCCCCGGAAAGTTCTGGCCTTTCCTTCACTGAACAAAACCACACAGTGAAACCATTTCTGCCTGTTCTCCAGTCTCTCCAGAGCAAACAAACCAAGGAGCTCTGGCTTAACACCCCGAAAGATACTTTTTCCAAATAAAACCTGTATCGACCCCCTTCAGGTCTGAAGCTACCAAAAAAATGCGTATGTATCATCTCAGAGGTGACTCAAGGCCCAGTGGCTTCCCAGAGGTCCTACTGCAGAGAAGTGAGCAGGGGCCACAGGCCAGCAAGCTGGGCCTTGGGCACACTTCAGGGAGACCCTGTACCCTCCCACCAGGGACTGCAGCCTGCAGCTCCTATTCCTCTGAGTCAGTGACGCATCCTTCCAGAGGAGAGAAAATTGTTGCGTTTCAAGCCAGCCTTGGGAAAACAGACTTAGAGGAGAGACGTGCTAAGAAAGCATGGCCAGGCCTAATTTAGAACAGCAGTTCACGATCTTTCCCTGCCGTGACACAGGACAGAGTGTCCCCGTGCACAGCCATGGCATGGGGGAACCCCCCTGGACTCGGAGCTGCTCCCAAGGACAGTAGCTGTGACCCACTTACTCACCCCTGGAAACAAAGCACGCGTGCGTGCGAGGGTTTGCGCATGACTCCTGCAATTCCCTCGTGTACTGAGTGGCTGCTTCATCCTTACCCAAGCCTGGCTTCGCACTCTCCTGCTGGATGAGTGTGTCACGGGACTGGCGCGGACGCCACACTTGGGCAGGTTCAGCTGGGCAAATGCAGTGGGGCGTGCGTGTGCATGCATATGTGTGTGTGAAAGAGAGAGAGGGAGAGAGAGACATCTCACTGGCAGGGCTGCCAGGATGGGGGGCACGCTAGCATCGCAGGGCCTGGGTGGGACCCGCAGCAAGCAGACACAGAAACAGCACCCCAGGGGGAGCTTAGCTAAGAGGCAGCTCTGCACGGGGCACCTGTGGCAGAGGTGGTCCAACCCCGAATGAGCCACAGCGACCCTCTCTGGAGGCAACTCCCATCCTGACCTGGGCGTGTGCTGGACTCAGAAGGAGCACTGGGGGAGATTTCTTTCTTTTCCTTCCTTTTCTTTTTTGACAGGCAGAGTGGACAGTGAGAGAGCGAGCGAGAAAGGTCTTCCTTTTGCCGTTGGTTCGCCCTCCAATGGCCGCCGCGGCCGGTGCACTGAAGAAGGCGCATCGCGCTGATCCGAAGCCAGGAGCCAGGTCTTCTCCTGGTCTCCCATGCAGGTGCAGGGCCCAAGCACTTGGGCCATCCTCCACTGCACTCCCTGGCCATAGCAGAGAGCTGGCCTGGAAGAGGGGCAACCGGGACAGAATCCGGCGCCACAACCGGGACTAGAACCCGGTGCGCCGGCGCCGCAGGCGGAGGATTAGCCTATTGTGCCGTGGCGCCGGCCTTGGGGGAGATTTCTTACACAGACACAGAATCAGACTCTGGACAAAAAAATGAGATTTCTCCTCCAACACTCAAACTTAAAGCTACAGAGAAAACTAGAGTTAAGTAGACCTGCACAGGAGACCTTCCCTGGCTGCCACCGGCTCTCTCTAGCTGCTATGCTTACCCAAGGGCATGGCTGTCGGCTTCATTCACGAATTTGCTCCTTTTGAGAAGCCCCGGTGCTGGGTTGGGGCTGGGTGTGGCGACGAGAGAGAAAGCCAGCATTCTTTCCCTCATTTTTCTCCAGAATTGCCTGCTTGCTGGGGCAGTGGGACGGTCTAGATTTCAAATTCTCTGAACCCACACTCTTTGTGGGGGTGGGGAATAGCTATGGATAGAGATTAGATTAAAATCTGGCCAGAAGGCCTTGTCCACCAAATTCCCCACATGCTGCACACACCGGACAACCCCAGGGCAGTTTGAGATCACTGCTGCTTTCCTCAAAAATGAATTGCAAAAGAAAAAAGGGGAGGGGGCTGTCTGCTTTAGTGCAACCCCCCAAAGGAACTAGGGAGAGGTGGGAGAGGAGCTCCAGGGCCGTGGGAACCTTCTGACCCCAAGGTCAAGGCAAACATCGAGCCTGACTTCTGAGCGGCATATCACACTTGTTTGAATTTGATCTCCTGGGTCCTTTTGGCTGGGGGAGGGGCAATGTGTCTACAGGCAAAGGTGGGGGTAGGGAGTTTGAGGCTGTGGCGGGTCCACCGGCAGGGCTGTCACATCTGCCACACCAACATACAGGAACAAAGGAGAAGACAGGGTAGAAAGAGAATGACATAGAAAATAAGAGTTCGCGGCCTGCGGTCGGGAACAGCCACAGCCGGGCCCACACACCGGGAGTTTCTGGTTCCCAACCAAAATGCATCCTTCAGGAACCACGTTAGCAAAGTGCTTCTCTAAGCGACACCACCAAGTCCCCGGTTCAGCGTGCCCAAGCAAGGGCCTGGAGCTCCCTCGGCCCCTCCCCTTCCCCGACTCCACCCTCCGACCCCAGACCCCCAGCCGTGGATATGCGGGGTGCAGGGAAGGGAAGAGGGAGCCATGGGGGACGCGCATGCACAGAGCGGAGTCGCGAAGCCAGGGCTGCGCATGGTGAAACGACAGGTGCAGTGACAGCCGCGGCTGCAGCCAGGCGCCAAGGGGAGGGTAGAAAGTGCTGCATCACAGGGCTGCTGGGCCCGAGCCCTAGGGGATCTGAAAGACGTTCAGTTTGCTGGTGTTCTTGAGCGTCTGGCGCCGGTTGCAGAACCAGACCCGCACGACCTCGCGGTCATAGTTGAGCTCCTTGGCGATCTCGGTGATCTCCTGGCCTGTGGGCAGCGGGTTCTTCTCGAAGTAGGCGTTGAGCGCCTCTATGGCCTGGGGCGTGAAGGATGTACGGCGCTTGCGTTTCTTGGAGGGCTCACCTCCCACGAACTCCATCAGGTTCTGCTGGCCTTCCTGGTTCCGCAGCTCGGCCTCGTTCAGCCACCGCTCCAGCACGGGTTTCAGCTTCTGGGCGCTCTTGGGCGTGATGTCCAGCTTCTCAAACCTGCGGGCCACCCACACCCGGGGCCGGGGCTGTGAGAGGGCACTGTTCCTATGCGGGGGGGGGGGGGGGGTCCTCTCCCTCCCTTTCCCAGAGCCCCTACACACAGACTCCCCAGAACCCCAGATCCTAACAGCCTGATTGTTCCCGTGGTCCCGGCTCAGGCCACAGCATGACAATGATAACACAGCTGCCTATGAACAACCATTCCAGAACTTTCTAAACCAAGTGAGTGAAATCCTTTGAGTGCCATTCCTCTCCAACTGCTTCTTCCTGGTGGTGTCACTACCAAGACAGGCCACTCTTTGTGGTTGAACCACCACGGCCCTGTGGTCAGGCTAATGGCTGCTCTGGTCTAAGGCTCTCATCTGTGGGGTTGGCAGACAGGAGAAACCATCCTGTTCTGAAACCCACTGCTACCCCTCCTTTGGGGTAGCATGACCCTGCACACAGCAAAAGCAGTTCTGCTATTTTATGGTCATACTTCGGACAGAGGAGAGAGATGGGAGCCTGACAGCCTACAGTGCACTGTAATGGAGACCAAAACAGAATGGAAGTTCCCACTTTTGTGACCAATTTTATAAGCTCTGCTCTTTCTCACTAGGATTCCTGGATGGATTAGGGCCTTGGTTCCCCCAAAGAAGACCACAGGAATACTCAGGATTGCAGAGCACATTTCAAAAGGCCCCAGAAGGCCTCGGCTGGGCTTCAGCTACTCCAGGTGTTACCTTCCCAATGTGGAGAGCCTGGATCCCAGTCACCACATGTCCTGATGGCCCCAGGCACTGAGCAGACCCCCATCTTGTCCAGGACAGTCTTACTCACCGGCAGATAGCTGACTGGCTGTAGGCAGGACCTTCCGTTGCAGTCAGAGCCTGGCCCACCTGGGTCTGGGTAAGGCCCAGGGACAGCCGCCGGATCTTAAAGTTCTTGGCAAACTCACGGATCTCTTCTAAGTTGATGCCATCCTCATCCAGACTTGGAGTATGTGGCTCTGGACCAGAGGGAGGGACCAGGGATGAGTATGTAAGATGGCTAGACCAGGGGTGAGTATGTAAGATGGAGGGACCAGGGATGAGTATGTAAGATGGCTGGACCAGAGGTGAGTATGTAAGATGGTGGGACCAGGGATGAGTATGTAAGATGGAGGGACCAGAGATGAGTATGAAAGACAGGCATCATTACTGCTTTTCTGGCCCACTGGTCTGGACTGGTGCAGCAGTGAGGCATGAGAACATCCAGCAAAAGGCTCGTGAATCCTCATCATCCCTGCCCCCAAGCAAGACCTGGGGGACAAGGGGCCTGGACCAACCTATTCAGGAGCAAGGGTCTACTTTCAAGTTCTTCCAGCTCTTACTGCTCACCTGCCCCAGTTCTCACTACACCTGCTGGCCATGCACATTCCTCAGATACTGGGTGAGTGAGCACAGCAAAGGCAGCCAATGGCTTAGCCTCTCAGAGAAGCAGCTGGACAGCTGGCAAGGCAGCCTCCACCGGCAGCATGCCTAGAATGCAGCTGAACAAGAACGAGGCTAAGAAAGCCGGCCCGTGCATCGGGCCTCTGCCCTTCCCCGCTGGGCTCCAGGAAGTTTACTATGGAAAAAGCAGCATCTGAAGAGGTTGGGGGCCCCCAACTACCTACCTCCCGGCTACCCCACACTCCTCCCCCCAAGAGCCACTTACTGGACACCAACTGGCTGACCGTGGGAGTCTCTGAGCAGGTAATCGGGATGGGAGCAGAGGCGGATGGTTTGACGGCCGGGGCTGGGCTGGCAATGACCACGGCAGGCGGGGGCGCAGCAGGTGTGGGCTGGATGGGTTGCACCTGAGAAGGGACAAGTCCTGCCCAGCTCAGGGGGTTGGAAGCCCTGGGCAGACAACAGCAGGGCAGAGAGGGACACAAAGCCCTCTCTCACCCAGCACAGTCCCACCTGTGCCCTGTCAAATGACAAGTTGCTTATTAATACCTGCCCCATGATAATGACACCTAAGAGTTTCCACCAAGCTGGGGCCCCACAGCTTCCTGTGATGAAGGCAGGCAAGAGACTCAGATAGGTTCAGCATGCTTGGTCAAAGTGCTAGCAAGAGCCCACCCTTGGGAAACTGCTCTCAACCCCCTGCCCTCAACAGAGAAATCTAGTCTTGATTCGGGAGCCTCCTGGACCCAAAGACCCATGAGCAGGGAACTGGTAGGTAATGCTGGCACCTACCTATAGTGACATACTATGCAGCCATTACAAATAATAGTGTCTCTCTTAACTACTCTGCCCTCTAACTCATAGTGCCAAGGGGAAAAAATGAGGTGTGAAAACCATTTTCTGGGGCTGGGCATAGCAAGTTAAGCTAGCACCTGTGACACCCGCATCCTGCATGGGCCTTGGTTTGAATCTCGGCTGTTCCACTTCCGATCCAGTTCCCTGCTAATGGCCTGGGAAAAGCAGTGGAAGATGGCCCAAGTGTTTGGGTCCCTGCCACCCATGCAGGAAATTCCGAAGTAGCTCTTGGCTCCTGACTTTGGCCTAGCACAGCCCCAGCCAGTACAGCCATCTAGGGAGTGAACCAGCAGATGGAAAATCTCTCTTTCTCTCCCTCACCACCCTCCTTTCTCTTCCTCTCTCTGTATAACTCTAACTTTCAAATAAATAAATAAATATTTTAAAAACAACAAACCATTTTTTCTATGGAAGAATGCCTTTAAGAAATTCATTGAAATTTCCAGAAAAAATAATCTTGAAGCCTATGAAACAAGCTACTAACTTAAAGTCATCTCTGGAAGTGAAATTAGAAGAGGTTTTACTTCGTTTTGTTTTGTTTTGTTTTGTTTTGAGAGGCAGATATATAGAGACAGACAGTGAGAGCTCCCATTCACTGGTTCACTCTCCAATGCACAACAGCCTGAGCCAAGCCAAAGCCCAGACATCCCACAGGGGTGGCAGGAACCTCTTTACTTGAGCTACCATCGCTACCTCCCAGGATCTGCATTAGCAGGAAGCTGGAGTCAGGAGCCACAGATAACTAAGGCATCAGGCTCGTTCTATGTGGGATGGAGCATCTTAACAAGTGTCTCAACCACTGGGCTAAAACGCCTACCTCTTACTTCTTCCATTATAAGGAATGCCGGGCTGTTTATAAGAATCATGCAAATCAAATCCTGTATCTATAATCAGGAAAAAGTACGGATATATGAAACAAGTGTTTTTAGCAATTTTTTTTTTTTTTTTTTTTTTTAGGAAAAGCTTCCCAGGGACTGCAGGTTTCTCCCGGATGGCCTTGCTGCCTGGGTCCTCTCTCGTCTGTCTTCATTCCCAGGCCTTTTCCTGGGTCCACAGCACCCTGTCTCTTGCTAGCACTGTCCAAACTATCTCCTGACAAGTGACCAGGGGTCAAGTCTCTCATCATGGTCCAGTTCTTGGCTTCACCCAGATAACAGAGGAATTAATTTTATTTGTTTGTTTGTTTGTTTTTTGATGCATTTTTGATCAGCTGCTTCCTTGCTGAAACACTCTGGTGGCTCCCCAGTACGTTGGGGTAGTAACAGCAATAGGAGCTACCGTTAGGAAGGATGTTTTGTGCACCAGAGTTGTCATCACGTAGGTGTAGCATTCCTAAAACAAACCCAGCTTCAACATCACCTAGGAAGTTACAAGTGCACATTCCTGGGCCCCACCCCACACCTGCTGAATAAGAAACTCGGAGACAGGCCCAGGACCAGGTGATTCTGATGTTCAAGTTTGAGAACCACGGCTCCAGCGCTTGGTACTTGCTGTGGTTTCCCAAAGGTAGAACATCCAACTCGCCTTTTTAGATGAGTTCCAGTGCCTTCTCTATGAAGCCAAAACCCCTACTCTGTCAAGAGCTTCCTTCTGTGGGGTCCTTGAGTACCTTATTAGTCCCCTACCATAGACTTTGTCATGTGACTTGTAATTGTCACCCACGCTGGGCCTTAGGGTACTCCGGGCATCTTATCTCTGTGTCTTCTGCACCTGGGATATAATTGCCCCTCAAAAAATTCCAAGGTGGGGCTTGCTCTGTGGTGTAGCAGGTAAAGATGCCACCCGCAATGCTGGCATCCCAGGTGGGCACTGGTTCAAGTCCCAGCTGCTCCACTTCTGATCCAGCTCTCTGCTATGGCCTGGGAAAACAGTAGAAGATGGCCCAAGTCCTTGGATCCCTGCACCTGTGTGGGAGACCCAGAGGAAGCTCCAGGCTCCTGGCTTTGGATCAGCGCAGCTCCAACCATTGCAGCCAATTGGTGAACCAGCGGATGGAAGACCTCTCTCTCTGTCTCTGTCTCTCTGTCTCTGTCTCTCCTATCTCTGTGTAATTCTGACTTTCAAATAAATAAATAAATAAATAAATAATTACAAGGGCAGGCATTTGGCCTAGTGATTAAGACACCAATTAAATATACACATCCCACATTGGAGTGCCTGGGTTTGGCTGCTGGCTCCAGCTCCTCACTCTAGCTTCCCTCTAATGCAGATCCTGGGAGGCAATGGCAGTGCCTCAGGTAATTGGATTCCTGACACCCACATGGGAGACCTGGATTGCGTTTCTAGCCTTTGTTTCTGCTTCTACTTCAGCTCCAGCCCAGTCCTGGCCATTGCAGGCATTCGGGGGGTGAACCAGTGGATGGGACCTCTCTCTCTCTCTCTCTGTCCTGTGTCTCAAAAAAAAAAAAAAAAGAAGAAGAAAGAAAAATCTTGAATGAATAAATAACTAGCCAAAGCCAGAGGAGAAGAAGAAGAAGAAGAAGAAAGAAAAAATCTTGAATGACTAAATAACTAGCCAAAGCCATAGAGGAGTAGTGTAGAGGCGAAAGGGGGAAGAGATGGAGAGGCACAGAACTAACCTCCCAGCACTGACCCAGGCCCAGTGTACCTGAGGGCACAGGTACATGTTGTGGTGTGTGTGGGCAGGGGCCTGGGGTGCTGTTTTCTTGAGCAGGGCATGTGTGCATCCCTGTGGGCCTTCTACTCTGGGAGCACTCCTCTCTCTCCAGAGTTCCACAGGCGGCACTGCCTGGCAGTCTGGAGTGGAACAACAGCAATGGCTGCCCCACAGCCCCAGCCCCAGCCCCAGCCCCAACCCCGGTACCTCACTCTTAGCAGGGGACTCAGGCGTGCTTGGTTTCCGGACAGCCACGGGCGGAGGCAGGGGGCTGCTGGCCAGGGTTGCAATCACCTGGCCTTGGGCGTTCAACAACAACTGGGGTGTCACGGCCTGGACCTGCAGGCTTTGTGCTGGTGCTGGGGCCGCCACGCTAGCTGAGTTCACTACCCATGGAAGCGTTCCAATGACCTGGGAGGGAATAAGACAGACACCCCAGGTATCATGGGAGTGTCCTGCTCCACCGCCAACCCAAATCCCCACACTGGCAGGGGAAAAGACTAACTTGGAGAAGTCGCTCATCCCCTGACCTCTGCTCAATTCACACTTTTTCCTTTATTTTATTCCCCAGAGCAGGGGGAGCTCTGGATGCAACTCAGAGACACTTGGATGTGGCTCGCTGCTCTGCCACATTTTAGCTGTGTGGCTTACTTTTTCCGTACCTCAGCTTTCTGTCCTATAAATAGGGAGTGGGAGAAAAAAAGAAAAAAAAAAAAAAACACCCTCCACCTAGCCCGATGCCTGGCTACAGAGTGGGTGCTGCATTTTCCAACTGTCCCTCCCCCACTAGAGAGAGCACCCCTGGGGCAGGGTGTGTGTTCTACATGGGGCGGGGGTGCTAGGAACAGTAGCCTGGCACCAGTGTCTCAGTCTCTCAACCCAAATCCCAGCCCCCTCCTCCTGGCCAGCCACCCCACACTTCCCACCACTCTGCTCTGCCTTTGGCCACTTGCCTGTCCCTGAGCATTGGTGAGGATCTGACTGCTGATCCCGGGCATGCTGGGAATGGCGTTGGTAATGACCGGAGTCGTGGTGAGGGAGCCCAGAATCTGTGTCTGTCCCCCGAGGGAAGCAGCACTGATCTGTGGGCAGAGGAAGGGCCTTGCTCAGAGGCCATGGGGCAAGGGAGAGAGCCGGGCACAAGGGAGAGGGTCAAGGACACGGGGGTGGGCAGACATGAATGTGGGCTGGAGGCCCATGTCCACCAGCTGAACCGTACTATCCAAGGTTATGGGCTGCAGGGGGTTGTGGGGATGGGCAGGGCCACGGTCATGGGACAGCAACTCTGGGTAAGCTTTCAGGCCAGGCCTGGGAGGGTAGAAGGGCCAGACTGGAGAGGCTGACGTCCTCCTAGTCACCTCTAACCTCCCACAGCCGGACCAGCAGCCACTCTGCAGAGACACTGGCAGGTAGCTGTGAGCCTCTGGCTGCACCTTAGTGATGGCTCTGTACACATCATCCCACCCTCCATGACTGGTCCAGCGGTTCAGGCTCTGGAGGATTCTCCCAGCCCTCTTGGCAGAGGTGGTCTGCTTTTTGTCCAGGCCGGACAGGCTGACAGTTGCAAAGAAGACCTCAGAGGGAGCCCATCTCTGCCGATGTGTCGGAAAAGGGTGGCACTCGGGGGCTGGTCCTCCACCCTTAGCCCAAGATTGATTTGGTCCATCCCTGGTCAGCCGTGGGAGAGGGCAGCAGCTTACGATTCCCGGGCTAAATGCGAAGCCTGCAGGCTGGACGGTAATCTGGGGAGGGGTGTCCACTGGCTTGGGGGTGGGGGCAGCAGCAGTGGCGGCGGCGGTGGGTTGCGGTAGGATGGCGGGTGCGGTCTGCAGCAGTGGCTGGGTCTGGAACAGCGTCTGGGGCTGGGCTGGTGGCCGCGGCTGGGCCAGTGAGGAGGTCTGTACCGGTGGGGCCGCTTGTACAGGTGCCGGGAGAGCAGTGTTCGTGAGCACAGCAGCCGCTACGGAGCAAGGCAAGAGACACAGGTGCTCAAGTGCCTAGCCACGGCCCAGAGCGGCTCCAATCCCAAAGGATCTGCACGAGAACAACAGGGTGGGGTGGTGTCGGGGCAGTGGGCATGGGGGGCCCGGCAGCTGCAGCCATGATTCCCTTGATCCTTGAAGGTTGGCACACGCCAACATCTCTCATCCCCCCCACCCCGGGGCCAGGAGATGTGCAGGCTCAAGACCCCGACGTGGAATCTTCTCGTGGTCCATTTCAGGAAGCAGCTCACAGGGTGAATGCTGGCGTGGCATGGCGTGGCGTGGCGTGGCGTGGGGTGGGGTGGGTGGGTGGGGGCAGTCTCATTCAGTTGAGCGAAGTGAGAAAGGCCTCGCTGGCCCAGCACGGGTCATGGCCCACAGTCCCAAGGCGGTGCGGCAGCTCTGCGGCCGGATCCAGACTCCAGGGCTGCGGCCCCCGGGGGAGGGCGGCGGGTTCTGAGTCCGACATGGCCAACACATGTGCGGGGTGGTGGTGGTGGTGGTGGTGGTGGTGGTGGTGGTGGTGGTGTAGGGTGGTAGGGGCCTGGTGCAGTCCTGGGAGAGTGGCCGTTACCTTGGAGACCGGCTAATGGTGGCTTGAAAACTGCCCCTGTGGGAGAAGCAGCGGCCAGTCCAGGGAGGGCAGCCACGGTTGCTGTAGGAATTGTCCACACGGCCAGCCCCTGCTGACCGGCCACTTGACCTGCAATACTGATGGGGATAAGAAGAGGTTGAGTAACTGCCCCTGCTGGAACCATAACTCCTGTCAGAACTGTGGCTAAGTTTTCCTGAGTCAAGACCTGCAAAAGCAAACAAGATTTCAAAAAGAAAAGAAAAAAAAATAAAATACAAAATCAACATCGACAGCGCAAACACTGGGTCTCTCGGACCCAGTTGAGCACAATCAAAGCATTCTGAGGGCAGTGGGAGAAAGGTCAGGCATGGGTCGGGGGGTGGGGAGATGGAGGGGACCTGGACCAGACTACCCTGCCTGCCAGGAAGTGGCCCAAACCTCCCCCACAGGACAGGAAGGGGCACACAGGCCGGACCCACCAGTCTGCTGCCTCCCCAGTCTTTCCCAGGCCCCTGCTCAGGGGACAGCGCCCTGTGGCCAGGGAGCAGGCGCAGAGCTGGCCCAGCCCAGTGGTCAAGGGGCCACAGAGCAGCTGGGAAGCCCTGATGGAGGACAGCCTGGGTTGTCCGCACAGGACAGGGTGCCCGCACTGGACGTGTGTAGCAAATGTCCCCAGGCACTGCGCATGCTCCCTTTGCCGCGCTGCCCGGGTTGACAAGGGCATCCGCTCATTTTGCCATCAGATGAACAGAAACTCTGGCAGCATCCAAGAGTGAAAGCAATTGCTACAGTGCTCACTGGACCCTCGGAGACTGCCCGGCAAACGCAGATCCGCTTTCCCAAATGGGCCTGGTCTGGGGCAGGGAGAAGCCGGGGGGCCTAGTAGGAGCTGCCCTCCTTTGTCCCACCTCCTGCACTTGCCAGATCCCCACGGCCACGCCCATGCATTGCTCCTGCCCACTGCCCTCTGTCCAGCTCTCCAGGCGGCCCTTACCTGGGGGGCAGCTTGTACGGCCAGTGGCGTCAGGGTCTGAGATGCCGCCTGAGGCTGGCTTGGGGCTTGGCTGAAGGTGGCAATGGCAGGGGCAGGGCTCGGAGGGATCCCCGGGAGCGACTTGGCTTCACGTGGCATTGAGAGAAAGGAAAAGGAGTGAGTAGGATGCCTGAGTGGCAACTCTCGGCCCACATTTCTGCAGAACCCAAAAACCCATCGTTGGCAGTAGGGGGCCTCATCACAGCCACGCAGCAATGAGAAGGGTGGTTGGTTCCTTGGTGGTGAGACAAGGAGTACATACTCTCACCACCAAGGAACCAACCACCCTTCTCAAGGAGTACATACATTGGCTGATGATGTTGGATCAGGTCAGTGGCCACTTAATACAGGCTGGGCACATACTGCCAAGCTCTGAGAGAGGCCTACGGGACCATAATGTCAGGACAGGAGGTCAAGAACCTCTCCTATCCCTTTTGTCTTTAAGATCCCCTTGTGTAAAGTGGGAACCAGTGAATCAGCAACCCTAAAACATAGGAAGGGGTTGGAGGGGCCCGCACTGTGGCTTAGCGGATGCCATCCCATATGGGCGCCGGTTCAAGTCCCAGCTGCTCCACTTCTGATCCAGCTCTCTGCTGTGGCCTAGAAAAGCAGTAGAGGATGGCCCAAGTCCTTGGGCCCCTGCACCCACATGGGAGACCTGGAAGAAGCTCCTGGCTCCCAGCTTCAGATCAGCGCAGCTCCGGCCATTGTGGCCAATTGGGGAGTGAACCAGCAGATGACAGAAGACCTTTCTCTGCCTCTCCTATCTCTGTGTAACTCTTTCAAATAAAGAAATCTTTTAAAAAGCACAGGCAGGGGCTGGCATGGTGGTACAGTGCATTAAGCTGCTGCCGGTGACATTAGCAGCCCATAGGAACACTGGTTTGAGTCCCAAATGCTCCACTTCCACTCTAGCTCCCTGGTAATGTGCCTGGGAAAACAGTGGAATATGGGCCAAGTACTTGGGCCCCTGCCCCCATGTAGGAGCTCTAGATGGAGTTCCAGTCTCCTGGCTTCAGGCTGGCCCTGCCCCAGTCTTTGTGGCCAATCCCAGCCCACATTTTAATTTAGGAAGGGGCCAGCATTGTGGACCACTTGTGACACTGACATCCCATATTGGAGCATGGGTTCGTGTCCTGGCTGCTCCATTTCCCATCCAGCTCTCTGCTAATGTGCCTGGGAAAAGCAACAGAAAATGGCCCAAGTGTTTGGGTCCCAGCCACCCATGTAGGAGGCTCGGATGGAGTGCTGGCATCCTGGCTTCCGCCTGGCCCAGCCCCAGCCATCACAGCCACTTGGGGAGTGAACCAGAGGATGGACGCTGTCCCTCTAATTGTCCCTCTCTGTTGTACTGCCTTTCAAACAAATATATAAATCTTTTTAAAAAATGTTTGGAAAAGTATTGACCTATCTTGGGAAGAATCAGTCACAGCATATAGTAAAATCTACAAGGCTAAGGAATTTAGGAGCTGTGCAACAACAAAGCTCTTATAAAATAGTAGGAAAAAAATGAAATGGAACATTTATCTCCTCTGTGGAGGGAAGAGACTTATTTAAAAAAAAAAAAGAGATGTATTTATTTTAAAGTCAGAGTTACAGAGAGAGAAGGAGAGACAGAGAGAGAGAGAGGTCTTCCATCTGCTGGGTCACTCCCCAGATGGCTCCAACGGCCGGAGCTGGACCAGGCCAAAGCCAGGAGCCAGGAGCCAGGAGCATCCTCCAGGTCCCCCACGTAGGTGCAGGGGCCCGAGCACTATGGCCATCTTCTGCTGCTCTTCCCAAGCCATTAGCAGGGAGCCAGACTGAAAGCAGCCAGGATACAAACCAGTACCCATGTGAGAGGCCAGTGTCACAGATGGCAGCTTTACCCACTATGCTACAACCCCATGCCCAGAAGATATTTTTCCAACTCTGAAAAAAAATTTCAGAGAAGGTTAGGATAACTAGCATAGGAAAACTGAAAAACCATTTTCTTGCACAAGAAGTAATAAAATGCAAAAAAGGAAAATGTGAAAATGGGGATGTGGCAAAGCTGAGTGATAAAAGCTTACCTTCTAAAGAATGAGGGGCCAGTGCTTTGGCGTAGTGGGTAAAGCCACCGCCTGCAGTGCCGGCATCCCATATGGGCGCTGGTTCAAGACCCAGCTGCTCCACTTCTGACCCAGCTCTCTGCTATGGCCTGGGAAAGCAGTACAAGATGGCCCAAGTCCTTGGGCCCCTGCACCCTCGTGGGAGACCCGAAAGAAGCTCCTGGCTCCTGGCTTCGGATCAGCACAGCTACGGCCATTGCGGCCAACTGGGGAGTGAACCAGAGGATGGAAAACCTCTCTCTCTCTCTCTGCCTCTCCTCTCTCTCTCTGTAGTTCTGACTTTCAAATAAATAAATGCATCTTTAAAAAATAAAGAAATGAAATGCTCATTGTATGGAGGGATATTCCCATAGAGGGCCATGGGGTCCTGGGGTTTACATCCATGGAGGGTTTTGTGGTCTCTTCCTGCAAGACTGCTTTGCAGAAATTCTGAAACAACTCCTAGAGCCATCAATAATACACCTGCTGTCCACGGCATCACCCATTTTTTTTTTTTTATCGGTCTTCAGTAGACTTTTTATTAGAGAAAGTAAATGTGACAGAGGTAGAGAGGAAGGAGGAAAGGAGAGGAGAGAGAGAGAACCACCCAATTTTGAAGTCAGTTCTTTTCCTGCTCATTGATAATAAGATTTTGTATTTTTCCATGTGATAATTGCCTCCTATGTTAATAATGAATTGCTCTTCAAAAGGAAAGACAGTGGACCACCCCACAAAAAAAAAAAAAAAAAAAAAAAGGCTAAAGGCCCAATACAAAGGCCTTAAAAGCAGCACTATTGATAAGAAGGAAAAACCAGACAATTTGACAATGGCCCAAACCAGACGCAGTTTAAATCTATGTCAATAAAGGAAATGCATATGAAGCAGTTGGTGGTTAAGTGCCGTACAACATAATCTCCCTTTGGTGGTCACGTCTTAGGAATACGGAGGTGGGACTGGATGGCCATTTAGAAAGACACCAATCACTGGATTATTATTTTTTTCCCCTGAAAAAGTTTCCCATCATCTAGCTTAGCTTAGCTTAGCTTTCATAAGAGGAAGTCCCTCTTAATATTGCATACCCAGAAATCTTCCTTTAGTCTCTGCCGGCAGCTTCCTAGGCGGTGGCACCCTCAAAATACCTCCCTTAGCTGCTGAATAACCAAAATCCCTTTACAGAAGATCCCTTTGGTGAAGGGCTTACATATACAAGGCTGCGCCCATTACCATAAACACTCAAGGTACAAACAATTGCTTTAGGATCCGTTTCCGAGAACACATTTAGATGAGGCATAGAATGAAGCCTCCAGAAGTGAGAGATGGAAGGTGGACCAAGGGGTGGAAAGGGGAGTTAGGGTACCAGGCATTAACCTGAGAAGCCTCCTGAATTGTCTGGGAACAAAGGCTTCACCCCAGGATGGCTGCACTGAATGGAAACAGTAGCAACAGCCCTGGGAAGCAGGTGCCCCAGCCTGGCCTCAACACAGAAGCAGAGCATGGCTAGGTTACGGAGAAATGGGCCTGGGTCTCCTCACGAATTTATTCAAGCGGGGAGGAAACAGCTGGGCTCTCCAGGAACCTGGCCACTGATTTGCAGAAAGAGCAAGCAATGTGAGGTCACCCACTTTTCATGTTAAGGAGCTGCTGGCTCTCTGAAGTCTGTTGTCCTTTGCTGTCTTCCTGGTCCGTCATCTTGGCCCAGCCGGGCCAGCCCAGGCCTAGGGAAGGGGTGGATTGCAGCAGAGGGCAAGGGGAGAAAAATCCTGGTGTCCTAGAGTGGGGATTGGCAAAGAAGGCCCAAGGCATCCAGTAAAAGGCATGGCTTGAGGCCGCCACTGTGGCGTAGTGGGTAAGGCCGCCGCCTGCAGTGCCAGCATCCGATATGGGCACCGGTTCAAGTTCTAGCTGCTCCACTTCCAATCCAGCTCTCTGCTATGGCCTGGGAAAGCAGAAAATGGCCCAAGGCCTTGCGCCCCTGCACCTTCGTGAGAGACCTGGAAGAAGCTCCTGGCTCCTGGCTTCGGATCGGTGCAGTTCTGGCTGTTGCGGCCAACTGGGAAGTAAACCAGCAGAGGGAAGACCTCTCTCGCTCTCTTTCTCTCGGTGTGTAACTCTTTCAAATAAATTAATTAAAAAAAGGTATGGTTCACTCTGCAAGGTGTTACTGAACTAGTCAATGACCAGAGGGCAGTGCAGGACACCATAGCTCAGCCACCTCTCGCCCAAAGGTCACCTTTGGAGGACAGCAGGTGTACACCTGCTAGGAGGATGGGGCAGGATGCTGTAGAATCCTACCTACTCGTCACCCAGCTCTGGGTAGGGAACTTGACCTCATCCTCAGCTCCTGACCAACAGCAGGCCCAGCTCTCTGCCTGCGCCTAGGGTCTGGGTCTGGGCAAAGGAGCCTTTGTAGCTGATTCAGCCGCCTAAGCTGATCTGTCTGCCAGTCTCTGCCTACCTCACCCGCATTGCCCTAGATTAGGTCTGGAAGAACGGGAGTTCCAAGCACGAGGAAGTACAGACGGCAGACAGGAGGTACAGCTGTGTGGTGGGCACAGAGGGCCCAGGCTGCATGCTGGCTCGCCAGAGGGCCAGAGAAGGGACTTGGCTGGAGCAACCCCAGATGGGAGCAATGGCCTCCTACCAGTTGCCTCTGCAGGGGCCTCTGGCTTGTCTGGCCCAGCTTCACCAGCAGGCTCACTGGCTTCAGCCGGGTCCCCACGGAGGGAGCCCTCAGCAGTCACAGCCTCCAGGCCTTTGCCCTCCTCCTCAGCAGGGAGCTGGGCGTCCACTCCGACTTCCAGCACTCGAATGGTCTCATGGCCTGACATCACGATGACCTGCAAGAAGAGGGCAAGGGACACTGCTGGGGCTCAGGGCGGGGTGGGGAGGTTGGGTGGGACGGGGGGTGGCACAGCTCCTGGGGCCGGAGTTCTGGGAGTGGTCAGGGGCCCGAGGTGAGGGCACTTCAAGATGAGGACCTTCTGTCCAGGGGATGTATGCGCTGAGAGAATTCCAGAACCTGTGGCAGGCGGCTGCTCCTGAGTCACAATCAGAGCTACTAGACAGAAGCAGGTCTTGGGGCCAGCGCTGTGGCGCAGCGGGTAAAGCCCTGCCTGCAGTGCCAGCATTCCATATGGGCGCCGGTTCGAGTCCTGGCTGCTCCAATTCCAATCCAGCTCCCTGCTATGGCCTGGGAAAGCAGTGGAAGATGGCCCAAGTCCTTGGGCCCCTGCACCCGTGTGGGAGACCTGGAGGAAGCTCCTGGTTCCTGGCTTCAGATTGGCGCAGCTCTGGCCGTTGCGGTCAATTGGGGAGTGAACTAGCGGTTGGAAGACATCTCTCTCTCTCTCTCTCTCTCTCTCTCTCTCTCTGCCTCTCCTTCTCTCTGCATAACTCTGACTTTCAAATAAATAAATAAATCTTAAAAAAAAAAAAAAGCAGGTCTGGGGACAGGCAGGAGGGGACGACAAAGAGTCTCGCCTCTTCCCATCCAGCTTCCTGCTAATGTACTCAGGAGACAGAGGATGATGGCCCAAGACCTTGGGTAGACTTTGGGCTCCGGCCTGGCTCATCTCCCATGGTTATGAGCATTTGGGGAGTGAGCTACTGGATGGAAGATCTCTCTCCCTGTGTATCTTTTCCTCTCCGTCACTCTGCTTTTCAAATAAACAAACAAGAAATCTTTTTTTAAAGAAGTCATTGTAGAAAAATTAGAAAATACTTAGGAACTTCAAATAGTTCACAGAAATGCAATCATTAAAAAAAAAAACTAAGCATAGACTTGAAATTTTTTTTGTATTAAAATAAATGCATCAGGGCCAGCATTGTGGCACAGCAGATTAAGTATGGCACCAGCATCCCATATGGATGCCAGTTTTAGTCCTGGCTGCTCCACTTCTGATCCAGCTCCCTGCTAATGTGCTTGGAAAAGCAGCAAAAGATGGCCCAAGTGCTTGGGGCCCTGCACCCATGTGGGAGACCTGGATGAAGTTCCTGGCTCCTGGCTTCAGCCTGGCCCAGCCTGGCTGTTGTAGCCATCTAGGACGTGAACCAGCAGAGAGAAGATCTCTCTCCCCACGTCTCTCTTTATGTAACTCTGAGTTTCAAATAAATAAATACATTTTTAAATGCATCTTTTGATTTTTTTTTCCATTAACTTTTTTTTTTTTTTTTTTTTTTGACAGGCAGAGTGGACAGTGAGAGAGAGAGACAGAGAGAGAAAGGTCTTCCTTTGCCGTTGGTTCACCCTCCAATGGCCGCCGCTGCAGCCGGCGCACCGCGCTGATCCGATGGCAGGAGCCAGGATCCAGGTGCTTTTCCTGGTCTCCCATGGGGTGCAGGGCCCAAGCACCTGGGCCATCCTCCACTGCACTCCCTGGCCATAGCAGAGAGCTGGCCTGGAAGAGGGGCAACCGGGACAGAATCCGGCGCCCCGACCGGGACTAGAACCCGGTGTGCCGGTGCCGCAAGGTGGAGGATTAGCCTATTGAGCCACGGCGCCGGCTCTCCATTAACTTTTAAAAGTGTTCCCGTACAGAAGAAAAAAAAAAAGCCAACAGTAACTCACTGGATGTCCAGACTTTTCCCCAAGTGAACTTACACACTTAACAAATTTTGTGTTGGGGGAATGCGTTGTGGCACAGCAGGTTGGGCCACTGCCTGGGACACCCACATTCCAGGTTAGAGTGCCTGGGATAGAGTCCCTGCCTCCACTTCCCATCCAATTTCACGAGCCATCAGCGTTGCCTCCCAGGGTGCGTGTTAGTAGGACTCTGGAGCTGAGACGCAAACTCAGGCCCCGGAAAGTGGCACGCAGGCATCCCACCGGCACCTTCACCACTCTGCGGAGCACCTGTCCGCTATCTGTGCATTTTCAAAGTCACCGCTCAAATCCCTAGATCCTAGTTCGAAGCTCCATCTGGACAGGTGACGTAACCACGAGGGGCTCCAGGATCTTCCTCCCTTAGCCACACCCCTCAGTGCATCACTCCCCCCACCCTCCGCCCGCTGCCATCCCGGAAGATACCTGCTCATTGACTGTCAGAGATGACTCTGACCCTGCTCCCGGATCCATGGTCGCTTGTCGGGGTGGGGTGGGGGCCAACCCACACCTAGTGCATCCTGGGTAAGACGGGATTGGAAAAGCAAAGGCTGATGTGACACGGTGATACAATTCCCATCCCATCTAGAACAGTCAGAAATAGAGCGGCGGGAGAACAGGGGAGCTGGGTTCTCCCAAGTATCTGGAGGAGTAAACGAAATAGGATTTTTAAGAAGTTTCATACTAAAGCGTCTCACTTCCTACAGCATCCTAGGAGAACTTACACTCTGGAGGAAGCAGGAACATCTGTGCTTAGGGTGACAAGAGGAAAGGGGGGGCAGGCATCCGCCCCCAGGGGTCCCCCGGTCCAGTGAAGACAGCACACCCAGCAGAACCCGGCGTGAATCTGATCCAGGCCCTCAGCACCTTAGACAAGGGAAGGAGCGACCTGGGTACTAGCGTGCTTCTCAAAGGAGAAGTCTGGGCAGACTTCCTGGAAGAGATGATAAAGACATACATTAACACAGTGGTCTCAGATTTTTAATACGCATGACCATCACCCCGGGCACTTATGAAAAATGCAGATGTCCATGCACCTTTCCCCCAACAACTCGTAGGGAATGTGATTCAGCTCTGAGGTGATGCCAGTGACGGGGCCAGGACCAACAGTGACCTGTACCAGCCAAGGCGGGACATCCCAGGTGGCCTGAGGACTGGAGTCACAAACCACAAAGTTGTAAGAAACCAAGGAGGCAAGTAGGGCTATACACTTGCATAGGAAAGAAGACAATTAACACCTCAAGTCCCACCGTGTGCTAAGCACTTTCTGGAACATTAACCTCTGGGGGTGACAGCTGAGGGAATTAAACTCACTTCTTTTCCCTCTTCCTCCTCTGGGTCTGTTGCTAATTTTTTTTTTTTTTTTTTTTTTTTTTTTTAGGAAAAACTGTTATAGTCTCAATGTTTGTGTCTACTTGGGATATGAAGGCAGAGTCCTCATGAATGTGGTTAGTGCCCTAAAAAAAAGAGACACGGGGCGGGGTGGGGGTGGCACAAGGACACGGCCAGGAGGCGCTGGCTAGGCAGATGCCTTTGATCTGGGATTTTGCAAGCCCCCAGGACTGAGAAACAAATTTCTGTTGTTAGAAAACTACCCACTTTGTTGTTGGGATAGTAGCTGCGGTGGACTAAGACAAACGCACCTGACACAGAACTCACCATTTAGTACGGTCACAATGTTGTTCACCCATCACTGCTACCTAGTTTCCTATTGTTAGGTAGGAAGTCAGATATGAGCTTATGTGTGTGTGACATAAAGGCCTAAAGAGAAGACGTCTATGTCCAGCATATGCATCTCAAAGTCATCCCAAAGCCCTGCCCCCTCCTACCTGATAACCTGCCAGGTGGGGGTCCCTGCCCCTTCTGCCTGATAACCTGCCAGGTGCAGCCCAGTATCTGCACTTCAAACGCCCTTCCTGCTTTTCTTCTAAAGGGGCCAGACTTCCCCCTGTCTGATAACTTCAGGGAGAAAACTCAAATAGAAGTTTTTCTATTTACATCCAAAAAGCCCTTTGTTCCAAGAGGAGCACAGGTGGGGAAGCAAGACCCATCTCCTTAACCCTCCCTCACCCCCCACCCCCCCACCCCGCCCTCTGCCTCTCTGCTGAGTCTGGCGACTGCCTGGGCAGGTGTAATCTCTCCACTCAACCATGTAACCTTGCTCCTTCCCTCCCCCGCCCCCCCAGTCTGAGCAACTGCACTCTCTCTCAGGTCCTGTCTGGAGAGGTGCCCATCTGTTCTTGCGGATGTCCCTACCCTAATAAACTTTGCTACCTTTTACTTTCCACAACTCTGTCTCACGCCTGAATTCTTTCTTGTGTGAAGACAAGAACCCTGCCATTCTCTGGTAACACTACCTTAGATTTTTATTTATTTGAGAGGCAGAGTTACACAGAGAGAAGCAGAGAGGGATCTTCTACCTGCTGGTTCACTCCCCAAATGGCTGCAATGGCCAGTGCTGAGCCAATCCGAAGCCAGGAGCCAGGAGCTTCTTCGGAGTCTCCCTCACAGGTGCGGGGGCCCAAGCACTTGGGCCATCTTCTGCCGCCTTCCCAGAACATCACAGCAGGGAACTGGATGGGAAGTGGAGCAGCCAGGACATGAACTGACGCCCATATGGGATACCAGCGCCGCAGGCAGAGGCTCAGCCTACTATGCCATAGCACCCGCCCCTAGTTCCAGAACATTTCATTCCACCCAAAAGGAGGCTCCACCTCCACTGGGAGTCACTCTCCTTCTGTTGCCACCTCCCAGTCCCTGGCAACTGATCTACTTTCTGACAGTATGGATTGGGCTTAGCAGAATCATACAACAGGTGGTTTTCTGTGTGACTTCTTTTACTTAGCCGATCCATGTTGTAGCATGTATCAGAAGTTCATTTCTTTTTATGGCTGAATAATATCCTGTTGTATGGGGTCGGCATTTGGCCTAAAGCTAAGACGCCGAGCCCCTTGGAGCAAACATTGTTGTGCAGTGGGTTAAGCCACCACTTGGGATGTCCGCATTCCATATCAGAATGCCTAGTTTGAGTCATCCTGGCTACTCCATGCTTTCAACCCAACTTCCTGCTCTTGTACCTGGAAGGCAGTGAGTGATAGCCAAAGTTTTGGATTTCTGCCACCAACAAAGGAGACTAGGATGGAGTTCCTGGCTCTTGGCTTCGACCTGGACTAGCTCTGACTGTTTTGGCCATTTGGGAGAGTGAACCAGTGGATTGAGGCTATTTCTGTCTCTCCCTATGTCTCTCTGTCATCCTACTTTTAAAATAAATATATATTTTAAAAGATATCTGGGGCAGGCGCTGTGGCTCAGCAGGCTAAGCCTCCCCCAGCAGCACCAGCATCCCATATGGGCACTGGTTTAAGCCTCAGCTGCTCCACTTCTGATCCAGCTCCCTGCTATAGCCTGGGAAAGCAGCAGAAGATGGCCCAAGTGTTCGGACCCCTGCAACCACATGGGAGACCCAGAAGCAGCTCCCGGCTCCTGGATTCAGATTGGCCCAGTTCCAGTTGTTGTGGCCATTTGGGGAGTAAACAAGCGGATGGAAGACCTCTCTCTCTCTGTCTCTCTCCGTAACTCTGCCTCTCAAATAAGTAAATATTAAAACAACAACAAAAAGCAATATACCTGAGTCCCACATTGGAGTACATAGGTTTGATACCCAGCTCTGGCTCTTGACAACAGCTTCCTGCTAACGCAGATGCAGGGAGGCAGCAGTGATGGCTCACGTAATTGGATGCCTGCCATCATGTGGGAGACCTGGATTTGAGTTCCCAGTTCCTGGCCATGTGGGCATTTGAGATGTGAAACTTTTGTTTTCGATTGTGAGGATATACTCCATTCACTTATTGATGGACAGGTGGGTTTCTTCTCCTTTTGATTATTTTTGAATAGTGTATCTATGAAGATTTGCGCACAAACTAAACACCTGTTTTTCCGTTCTTTTGGGCCGATATCTAGGAGTGGAACTGCTGGATCGCTCTTGGGGTTTTGGCATTTTTGTTCCCTCGCAGAAAAAGCTCCCTGAACAAACCAGAACTATAACAGTCCTTCCCTCCTCTTCCTTCCCAGGTCACTTTAGAGCAAGACCAAGAAAAGGGCAGGCAATTCAAGAAACTCAGCAACTTGGAAAAAAGAAAAATAAGCCTTTTGGGGCTCACGCTGTGGCTCAGTAGGTTAAGCCTTCGCCTGTAGCATCAGCGTCCCATATGGGTGCTGGTTCAAGTCCCAGCTGCTCCACTTCTGATCCAGCTCTCTGCTATGGCCTGGGAAAGCAGTGGAAGACGGCCCAAGTCCTTGGGCCCCTGCACCTGTGTGGGAGACCCAGAAGCAGCTCCTGGCTCCTGGCTTCAGATCAGCACAGCTCCGGCCATTGCAGCCATTTGAGGAGTAAACCAGTGGATCGAAGACCTCTCCCCCCCGCCCCGCCACCTCCCATTACTCTGCCTCTCAAGCAAATAAATAAATCTTAAAAATAAATTAATAAATAAAATTGGCCGGCGCCGCGGCTCACTAGGCTAATCCTCTGCCTTGCGGCGCCGGCACACCGGGTTCTAGTCCTGGTCGGGGCACCGGATTCTGTCCCGGTTGCCCCTCTTCCAGGCCAGCTCTCTGCTGTGGCCCGGGAGTGCAGTGGAGGATGGCCCGAGTACTTGGGCCCTGCACCCCATGGGAGACCAGGAGAAGTACCTGGCTCCTGCCATCAGATCAGCGCGGTGTGCTGGCCGCGGCGGCTATTGGAGGGTGAACCAATGGCAAAGGAAGACCTTTCTCTCTGTCTCTCTCTCTCTCACTGTCCACTCTGCCTGTCAAAAAATAAAAATAAAAAAAAAATAAATTAATAAATAAAATAAACTTTTCCTCTTCAAGTAAGACAAGGGTGTAGAGTAGGGAGGGGTGGAGGAATTTGTTAGAACTGGTGAGCACCACCCACCTTGCTGGGGCTCTAGCTTCATTCCTGGGGGATGTCGCCCCCAGATTTGGGGGCTTTTCAGAGAGCCTGTTGGATGGGAAGTTGTGATGAGCCACAAAAGGTGTCACACAGAGAAGCCAATTAGCAAGTCATTTGCAAACGCAAATAAGAGACAGAGACAAAACCAAGAGGAAAAGTGCATTTGGGTCCGTGATAGCTGATACATACATTTCATGAAGTTTTTTTTCATTCCAAATAAGGCCATCTGCAGGAGGCATAGCAGTTGGTCATCAGAAGACCTGAGACTTCCTTGCTAGGGTGCCTGTTCTGTGGTCTCTGGTTCCTTGCTGCCACCCAGGGACACCCACAGGGAATGGCTTAAGCAGAGGCAAATGTCTACTTTGTGACTGAATTTCAATAGGAATTCAAGCAGCGGGTAGGGCTTAGGCGATTCCGGTTACTCTTCCATCCTTGAGATTCTATGGGCTTATGAAGACCTGGATCTTCAGTGTCCATTCCCTTGTGTCAAAGAGAAGGTGACTCCTGGGTCCCAGCCCGTGACCACACCTAGGCCTGCCCTTACCCACCACAAAGACTTAAGGCCACCAGAAAGGCAGGCGGGGAAGAGCAAAGACCGCCCTCGTCCTGAACCTCTCTCGAGGTCTTAGTGTCGACAGCTCCTATCAAGGACATGGATATGATCGCGAACACCTATCTAAGAGGAAGGCTCTTGGCATCTGGGCTCTGTGCTGTGTTACCCTTGTGCAGTATCTGTGCAGACCTATCCCCTGGACCCTACTCCTTTGCTTTCTTTCTCCACAAGGTGAATTGGAAAACACCTGGGTCAAGCCAGGCAAGCACTGAGGCATTGCCCACAACCAGAGACCCCGGGGAGGGCCAGTGCCATCCAGGGTTTCAGTAGAGGCAATGACTTGATTCTCCCCACTGTTGTCCTCCAGGAACTGCTCTGGGTTACAGCAGCACTTGGGGACACAAGGAGGTGCCTCAGGAAAGCCCAAGCCAAGCAGAACTCCCTGGAACAGCCGAGACCCTGTTAGGAGAAATCTTGACCTGCCTGTCCATCATTAGGTCCCCACATATGTCAGTGGCTGTTGCGTGCTGCATACCGGGGTTACAGTACCCCGGGTTACATACCGGGAAAAAAACCACATTTCCATTTTTGTCAAGAAGTCTCAGTTTCAACATGGCAGTCAAAGAAATAAACAAAAGGTCACCATGACACAACACGTTGATGAGCCCTGGTGGATGACCAGGTGGTGGAGAATCTACCGGGGGGGGGGGGGGCGCCTAATGCAGTTTTGTGTGGTCCTTTTTCCCAGGCCGACAAGAAATTTGATGCAAGAAGAATCTCATCCTACGTAGGAAAATGGAACTTGTATGAAACTCAGACTTTTCAATCAGACCCTGTGACTTTAATCACTCCCATAACATTTAATGTGACTGTGGTTTTTGAGGGGGCAAAACACCTTATGATCCAGTCATCTGGGGTGGGGGTGTAAAGTTAGCATACTCCAAGGAGGGGTTGGGTAAGCTGAATTTGCTTGTACCTGCAGTCATTGAAACAAAGTTACATGTCTTATGGGAAACCACTTTTTTTTTCTTTTGAAAAATAATCTGTAATTGACACATAGTAGCTGTACATAGTTTTGGAGCACAGTGTAACATTGCAATACATCCATGCAGTGTGTAATGATCACCCTTCAGATTTTTAACACCGTAAATCTCTGGCTAGGTTGTTTGTTGACATGCGTAGCTACAGCTCTAGGCTAGTGTTAAAGTTTAATTTGTGCACCTGCTCACCTCCCGCAGAGCTGCCACTCACAATGGCCACAGCAGAGGGCAGGAGGCTGGGATGTCGGGAAGTTTGGCCACTGCAAGGGGCGGCCAACCCACTCTTCAAGGCCTCCCTCCGTGGTTTCCCACCATCCCACAACTACCAAAGCAAAACCCACCCGGGACCTCATTCAGGAACTTTAGACTCACATATCCAACCGCATCCGGATGGCTCACTTCATCTCATACTCAACAGGATTCCCATTCCTCAGCGGCTCCTCAGGCAGGCGGCCTCCCCATCTCAGCAAATGCTGACCTCCCCCACCCTGTAGACCCAGAAGACAGAATTCCCCTCTCCTCACCACCACCACTACCACCACCCCAAGCCACACGGCTCCAGTCTGTGGAGTAAAGGACACCGCACCCCTTCCTGCACCTTCTTAATCAACAGACACCACGCAGCCACTTTCCTCTCCAGGTGTCACCACCTGATGGGGTTCCTGCATGTCCTCCCATCTCTTTCCAATCCTGGCCCCAGGACATGGATTTCCCATCCTACCTGCTGAAGAATGATAATCACTATCTATGTGAACCCAGGCCATTTGCACATGCTGTTGGGGGGGGCGTCAATGACACACTCTCAAGACACACTGTCAGGTTCAACATGTCAGCGCTGATATATTAGCTTGTGGGACTTGGGACAAATGATTGCTCCTCTGCACCTCAGTTTTTTCTTGTATTGAGAGAAATAGCATTGCTTTCAGAGGGCTAGCATGAGGACTGAACAACTCACACATGCAGAAAAGTTTAGATCAATGCCTCGTGGGTTGCAAGTGGTAGATATTATAATTTACATATATGATCTCAATTATGTCTTTTAATTTAGTGTAGCAGTGAGGAAGCAGGTACATCTCTTAGTTTTACCACTTCTTAGCTGTGAGACCGTGGGCAAAGGCTTACCTCCCTATGTCTCAGTGAGCAGACCAGAAATGGAGACAGTATTGTAGTAATTGTAGAAGGATCTGATAAATGGCAAGTGTTGTCATTTAGTTCTGACACCAGCAACACGGGGCCACGGAGCCCAGTGGTTAGGGACACAAAAACTCAAACTTGGCCAACTATGTACGTGTCTGTAGCCAGCACGTTACTGCTCTGTGTTCTCTGATAACTCCTTATAAGAGGCTGTCCTGGGGCCAGCTCTGTGGCATAGAGGGTAAAGCTGCCACCTGCAGTGCCGGCTGCTCCGCTTCCGATCCAGCTCCCTGCTATGGCCTGGGAAAGCAGTAGAAGATGGCCCAAGACCTTGGGCCCCTGCACCTGCATGGGAGACCTGGAAGAAGCTCCTGTCTCCTGGCTTTGGATGGGCCCAAACTCAGTTCTGGCAGTTGCAGTCATTGGGGGAGTGAACCAGCAGATGGAAGACACCCTGCCCTTCTTTGCAACTCCACCTTTCAAATAAATAAATCTTAAAAAAAAAAAAAAGGCTACCCTGAAATTGTGCAAAACACCAGGAACAATGACATTAGCTACCAGCATCCTCATTTTAGAGATGAAAAAGCTGAGGATCGAGGGGAGATGACAGTATGAGCTTCCAAGGAAAACTTGGATTCAAATATTAGATTGCTGGTGGGTGTGTTGTCTAGGGGTTAACAGACCACTTGGGGCACCCCATGTCAGAGTGTCTGGATTCAAGTCCTGGCTCTGCTTCCTATTCCAGCTTCCTGCTTCCTTTGGCATCTATATGGGAGACCCAGATTGAGCTCTGACTCCTAGCCTGACCCAACTCCAGCTGTTGCAGGCATTTGGGGAGCAAACCAGTAGCTGAAAGATCTTTGTCTTTCAACTGAAATGAATATAAATAATAAATTAACATATGTAAAACATGTTGACCATGACAAAGCTGTATGGGGATGGCACTGTGATACAGCAGACTCAGCTGCTGCCGCTTGCAATTCCAATACCCCTTGCTGGGCGCCAGTTTGAGTCCCAGCTACTCTGCTTCCAATCCTGCTCCCTGCTAATGCACCTGGGAAAGCAGCCCATGATGGCCCAAGTGCTTGGACCCCTGTACCCACATGGGAGACCGGGATGAAGCTCTTGGCTCCTGGCTTCAGCCCAGCCCAGCCCTGGTCATTGCAGCCATTTGGGGAATGAACCAGAGAATGGAGGAGGACCTCTCTCTCTCTCTCAATCTGAGTCTCTCCCTCTCTCCCTGTAACTCTGCTTTAAAATAAGTAAAATAAAATCTTTTTTTTTTTTTTAAATGGGGGCCAGCGCTGTGGTGTAGCAGGTAAAGCCACTTCCTACAGTGCCAGCATCCCATAAGGGCTCTGGTTCAAGTCTTGGCTGCTCCACTTCCGATCCAGCTCTCTGCTATGGCCTGGGAAAGCAGTACAAGATGGCCCAAGTCCTTGGGCCCCTGTACCCATGTGGGAGACCTAGAAGCTCCTGGCTCCTGGCTTTGTATTGGTGCAGCTCTGGCTGTTGCAGTCATCTGGGGAGTGAACCAGCAGATGGAAGACCTCTCTCTCTCTCTGCCTCTATAACTCTGCCTCTCAAATAAATAAATAAATCTTTAAAAAATGAGTACATTTCTTCTAACTCAGTTTCCTTAATTATGAGGTGGGGCAACTTCTAGGAAGAAAGAACAGTTCATCTCACGCGTGCACATGCACACGCACGTGTGCACAGACATGCACACATGCAGAGACACACACAATCACTCGGTGGTTTTATCTCCTTAGTTTTTACACTGATAACCTGCTTGCCCACCCCCAGAGTGAAAAGTCCATGACAGAATAAAGCTTTGCGTGAACTACTCAGAACATGGCACTTGGTGGGGATTTTTGTTGAACCAAGGAAAGAAGGCATGAAAGTCCTCAGAAGACATGCAAAGCAACATGGGCACGCAGCCATGTCACCCTAAGCTCCAGGATTTGGATCCAAATGCAGTGCATAGAATTATTCCCTGGAACGCCTAGGCTGTCTCAGGCCACCAAGACAAGGGGAAGAGGAATGTATGGATAGGAACCATGGAAAACCAGCCCTTGACTTTGGTGCAAGGAATCAGCAGGAGCAGAGGAGCCTACAACCTCTGCAAAGTCTCTTTCCTCCTACCCAGGAAGCCTTCCTGACGCTTTTTGTCGGCCCCTGCTGGGGGGCAGAAGCTCCTCTGACAAGGTTTTAGGCTTTCCATCGTGGCTGGTGAGGGCTCCCCAGGCTAAAGCCGAGCTTAGAAGGCCCCGGGGGCTCCCTTGGCCTTGCCAGGTGAGCCTATCTGGCAAGGACACATCGGGCCCATTATGATGACTATTATTAATAATAACATTGCTATTAAATATTTATGAAGTGCTCATGCTCCAGTCGATGGAGACCCTCCCACCACCCCGCTGGCCTTCCAGCAACGCGGGGACCCCTGACCCCAAGACCCATCAGTTCTCCCGGGCTCAGGAGAATCACGACAGGTGGTCCCAGCTGCCGGGAACACAGGAGTCCGGGGTCCTCCCGCGGGGGGTGGGGGGGGCCGCGAGGATCCGCTCCTGATCGCCGCCGGTGTGAGTGCAGAGCGTCCGTCCCCTGTGGTCTGTCCCCAACCTGGACTTCAGGGGCAGCAGCGGAGAGGGGCCGGGCCGGGCCTCACCCCCAGTCCCCGGGTCCACCTGGCGGCCGCCCCCTCCCCTCCCAGGTCGGCGGTCGGCTGCTCGGGCGCGGCCCGGGGGTGCGGCCCCGTCCCGGGGCTCTCCCCGCCCCAGCCCCATGTCCCGCCGCCCGGGCCCTGCGGCTTTTTTTCTCTTTATCATAAATATATAAATTATGCTAATTACGGGCATTGCATATTAACCAAACCCGAAACCTCCCCTGCCCGGCCCCCTCCCCCTCCGTGCAAACCCCTCCCCGCCCGGACCCCGCTACTCACCGGAGCCCGAGCCCGAGCCGCTTCGCGCGGTGCCGGCGGCCACCGATCAGAGGCTCATCGCACAGCCGGGGCCCGGGGGCCGGAGCCGGGGCCGGGGCGGCCGCCGCCCGCAGACAAAGGAGCCAGTGCGGCCGGGCTGGGCTCGGCTCGGCCGGGACGCCGGTCGGGACCCGCCGCCGCCCCCGGGCCCCCAGCCCGGGCCGGGCAGAGCCGGAGGGGGCGGCCGGGAGGCGGGAAGGGGAGGCTTGGGGGGCGGCCAGGTGTGTATTTTTCTCCTCTCCCCCCTTCCCCGACCCCCCCTGCCGCCCCCCCTTTCCCCTCCTACTGCTACTTGGATTTTTTTAGCTGCTGCGTCATGAGCATAATTTATGCAAAGCGCTTTGCCGCATGCTGCACCGCCCGCGCCAGCCGCCGGGGGCGGGCAGGGAAGGGAGGGGACAAGGAGCCCGCGGCCGGCGGGGGCGGGGGCGGGGCGGGACAGCGGGCGCCGGCCGGGCGGGGCCCGAGTTTGTCTGGCGGGACGGGCGCGGGGATCCCCGGAGGTGCGGGAGTGAGGTCCGAGTCCCGCAGCCAGAGCTGGGGGCCCCGCGCCATGGACCCCTTGATGGGGGGTGGGGCGGAAACCCGGGCTCTCAGCCAGCGTGCCGCCTTGGGGGTCGGTGCCCTGCGCTGGTCCAGAGTCAAGTTCATGTCAACTCCCCAGCCGCGCCTAGAGCCGACTCGGACGTGGCCCGGCCGGCTGCAGCCCGTGGGCCGCAGGACGCAGCTTCCCGGCGCCTTGCGCAGGTGGACAAGAAAAAGTTGGCGTGGGATGCGGGGGCCGCCACCTGTGCCCCGGGAGCTGACCCGGGTCCGGGGGAGGGCTAAAAAGAGCAAATTTGGGGGCTAAGAGAAAGCAGAACAGGGAAGTAGGAGACAAATCGGAGAGAAGGCAGGCGCTGTCAGCCCTCGGGTGTGGAAGCCACCGCGGGCAGCCTGTTCTGAGCCCCGCGTGCCGCACTCCCCCTGGAGGTGGGCGAGTGGGGAGGGTGGCAGGGGAACCCTCGGCCGCCCCCAGACTGCCCCTCTGCTCCTCAGGGGCGGGGGCAGCGCCCAGCAGGCTCCAGAGCCTCAGGGCTGGCTCTGGAGTTCCTGGCGGCCAGGGGCCCCTGCTTCCTCTCTGGGCTGGCGTTGTCCGCCGGCCCCGCAGAGCTAGGGTTGGAGCCCTGGCTGGCTCTACCCACTTGAAAGTGAGGAGCATGGCCAGGGCCCTTTGGCAGGTGACCCCGGGGTGCAGAGTCACAGTACTTTAGCTCAGGGCTTTCTCCAGCAGTCCAGGCAACCTCATCCATGACTTGTAAAACAGCAGTACTATTTGTAACGACCACTTTGTTAAGTTTAATTGTGAGCCTGCAATGTGGAGAAGCTTTGAAAACAGCTAGCTCTGGATTTGGCCTTGGGGCACAGCTGCCTGCAACACTGGAATCTCATATCAGAACTCCGGTTCCAGTCCCAGCTGCTCCACTTCCGTTCCAGCTCCCTGTTAACGCACCTGGGAAAGCAGCAGGAGATGACCCAAATGCTTGGGCCCCTGCACCCGCATGGGAGACCTGGAAGAAGCTCCTGGCTCCTGACTTCAGCCTGGCCCGGCCCCAACGTTTGCTGCCATTTAGGGAGTGAACCAGCTGATGGAAGCTCTCTGTTTCTCCCTGCCTTTTGAATAAACACATCTTTAAAAAAAAAAAAGAGAAAACAGCTTTATATAATTGTAAGATATAGAGCTGTACAATTGAACTCATTTTAGGGGCTGTGTGAAATTCTGCTACACGGCCTGGTTTTATCGCTCTGGAAGCTTTTGCTTGGCTGGTCATCTGAGGTCTGGCTCCCTGGGCTGTAACTCTTTGAGAGCCCTAGTGTGACTTTACTCCCTTCTGTATGTCCTGTGGCTCTTTATGTGAAGAGCTGAACACTGCCATTGAACTTTGTAGAGAAGGCAGAAACTCCCCGGCTATGTGGCTTGATTTGTTGCCACAGGTAGCTACATCAGGGTCTTTGGATGCCACCCATAATGTAAGGGGCAGTTTGAAAAAAGATATAAATGGGATCAGAGATGTTCAGACAGACACCCAGCAAAATATGAACTGTTTTCTTTAGGAAAAAGAAACCGTTAATTTACATTGTATTTACTTGTGCATTGCTTAAATATTTAAGGAATATGCATTTCTCTTTTTTTAAAAAAATTATTTGAAAGAGTTACAGAGGGAGGTAGAGCCAGAAAGAGAGAGAGAGAGGTCTTCATATTCCGCTGCTTCACTCCCAAAATGACTGCAACGGCCGGAGCTGAGCCAATCTGAAGCCAGGAGCCAGGAGCTTCTTCCAGTCACCCACGCGGCTGCAGGGGCCCAAGGACTTGCACCATCTTCTGCTGCTTTCCCAGGCCATAGCAGAGAGCTGAATCAGAAGTGGAGCAGCCAGGATTTGAACCGGCGCCCATATGGGATGCTGGCACTGCAGGCAGTGGCTTTACCTGCTACACAACAGCACTGGACCCAAGTAAATCTTTTTTTCTTTTTTAAAGTTCATGGAAGAAATGGAATTAAAAGTAAACTTATTTTAGTGTAAAAATAATTGAAAGCCATGCATACACAGGATTTTCAGAAAGTTCATGGAAAATGTGTGCTAGGGGAAAAATGCATGAATTTTTTTTAAAGATTTATTTTTAATTTGAAAGGCAGAGCTACAGAGAGGCAGAGAGAGAGAAAGAGAAAGGTCTTCCATCCTATGGTTCACTCCCTCAAATGGCCACAATGGTCGAAGCTGAGTCGATCCAAAGCCAGGAGCTAGGAGCTTCTTCCTGGTCTCCCACGCAAGTGCAGGATCCCAAGGATCTCGGCCATCTTCTACTACTTTCCCAGGCCACAGCAGAGAGCCGGATTGGAAATGGAGCAGCTGGGACTCGAACCGGCACCCATATGGGATGCTGGCACTGCAGGCAGCGGTTTTACCCACTATGTCATAGCACCAGCCCAAAATGCATGAATTTTTTTTAAATGTTTTAAACCAAAGTAAACTTACCTTTTAATTCTGTTTCCATGAACTTTTTTTTTTTTTTTTTTTTTTTTGAAAGGCAGTTACATAGAGAGGGAGACATATACACACACAGAAATCTTTGGCTGGTTCACTCCCCAAATGGAGGCAAAGGCTGGGGCTGGGCCAGGCTAAATGAAGCCAGTAGCCTAGAACTCCATCTGGGTCTCCCACGTGGGTGGCAGGGACCCAAGCACTTGGGCCATCTTCCACTGCTTTCCCAGGTGCATTAGCAGGGTGAAGCTGGGAGCCGAGAGCTCCCACATGGGTGACAGTTACCTCCTCAGAGTGCACATGAGCAGGAAGGAACAACTGGAAGAGCAGCCAGTGCTCAAACCCAGGCACCGTGAAGTCCCTGCGGCATCTTAACTGCTGCATCAAACACCTCTCCTGCTTCCTCTGTCTCCTCATCTCGGAGAGTCTAACATGTGAAGGATAGTCTGTCCTCGGCAGTAAGGGTCCTCCTTGCTGCTGGATCTAGAGAGCTCATGGGAGCTAAGTCCCTGAGGCTCCTCCTCCTGAGCTTGAGAACTGACCTAGGTCCTAGCCTTCCAAAGTGTGTCATGCAGCAGCCAGGTTTTGCCAGGACCCATGCACACTTCCCAGACTCCCTTTTTACCTCCATAGTCAACCTTGCTGCTCCCCCCACCTTGCCCTGCAGCCACCCCTTCAACACCCTCCATGTTGCTAAGGGAATAAGGCCGAGGGCAGGTGGGAGATGATGCAGTGGGGGCCCCCAACTGGTCAGCAAGAAAAACTGCTGTGACAGGTGCAAAAGCAGCAATGCCTCTCCAAGGGCTTCTAGACTAGTTTTCTTTTCTTCTTTTTAAACACTTTTTATTTATTTGAAAGGCAGAGTTACAGAGAGGGAAGGAAAGAGAGAGACTGGGCCAAGTGGAAGCCAGGAGTAAGGAGCCTCTTCTGGGCTTCCCATGTGAGTGGGTATAGAGTCCCAAGCACTTGGGCCATCCTCCACTGCCCCCCCAGGCCACCAGCAGGGAGCAGACTCGGAAGTGGAGCAGCCAGGACTCGAATCAGCGCTCACATGGGATGCCTTGGCATCACAGGGGGTAGCCTAACCTCTAGGCCACAACGCCAGCCCCTCTTGGCTAGTTTTCATAAAACAAGGGAGTGGTAGTCAGTCTTGGCTGGTCTTTCTGAAGTCCTGGGAGGAGACTGGGCCATGAGGGAGAAGGGCCCCACATGCTGGCCACAACGCAAGGATACACTAAGATGAGAAGCCAGAGACTTGACAACTCACAGTGTAGCAAGGAGTACAGCTGTGCAAGCCCCATTTTTTTTTTTTTTAACATTTTAAGCATTTATTTAGTGAGATAGATGCATAGGAGAGTAAGAGCTTTATCTAAGAGAGAGGGGGTAAATCTGGATTCATACCAAGTACCAGGAACCAGCCACGTGGAAGAGCATCTAGGCCCGAAAGCATAGGGTGGGTGGCCCAAAGGCCACACGCCCTGGAGGGGCCAGGTTACAGCCAGCCCCCTACTAGCAAGAAGCCAGAGCGAGGGAAAGGAAGAAAAAGGGGCCCTATTTTTTTTCTTTAAGATTTATTTATTTATTTGAAAGGCAGTTACACAGAGAGAGGAGAGGCAGAGAGAGAGAGAGAGACAGAGACAGAAAGGTCTTCCATTTGCTGGTTCACTCCCCAATCAGCTGCAATAGCCAGAGCTGCACCAATCCGAAGCCAGGAGCCAGGAGCTTCTTCTGGGTCTCCCACACAGGTGCAGGGGCCCAAGGATTTGGGCCATCTTCTACTGCTTTCCCAGGCCATAGCAGAGAGCTGGATCAGAAGTGGAGCAGCCGAGACCCATATGGGATGCTGGCACTGCAGGCAGCAGTTGCTTTACCCGCTATGCCATAGCCGCAGCCCCATGGCCCAATTTTTGTGGCCTGCACCCCTCCCCCAACCCCTGGCTCTGAAATGCACTGATAGTATTTTATTCTATTTACTTTAATTATAGCAGTGGTGTAAAATTGTGATGCTGGGCTGCTGTGGCTGTCTCTGACAAATCACCCTACTAGCTCCAAAGGTAAACATGGCTCCTTTTTTTTTTTTTTTCTACAATCTTTGTACAGTAACAAGGTGAGGACCATTTTATCTCATAAATTATTTACCAAATCTCACAGGCATAATGGGCCTTGTGCATATTCATCAGGCTGTCATCCATTATTCATAAGAACTTCAACTGTTGGAAGAAAATGAGGCTGTTGATTGAAATGCTGGAGAAATGTGGGCTTTTGTCCTCGCCTCCCATCTGAATAAGTCTGGAAGTTTCCATAAAAAATGATATAATAGGGAAAAAATGTATCCCTGACATGCAGATGTAAAGGTAGAGGGTGAGAGAGCTTGGAATGAGCTTGGAATAGGAGATGAACTGGCAGAATCAAACACCATTCATTCAGCTTGGATCAAGGTCTCTGATTCCTATTTTCCAAGGAGGAGCCAAAGGCATCCCTTTTCTGGCAACAAAAGAGCAGCTTCGGCAGATACCGTAGAGTTGTTGCTTGAATGACCCAAGATACAGGTGGCAGTTTGCAGCTCCAGAAGTATCTGTGGGGCTGGTGCTGTGGCGTAGTGGGTAAAGCTGCCACCTGCATTGCTGGCATCTTATATGGATTCTATCCTATATGGCATACTGGGCATCCTATATGGGAATGGTTCGAGTCCCGGCTGCCCCTCTTCCAATCCAGCTTTCTGCTATGGCCTGGGAAAGCAGTAGAAGATGGTCCAAGTCCTTGGGCCCCTGCACCCTCAAGGGAGACCTAGAAGAAGCTCTTGGCTCCTGGCTTCAGATCAGCTCAGCTCTGGACATTGTGCCCATTTGGGGAGTGAGCCATCGGATGGAAGACCTCTCTCTCTCTCTCTCTGCATCTATGTAACTCTGCCTTTCAAATAAATAAATAATTTTTTTCTTAAAAATAGAAGGATTTGTAGTGACCCTCTAATGTGATCTTCACTCGCAGGAATACTTTTCAAGATGAGAAAACTTAGGCTTGGATGATTTGTCCCAGGCTCGATAGCTCTTGAGTGGCAGAGGTAGGACTTGAACCTGAATAACCTTCCACATCCCACATTCCTTGTACCATCTTCCTTAGCGCCTGGACGGGAAAGCCCACCACACCCGCATTTCACAATGCTGTCCGCGAACCATTCACTGGATTATTTCCTTCTGTTGTGTCTTCATTACTTCCTTGGAGTACAATAGCAATGTAGGCTTGAAAGCATTGTGTAAGATAAAGCTCTGAAAAATCAGAGAAGAGCAGTTGTGCCCGTGTGGAACCAGGCAGTGACCGCCAAGCTCCACTGCCTCCTCCATTGCCGGAGGAAACAGTGGGTGATGTTAGGCTGGAGTCACACCCAGATCCGGGCTCTGATAAGGACACAGTCACTTGCTAGTGTGTGATACAGGGCAAGCTAAACTCTCTTTAATCCCTAGCTTCCCTGTTTGTAAAATGGGAATACACCAATTCTTTGGGGTTCTTGTAAGTGTTAAATAAGATAGTGTATGTGAAATCCAGGAGTCAGCATTACCGCCCCCCCCCGCCCCAGTTTTTATATAGGTAGTGATGGGTTGATTTTTTTTTTTAAGATTTATTTATTTGAAAGTCAGAGTTACATAGGGAGAGAAGGAGAAGCAGAGAGAGAGAGAGAGGTCTTCCATCTGCTGGTTTACTCCCCAGTTAATCACAACAGCTAGAGCTGCACTGATCCGAAGCCAGGAGCCAGGAGCTTCTTCCAGGTCTCGCATGCAGGAGCAGGGGCCCAAGGACTTGGGTCATCTTCCCCTGCTTTCCCAGGCCATAGCAGAGAGCTGGATCAGAAGAGGAGCAGCAGGGACTCGAACTGGCACCCATATGGGATACTGGCACTGCAGGCTGGGCTTTAACCCACTGCGCCACAGCGCTGGCCCCATCTCCCCTTTTAAGGTTTATTATTTATTTATTATTTGAAAGGAAGAGTGATACAGAGAGAAACATGGGGCAGGGGGGAAGACAGAGAGAGAAAGAGAAGGGAGGGAGAAAGAGGGAGAGAGAGAGCTTCCATCTGTTCCATCTGCCAGGTCTGGGTCAGGCAGAGGTCAGGAGCCAGGAACTCTATCCGTGTTTTCCACTTGAGTGGCAGGGACTCGAGTACTTGGGCCATTACCTGCTGCCTCCCAGGTGCATTAGCGGGGAGCTGGATGGGAAGCAGAGTAACTGGGGCTTGAACTGGCGCACTGAGAGGGGATGCGGGCAGCCCCAGCTGAGCCCCCTGTGCTATAATGCTGGCTCTCTTTATATATTTGAGGAAGTGGAGTGGGAGGCAAGCCGCTTTGCCCTCTGTTCCATTCTACCCTGACCTACTACCTTGGCAGCTGGCAGCCAGAGTCACAGTGGGACACAGCTGTCACACATCTCCCATCACCGTGATACAAGGTTATTCTTTTCTGAAGGGTTGGTGGGAAACCAAAGAGAATTACGGTAATGGAAAACATTAAGCTTTGGCTTTCACTTTTCCCATAATCCAGGTGACAAACTGCCAAGAACTTCTGTCTCTATTCGATGCTGGTCTCCTTCATGGATGGAGCTCAGCCCCTAACTTGGCTCCCTTGTCCTCAGGCCTCCCTCGCCTCCTGTGAGCCCCCTCCCTTAAACTTCTGGAAGCCCTAAGCGTGTCTCGCTCTGGGCCCTCAGCTGTCCCCAGAATCTGACTTATTCCATCTAGATTCTGCATTAACACCACAGAAGGGAAAGGGGGGCGGCCCCACCACACAGGTGACCCAGTAGAACTGTCTAGGGGAGGTGGGCAGCGTGCTTCAAGCCCTGACCCTTCCCGGTGTCCAGTGCAGGCTGGGAAGCTGATGGGGCTCAGTTCTTTTGAGTGCCCAAGGGAATGTTCGGAACACACACGTGAACACACGCACGAACATACACATACGTGCACACACACGTTAAGCATGCACGCTCCACACACACGTGTGCATATCCACATGCATGCCCATATACGTACACACACATACATACACACACACCTCTCAGAGAATTAGATGACATCTCAACCCCCAAGCCCACGAACTTCGATGTGTACTGCTCCATTTCATCCGCAGTTTTAATAAGTGTGGGAAGCAACTCGGACTAGACTAAGTTACTGGAATTAAGACTTATTCTATGCATCTGCTCTCCCACAATATGGCGCTGAGAAGGGAGAAACAGCTTCTACACAGCTGCCTCCAGTTCAACCAATAAACAGCAGGACCTGCTCCTGATTGGAGGAGAGCAGCGTACTCGGCTTGTGGGTAGCAGAGTTGGGATTGGTGGAAGAGGACTATAAAGGAGGAGAGAGACAACATGCACCAGGAACATCTAAGGGGAATATCTATCTGAATAACACCTGTGCAGCCCCCGAGAGAGCCGGCCGGCAGTGTGCCGCTCCCCCGCGGAAGTGGGGAATGTGGCAGGGGGAACCGCCCTTCCATGGAGGTGGAAGGGTCGGTAGCCAACCCGGGAAGAACCAGCAGCAAACCCGGGGAGGGCCGAGCAGACGAAAGAACAGTGCAGGGTCCTGTGTCGTTCCTCCACGAAGAGGGGGAGCAACATAATGGTGCCGTGACTCGGATAGGAAGCCTAGGAGGGAAGAAACGGGAAGAAGTGGAAAATACCAGAGAGAGAGACTAGCAAAGAGCCTAGGGAAAAGCCGGACAGAAAAGGTGCCGGAAGAAGCTATCGAAAGCCTAGGCATAGACTCGGATACGGACTGTGGGAAAGAAGTTAGGATTTAAAGTGAAAGCAAGAGGAAACTTAGACTCAGATACGGACTGCAGGTTGAAAGTGAAAGTGAAACCTATAAGAAACTTAGACTTGGATACGGACTGTGGGGAGAAGCCAGGAGAAATGAGAGGGGAATATTGTTGTTGGAAGAAAAGTTAGGGAAACATACCGGGTAGAGAAAAATGTTAGGGAAATTGAAGCTGCGGGGGCAGGCCGAGGCGGAAACATAAGCTATCTTGGGATTCTTCAAGTCAGCCTGGGGAGCAAAAGGCGAAAATCTGGAACCAGAGGCAGAGACGTGGGCCGCCAGGTTGGAATCCGTCAGATTAGCCCGGGGAGCAAAAGACGGGAAGCCAAACCGTGAGGCGGAAGCGTGGGCTAGGTTGAATTCGCCAGGTTAGCCCGGGGAACTTGGACTGAATACCGGTGGCGGAAACGTGAGCTGTGCTGTGTGACTCGTGGAAGCCGCCGCGTGCAGAGAGAGCACGGGGCGTGAATAGATAGGGAACGTGGGGCTAGTGCAAGGCCGTGGTGCGGGCGCGCGAAGCCGGGAAGCCGCGCAGATGAGAGAAGCGCGGGCTGAAGCGGCTCAGAGCTGGGAAGCCACCGAGAAGCAGCCTCGGGGTGGGCGCCGGGAAGCCGCAGGGATAAGAGAAACAGAAGTTTAGAAGTAAAATGAGAGAAATAGGAAGGCTGGCAGATAGAAGTAAAATAGGAGAAATAGGAATGCCCAGAGATAGAGAAATAGAGAAAAATAAGGCCTCCCCACAGCACGGCAGTGAGAGAGCTTGGATTCGGTCTACCTGATTAGGGAGGTGGTGAGCACCTGCGGGCGGCTAGCAGCTTATGCGCCGCAGGTCACCGAAGACAGGCACGAATTAACATCAATAAGTCTCCCCACAATACCGCAATGAGAAGGCTTGGATTCGGTCTGCCTGATTAGTAAGGCGATAAGCACCAGCAGGCAGCTCTACTAGAGTATGAGCTGCAGGTCACCGAAGATAGGCACGAATCAACACCAATAAGTCTCCCCACAATACGGCAATGAGAAGGCTTGGATTCGGTTTGCCTGATTGGTAGGGCTTGTAAGCACCTGCAGGCAGTTCTAGCAGAGCAGAGCATGCGCTGCAGGGCACCGAACACAGGCACGCATCAGTGCCTAAAAACCTCCTCACAACATGGCGAAGAGAGGACCCGGATTCGGTTTGCCTGATTGGTAGGGCTTGTAAGCACCTGTGGGCAACTCTAGCAAGCAGAGCAGAGTGTGTGCCGCGGGGCACCGAAGACAGGCGCGTATCAACGCCAAAAATAAAAAGAAAGGGGGATCTGTGGGGAGCAACTCAGACTAGACTAAGTTACTGGAATTAAGACTTATTCTATGCATCTGCTCTCCCACAATATGGCACTGAGAAGGGAGAAACAGCTTCTACACAGCTGCCTCCAGTTCAACCAATAAACAGCAGGACCTGCTCCTGATTGGAGGAGAGCAGCGTACTCGGCTTGTGGGTAGCAGAGTTGGGATTGGTGGAAGAGGACTATAAAGGAGGAGAGAGACAACATGCACCAGGAACATCTAAGGGGAACATCTATCTGAATAACACCTGTGCAGCCCCCGAGAGAGCCGGCCGGCAGTGTGCCGCTCCCCCGCGGAAGTGGGGAATGTGGCAGGGGGAACCGCCCTTCCATGGAGGTGGAAGGGTCGGTAGCCAACCCGGGAAGAACCAGCAGCAAACCCGGGGAGGGCCGAGCAGACAAAAGAACAGCGCAGGGTCCTGTGTTGTTCCTCCACGAAGACGGGGAGCGACAAATAAGCCCAAGATGATGCTACTGCAGGTGGTTTGGAATTTCGCAGAAAAACTGCTCAAAGCCAAGAGAGAAAGGGCCCTTGCCTCTCAGGCTGGCCCCGCCCCAGCCCCCCAGCCGGGAGGGTGCTAGGACCTCCCTCCCTCCCTGGGCTAGCCAGGCATCAGACAGGAGGGCCTTGTTGGAGCCGTATGTCTTGTAACAGGTGTTCCCTCCATGACACAGGGGAAGCCTGAACACCTCGCTTCCCTGCATTCTTCCTCAAAGCTCCCCCTCCCTCTTTGGGCTGGGAAATAGGTTTTGTTCTTCTCATTGCAAAAGGGACGAGCAGCAGTGGCTGTTCTGTAAGTTATGTGTGACGCAATAATGAAACTGATTGGGGGGGCGGGGGGGCCCAGCAGACTCAGTGGTCAGCTCACCATCTCTAGTGTAGCACCTGTGAATTCTGATCTAATTCTTTCAGCGACTGTCTGGCCTCAGCCACATTAGCAGAATTCCTTAGTCACTGTCTTTGGCTTTTCCCTCTCCTTGATCCCAAAATTATTTTTCAAGAATCTTTTTTTTTTTTTTTAATGTGGGGCAGGCATTTGATCTAGCAGGTAAGAGGTCACTTGGGACGTGCACATTCTACATCAGAACACATGGGTGCTGGGTTGCTGGTTCCGCTCCAGATTTCGGCTTCCTGTGAATGTGCTCTCTGGGAGGCACAGGTGATGGCTCAAGGACTTGGGTCCCTGCCACCTACCTGGGAGACCTGGATGGAGCTCCTGGCTCCTGGCTTTGGCCTGGCCCAGCCCTGGCTGTTGCAGGCATTTGGGTAGGGAGCTAGCAGACGGGCAAAATGCCTTCCATCCAATGTTATTTTTTAAAAGCAGTTTCATTGAGGTCTAACTGGTACACATACAATAAGCTGCTCGTGTCTGAAATGTGTAGTTTGATGAGTTGACATTTGTGCACATCCATGGAACCCTCACCACAATCAAGACAAAGAACATATTCACTGCTCCAAAGCTCCCTGGCGTCTGTGTGTAATCTCCCCTGTGCCCCTCCGCTGATCTGCTTTGGATCACCATGTGTTAGCTTATGTTTCCTAGAACTTTACATCGATGGACTCTTATATGTTACATGTATCCTTTTCATTTTTTTAAAATCTGACTTCTTTGACTCAAAATAATTGAGATTTTCCATGTTGCTTTATGGATCCAGAGTCAGTCCCTCTTGGTGTATGGCAATAAATGTTCTTATCCGTTCACCTGTGGACGGAAATTTCTCTGCTTCCAGTTTTTAGTTATGACAAATAAAGCTTTTATAAATGTCCATTTATAAGATTTTGTTCATTTTTCTTGGGTAAATACCTAGAGAAGATTGGCTGGATCATGTGGTAGGTGAATGTTTAACCCTTAAAGACCCTGCCAAACTTTTCCAAAGTGATTGCATCATGTTAACTTTAATCATAAGTCTGAGAATTCCAACTACTGGAGTCCGTCTTTTTTTAATATTAGCCACCTAATAGCAGGGCCATTCATATAGTTAAAAGATTTTAGAGATCTTCCTTCCTTCATTTATTTGAAAGACAGAGGGGCTGGCACTGTGGCATAGTAGGCTAAATCCTATATGGGCACCAGTTTGTGTCCTGGCTGCTCCACTTCCAATCCAGTTATCTGCTATGGCCTGGGAAAGCAGTGGAAGATGGCCTAGGTGCTTGGGTCCCTGCACCCATGTGAGAGATCTGGAAACAGCTCCTGGCTTCAGCCTGGCCAAAACTCAGCCATTGCAGCCATCTGGGGAGTGAACCAGCAGACGGAAGGCCTCTCTCTTTGTTTTTCCCTCTCTCTATCCATATCTCTGTCTGTAAAATAAATGAATAAATCATAAAAAAAGAAAAGAGAGACAGACACAGAGATCTCCCATCAGTTAGTTGACTCCCCAAATATCCACAACATCCAGGGCTGGGCCAGTTTGAAACTGGGAGCCTGGAGCTTCATTTGAGTCTCCCATGTGAAAGGCACAGACTCAGCTACGGCAGCCATCACCTGTTGCCTTCCAGGGTGCACACCAGCAGGAAGCTGGAGCCTACAATGGAGCTGGGACTTGAACCCAGGCACTCTGATACGGAATATAGAATCCCTACTCAGAGTCTTAACCACTAGGCCAAATGCCTGCCCCTAGAAAATTATAAAACATGTAGAGAGGAGTGCACATTTGGCCTACTGATTAAGACATCTGCATGCCATGAAAGAGTGCTGGGTTTGATTCCTGATCTTTATTTATTTGAAAGGCAGAGTTACAGAGGCAGAGAGAGAGGGAGAGAGAGAAAGAAAGCCTTCCATCCCCTGGTTCACTCCCCAAATGGCCTCAAAGTGCTGATCTATTTTTTTTAACAGGCAGAGTTAGACAGTGAGAGAGAGAGACAAAGAGAAAGGTCTTCTTTCCGTTGGTTCACCCCCCAAACGTCTGCTACGGCTGGTGATGCGCCGATCCTGGCAATGCACCGATCCAAAGCCAGGAGCCAGGTGCTTCCTCCTGGTCTCCCATGGGGTGCAGGGCCCAAGGACTTGGGCCATCCTCCACTGCACTCCTGGGCCACAGCAGAGAGCTGACCTGGAAGAGGAGCAACTGGGACAGAATCCAGTGCCCCGACCGGGACTAGAACTCGGGGTGCTGGCGCCGCAGGCAGAGGATTAGCGTAGTGAGTCATGGCGCCGGCCTCAAAGTGCTGATCTGAAGCCAGGAGCCAGGTGCCTCTTCCTGGTCTCCCACATGGGTGCAGGGGCCCAAGGAATTGGGCCATCTTCCATTGCTTTCCGAGGCCATAGCAGAGAGCTGGATCGGAAGTGGAGCAGCTGGGATTCGAACTGTCACCCATATGGAATGCCAGTGCTACAGGCGGCGGCTTTACCCACTACACCACAGTGCCGGCCCCATTACCACATTTTATGGGTATTTTGTGTATCTTTCCAGATTTCTTTACTCAGATCCTAATGAATATTCTTGATTTTCCTGTTCTTTGGCAGAGAAGGCATCCTACTACGCATGCTGTTAGGAACCGTTCCCTTTTTCAGGTAAAACATATCTTGGAGAACTTTCTCACTCTTGGTATATTCTCATACAGTATTTCCTTGGATGAATGCACTAGGGTTTAGTTTTCTGGTTTCCTGTCGATGGACATATGGATTATTTGCAATTGTTTGCTAATCCAAACAACACAGCAATGAACTGCGTTCCGTGCAGTGTTTCTCATGAGTGCAAACGTATCTGTAGGATTTATTCCCAGCCTGGGAATAGCGTATTTGCAGTTTTTATAGATCCTGCCAAATTAACCCTATAGGGCTTGTACCAATTTCTACTCCCACCATCAATAGCTCAGAATGTCTGTTCATCCACAGCCCTGAAAAGAAAGGAAGTCATCGGATGTTGGGATTTCTGCCAATCTGGTGGGGCTTTCAATTTGCCTTTTCATTACTACTGAGGGTGGGGGCCGGTGCTGTGGTGCGGCAGGTGTGGCCGCTGCCTGCAATGCCGGCATCCCATATGGGTGCTGGTTCGAGTCCCAGCTGCTCCTCTTCTGATCCAGCTCTCTGCTATGGCCTGGGAAAGCAGTAGAAGATGGCCGAAGTCCTTGGGCCCCTGCACCAGCGTGGGAGACCCGGAAGAAGCTCCTGGCTTCTGGCTTCAGATCAGTGCAGCTCTGGCCGTTGGAGTCACCTGGGGAGTGACCCATCAGAGGAAGACTTCTCTCTCTCTCTCTCTCTCTCTCTCTCTCTCTCTCTCTGCCTCTGCCTCTCTGTAACTCTGCCTTTCAAATAGATAAAATAAATCTTTAAAAAATAAAACTAATAAGAAATACCACTACTGAGGCTGAACATCGTCGGTCTGTTAGGAACTCTCTTAAATGTCATTAGACATTCTTCCTAATGGTTGCTCACGAATTTACTGATTTCTGGGAGTTCTTTATATGCAGGGAGATTAGCTCTTTGTGACATGAATTGCAAATATCTTTTTCCAATTTGTCATTTGTCTTCTGACTTGACAGAGTTTTGACTTCACAGAGCTTTTATTCCTGAAATTAATTCTGTTAATTAACCTTGCTAATTAATACCAATATTAATCTAGCTGTTTCTGCCTCCTAAATCTTTCTATAATCCCACCCCTCCCCCCAACACTTCTCTTTACCCTGCTGCCACTACCCAGGCCAGTCTGCCAACATCACTCACCTAAATGACCACGTTGGATTCTATCTGGGTTCCCAAACACTAGTCGATTGGGGCTGGTACTGTGATGTGGCAGGTAAACCACCACCTGCGGTGCCGGCATCCTATATGGGCGCTGGTTCAAGTCCTGGCTGCTCCACTTCTGATCCAGCTCTCTGCTATGGCCTGGGAAAGCAGGGGAAGATGACCCAAGCCCCTGGGCCCCTGCACCCACGTGGGAGACCAGGAAGAAGCTCCTGGCTCCTGGCTTCGGATCAGTGCAGCTCCAGCCATTGCGACCACCTAGGGAGTGAACCATTGGATAGAAGATTTCTCTCTCTCTCTTCTCTGTCTGTCTGTCTGTCTCTCTCTCTTTCCCTTTCTTTTTTGCTCTGTCATTTAAGTAGATGAAAAATAAAATAAATAAACATTAAAAAAACAACAACGGTATGGGTTCTAACACTGTGGGTCAGTGGGTTAAGGCACTGACGTCCTGTATCAGAATGCAGGTTTGCAAAACTGGCTGCTCTGTTTTCAGTCCAGATTTGGGGAGTGAACCAGCATATGGAAGATCTCTCTCTGTCTCTCCCTCTCTCTCTGTCACCCTGCCTTTCAAATAAATCAATAATAAATAAATAAGAGCATCTTCAGCTGCTTTCCCAGGCACATTAGCAGGAAGTGGGATTGGAAGTGGAACAGCAAGGTCTTGAACTTGTGTCCATATGGGATGCTGGCATTGCAGGTGGTGGCTTTACCTGCTACACCACAACACCAGCCTCTAAATAAACAAACATTTTTTTTTTAATTTCTTTGAAAGGCAGGCCGGCGCTGCGGCTCACTAGGCTAATCCTCCACCTTGCGGCGCCAGCACACCGGGTTCTAGTCCTGGTCGGGGTGCTGGATTCTGTCCCGGTTGCCCCTCTTCCAGGCCAGCTCTCTGCTGTGGCCAGGGAGTGCAGTGGAGGATGGCCCAAGTGCTTGGGCCCTGCACCCACATGGGAGACCAGGATAAGTACCTGGCTCCTGCCATCGGATCAGCGCGGTGCGCCCGCCACAGTGCGCTGGCCGTGGCGGCCATTGGAGGGTGAACCAACGGCAAAGGAAGACCTTTCTCTCTGTCTCTCTCTCACACTGTCCACTCTGCCTGTCAAAAAATTAAAAAAATTTTTTTCTTTGAAAGGCAGAGTTACAGAGAGAGACAGAAGGAGAGACAGAGATCAGCCACCTGCTGGTTCACTCCCCAAATGGCCACAATGGTCAGCGCTCTCCCAGGCTCAAGTCAGGAGCCACAGGCTTCTTCCAGGTCTCCCATGTGGATGCAGGGACCCAAGCACTTGGGCCATCTTCTGCTGCTTTCCCGAGTGCATTTTCAGGGAGCTGGATAAGAACTGTAGCAGATGGGACTCGAACCGGCGTCCATATGGGATGCCAGCGTTGGCAGATTATGACTTAACCTGCTACAGCACAGCACCAGCCCCAATAAATCTTTTTTTAAAAAAGGACTTGACTCCTGCCCTGAAAAGTAACGACTCCTTAACTCCACCTGCCAGAGAAGGCAGAGGCCTGCAACCCTCCTGTTTCTGTTGCCAATTCCATTTGGCTCTGCCCTTTCTCAGTGCCCAGGTCCCAGTGTGATATACAACAAACCTACCACCTCGAAGAGCAGGCGCTGGCCAATCTGAGGGCAGCTTGCATGAGCAGAAGCGGGTCATGGAGGGGCCCTGGGTGCCAAGCATTAGCCCTTTCAACGGTGGACCCCAGAGAGGTCCTGGGAAAGACTAGCCAATGGAAGGATTTGAACTGTTAGCTCTGGTAGGGCCTGACCAGAACTGACCAGCTTGTGTCTTCTCAGGCTCCTGTCTGTTCTTCTCTTATCAGCATCTAGATTTAGAACTGGAGGTGACAGAAGCTTGGTGTGACTTTACCGGCAGGTGGAACGGAGGCCTTGGGAGGCAGCAGATCGAAAACAACGAGTGATTTGTCCAAACCTGAGTTTGAACGCTGGCTCTGCAGGTGTACATTTCACTCAGCTACTTGACCTGTCTGAAACACAGTTCCTACACCTGCACCTTCCTCAGTCTGCTATGAACATTAAATGGATGCATCTGACTCACACATACATAGTCGGCAAAAGTAGAAGCAAAGTCAGTTAATTAGTAACAGAGCTAGGACTGGAATAAGTTCCTTGATTTCAAGTCTTGAATTCTCACTGACTTAGACTATATGGTCAGCAAAATTTCTGCATCTCTGAGATCCCAGAAAGAACCGTGAGGGAAGTTTTCTTCCTTAGATTGTGTATTGGTCAGTTTTTTTTTTTTTTTTAATCGCTGCAATGACATACCTGAAGCAGAGGTTTATGTTGGCTCATGCTCTGCAGCCTCACAGTCTAAGATTCATTGGTCCAGTGGTGACAGCTTACGTGCTGGCAGAGTCCCAGTGTGGCACAGAGTATCACGTGAAGAGAGACAGGGAGCAGGTGCAGAGGAAGGGTCACGTGGCGTGCCAGGAAGCTGAAAGAGAAGCTGCTCAGACAACCCTTCTTCGAGAACTCAAGAGGTCACAGGAGAATGAGCTTCCAAGTGCACGCCTCCCACAAGGCCCCGCCTCCTGAAGGTTCCACCCCTCCCAATAGCGCCGCCCTAGGGACCAAGCCCTTCGGCAGACACCTGAATGAAATCCGACCGCAGCAGGCTTAACCTTTATTTTCTGAGGAACTGAGCACATGGTAAGTGTGGTAACAGATTGGGGACCGCTACAGTTTCAGGCTTAGGAGGGAAATCAGTTTTAGGATCTGATCTGGGAAAACCCACCAGGTCTGACCCCCAAGGAGTTGAAGCCATCCTCACTTACTTGCTGGTTTACCTTCTGTGTTTTTAGGCCCCCGTGGTTGGCCACAGCGTGAAAATATTAATGTTAGTCTTGACTTTTTCCAGACCACATTAATTTTTATTATAAAATATTGTCTTTTTAAAAAATTTATTTTATGTTTCTGAAAGGCAGTGTGATATAGAGGGAGGGAGGGAGGGGGGGGGGAGGGAGGAAGGGAGGAGGAGAAGAGAAAAGAGAGGGAGAGAGAGACCCATCTTCCGTCTGCTGGTTCACTCCTCGTATGGCCCCAACAGCCAAGTCTGGGCCAGGTTGAAGCCAGGAGCTGGGAAGCAGGAGCCCAAGTAGTTGAGCCATATTCCACTGTCTTCTCTGGGTGCATTAGTAAGAGGCTGGATTGGAAACGGAGCAGTAGGGACGATAACCAGAGCTCTGGTATGGGATGCTGGTGCTGCAAGTGGCCGGCACTGTGCCACAATGCCTGCTCCCACCTAATATTATTATAATTGTTCTATTCTTTTTTTTTTTAATTTTATTTTACAGGTAGAGTTAGACAGTGAGAGAGACAGAGAGAAAGGTCTTCCCTCTGTTGGTTCACTCCCCAAATGGCTGCTACACAGATCCGAAGCCAGGAGCCAGGAGCCAGGAGCCAGGCACTTCTTCCTGGTCTCCCATGTGGGTGCAGGAGCCCAAGCACTTGGGCCATCCTCCACTGCCTTCCCAGGCCACAGCAGAGAGCTGGACTGGAAGAGGAGCAGCCGGGACTAGAACCTGATGCCCACATGGGATGCTGGTGCTGCAGGTGGAGGATTAGCCAAGTGAGCCATGGCGCTGGCCCCATAATTATTCTATTCTATTGTTGTTGTTAGTCTTTTCCCGTGCCTAATTTATGAACTTTATCATAGGCATGTATGTATCAGAAAAAACATAGCATATGTAAAATTTGGTATTTTTTATTCACTGTTTCAGGCATCAGCTGTGGGAATGCAACCTCTGCAGATGAGAGTAGTCACTGAGATCATTAATATATTCACTAATTACTTCATGCTACAAAGGTGCAGGCCCTGGGGATGACAGTCCACAGAAACAGTGTTTTCCAAGCTACCTGTCCTGACTTGTTAGTGGGATGCCCAACCAGATTTGAAAAAAAAAAATTTCTCAAGCAGAATTGAAAAAAAAAATAGGAGAGAACAGAAGATACCACAGTCACTGTGCATAGATGGATAAGCACTAGGCCATAACATTTTGTTTTAGTTGCATTAACCTGTGTGTGTGAGGCCTCATGCTTTAAAATGCACCACTGTGGGGATTGGTGCTGTGGTGTGGTAGGTAAAGCCTCTACCTGCTGCACTAGCATCCCACATGGGCGCTGATTCGAGTCCTGGCTGCTCCATTTCTGATCCAGCTTCCTGCTAACACCCTGAGAAAGCAGTAGAAGATGGCCCAAGTCCTTGGGCCCCTGCACCCATGTGGGAGACCCAGAGGAAGCTCCTGGCTCCTGGCTTTGGATCGGCACAGCTCTGGCTGTTGTGGCCATTTGGGGAGTGAACCAACGGATGGAAGACCTCTCTCTCTCTCTTCCTCTCTCTGTAACTCTGCCTCTCGAATAAATAGATAAATCTTTTTTTTAAAAAAAAATGCATCATTGTGGATTTGGTCAAAAATGTTTGCAAGCCCCTGAGGCAGGTTTGGCCTAATGGTTAAGCTTCTGCTTGGGATTCCTGCATGCCATATTGGAGCGCCTGGGTTCAAGTCCAGACTACAGCTTCCAGACTCTGAGGGTAGCAGAGAGATGGCTCAAGTGGTTGGGTCCTGGGCGGAGTTCCTGACTCCTGGCTTTGGCCTGGCCCAACCCTTTCTATTGTAGGCATTCGATGAGTAACCAGCAACTGGGAGCTATTTCTGTCTCCCCATCTTTCTCTGTCTTTCAAATAGATATTAATGACTTCGAAGTTTGCAAGCCCCTGCTCTGGAAAGAGAACTCAGAACAAAGCTTTTGCTTTAGACAATCCGTAACATGTGTATGTGTTCTATAAAAAAACCTAAATGTCTAACGTTGTGCCTGCCTTCAAGAGATTAAAGGTTGGTGTTGTGTGGGCTGGCGCTGTGGCGCAGTGGGTTAACGCCCTGGCCTAAAGCGCCGGCATCCTATATGGGCGCTGGTTCTAGTCCCGGCTGCTCCTCTTCCAATCCAGCTCTCTGCTATGGCCTGGGAAAGCAATGGAAGATGGCCCAGGTCCTTGGGCTCCTGCACCCACGTGGGAGACCCGGAAGAAGCTCCTGGCCAGGCTTGGGATTGGCGCAGCTCCAGCTGTTGCGGCCATCTGGGGAGTGAACCATTGGGTGGAATACTTCTCTCTCTCTGCCTCTCCTCTCTCTGTGTAACTCTGACTTTCAAATAAATAAATATATATATATATTTAAAAAGGTTGGTGTTGTGGCATAGTGGGTAAAGCCGTCTCCAGCAACACTGGTATCCCATATGGGTGCTGGTTTGTGTTCTGGCTGCTCCACTTCTGATCCAGCTCCCTGCTAATGGCCGGGGAAAAGCAGCAGAAGATGGCCCAAATGTTTGCGCCCCTGCACCCACAAGGGAGATCTGGATGAAGCTCATGGCTCCTAGCTTCAGCCTGGCTTAACCCTGGCCATTGCAGCCACTTGGCGAGTAAAATGGTAATCTCTCTCTCAACCTCCATCTTTCCCTGTCTCTCTGTAACTCTGACTTTCGAATACATAAATCAATCTTTAAAAAAAAGAGTGGGAAATACAGAAAAGATAAATATCACAGGCTTTCTGCTACCAATATGAATCTGAATTAAATTAATGTGAATGCACTGAGAGTGGGAAAATATTAAAAGAATTCCTACAACGCATATTCTTGGATGATCAGACTCTGAGAGCATTTCAGTCATGACAGGCAGCGTGCGAAGAAACAGCAAAATACAAATGACCTGGGAATCGAGCCACAGTCCAGATTCTGCAACCTGTAAATAAAGTGACTCGGGAAGAACCCCCTTAATCAGTCCTCTACTTCAGCCTAAGTGAGTCTGGGCTCTGTTCTGTGCTTTAATTAATTAATCAGCAAATACTGCTCAGGTTCCTAATGCTTACTGGGGTTTTTCTTTCCAAAGCTCTTCCTCTTTCAATGCTTTCCCAACTACTTTTCCTACAGTGAAAAAGACGAACTTGGTGCAAAAACGGTGCAGGGCTGTCTTGTTCAGCTTTGTCCATAGCATGCGCTCAGCAGATGGCTGTGAACGAAGCAAGCCCTTGACTGCAATGTAAATTAAAAATGACATCTCAAAAGCTAAGAAAGAAGGGGCTGGAGTTGTGGCGCTGTGGGTTAAAGTCCTGGCCTGCAGGGCCAGCATCCCATGTGGGTGCTGGTTTGAGTCCCGTCTGCTCCACTTCCCATCCAGCTCTCTGCTATGGCCTGGGAAAGCAGTAGAAGATGGCCCAAGTGCTGAGGCCCCTGTACCTGTATGGGAGACCCGGAAGAAGCTCCTGGCTTCAGATCAGCACAGCTCCGGCTGTTGTAGCCTTTTGGGGAGTGAACCAGTGGATGGAAGACCTCTCTCTCTCTCTCTCTGCCTCTCTGTAACTCTGCCTTCAAATAAATAAATAAATCTGTAATAAAAAAAAGAATTCTATGAACTAATATCGAGTCTATTTGTATTAATTCCTCATTAACATGAAAACATAAAGTACCGGATGTTAAAGGGGGTTATTTAATTGCTGCCCTAAAGGGTGCCCTTTTTGCCCTGAAAGACAATTGAGTTAGAGGTGCGGAGAACGCATCCCGCCACAGGTGCCAAAGCGTCGGGGTCACAGGCGCCCCTTGGTGCTGTCCAATCTGAGTGCTAGCACTGTGGCCCGCGCCGCCGGCCACAACCCCTTCCTTCAGGTGCGAGACTGCGACAGCCTCAAGCGGACAGGGTCCGATCCAGGGAGGGAGCGCTGTGAGCAGGGCCGGCAAGCATCAGGCCGAAGCCGGGGTCAGTGGGAGGCAAAGGCGCCCCAAACTTGAGCAGCCTGAGGCTTCTCTAGGAACATGGCTGATGAATGAGGTGACCTTGAGTTAACGCGTGTAGCGGGGAAAAAGGTCTCGGGTTTCATCATTCCCGCTTCAAACGCTCAACAGACAGCAGCGTGTTTTCGGACAACACCGGCGCGTGCTGGCTCTTTCTCGGGTTGAAGGACCCAGACCCGGGAATGGCAGATCCGAGCCAGTGGGCGGGGCCTTGCGAGTGGGCGGGGCCACGCGGGCCGTCCCCGGAGCGACCGGAGGCCGGGCCAAGGGGCGGGGCTTCCGGCGGCAGCGGCCCTCGGGCGTCGGGTGACGCTCGGCGGCCGGGGTCGTCACGTGACACGGAAGTGACTCCGAACAGGAAGAGGACGAAAAAAATAACCGTCCGCGACGCCGAGCCGAACCGGTCCCGCAGCCACCATGAACAGCAAAGGCAAGGCCACGGGGCGGCTGGGGCCGTCGAGGGAAGTACTGCTGGCCCGGAGAGAGGGGGTTCGGAGCCCAGGGGCGCCGGTCGCCGGGCTTGGGGGTGGGCTGCGCCGCTCTCCTCGGGCGGCTGTGGCCCTGGGGCCGCTCCGGACGTCCTCGTCATCCGCGAGCTTCGATGGCCCGCTTCCCCGCCGGCCTTCTCCCTTCTAAACTCTGTGGCGCAGTTTGGAGCTGCGGGTTTGGGTGGGTGGGTGGGGGGGCTGTCGTGATGGGCACCTGCCAGAGCAAATGAGGCGCTGGAGCAGGGATTTGGGTAGGCCAATGGCGGGCGTGCGGAGGCGGGGCGCCGCTCTCGGAACAACAGGCAGGGCCGCGGGCTTAACCAGTGCGGTGCCGGCAAGTGGACGCCTCCGTCCCGGGTTCCCGCTGCGCCCACGCGTCGCCCTTGGCTGGCGGGGGGGCCCTTTCGCAGCCGTGATGGCGCTTGTGTGTGTGTCTGACGGAGCGTGATGCATCTCCAGCTTCTCCCCGCGAGGGCTTCCCCTCACCCCTTCACCCTTGCCGAGGTCCCACGGGTCACGTCCACGCTCTTCTTTATTTGGAAGTCGACCTCGCGTAGGAATCTGCGAGGGGCATGACTGAGAAGAGCCGTGACCCACGAAGGCGGCCGGGTTGCAGCTGGGCCTGCGGAGCGGGTCAGAACCTCAGGATCCGGGGCCCGGACCTGCTCTGCATTCCGGAGCGAAGCCCGGGGTGCAGCTGGCCCTTGCTCTTACATCACCGTGTGGTGGGTGGGAACGGTGCCGTTCCTGTCCGGTCAGATCCCAGCACCTTCTAGCATAAGGGTGCAAAGACAGCACCTACTAGCTCCAGAAATGAGGCCCTGCAGAGCAGTCTGTGCATAAAGCCTCTTCTGCACGCCCCCCACCCCCACCCCCCAGGTTAGCTACCCCGGCCTGTGGCCTGTCCTGCCCCATTGCAGCACTGTCCGCAGTAGGCAACCTTCATTTTTTTTTTTTTTCCCTGTCTTCCAGGTCAATATCCCACGCAGCCAACCTACCCCGTGCAGCCTCCTGGGAATCCAGTGTACCCTCAGACCTTGCATCTCCCCCAGGCTCCACCCTACACGGATGCTCCACCTGCCTACTCAGAGGTGCGGCGGGCTCGCCCAGCCCGAACTAGTGCATTTGTTAGCTGACTCCGACTTCACTCGCCTGTTCTTTTTCCCCAACACAAGAGGGCTCACGTGAATCACGGGCAACCCTACACAGTTCAGCAGTGGCTTGTGCCATTGAGAATGCATTGTTATCTCTTTATGCTCTGTTATCTGCCATGGGCGCAGGTTAAGAAGATGAGTTTGCATTCCTTGAGCCTAGTATTAGCTGTAGCAGGACGAGAGTAGAATGTTGAATGGCGGGGGCGGCAAGGATTGGCTCATGGAAGGGAACCCAGATAGCACTGTTGTCGGGTAACATTCTGCGCTCTCTCCTGCCTCTTCTAGCTCTACCGTCCGAGCTTTGTGCATCCAGGGGCTGCCACGGTCCCCACCATGTCAGCTGCATTCCCTGGCGCCTCTCTCTACCTGCCTATGGCCCAGTCTGTGGCTGTTGGGCCCTTAGGTTCCACAGTCCCCATGGCCTATTATCCAGTTGGCCCCATCTACCCACCTGGGTCGACAGTGCTGGTGGAAGGAGGCTATGATGCAGGTGCCAGATTTGGAGCTGGGGCTACCGCGGGCAACATCCCTGTAAGTACGCTCTCACCATGGAAAACCCCTGTGTGTGTGTGTGAAGCCTGTGACGTGGCTTCCTGGTCCATCACCACTAGCATTCCGTAGTCTGGCAGAAAGTGTTCGGGGCGGGGGTGGGGGACTTTGGCATGCTCACTGGAGTCCGAGTTGACCAGTTTCCTTTGATTTCTTGTCTTCTGAGTCCTGCTTACCACGTTTCCGGTTCATGTTGGTACAGTGAACTGGCGTGATGCTCTGTGCTGAGTGCAGAAGCACTTAGTGTTTGTCAGCAGCAGGCTGTGGGACTGGGAGCTCTGACGATTGGAAAAGAAGGCCTAGCTCCTCGTATGTAGCTTGTAGCGGGAGACGCGAGGTTTCCGCTAGCATGGTCTCCTGCTTCCTCAGCTCAGCATGTGGGATTTGCAGCCCAAGGGTCCTTGTCAAGGCCATCTCACTCAGTGCAGGAATGGGGTCCCTACCAAGCGCTCAGGTTCCCAGGGATCTGTTCACAAACCACGCAGGCGCCCTGTGGGACTGCTCTGTGGACGTCTTGTTTGGGGAGTGAGTGGCAGAGATCTCCTTCCCTGAAAATGACTGTGGGTCTGGCTTGTCAGTCTTCCCACTGGAGCCGAACCCTTTCAGTCAGATGGCAGGCGTTCATGTTTGTATCCTGGGAGAACATGGTAGCCTTGCTTTAGAACTCCGGTAGGTGGCCGGACTAGCTGGCTCCTTGGAACGCTGTTAGTGGGCGGCAGATGGCCATTGTCCTGGTGGGCACTCTGTGCCACCTGGGTCACTCTCCCTGTTCTCAGCTGCCCTGTGCCCAGTCTTCCATGTCGTTTCCTTTCAGCCTCCACCTCCTGGATGCCCTCCGAACGCGGCTCAGCTTGCCGTGATGCAGGGAGCCAACGTCCTGGTAACTCAGCGGAAGGGAAACTTCTTCATGGGCGGCTCAGATGGGGGCTACACCATCTGGTGAGGAACCAAGGCCGCCTCTGTGCCGGGAAAGACATCACATACCTTCAGCACTTCTCACAATGTAACTGCTTTAGTCATATTAACCTGAAGTTGCAGTTTAGACACATGTTGTTGGGGTGTCTTTCTGGTGCCCAAACGTTCAGGCACTTTTCAAATTTAATAAGGAACCACGTAATGGCAGCAGTACCTCCCTAAAGCATTTTGAGGTAGGGGAGGTATCCATTCATAAAATGAATGTGGGTGAAGCAGCCCTAAGGATCTTCCTTTTATTCCTCCGGAGTAATACTGTACCATACTGGTCTGTGCTTTTAGTAATAAAACATCAATTAGGTTTGGAGGGAACTTTGATCTTCCTGAGAATTAAAGTTGCCAAATTATTCTGATTGGTCTTTAATCTCCTTTAAGGTTTTGATTTCTATTACTTGTTATAAACGAAATGCATTAGTTGTCAGACTTTTCCCTTCCGTCCTCTATCCACGCCCATGTCCCACGTCCCACGTCCCACGTCCACCCCTAGTCTTCCATCCCCTCCCGCCAGTCTCCACTGAATCAATGGTGCAGGACAGAAAGCCAGGCAGACTAACTTCCTTCTCTCCTTGCACTGCTCCCCGCCCGTCATGTTCTCCCTAGTCTTTCACAAGGATCCTCTGAAACCCCCTCAGCCCCACGCACAGACCCCGAGACGTCTGCTCTCCTTAACTCCTCAGGCAAAAGTGGAGGATACCGTTTGGACTCCCCAGAGGTTATCTGCATATACAGCTCCAACCCAGATTTGCTTTGGTGCCAGGGAAACTGAACTCTGAACAAGAGACGGGTGCAAACCATCCCATAAACCAGTCTGTCTAAAACCTGAGCTGCAAGGAGGGCGCATTTTGGAAGCCCGACTGATGTCTGTAGAGCCAGATTTAAGGGGAGTTTCTGGATCCAAAATTAGTCACCACTGCTTGTCAGAGTGTCCCAAGAATTCCCACACCTGGTCCGTGGGGTCCTGTCGTGAGCGCCTCACTGTAAAATGACTTGAGCCCAGTGAAATCGCGTTAGGGTTAAGAGTATTTCAGGGATCCTTAATATTTTGATTTTTGTTTTTCTGAAATTGGATTTTATTTTATTTTATCTGATAATTTCAGTTCATCTAAATCTTGTGTTCTGTACATGTGATGTTTGACTGTACCATTGACTGTTATGGAAGTTCAGCGTTGTATGTCTCTCTCTACACTGTGGTGCACTTAACTTGTGGATTTTTTATACTAAAAATGTAGAATAAAGACTATTTTGAAGATTTGAATAAAGTGATGAAGTTGCATTACACCTCACTCCAAGAATTCTTTACTTAGCTTGTTTTTAGGATTTCTTCTGTGCATGCGTCTTTTATATTGCATCTAGCGTGCGGCTAGGTGCAGCAGCTGGTTTGGTTTCCTTTAATGAAGTCTTTGAAATCCATGTAGGAGTACAAGGCTAAGATTTCCATTTTCTTGAGTTCTACTTTAACTGTCCAACTTCACTTCCTGAACTCTTTGGGATCCTGGGGTTCAGAACCTAAACTTAGAAGTAAGAGAACAAAGGGTCGCTTCTTCTAACTTGCTTTGAAATTTGGTTTCAGGAAAATGGTTCAGTGTAAGCCGGTTGTGGATGTTCTGGGTGACCTTTAGCTTCTCCAGAGCTCTGTGTGGAGAAACAGGAAAAACTCAGGGGTCCAGGCTGCCGAGATTGATTCCTCTTGGGTCTCACCTTGGGTGGGCTTGAGTTGGGGTTAGACAATGGAGGCAAAAGGAGACAGATCTAGTTATTTTAAACACTCATTTCGAAACTTAGATGAAATCCAGCAGACTTAGGTGTCAGATTCCCAGAATGTCGGGGGGAGGGTGGGTGGCCTGATTGTTCCTGGTTCTCCCTGTCCCTACACAGAGTGAGTTCGGGGCAAGTCCTGGCCCTCACGGACCAGTGCTGTTGCTGCCGAGGCGCGGCGGGGACAAGCTTCCCTGGGCCACTGTTGCCTCACACTCCTGAGACGGCTCTGGGAACCGCTACTTGTTGCTTGGGAGAGAACACAGAGGAGTTAAGCCAAAGAAAACAATGTGAAGAATCTAAGTAAGCAAGGATAAGTAAAAATGCAAAACCACTGACTGCTGGAACTGAGAGTCTGAGTTATTGAACATTTTAATACAGATAAAAATGGCCTTACGCTTGAGGTTGTTGGGGAATGAGGAGAGGAAGGGATGTACATTTGTCAGAACTAAGGTCTCCATTGTCTCCTCCGCCCCGGCCAGGCTTTTCATGGTGGGATCCCGCCTACGGGAAGCTCCGTGGCCAGTATTTCCTCTGGGGCTATTGCTACGCAACCAGGCAGGACACAGGATGGAGCAGGGAGTGACCCCCATCTTTCTCACTCTCATCAACCTGTGAGAAAAGTGAACATGGCCAGGCGTTTGTGCCAGGGCTCCCTGTTTTAGCCAGGCACGCACACAGGCTCTGTAATGAAGACATCCCAGGCAGCTCTCTCCACGTCCCTGGAATCAGCCACACCAGCACTTGTGCCTATGTCCCGGAAGGAGTTTGAATCTGCCCACATCAATCCGCTTCTCACTGGCTTCACAGAAAACCTTCACCGAATCAACAGGAGACAGGGCTGAGCCCCTGGGGCCCAGGACTCCTTAGATGAAATACTCTTCCTTCTCTCTGTCCTTGGCCGAGTCACTCTCCATCTGGAGCACGGCGCTGGGCTCGCCGCCTTCCGCAGGCTCGTAGGTCACGTAGCTGCCCTTGTTCTTGTACAGGTAGAAGAAGATTAAGATCACCACGGATAGCAGGGTGAGGAAGACCACGGTGATAACCACTTGAAAGGGAAAACAGAGAGAGGTTTCACTAGGCCACGCAGCTTACGGGACTTCCTCACTCTTCCTGAGGGCCCTCTTGTGTAGTTAGCTAGTGTCCACTCAGAAATGCATGATCCAACCTCCCTTGGATGGGATACGCGGAGTCTGTTGGTGTTTGAGCTAAGGACACAGTGCTTTTGACTTCTAACAAAACTCAGCTCCCTCCCAAACCAGTTCCTGATGACTGTGACAGCAACAGGGAGGAGGGAAACAGGAAATGGCTTATCCAGGGGTCAGCGCTGCGGCACGGTAGGTTAATCCTCCACCTGCGGTGCCGGCATCCCAAATGGGCGCTGGTTTGAGTCCTGGCTGCTCCTCTTCCGAACCAGCTCTCTGCTATGGCCTGGGAAAGCAGTAGAAGATGGCCCAAGTCCTTGGGCCCCTGCACCCATGTGGGAGACCCAAAAGAAGCTCCTGGCTTTGGATTGGCTTAGCTCTGGCTGTTGTGGCCATCTGGGGGGTGGCCATCTGGGGAGTGAACCAGCACATGGAAGATCTCTCTCTCTCACTGTCTGAAACTCCACCTCTCAAATAAATAAATAAAACCTTAGAAAACAAGGAAATAGCTTATCCCAACCAGAAAGGATTTTAAAAACTCCACAGCCTCTCCTGTGTGGGTTTCTCCAATCCTGCTCTTCCTTAGCCACTCAAAAAACCACATAGTTTCCCACCCCCACCCCCAAGTGTAGTATCTACAGACACCAGTGTCCATCCGTGGCCACCTCCTAACCTACCATTTACAGGCAGTGCCTCTAGCAGAAGCCAATGTGTGTGCGATAACCTACGTGCAAGAGTGAGCCTGTTAGTGGTGGTGGTCCCTGAAGTTAGGGTGCTTTGCTAGTGCGGGGACAATCTAGTTCATCTCAGGGGGTTTCAGACTGCGGTGAGATGGTCCCTGGTCCCAGCTTTGGCTCAGAGCCTGTGTTACCTGCAATGAGTGCTGTGCTGGCTTCTTCAGCTTCGGGGGACAGGGCCCCAGGGGCTTCCAGAATTGGAGTGGTCATCTGTCCTTCTGCAAAAGGAAATGGGGTGAGCCTTTTGTTCTACAGCACAGGTGTACTCTTCAAATGTTGCCACTCCACCTTCTTCCCTGTGTGAGTTTATCATCGGGCTGCTGATGTGCTGCAGGGGTTATAAGCCACTGCTTGTGATGCTGCATCCCATATTGGAGTCCAGTTGCTCCACTTCCCAATGCAGCTTCCTGCTAATGCACCTGGGAAGGCAGCAGAAGATGGCCCAAGAGCTTGGGTCCCTGCCACCCCTGTGGGAGACCCATATGAAGCTCCTGACTCCTGGTTTTGGCCTGGCCCAGCCCTGGCCTTTGCAGTCATTTGGGGGGGGTGAACCAGTAGATGGATGACCTCTCTCCCCCTAAAATAAATTTTAAACAAAGAAAAAAAAAAAAAAAAAAAAGGAAAAGATCCTGACTCAAGAGCCTGACTGCAGATTTCCAATCCTAGCTCTGTCAGCTGTTTGACCTTGAGAAAATTACCCAGCCCTTCTGTGCATGTTTTCTCATTGACAAAATGGAGTAATGAGTAGGGTGTGTGCTAAGCAGCTCCGCAGGGATAAGCCATTAGTAGGAATGCATACTTCTATAAAATCGGATCAAAAGATGAATGTACATGCAGGTATATTTATATAGCAGGTGCATTTTCTTCAGTGTTATGAATTCGCTGAAAACACTATTTTAAAATAATGAAATAAGGCTCCTCTCCTAAAAACTCTTTTCTGGACTTCAGGAAAGGCCTTACAGTTTCAAAAAGTCCTAAACGAGGTCTCTCCTTCCCTAAAATATATCCTGCCCCCCACCACAGTTCCTCCTGAATGTTGCCTGCACCCCTCCCCCCCAGCCATGCCCCAGAGTCAGGACAGTAATAAACTGGAGGTCTCCCATGTCCCTTTAAGTGTTTACACAGGAAGTCAGGAAGCCCTTCAATGTTTCCCTAATTAGCATTTTCATAGAGTGGTTAGCGAAGGTAACAATTACACAGAGGTTACTGCAGGGTAAAGGTATCCAGGGGGAAGCAGGCTGGCTGAGCAGGGAACCAGCAACCCCCCCAGGTTCAATTGTTCATCCAATAAATACTCACTCACTGACTGCCTCCTCTGCCAGACACTGGGCACAGGAGCTGCTGCCCGAGGGGGTAACGTGAGCCAGGATCTACAGTGTGAGGGACAATGTCTAAGCAGAGCCACAGCTCTGAGACAGGTGGACTCTAGGGCCTGTGTGACTGACGCAGAATGTGGCAGGTGCAGGTTTCCATCCAAGACCAGAGACTTGAGGTCGAGTGATGGCCTTGGGACGCAGTGGGTTGGGACACCAGCATCCCACATCCAGAATGACCCGCCAGGAGTCCCGGCTGCTCTGCTTTGGATCCAGCTCTCTGCTAGCTAATGCGCCAGGGAAGACAGCAGGTGATGCCCCAACTACTGGGGCCCCTGCCACCCACTGGGGAGGAGACCAGGTGAAATTCTTGGCTCTTGGCTTCAGCTTGGCCCAGTCCTGGCTGTTGCAGTCATTTGGATGGGAGATTTCACTGTCTCTCTCTTTCTCTGAGGCTCTACCTTTCAAACAAATAAATAAATCTTAAGACAAAAAAACAAAGAAACAAGAGAAAGCAGAGAGCAGATGTGGGCTGTCTACATCACTGCCTCTCCAAGGCCAGCTCGAGCCCTTCTCCACTGTTCTTGCTTTTTTTAGGACTGGTAGAACTGTTAGATAGGAAGTTAGGTATGAGCTTACGTGTGTATGACAGGCCTAAAGAGAAGACATCTATATCCAGCATGTGCATCTACATCTCAAAGTCATCCTGATAATGTTTCAGGGGCATCCTGCCCTGCCCCCTTCTACCTGATAACCTGCCAGGTGGAGGTCCCGCCCCTTCTGCCTGACAAATCTTCCACAATCTCCCAGGTGCAGCCCAGTATCTGCATTTCCAACACCCTGTTCCAGATCCCCATTCTCTAGGGGGTCCTTCTCACCCTTCCTCTGAACCCAGGATGGTGCCAGCTAGGCTTCCTTCTGTCTGATACCTTCAAGGGAAAACTCAAATAGAAGATTCTTAATATTTACAGCCATAAATCCTTTGTTTCAGGAGGAAATGTGTGAAGACAAAGATCCATCCCCTTAACACACACACACACACACACACACACACACACTGGCCTCCACCGGACTGCGTGCTCAGCCCTCTGCCTCTCTGCTGAGCCGCCCGCCTGGTCAGGTCAGGTATAATCTCTCTACTCAACCATGTAACCTCGCTCCTTCCCACCCCCACCCCCCCAGTCCAAGTGATTGGGCACTCTCAGGTCCTGTCTGGAGAGGTGCCCATCCGTTCTTATGGATGTCCCTACCCTAATAAACCTTGCTATTTTACCTCCCACTACTCTCTGTCTCACGCCTGAATTCTTTCTTGCGCGAAGACAAGAACCCTGCATTTCTCCAGTAACAGAACAGTCAGTCACTTTGTGGCCTTGATTCATGCCCCCTCCTCTGTTACTCATGGGGACTCTACTAACCAACTCTGTAGTTACTGTGCAGGTGAAATGCGTGAACAGGGGCTGGCGCTGTGGCATAGTGGGTAAAGCCACCACCTGCAGTGCAAGTATCCCATATGGGCACCCGTTCAAGTTCCAGCTGCTCCACTTCTGATCCAGCTCTCTGCTGTGGCCTGGGAAAGCAGTAGAAGATGGCCCAAGACCTTGGGCCTCTGCACCCATATGGAAGATCCAGAAGAAGCTCCTGGCTCCTGGCTTTGCATCTCCAGCTGTTGCAGCCAATTGGAGAGTGAACCAGCAGATGGAAGACCTCGCCCTCTCTCTCTCTCTGCCTCTCCTTCTCTCTTTGTGTAGCTTTGACTTTCAAATAAATAAATACATCTTTAAAAAAAAAAAAAGATGTCACTTGGGATGCCACATCTCATATCAAGGCAGCAGTGATGGCTCAGCTAATGGGGTTCCTGCTCCCCATGTGGGAGACCCGCAGTGAGTTCCTAGTTGTAAGCATCTAGAGAGTGACTAGTGACTGGGGCTCTGTATCTCCTGCCTCTCAGAGAAGTCAGTGTGCAAACATGCAAGCACATGACAGTAACTACTACTTCAGATACGCTGTATGTTGATTTTGCTTAGACACTTAGTGATGACAAAAAAAGCTGCTCGTTTGAATCCTGCCCGACATATTACTGGGGGACCTTGGGGAAGTTACTAACGCTCTTGGAACCTCAGTTTCTTGATCTGTAAAATGGGATTGTGGAGGGCAGGCCCCCACTCAGGTGTGTAGGCTGGACCCAGTGGCATACTTCTACCAAACAGAATACGGCAAAGTGATGGATGTCACTTCTGAGTTCAGGCTGTACGAGATTGTGCCTTGGGGCCGGTGCTATGGCGTAGAGGATTAAGTGACTGCCTGCAACGTTGGCATCCCATATGGGTGCTGGTTTGAGCCCCAGTTGCTCCACTTCTGATCCAACTCCCTGCTAATGCGCCTGAGAAAGCAGTGGAAAATGGCCCAAGTGCTTGGGCCCCTGCTACCCACATAGGAGACCTGGATGGAGTTCTTGATTTCGGGGGGCCCAGCCCCAGCCATTGCAGCCATTTGGGTAGTGAACCAGTGGATGAAGATCTCCTACACTGCCTTGTGGCGCGGGCACACCGGGTTCTAGTCCCGGTTGGGGCGCCGGATTCTGTCCCGGTTGCCCCTCTTCCAGGCCAGCTCTCTGCTGTGGCCCGGGAGTGCAGTGGAGGATGGCCCAAGTACTTAGGCCCTGCACCCCATGGGAGACCAGGATAAGTACCTGGCTCCTGCCATCGGATCAGCGCGGTGCGCCAGCCGCAGCGCACTGGCCGTGGTGGCCATTGGAGGGTGAACCAACGGCAAAGGAAGACCTTTCTCTGTCTCTCTCTCTCACTGTCCACTCTGCCTGTCAAAAAAAAAAAAAAAAAAAAAAAAAAAGATCTCCTACTTGTCTCGCCCTCCCTCTCTGTCACTCTGCCTTTCATAAAAGCAAATCTTTAGCCGGCGCTGCGGCTCAATAGGCTAATCCTCCGCCTGCAGCGCCGGCACACCGGGTTCTAGTCCCAGTCGAGGCATCAGATTCTGTACTGGTTGCTCCTCTTCCAGTCCAGCTCTCTGCTGTGGCCAGGGAGTGCAGTGGAGGATGGCCCAAGTGCTTGGGCCCTGCACCCCATGGGAGATCAGGAGGAGGCACCTGGCTCCTGGCTTCAGATCAGTGTGGTATGCAGGCCGCAGCGGCCATTGGAGGGTGAACCAACGAAGGAAGACCTTTCTCTCTGTCTCTGTCTCTCTCTCTCTCACTGTTCACTCTGTCAAAAAAAAAGCAAATCTTTAAAAAAAAATTTTTTTGGCGCCAACATCGATTTATCTTTTAATCCCATTTTCCTACAAATTGTATAAAGTCCTCTCTTGTTTCGGGGAACAGATAGAGAGTAGTTCTTGGAAAGAGAATTGGGGAGGGAAGGTGATTCCCAGCTGAGGGAGTGTGCACATGACCCCAATCACAACAGCTGCCCTTGACCCAGTTCCGGCTCCCTTGGCTGCAGGGAGAATTAAGTGACAGGTTTCATGTTCACACCCACAGCCACAGTGGCTGCAGCCAAGGCTTGAACCCAAGACGTCCCAACGCAAAGCTCAAGCGAGGTTTTTATACGAAACCCTCCCGCCAACGGGAGGAAGACACAACAGTGCGAGGCAACTGAGGCCACACAACAAGCTTTCCAGAAAGTTCCACAGTCTCAAAGTCATCAAGCGGGAGGGAAACCAGGTGGGCACCATCCAGCAGAGGCTGTGGTGCGGAGCAGAGAGCTCCTGTGATGACGTGGAAGTCACGTTGGCGGGTCACACACAACCTCCCCCGGCTGACTAGGAGGCCTGATCAGAGACGAGCTTCCTCCCAACAGCAGAGCAGCTCAGCAATACAGGAAGCCCTAAGAAAAAACACCTCAATGGGATGCCTGCCTTGGACGCAGCTGTTGGTCGGTGTCCACTTACGTGACGTCATCTGGTGCAAAGACATTCACTCAATGCTGAAACAATTGATCAGTGAAGAAGGCTGAGCCTACATAAAATTTTTATTTTTATTTATTTATTTATTTAGGAGGAGTGAGGAGCTCCCATCACTGGTTCATTCCCCCCAAATACCGGCAACAGCCAGCCTGGGCCAGGCAGAAGCTGGTAGCCAGAAACTCCATCCAAGTCTGCCCTGTGGGTGGCAGGGACCCAACCACGTGAGCCATCCCTGCTGCCCCCTAGGGTCTGCATTAGCAGGGAATTGGGGGCAGGAGTCAGAATCAGATATTAAAGCCAAGTACTTCAACGTGGGATGTGGGTGTCTTGTTTTTTTTTGTTTTGTTTTGTTTTAATTCATTTATTTTAAAGGCAGAGCTACAGAGAGGCAGAGAGAGAATCTTCCTTCCGCTGCTTCACTCCTGCAACGCCTGGAACGGAGCCAATCCGAAGTCAGGAGCTTCTTCCAGGTCTCCCAAGTGGGTGCAGGGGCCCAAGGACTTGGATCATCTTCCGCTACCTTCCCAGGTGCATCAGCAGGGAGCTGGATAGGAAGTGGAGCAGCCGGGACTGCAACCGTTGCCCATATGGGATGCAGCAATGCTGGCCCCATGATGTCTTAGGTTTCTTTTGTTTTGTTTTGTTTTTATGTCTTAGTTTTAACCAGTATCTTAACTATTACCCTGCCCTGGATTTTTATTTTTATGAAATGATCTCCATTAGAAGTGAAAGCTCTCTGGAACCTACATCTAAAAAGAGGAAACCCACCCAAGATATGAATTGCAAAGGATCACTGGGATTCAAAGTTCCAGTGCTATGCAGATAACTCTGCCAGTATTTTTTTTTTAAGATATTCATTTATTTTTATTTATTTGAAAGGCAGAGCTTGAGAGAGAGAGAGAGAGAGAGATATCTTCCACCTATTGGTTCAGTTCCCAAATGCCTGTTCAGGCTGAACCCAGGAGCAGCCTGGAACTCCACTCGAGTGTCCCACACTTGAGCCCACAGCTGCTGCCTCCCAGGGTGCACGTTAGCAGGAAGCTGGAGCTGGAAGCCAAGCTGGCTCTCTAACTCAGACATGGGATGCAGGGCACCCCAAGTGGCAGCTTCCCTTGCTGCTCCACAATGCTCACCCTCGGGCCAACATTTTCTATTGGGGTCCTTACTTTATTTATTAGGGCTCTGGTTACAAAGTTTCGTAAGTTTTGAGGGCTTCCAATCCCATTTGTCCCATGTGTTGCCTTCTTTTCAGAATGTGATATTAGACCATGAAACCATGAATCTTTAAAAAAGAAAAAAAAGAAAAAGAAAAAGCAACCAGGGTATGTGGTTGGTGCAGAGGTTAAGACACCACACAGGACACCTGCGTCCCACAAGGGAGTGCCTAGCTCAAGTCCCAACTTTTCTGCTTGAGATCCAGCTTCCTGGGGCTGGCACTGTGGTATAGCGGGTAAAGCCGCTGCCTGCAGCGCTGGCATCCCATATGAGCGCCACTTCAAGTCCCAGCTGCTCCTCTTCCGATCCAGCTCTTTGCTGTGGCCTGGGAAAGCAGTGGAAGATGGCCCAAGTTCTTGGGCCCCTGCACCTGTGTGGGAGACCCAGAAGAAGCTCCTGTGGTTCCTGGCTTCAGATTTGCCCAACATTGGCTGTTGCAGCCATCTGGGGAGTGAACCAGTGGATTTCAAACAAATAGATAAATCTTTAAAAAAAAAAAAAAAAGTCCACACATTGGCAGGACAGAAATGATTAAAACAAAAAACAAAAACAAAAAACCCAAGATCCAGCTTCCTGCTAACGCACACGCAGGTAGGCAGCAGGTGATGGCTCAAGTTCTTGGGTTCCTGTTACCCACAAGGGAGACCCAGATTGAATCTCTGGCACTCAGCCTGGCCCATCCCTGGCTGCTGTGGGCATTTAGAGAGTAAACCAGTGGAAAGTGGAAGGGAGATTCTTTTTCTGCCTCTCAAAAAAAAAAAAAAAATCAAATGAAAAGTTTTCAATGCACATAAAAGTTTTACAGCAGAGGCCAGTGCCGCGGCTCACTAGGCTAATCCTCCGCCTGCGGCGCCCGCACCCCGGGTTCTAGTCCCGGTCGGAGCGCCAGATTCTGTCCCGGTTGCCCCTCTTCCAGGCCAGCTCTCTGCTGTGGCCAGGGAGTGCAGTGGAGGATGGCCCAAGTGCTTGGGCCCTGCACCCGCATGGGAGACCAGCACGCCAGCCGCAGTGGCCATTGGAGGGTGAACCAACGGCAAAGGAAGACCTTTGTCTCTGTCTCTCTCTCTCACTGTCCACTCTGCCTGTAAAAAAAAAAAAAAAAAAAAAAAAAAGAAAGAAAGAAAGAAAAGAAAAGAAAAGAAAGAAAGAAAACCAAGCAGGGCCGGCGCTCTGGCTCACTTGGCTAATCATCCACCTGCAGCACTGGCACCCCGGGTTCTAGTCCCGGTTGGGGTGCCGGGTACTAGTCCCGGTTGTTCCTCTTCCAGTCCAGCTCTCTGCTGTGGCCCGGGAGGGCAGCGGAGGATGGCCCAGGTGCTTGGGTCCCTGCACCCGCATGGGAGACCAAGAGGAAGCACCTGGCCCCTGGCTTCAGATCGGTGCAATGCCGGCCGTAGTGGCCAATAGGGGAGTGAACCAATGGAAGGAAGACCTTTCTCTCTGTCTCTCTCTCACTGTCCACTCTGCCTGTCAAAAAAACAAAAAACAAACAAACAAAAAAAAACAACTCTCACTGTCTGTGACTCTTTGTTTCTCTCTCACTGTCTAACTCTGCCTGGCAAAAAAAAAAAAAAAAAGAAGAAGAAGCAGGAAGTGGAAGTGGATATGGAGTTGGCATGTGGATATGGATTGTAATTTTTTAAAGAGTTTTATTTATTTATTTTAGAGGTAGAGTTACAGACAGTGAGAGTGAAAGACACAGAGAGGTCTTCCTTCTGCTGGTTCACTCCCCAGATGGCCACAATGGCCAGAGCTGCACCAATCTGAAGCCAGGAGCCAGCAGCCAGGAGCTTCCTCTGGGTCTCCCATGTGGGTACACTTGGGCCATCTTCTACTGCTTCCCCAGGCCATAGCAGAGAGCTGGATTGGAAAAGGAGCAGCCGGGACTCAAACTGGCGCCCATATGGGTTATTGGCACCACGGGTAGAGGACTAACCTACTGCGCCACAGTGCCGGCCCCTACAATTTTTTAAACCAAGATATATTTGGTGCCAGCATTGTGTCCTAGCAGGTAAAGCCACCGCCTACAACACCAGCATCCTGCATGGGTTCCAGCTCAGTCCTGGGTGCTCCACTTCCCATTAACTCCCTGCTAATGTGCCTGGGAAATCAGCTTGGGCCCCTACCACTCATGTGGGAGATGGGGATGAAGTTCCTGGCTTTTGGCTTTGACCTGGCCCAGCCTGGCCTTCTGATTAGCAGGGAACTGGATCAGAAATGGAGCATCTGGAAGTCCATTTGGCATGCGGGCATTGCAAGCATGGGCTTAACCAGCTGTGCCACAAAGCCAGCCCCAGGGGGTTGCAATTTTACATTAAGGTCAGGGGAAGCTCCACCTCGGAGGTGACGAAGACCTAAACGGGTGAGGGCACAGCAAGTTCAAGGCAGGGATGAACTGAAAAGCCCCTGTGTTCATGGCAGCTTGGGATGTAAATGGCTCAGCACGGGGACACCTGGAAAGTGAGGGGGTAGGAGAGGAGACGGTCCAGGAAGCTGCACAGTGGGCCTGGGAGCCCACGGTACAGACTTCAGCTTTTCAGGGAGCGAGGTGGGGAGACTTCACAGGTTTTGGTGCAGAGCCTGATCGGGGCGTATCTGAAGCAATGCTTCTTAAACTGTGTTGCGCCCAAGAATCCCCTAGCGAGCTTGTTTGAGTGCAGCTCCTGATTCAGCAGGACCTCAAATTCCAAAGACCACACTACCATTGTGAGGAAGCCCAGTCTAGTAAATGGAAGAAGAGAGGCCATGTGGGGGCCAGCACCACGGCACGCAGAGGGTTAAGCTTCAGCAGGCAGCGCTGGCTGCACCGCTTCTGATCCAGCTCCCTGCTAATGCACCTGAGAAAGCAGCAGAAGGTGGCCCCAAGTGCTCTGGCCCCTGCACCCACATGGGAGATCCGGAAGAAGGTCCTGGCTCCCGGTTCGTGGCTTTGGTCTGCCTCAGCCTGGCCATTGCAGCCATCTGGGGAGTGAACCAGAGGATGGAAGATCTCTCTTCTCTCTTGTCTCTGTAACTCTGACTTTCAAGTAAATAAAATTTTATTGAGAAGCCATGCATGGGAAAGCTGCACACCCCAGGCCGTTGTGGGGGGGGGGGGACTTCCAGCCCAGTAGACCTGTGGGAAGAGAACCAAGCAAGACCACCAGAAGGAAATCTCGCCAATCCCAGAATTGTAAAAATACAACCTCTTGTTGTTTTAAGCCACTAAGATTTGGGGTGGTTTGTTATGTACACAATTGATGCAGGGCTAGATTTTTAAAGGGTCCCTCTGACTGAGGTATGGACAGGACTTCGGGAAGTGGGGGGACAAGGGCAGTGTAGGGTGTCTCCTGCAGGCCACAGCTCAGGCCTGGATATCAACAGAGGCACTGATTTTTTCTTTCTATTTTTCAAAGACTTATTTACTAATTTGAAAAGCAGAGTCACAGAGAGACAGAGGCAGAGAGAGAGAGAGAAGGACAGAGAGAGAGAGAGAAAGAGAGAGATGGTGCTTCCATCCTCTGATTCACTCCCCAAATGGCCACAATGGCCAGAACTGGGCTGATCCAAAGTCAGGAGCCAGGAGCTTCTTCTGGGTCTCTCTGGTCAGTGCATGGGCCCCAAGCACTTGCCATCTTCGCTGCTTTCCAAGGTGCATTAGGAGGGAGCTGAATTGGAAGAAGCAGCTGGAACTCAAATAGGCGTCGATAGGAGATGCTGGCACTGCAGGTGACGGTTCTACCCACTATGCCACAGTGCTGGCCCCATTTGCGAAAAAACATTGATTGGCTCCAGCAGTGCCGTGAGACAGTGGTGGGTACTCTGGGGAATACGTGGCAGCAGGGGCCAATGAGGCTGGACTAGGACAAGGTCAAAGGTGACAGGAAACTTTGGAGGCTGAGTAACGAAGAGAAGACAGAGGGAGCCTCAGGAGGCAGAGGGAGCCTCAGGAGGCAGATTGGGAAGGGACACAGTTGTTCATTAGATATCCAGGCGGGCCCCTGCCACCCCCGTGTGAGACCAGGATGGAGTTCTGGGTTCCCGGATTCAGCCTGGCCCAGCCCCAGCCACGGTCACCATTAGGGGAGTGAACCAGCAGATGGATCATTTAGGGAGTGGCCTTAAGGGTGGAAGGTCTCTTTCTCTCTGTCTCTCTCTCAAAAAAAAAAGTAATTAGCATTTTAAGGCCAGGAGAGGGGGTGAGATCACCGGGGAAAGTGCAGAAAAATAAGCCCAAGGACATGGAGGGGGGGGTGGTGGCAGCCAAAGAGATGAAGCCCGAGGGCCACAGGTTTCACACCAAGGTCACAGCCGGCCTCTGCTAGCAAAGTTCTGGGCAAGCGCTGAATATAAACCTGTGGTTTAGGGTGGACTCACCAAAGAAATGGAACGAGAGGAACTGTGGCAGAATATAAATAAACTACTGCAACACAGGGAGCCCAAGCTGCTCCTCTTTGTGTCGTGGGTGGGGGACACCAGTGTGTTTGTGTACAGATGGGCGGGAGCAACAGATGATGGGCAGGAGGGGAGAGTGGCTGGAACCCTGTCTTAGAAGGCATGGGATCAGTGCCTAAGAGGCGGGCTTGGCTGTGGACAAGAGCCGGACAGGACAGTTCAGGCACTGTCTCCCAGCAGGAGGGAGCAGGGAGGAGGTGGGGGCCGGAGCCTCGGGCAGCTCTCCTCTGCGGGGTAAACCAGTTGACAGCGTGGATAAGGAAGGGGCTAAGGACAGCTGAAGATGCCGCGGGAGTGGGCAGTCTCTTGTCATGGATCACACTGTTGAGAATATCTTTGTGGATCAGACAGATAGAAATCAGCCTGGCCGGGGCAGGGATGGGGGTGGGGAGGCAGTACAAGGAATGGAGTGATGTCATCTAGTCAAGAGGCTCTTCCGTTGAGAGTTTCAAAAAATTAATTAATTAGAAAGGCAGAGTTAGAGAGAGAGAGAGGACATGACAGAGGGAAAGAGAAATCTTCCACCTGCTGGTTCACTTCCTAAATGGTTGTAACGACCAGGGCTGGGCCAGGCTGAAGCCAGGAGGCAGGAGCTGCTTCTGGGTATCCTAGGTGGGTGCAGGGCCCAAGCACTTGGGCCACCCTCTGGTGCTTTCCCAGGCACATTAGCAGGCAGCTGGATCAGAAGTGGAGCAGCTGGGACTTGAACCAGCACCCCTATGGGAAGCTGGCATTGCAGGAGGTGGCTTTTACCTGCTACACCACAACGCCGGCCCTTGTTTTGTTTTGCTTTGAAGAGAGACAAAATCGAGAGCTGGTTTACTCCCCAAATGCCCGTGACTGCCAGGGCTGGGTTGGAGCTGGAGCCGGAAGCCTGGAAGTCAACCCATGTCTCCTAGGTCGCATGCAGGGATCCGAGTACTTGGGCCATCACTGTTGTCTCCTTCACTGGTGAGAGCTGGAGTTCCTAGCTGGAGCTGGGAAGTGAAACCCGGGCTCCAATGTGGCAGGCAGGCGTGTCAACCGCAGGCTAAACACTCACTCCCTCTTTAGTTGTTTCTGAATTGATAGTAGGTCAAACCACTCCGGGGAAAATTAAGGCTTTTATGTAATTCAAAATAAAAATATTGGGGCCCGGTGCTGTGGCATGGCGGGTGGAGTTACCGCCTGCAGTGCCAACATCCCATATGGGTGCCGGTTCGAGTCCTGGCTGCTCCACTTCGGATCCAGCTCTCTGCTATGGCTTGGGAAAGTAGTGGAAGATGGCCCAAGTGCTTAGGCCCCTGCACCCACGTGGGAGACCCGGACGAAGCTCCTGGTTCCTGGCTTCAGATCGGTGGCGCAGCTCTGGCCATTGTGGCCATCTGGGAAGTGAATCAGTGGATGGAAGACCTCTCTCTCTCTCTCTCTCTCTCTCTCTCTGCCTCTCTTTCTCTCTCTGTGTAACTCTGACTTTCAAATAAATAAATAAATCTAGACAAGTAAAAAAATAAAAACATTAAATCACAAAACCAGTCTAAGGAAGTCTAATACAGTCACTTTTTCCTATAGTACACTGTGTGTTTTCAAAGTGTTGAGTATCAGGTTATTTGTAAGACGTTCTGCTTTGCTGGGGCATTTTACTGGTGCCTCCTTTAGGAGCATAGTGTGGAAGGGCTCAGCGCCCTTTGAGTGAGTGCAGGCCCAGGGATTCGACAAGCCACAACAGCGACTGGTAAGCTGCCTAATGCAGACGCATTCCAACCGACTGCAGGAACGGGCCAGGTTGAACAAAGAGAATGAACAAAGTCCTCGCTCTTAGGCCCAAGCAAACAACTAACAGGGGAGCATGCACAGGATCCCTGGAAAGCTCCCGCCCCTGGGAGGACAGAGCCTGCAACAGCACCAGGAGCCCAGCCGGGCTGTGGAATTCCGAACGATTTTTACTCTCTTCCATATGCTTTCCTTTAACGTGCAAATTTCCTATAATGAGAAATGCTTTTATAATAAAAAGACACCAATGACTTTAGTATTATCAACATAAATATGTTCTCTAATAACAGAGATTAACAGTGCACCCTGGTTTGTGCATGGGTGTCACAAGATTTTTTAGCTAAATGAATTAATTGTATTTACTTGTTTGAAAGACAAAGATACACACACACACACACACACACACACACAGAACTCCCATCTGCTGGTTCATTTTCCATGTACCTACAACAGCCAGGCTAAAAGCCAGGAGCCTGGAACTCAATCCAGGTCTCCCATGTGGGTGGCGTGGACCCAACTATTCAAGCCATCACCTCTGCCTCCCATGGTGTGCACTAGCAGGAAGTTGGAATCAGGAGCAGAGCTGGGACTGGAACCCAGGTACTGTGATACAGGATACAGGTGTCTCCCACAGCCTCTTGACCGCGGTGGCAAATGTGTCCCAGGTGTTTTTTTCTATTTATTTATTTATTTTTTTTTTATTTTTGACAGGCAGAGTGGACAGTGAGAGAGAGAGAGAGAGAGAAAGGTCTTCCTTTGCCGTTGGTTCACCCTCCAATGGCCGCCGCGGCCAGCGCGATGTGGCCGGCGCACCACGCTGATCCGATGGCAGGAGCCAGGAGCCAGGTGCTTTTCCTGGTCTCCCATGGGGTGCAGGGCCCAAGCACCTGGGCCATCCTCCACTGCACTCCCGGGCCACAGCAGAGGGCTGGCCTGGAAGAGGGGCAACCGGGACAGAATCCGGCACCCCAACCGGGACTAGAACCCGGTGTGCCGGCGCCGCTAGGCGGAGGATTAGCCTAGTGAGCCGCGGCGCCGGCCTTGTCCCAGGTGTTTTTTGAAGTGAGCAGGCAAAACACATCCGCTAAAGACAGCTTGCAAGAGAAAAACCTGCGGGGCTGGGTGGTGGTGTAGCAGGGAAAGCCACTGCCTGCAGTGCCAGCATCCCATATGGGCGCCGGTTCAAGTCCCGCTGCTCCATTTTTGATCCAGCTCTCTGCTACAGCCTGGGAAAGCAGTAGAAGATGGCCCACGTCCTTGGGCCCCTGCACCCACATGGGAGACCTGGAAGAAGCTCCTGGCTCCTGGTTTCAGATCAGCTCGGCTCTGGCTGTTGTGGCCATTTGGGGAGTGAACCAGCGGATGGAAGACCTCTTTCTGTGTCTCCACCTCTCTCTGTAACTCTTTCAAATAAATAAAATAAATCTTAAAAAAGGAAAAAGAGAGAGAGAGAATCCTCTTCAGAATCAAAATTTCAAATGAGGAAATCCCAGTGAAATCTGTAGTTCAGTGTATTTCCTGGTCTACACCACCCCCATGCGTCATTACGATGGTGAGTAGAGAACCTGGCTGACGGGTATATGGAAACTATGTACTGTTTTGCAATTGTTCTACAAACCTAAAATTATTCAGGGGTGGGCACTGGTGTGGCAGCTACGATGCTGGCAGAGGGGCCGGTGTTGTGGCATAGCTGGTTACGTCACTGCCTGCAGCCCCGGCATCCCATATGGGCGGCGGTTCGTGTCCCAGCTGCTCCACTTCCAATCCAGCTCCCTCCTAATGTACCTAGGAAAGTAGTGGAAGATGGCCCAATTGCTTGGAACCCTGCCACCCATGTGGGAGACCTGGATGGAATTCCAGACTCCTGGATTCTTTCTAGGCCACCCCCTAACCTTTGCAGGCATTTGGGGAGTGAACCAGTATATGGAAAATCTCCCTCTGTCTCCCTCTCTCTGTCACTCTGCCTTGAAAATAAATAAATATATATATATAAAAAAAAACAAGCTTAGATGTATCTATTTATTTGAAAGGCAGAGTGACAGAGAGAGAGACAGAGAGAACAAGAGAGAGAAGGGGGGAGGGAGGGAGGGAGGGAGAGAAAGAGAGATCGTCCACCTGCTGGTTCCCTTCCCAAATGACCACAACAGTCAGGGCTGGGCCAAGCAAAAGCCAGGAGCCTGGAGCTCCACCGGGTCTCCCACGTGGGTGCGGGGCCCAAATACTGGGCCATCCTCTGCTGCTTTCCCAGGCACAATACCAGGAAGCTGGATCAGAAGTGCAACAACTGGGAACTGAAATGACACTCCGATATCGGCTGCTGGTGTCAGTAGCAGCGCCAGTCCCTGAGCTCTGAGTTTATAAAACACCTATTATTTGATCTCTATCTCCAGCACATGCTGCGGGCAGGGCCTGAGTTATCATTTTGAACGTTCAGAAAATCAAATCTCACACTCCGGTTCTTCCCAGCTGTCTTAGTCCATTTTTCATTGCCAAAGCATCCAAGGCTTGGGAATTTCATAAAGAAAAGAGGTTTAGGGCTGGTGGTGTGGCACAGCGGGTTAGGCCACTGCTTGGGATGCCAGCATCCTTGGCCGGTGCCGTGGCTCACTAGGCTAATCCTCCGCCTTGCGGCGCCGGCACACCGGGTTCTAGTCCCGGTCGGGGCGCCAGATTCTGTCCCGGATGCCCCTCTTCCAGGCCAGCTCTCTGCTGTGGCCAGGGAGTGCAGTGGAGGATGGCCCAAGTGCTTGGGCCCTGCACCCCATGGGAAACCAGGAGAAGTACCTGGCTCCTGGCTTCGGATCAGCGCGATGCGCCGGCCACAGCGTGCCGGCCGCGGTGACCATTGGAGGGTGAACCAACGGCAAAAGGAAGACCTTTCTCTCTGTCTCTCTCTCTCTCACTGTCCACTCTGCCTGTCAAAAAAAAAAAAAAAAAAAAAAAAAAAGGATGCCGGTTTGAGCCCTGGCTGCTTGCAGCCAAGTCCCTGCTAAAATGCCTGTGAAGACAGAAGACAGCCCAGTGCTTGGGACCCACGTGGGAGACCTGTGGCGGCCATTTGGAGAGTAAACTGGTGGATGGAAGATCGTTCCTTGTCATTTTGCCTTTTGAATGAATGAGTGAACGGATGAATCAATGTTTAAAAAGAGGTTTGTTTGGGTCACAGTTTTGGAGGCTGGAACTTCAAGGCCAGGCAGCCCTGCCTGTTTGGCTCCTGGTGAGGGCCACAGAACACGGCGGAGAAAATGATTGATGACTGCACATGTGGAGTGGCAATTATTTCTTTTTTTTTTTTTTTTAAGATTTATTTTATTTATTTGAAAGACAGAGCTACAGAGAGAGAGAGAGATATCGTCCATCCAATGGTTTACCCCCCAGGTAGCCACAATGGCTGGAGCTGCACTGATCCGAAGCCAGGAGCCAGGAGCTTCTTCCTGGTCTCCCACGTGGGTGCAGGGGCCCAAGGACGTGGGCCATCTTCTACTGCTTTCCCAGGCCACAGCAGAGAGCTGGATGGGAAGTGGAGAAGCCGGGACTCGAACCGGTGCCCATATGGGATGCCAGCACTTCAGGCCAGGGCCTTAACCTGCTGCGCCTCAGTGCCAGCCCCTGGAGTAGCAATTCTTATGAGACCTGGGGGCCTATGAAAACTACAGGAACCCCTCCTGAAGACCTCATCGCCTTGCCCTAGGCCCCACCTTTCAAAGGTTTCGCCATGGCTCAACATCTCCACACCTGCTTCCCACCCGTGCATCCCGGGGGACACGCTCAAACCACACCCACACCACAGCCCCACCCGAGACGACCGACTTGCAAGTTCTGGAGACAACCTGCCTTCCCTCAGCTGAACGTGATACTCAGGTCATCTGCTGGGCTGGGTTCTCTGAGTTTTACTGCAGAATGGAAAGGGTGTTCACGAGGGCACTGTTTGCAAGAGTGACACACACCTGCATGATGACATAAATGACAGCCGTCATCCTGGCAAAGGTTGATAAAAAAATGTGGGAGGGGCCGGTGCTGTGACATAATGGGTAAAGCCTCCTCTGACTGCAGGGCCAGCATCCTATATGGGTGCCAGTTTGAGTTCCGGCTGCTCCACTTCCAATCCACCTCCCTGCTAATGCACCTGGGAAAACAGCAGAAAATTGCCCTCCTGCTTGAGTCCCTGTACCCACACAGGAGACCTGGAAGAAGCTCCTGGCTCCTGGCTTCAGACTGGGCCAGGTCCTGCCATTGTGGCTATTTGGGAAGTGAACCAGCAGATGCAAGGTCTCTCTCTCTCTCTCGCTCTGTCTCTCTCTGTAACTCTGCCTTTCAAATAAAAAAAAAAAAAAGTCTTTTTTAAAAAAGTGTTTTTTAACAAAAATTTCTTGCACCAAAATAAACTCACCCTTTAATTCTATTTTTCTGTGATTTTTTTTTTAAAAAATTACTTATTTATTTATTCATTTGGAAGGCAGAGTTATAGAAAGAAAGGGAGAGGCCGGCGCCGCGGCTCACTTGGCTAATCCTCTGCCTGTGGTGCTGGCACCCCAGGTTCTAGTCCCGGTTGGGGCGCCGGATTCTGTCCCGGTTGCTCCTCCTCCAGGCCAGCTCTCTGCTGTGGCCGGGAGTGCAGTGGAGGATGGCCCAGGTGCTTGGGCCCTGTCACTCCCCCTCTCGCGGAGGAACGACACTAGACCCTGCGCTGTTCTTTTTGCCTGGCCCCTTCCCGGGTTAGCTGCCATTCCCTCACTCGTTGAGGAACGATGCCGTCCAGGGTTAGCTGCCGTGCCCCGCCCCCACCTCCGCGGAGGGGCGGCACACCTGCCACTTTCCCCGCTTCCTCGGAGGAGCGGAGGAGCGGAGGAGCGGAGGAGCGGCACACCGCCAGCCAGCTCGCAGGGGTTGCTCAGATATTCCTCGGTGCATAGTGTCTCTCTCCTCCTTTATAGTCCTCTTCCACCAATCCCAACTCTGCTGCCCACACACCAAGAACACTGCTCTCCTCCAATCAGGAGCAGGATCAGCTCCTGCAGCTTATCAGTCAAATTGGCGAGGCAGCTGCGTAGAAGTTGTTTACTCCTCCCCAGCGCCATATTGTGGGAGAGCAGATGCAGAGAATAAGTCTTAATTCCAGTAACTTAGTCTAGTCTCAGTTGCTCCCCACAGGGCCCTGCACCCCATGGGAGACCAGGAGAAGCACCTGGCTCCTGGCTTCGGATCAGCGCGGTGCGCCGGCCGCGGTGGCCATTGGAGGGTGAACCAACGGCAAAGGAAGACCTTTCTTCCTGTCTCTCTCACTGTCCACTCTGCCTGTCCAAAAAAAAAAAATTAAAAAAAAAAGTACCATCACATATATGCATGCACACAGAAAAGGTCTAGGAGACTATCCCTGAGCAGCCTGTAGTCCTTTTAAAGGTGAAAAAGTAAATCAAGTCCAGGAAGCCTGGCATGAAAGGAGGTGAAACGGCTTGTAGGCTGCCCCATCAACTCCTGTGCCTACCCATTGCTTTCCCAACCTCGCCCATACAAAGGAACACTAATGTTATCATTGGCTTCGGGGAGACAGTGGCACCTTTTTTTTTTTTTTTTTATCATAGGTGGAAGGCCAGGGCAGAGGTCCACAACACGAATCAAGGCTCCACCCAAATCCCCAACCAACAGCAAATGCCCTTTGGATCTATTCTGCCCGTGCCTTTTTTTTTTTTTTTTTTTTTTTGTAAACCCAGATACTGGTTGGTTTCTTTGTGGCCCTTGTTCCCAGGTTGAGCTAAATCCTTTATCACCCAGGCATCAGATCCGTTGCCACCCGAGTCTGCCAACCTACTTATTTGCTCTAGACCTGCCCCACAAAGGGTGGCTCCCTTCATTCTCCTCTCTGTGGGAACCGCGCCTGGAATTCTGCCCCCTTCTCGCTGGCCGAGGGGCGGAGCGAGGCCTGCAGTCGACCATGCCGGGAAGAACACACAGGTGTTGGAGTAAATCAGACTTGGCACAAGACCCTGCCTCTGCCGGGATTAGTGCTTGACCTTGGAGGGCTCTCTTAACCTCCAAAACTTTCCAAATTTCCCCAAACCTTGGCTTTTGCGTCTGTAAAATGAGAATAAGACCTGCTTCATGGGGTTGTGGCGAGGAAGGGGTGCAATGGAAAAACAGACCCGGCTCTCCCCGGCTGGGGGCCGGAGAGCATCGAAGGCAGGGTTCCTGCTGCCCCTACTCCCAGCAGGGTTTGCTTCGGCTCTGGACATTGCGGGGGCCACGGGGACTTTCAAATATTCGAAAGATTTGTAAGATTTTCATTTATTTTAGAATCAGAAGGAAAACAAAATGAGCTTTGAGGTCAAAGAAATAGCACAACTGTTAGGTCAATTCCATGTGAATTATAAAAATCTACGTAATTAGATTATAGCAATGCTATCATATTTTTAAAAGATTTATTTATTTATTTGAAAGGCAGAGTTGCAGAGAGGCAGAGAGAGAGAGAGAGAGAGAGAGAGAGAGAGAGGTCTTCCATCTGCTGGTTCACTCCCTCAATGGCCTCAGCAGCTGGAGCTGAGCCGATCCAAAGCCAGGAGCCAGGAGCTTCTTCCGGGTCTCCAACGCGGGTGCAGGGGCCCAAGGACTTGGGTCATCTTCCACTGCTTTCCCAGGCCATAACAGAGAGCTGGATCAGAAGTGGAGCAGCTGGGACTCGAACTGGTGCCCATATGGGATGCCAGCATTGCAAGTGGCAGTTTTACCTGCTATGCCACAGACCAGCCCTATCATACTCTTCCTTATACAAATGCAGTTGTAAAATATGACTCTTTTTTTCTTTTTAATGGAGGTAGGAGCCCATGAATTCAGAGGCACCAATGGCCCAGGGAAGACCTAATGCAGCACCCACTCTGAACGCTCCCGAGGATACCTGGCTCAGGAAAAGTGCAGGTGGGAGTGAAGGGCTGACCCTCTTAGATTTCTATCCTTCAAAAAATCAGTTTTCAGTGCCGGTGCTGTGGCGTTGCCGGTAAAGCCTCTGCCTGCAGCACTGGCATCACATATGGGTGTCAGTTCGAGTCCCAGCTGCTCCTCTTCTGATCCAGCTCTCTGCTGTGGCCTGGGAAAGCAGTAGAAGATGGCCCAAATCCTTGGGCCCCTGCACCTGCTTGGGAGACCCAGAGGAAGCTCCTGGCTCCTGGCTTTGGATCAGCGCAGCTCCAGCCATTGCAGCCAATTGGGGAGTGAACCAGCAGATGGAAGACATCTCTCTCTCTCTCTCTCTCTCTCTCTCTCTCTTTCTGTCTGTAACTCTGCCTCTCAAGTAAATAATAAATAAATCTTTTTAAAAAAGAAATCAGTTCTCTCTTCCAGTCTGCAAGGTCCGTTCTTTCCTGCATACCTAACTTGGAACTTACATTTGCTTTTACCCAGTAGGCTGGGAACTGCAAATGTGCTTACCTAAAGTACTCCTGCCCTGAGGTGGGTCATGATGTAAACAATAACAATAAACAACAAAACAATCCAGTTATAAAATGGGCAAGGACTTGAGTGTATGCTTTCCCAAGATACACAAGTGCACAAGAAGCATACTAAGATACTCAACATCACTAGTCCTTAGGGAGATGCAAATGAAAACCACAAGGAGATACCACTCCACACCCAACAACCCCTAAAAATAACAAGTGTTGGCAAAGGCGTGGAGACCCAGAAACTTTGTGCATTGCTGGGGAGGAAACAGAATGGTGCAGATGTTGTGGAAAAGAGGATGGTAGCTCCTCAAAAAAAAAAAAGAAAAAGAAAAAATTAAGCATAGGGGCCAGCGCTGTGGCGTAGTGGTTAAAGCCCTGGCCTGAAGTGCTGGCATCCCATATGGACGCTGGTTCGAGACCCAGCTGCTCCTCTTCTGATCTAACTCTCTGCTATGGCCTGGGAAAGCAGTAGAAGATGACCCAAGTGCTTGGGCCCCTGCACCCGCGTGGGAGATCTGGAAGAAGCTCCTGGCTCCTGGTTTCGGATGGGTGCAGCTCTGGCCGTGGTGGTCATGTAGGGAGTGAACCAGCGGATGGAAGACCTCTCTCTCTGTCTCTACCTCTCTCTGTAATTCTATCAAATAAATAAAAATAAATAAATCTTAAAAAAAATTAAGCATAGATGTACTGCATGACATAGCAACTCAGCTTCGGGGAATCCTCACAAGAACTGGACACTGAGACTACAACAGACATGGAAAGCCTATGTCTGCAGCAGCCTCATTCACAACAGCCAACAGGTGGAAGCCTTCCAGGTATACATCAACAGATGAACGCAGGAACACGATGTACCACATACGAACAATGGAATACTATTCAACCTTCAAAAGGAAGGAAATCCTGCCCCATGCGACAACATGAATTCTGGGCTCTTGATGCGCCATGCAAAAAGCCAGACACAAGAGGACATGCATTGTCTGATCCCGCTTATCTGCAGTATCGGGAGCGGCTAAGTTTATAGAGACAGAAAGTAGAGTGGGCGTTGTCAGGAGCCCGGGGCGGAGAGGAGGAATCGGGAGTCTGTGTTTAATGGGTGTGGAGCTTCCGTTTGGGAAGATGAGACAGTGCTGTTGATGGTTGCACAACGGCGGGAATGTACTTAATACCACCGAACTTAACACCAACAATAGTTAAAATAGTAACAGTCAATGGTTAGCCACAGATTGTCAAAAGAAAGAAAAAAAAAGAACAGTTTCCCTTTGTCCAAGTCCTAACCCTCAGCAAGCTGCCAGAGCACCAGGTCTTTCTCTACCCCCCCCCACCCGCCCACCCCACCCCCACCCCCGGCTCAGGGGCAAATCCAGGGGCTTCCTTTATCTGAACTTCTGGGAGCAGCCCTCTGCCTAAACAAACCTCACCCTTGCTGCCCAGAGACCACCTGCTGACCGGTCTGGGCTTCCACTCTCTCTTCTCACACAGACAAGTCTGGATGTCCCGATCTTAGATGGTGCTGGGCTGCCGGGCCATTTCCACAGCAGCAAAAGCAGGGAAATGTTTGTTGCAATGACACCCGAGACTGTGCTGTAAGATCAGGCATTCAGCCCGAGCAGGTAGTTCCTAGTTTCCCTACTGGACAATTGAGGAAACTGGAGCCGAGCTATCTTTAGCATGTTGTCAACAAATTTCATTTCCGTTGTCTTTGGAAGATTCCTTCTCCGTATTTAATTGTGGGAGGTGCTGCCACAGCTATGAATTATTAGAGATGAGAATTAAATCCCCTTTATTTATTTTTTGGTGCAAAAAAAGTTGGAATCCGTGCATAAGAGGGGTATTCATTAAGTTCATGAGAAGTGCATATTATGAAAAAGCTATGCATGAATTTCAACTTCCTTGTACCAATTTTAATTTTTTTTTTTTAAGATTCACATATTTATTTGAAAGTCAGAGTTACAGAGAGAGAGAGAGAGAGAGAGAGAGATCTTCCATCACTGGTTCACTCCCCAGATGGCCTCAATGGCCAGGAATGCCCTTTGCTTTAAGCTTATAAAATAACTCCCTAACTCCATAGGGGCCAGCTCTGTGGCTCAACGGATTAAGCTGCTGCTTGTAGCACCAGCAGCCCTTGTGGGAGCTGGTTCAAGTCCTGGCTGCTCCACTTCTGATCCAGCTCTCTGCTATGGCCTGGGAAAGCAGTGGAAGATGGCCCAAGTGCTTCGGCCCCTGCACCCATGTGGGAGACCCAGAGGATGCTCCTGGCTCCTGGTTTCAGACTGGCCCAGCTCCAGCCTTGGCAGCCATTTGAGGAGTGAACCAGTAGATGGAAGATCTCTCTCTCTCTCTCTCTCTCTCCCTCCCTCCCTCCCTCCCTCTCCCTCTCTTGATAACTCTGCCTTTCAAGTGAATAAATAAATCTTAAAAAAAAAAAAAAAAAAACAACTTCATAAACCAAGGTCACAAAGTTGGAAGCACAGTGCCAGGAATTGGCCCTGACCCAGGGGGACTTCAGGGGCAAACGCCACCAAGACGCACACTCCAGTTGCCTTGTGCTGGGTCTCAGCAGGGCCAGGAGGCTGCCTTTGCTCTCTGGACTCTGTGGGGCGCAGGTGTAACCAGCGCTCTGCCACTGGGATCCGGTGAGGCCGGCCTCTCTTCACCTACCTCCTGGAGAAGGTGTGGCTGGGAGGCCAGTCATCGCAGCTGAAGATCACTCACTCACGCACCTGGAGGGAGAGGCAGATTTGCTGGAGGCTGACCAAGACAGGAATGAGGTGGGTGGGTCCCCGGGGCTGCAGGGCCTGGGAGTCCCAGGAAGTCTATGGAGCCGCATTTCTCTGAGTCCCCTCCCTTCCCGCATCCTCTTTCCCCCTTCCAGCTAAGCTGTAACGCTTCTCTTTGGGTTCCCCCTGAGTATCTGCCCAGGCTCCAAGTGCCATCTCTCCCCCTGCACGTGCTCTGGGGCGTGTCACCTTGGAGACACACCTCTTACTGGGTCACCTCGTGCACCCAAGAGATCTCACCCAAGGCCTGAGAAAGTCAGCCAAAGGCATGATTTAAAAAAAAAAAAAAAAAAAAAAAAAAAAAAAAAAACCGGCCCCGGTTTCCCCAGCAGCGCGATCCCAGGTACCCCGGGCTTCCACCGCGCGGAGCTGGGTGGGGCCATCCACTAGGTGTCAGGAGAGGCCCGGAGGTCGGGACCCGCGCCCAGGCTCAGCTGCCAGGCACGGAGCCGTAGTCCCCGGGCCTGCCTCAGACACCCGGGCGGCCACCGGCCCGGCCCGCGGCCCCGCCGGTCCTCCCTCGGTGGTCCGGGGCGCCGCGCGAGCACCGCCGGCGTCGGCCTGGGTCGGGCGCCCCAGGGTGGTGGTGGTGGGGGGGATCCTCGACGGCTCCGCGCACTCGGGGGCCCCGCCCCGCCCCCTCGGAGCGCTCCCTACTTACCCGCAGCCCGGAGCGGGGCTCGGGGCGCACGCAGAGAGGGCTCTGGGGGCGGCCGTGCGTCCCCGGGCGCCGCGTGCCGAGTGCGCGGAGCCGCGGCCGCTCTCGGTTTCAGTTCCTGGCGTTGTGAGTGTGGGCGACCGGGCCCGCCCGCCGCAGTCCCCTCCTCCGCGTGCTCACCTTTCCAGTCCGACGAGGGCCCCTCCGGCAAGGGCGACGGAGCTCCGCGCGCGCGTCCTTTGGAACTCGACCCGGGCCGGGCACGGCTGCGTTCGCGGACTGGGAGACCGGGCCGAGGGACGCGCGGAGCTCCTGCCGAGGCCGGCCGAGGGGGTGGGGGCCGGGCCGGCTGGGTGGGACAGGAAAAGAGCAGCGAACCGCCCTCTGCAGGTTCCCTGTGGCCGCCGGGCCGCCCCGCTCCCCCGGGAGGAAGGGCTGCCTGCCCTCCTCGGCCGCCGCTTCGCTCTCCATCCGGAGTGGCTTCCTCCCCGGTCCGGAGGCTCCAGAGGGGGCTGAGATCCGAGCCCCGAGCTGGCTGGGATCCGGCCGATCTCCCTGTTCCCCGGGGTGGACGTGATTTGAATTTCAGCACCCAGGAGCCGTTCCATTGGCTTGCGTGGGTGGCGGCCGCACACAGGTGTTCTGTGAGTCCCTGCCGGGGACCCTAAGCTGGCACCCACTGTCGCTGCGCGTCGGCCTGGGGCGGTGCCGGGTGCCAGCTCCGTGCCCGTGGGCTGTGTGACCTCGGGCTCAGCCCTTGACGTCTCTGAAGGCTGCCTGTAAGGACATTTCTTAAGCACCCTTCTCGCCCAGGCCAGGTAACTCCATTGCACCGTGTGTTAGTACCGAACTCCCAGGACCTCCTGACTCACTCCTGTGTGGCAGGAAATGTTCCCATCAGAGGAACTCAGTGACTAAGAGGATGCCATGGTGTGTGACCCAGGCTCTACCATGGGCTTTGCTCTGTCATCTCGGGCAAGCGCCTTCTGGGGCAGTTCCTGTCGCAGGGAATTACTGTGTCCAGGGAATGAGTTAGTGGACTGGTGCTTCAGAATGGACAATTGATGGCATTAAAATGGCATTAAAAGTTTATTTTCTAGCAAAATCTTGGACATCCATGCATAGTTGTTTTCATAATCCACATTTTCGGTGAGCGTTTTAAAGACCCCTCATAGGCATTGGTTTAATTTTTTTGCACCAAAATTTCCTTTTTTTTTTTTTTTTTAAGCTTTATTTCAAAGGCTGAGTTAGAGAGATGAAGAGAGAGACAGAGAGAGAGAACTCTTCCATCTGCTGGTTCACTTCCCAAATGTCTGCCTGCAAGGACTGGGGCTGAGCCAGGCTGAAGCTGAGAGCCAGGAACCCAGTGTGGGTTTCCCAATGTGGATAGCGAGAACCCAACTACTTGAGCCATCGCAGCTACCTCCCAGGGTGTACATCAGCAGGAAGCTGGAACTGGAAGCTAAGCCAGGACTTGAACCTAGGAACTTTGATAAGGGATGCAGGTTATCTCACCTAGCATCTTAACCACTAAGCCAAATGCCGCCCCCCCCCCCAAGGTTTTAAAAGTGCTTTTATACATACTGGTACTAAGCGCTAGAACCTTGACTGATATACAGTAAGTGCTAAATAATTGCTAGCTATTGTTATCTTGGTTGGGTACCCTGTGGTTATTCTGCCTTCCATCCCAGCGAGACTTCCGTACTTAACGTCTTGCTCCTGTGAGTTCTGCAGAAGTGGGAATCAACCTTTATGTAAATCCTTAGGACAGGTGTCACACAGTGTGGGTGTTCGTCTGGGGACCAACCAGTTGGAAGAGGAAGTCTCAAGAAAGAAGCATTAAATGAGAAAAAAAAATAAAGCCTTATATAAAGAAGAGTAGTTGCTCTCATTCTTGAAGTGTTAGTTGGTAAAAGCCAAAGGAGGAAAAAAAGAAAAAGAGAAGTTGATGACATTCATTTTATTTGAATATATATTTTTTAAAGGCATGGAATTGTCAGCGTAGAGGCAGCTCATGGGTGGGAGACCTACTACCCAGAAAGGCAAAGAAAGTGGCACATAGGCAGGATGTGTGCAAGTTACTACAAGGTCGGTCAGCCCGGCCTCAGGTAGGAGAGCATGCAAGAGATAAAGGAAGGGCAGGTGGTCAGAGCTCCATTCCAAGGACGGACAATCGCATCTCCTCGCCCCCGGCAAGGCAGGAAGGCTGGGATCTTCCGTCTGGCTGTCTCTCTCCCATACCACGCACCAGTCCATGTGAAGATTGTTAAGATCACACACTCAAAGGCCACCTGGCCCAGCTGGCTCTGCTGATTTGCTGTCACGCTCAGTCTCACCGGATGGTTATTGCTGATCTCTGATCTCTTATAAGCATCTTTTTTCTCTTTGGAGTGTTACCTTGAAAGGTTTGCTGATACCATTTTTTTTGTCTTCCTTCAGGCACACACCTCATTTTAAAAGTATAAGCCTGCAGAAAACTAGGACCCAATATGCACGTGCATAAAGTAAGGAATGCTGTAATTAGTGTGTGTCCTTTTCTCTTTATATATTCATTTATTTATTTGAAAGGCAGAACATCCGAGAGAGAAAGGGAGAGATCTTGCATCTCCTGGTTCACTCTCTAAATGCCTGCAACAGCCAAACCTGGGCCAGGCCAAAGCTGGAGGCCAGGAACTCCCATCTCTCACATGAATGGCAGGGGCCCAAGCACTTGGGCCATCCTCTGCTGCCTCCCCAGGTACATTAGCAGGGAACTGGACTGGAAGCAGAGCAGCCAGGACTTGAACTGACACTGTGCTATGAGCAGGTGGCGTCCCAAGTGGTGGCTGAATTGGCTGTGCCACAGTGGCTGCGGCAGAGTGTCTTCAGCTCTTTTGGGGTCTCTGGTTCATCCTGGCTATGTCATGTTTCTAGGGTTCTCTGTGTGCCTGCCCCCTGTATCAAGATGGCCTTTCAAATCTTCGGAGGGAGAACAGTGCATTGTATTTGGCTGTGCATATGGTAGGTGATGGATGAAGCTCCTGGCATTCTCTAAGCTTAAAATGCAGAAACTCAGAAACTAGAGCAGGCCTGCAGGGGCCCTGGAGCAGAGAGAGGAGATACTGCCTCCACTCCACACCCCTCCCCAACATGGTACTGCTGTCAGCCCCACCTTGTGCTACTGTCTTCTCAGCCCTAGCCTTTCCCACGTACAACTTTAAAAGCATTTTTTTTTTTTTTTTGACAAGCAGAGTGGACAGTGAGAGAGACAGAGAGAAAGGTCTACCTTTTTGCCGTTGGTTCACCCTCCAATGGCCGCCACGGCCGGCACGCTGCGGCTGGTGCACTGCGCTGATCCGAAGGCAGGAGCCAGGTGCTTCTCCTGGTCTCCCATGGGGTGCAGGGCCCAAGCACTTGGGCCATCCTCCACTGCACTCCCTGGCCACAGCAGAGAGCTGGCCTGGAAGAGGGGCAACTGGGACAGAATCTAGCACCCCGACCGGGACTAGAACCCAGGGTGCCGGCGCCGCAGGCAGAGGCTTAGCCTAGTGAGCCGCGGCGCCAGCCCTTTAAAAGCATTTTTTTAAAAAAGATTTATTTATTTATTTAAAAGTCAGAGTTACACAGAAAGAGGAAAGGCAGAGAGAGAAAGAGGTCTTCCATCCGATGGTTCACTCCCCAGATGACCGCAATGGTCGGAGCTGTGCCAATCCGAAGCCAGGAGCCAGGAGCTTCTTCCAGGTCTCCCACATGGGTGCAGGGGCCCAAGGACTTGGGCCATCTTCTACTGCTTTCCCAGGCCATAGCAGAGAGCTGGATCGGAAGTGGAGCAGTTGGGACTCGAACCGGCACCCGTATGGGATGCTGGCGCTTCAGGCCAGGGTGTTAACCCACTGCGCCACAGTGCCAGCCCCAACTTTAAAAGCTTTGCCCTGTTGTGAATCATGGTGCTCAATCAGGTTCCCAGCCACAGCGTTCCCTCTAGATAAGCACTGTGGTCCTTCCCCTTGCCTCCTGGGAACCTTCAGTTGGCTTGTATGCACATCAAGTTCCAGTCTCACAACTTACTGATCTTTCCCACTTCCGCCATGGGGACTGCTTCTCTCCCCCTCCAGATCCTGGATCCCCAGAAGTCGTCTCTGGCACACTCCGCAGAGAGGCTCGGGAAAGCCCTGGAGAGGAAAGGCTTGAACTGGGCTTTGCTGTGGACAGTGAGGGACCTGCGCTCCCAGCGCTTCCCCTACACTTCCAGTACCCCTGGAGTACTGCTCCCAGCCGTGATTCTCAGGGACAGGGGTGTAGAATGCGTCCTAGGGGAGATTAAAAGTAGGCGGTACGGAGGCCGGCGCTGTGGTGTAGTGGGTAAAGACGCTGCCTACAGTGCCAGCATCCCATATGGGCATTGGTTCGAGTCCGGGCTGCTCCACTACTGATCCAGCACTCTGCTATGGCCTGGGAAAGCAGTAGAAGATGGCCCAAGTCCTTGGGCCCCTGCACCTGCATGGGAGACAAGGCCAGCCAAGAACTCCACCTAGGTCTCCCACATGGGTGGTAGAGACCCAAGTACTTGAGCCATCACTGGCTGCCTCCCAAGGTGCCAAGTGGGGACTTGAACCAGACACTCCAATATGGGATACAAATATTCCACGTGGCAACTTAACTGCTCTGCCATGTGCCCACTCCAGGTCTGTTTTTATAGCTTAAGACATAATTTGGAGGCTGGCGATGTGGTGTGGTAGCTTAAGCCTCTGCCTGCAGCGCCAGCATTCCATGTGAGTGTCAGTTTGAGTCCCAGCTGCTACACTTTTTTTTTTTTTTAATATTTCTTTATTTGAAAGGCAGAATCGGGCCAGCGCCGCGGCTCACTAGGCTAATCCTCCACCTAGCGGCGCCGGCACACCGGGTTCTAGTCCCGGTCAGGGCGCCGGATTCTGTCCCAGTTACCCCTCTTCCAGGCCAGCTCTCTGCTGTGGCCAGGGAGTGCAGTGGAGGATGGCCCAAGTCCTTGGGCCCTGCACCCCACGGGAGACCATGATAAGTACCTGGCTCCTGCTATCGGATCAGCACGGTGCGCTGGCCACAGCGCGCTGGCTGCGGCGGCCATTGAAGAGTGAACCAGCGGCAAAGGAAGACCTTTCTCTCTGTCTCTCTCTCTCTCACTAACTCTACCTGTCAAAAAAAAAAAAAAAAAACGAAAGGCAGAATTACAAAGAGGGAGCGGGGAGAGGTCTTCCATCCACTGGTTCACTCCCCAAATGACTGCAAGGGCTGGAGCTGGGCCAATCTGAAGCCAGGAGCCAGGAGCTTCCTCTGGGCCTCCCACATGGGTGCAGGGGGCCAAGGACTTGGGCCATTCTCCATCACTTTCCCAGACACATTAGCAGGGAGCTGAGATACTCCACTTCCAATCCAGCTCTCTGCTATGGCCTGGGAAAGCAGTGGAAGATGGCCCAAGTCCTTGGGCCCCTGCACCTGCGTGAGACCTGGAAGAAGCTCTTGGCCCCTGGCTTCAGATCAGGCCAGCTGATAGAAGACCTCTCTCTCTGCCTCTCCCTATATCTGTAACTCTGCCTCTTAAAAAAAATTTGACACAATGAACTGTAAATACTTAATGTACATAATTTAATGAGCTTTTATACTCAACCATCACCATGATCAAAATTAAGAACATTTCTCTCATCCCCAAAGGATGCCTTTTTGCAATCTAGCCTCTTCTGCCCTGGTCTCCCTGTCATGAGACACTAGCATGCGTTCCCTCCTCTGCCAATAGTGCCAGCCAGTTACCAGTTTCCCCTGCCCAACAGGACGGGCAGGCACCCAATGACACAGTGGCAGAGGTGGCGGAAGCCGAGTCTCCCACTGGCAGCTGCCTGAAGAGGCAGCCCACATATCCCAGGCTGTTCCTTTAGTGCTAGGAGCTGCTTACTGTCCTTGTAGCGTAAACCTGATTGCTTCACTCTGTCCGTTGCTTGCCTGCAACCAGGGAACCCACAAAAATGCATTTCCTCTTATAGTCACTGTTTCAGGAAATGGCACCACCAAATTGTAGTCTCAGGCCTAACCTAGAATTCCTTAAAACCTCAGTCTTCGTCAAACATCCTCTTCTATCCCATCCCCAAATCCTGTCCATTCCACTCCCTGCTCAAGAATCTATTTTTTTAATTCTAATTTTTGTTTTAATATTTATCTATTTGAAAGGCAGGGTTTCAGAGAGGGAGAGGCAGAGGTAGAGAGAGGTCTTCCATCCGATGGTTCACTCCCCAAATGACTGCCACGGCCAGAGCTGCGCCGATCCAAAGCCAGGAGCCAGGAGCTTCTTCCTGGTCTCCCACATGGGTGCAGGGGCCCAAAGACTTGGGCCATCTTCTACTGCTTCCCCAGGAACATTAGCAGGGAGCTGGATCCAAAGTGAAGCAGCTGGGACTTGAACCACTGCCCATCTTGGATGCTGGCACTGCAGGTGGCGGCTTTACCCGCCAGCCCCAAGTCTGTCTCTTTAAAGACCTCATTTCCCTACTACCTCGTACTGATTGGCAGAGGATGTGCCCAATAAATGCTTGCCAAATGATTGAAGAAATGATATCAGTGCTCCCCAAAACAAGAGCAGAAAAGGGCGGGCATTTACAAGTGTGTATGCATTTATCACAGTGGCCGGGCTGCAGGGTTACTTTGTAATGTTTCCACAAATATTTTCATAGAAAGGAAATAGCAGGTCTTGAATCTAGGACTCTGGACTCCAGATTCCATGCTGTTTCCACTGTTATTGTTATAATTGGCACTCGTTTTGAGTTTCATACCTTCCTTCATCCAGCCCCCTATTCACACACCAAGTGCTAGGCTGCGGACACTAGATGCAGCTCTAAAGCACACCCAGGACCCCTTTCCCATGCGTGTGCTCACGCAGTGACGTATCTGTTAACAGGAGAGGCTCCTGGAACCGTGACGGAGTTTCATGGGCAGTGCTCAGCCGCGGTTAAGATGCCCCCATGCCAGAGCCGAGTACCTGGGTGTGTGTCAATCCTGGCTCTGGATCTCGGTGCAAGGTTCCTGATAAGTGGACCCTGGGAGGCAGCAGTGATGGCTCAAGTACTTGTGTCCCTGTCACCCACATCGGAGACCTCGACTGAATCCCTGGTTTCTGGCTTTGACCTGGCCCAACCCTGGCCATTGCAGGTATTTGGGGAGGAAACCAGCACATAGAAACTCTGTGTCTCTCATATAAAAAAAAATAAGAAAAAGAACTACAGCCAGGAGGTGTGTGAGCTGGGGGTCGGGATGGAAGGAGCCTTCCCAGCCTGGGGCAGAATCAGTCACCTTGGCTAAGTGGAAACCCGGTGCTGGGCTGAGGCAACATCTGTATCAAATAAAGAATCCAAACATAGTCAAATCCTCCTTTATTCAACCACCTGAAAATCCGTTCTTTTGGCTTTAAGTCTTGCAAAACGAGTGGTACGTCAAAGATCCGTTGGCTGGCCTCTGAGTGTGTGTGGTCATGCGTCTGTGTGGATAAGTGTCTGTGTATAGATACTCTGGCTTTTTATAGTCATAATAGCTGCACTTTAACTCATAAAACCTCTCTCTTCTTACAGCGCTAACACCCACATTAAACGTTCCTGGAGTGTAACATCCCCTTCTGCCAGGCCTGCTCGCCCCCTCCCTCCCTCCCTCCCTGAAGGCTGCTCCTCGGCCTCCATGAATGCCAGGTCGATAGAGGCCGCCAGCACTCTCGCTGAGAACCCAGAGTGTGTGCTGGCTCTTCCGTCCTGACCCGCACCCTCCGGCTGGGGAGCTTCTCCGGGGAGGCGCGTGCGGCTCCCTTCAGAGCTGTGCGTTCTGACCTGTGGCCACCTGGAAAGCAAACATCAACAACGCGTCAGGTGCCGACCTGCCCGCCCGCCCGCCGGCCACACCAGGGGGAGGTGACCATCCTGGCTGCTTCTCCTGACTGCACTTCGTGTGCAATCAGTGCCCCGGGCTTCCACGGAGGGGACAACAGGAAACCTGGGCCAGGGTCACGGGAGGGCCTTGGGCCGGCAGCGTTCCTTCCGTCCTCTGCCGTGGCTCTCTCAGCACTTGGTTTTTCATCTTCGTAGCAGCAGGAGTTATCCTGCACTCATCAAGGTTGTCTCACGCTGGATGCTACAAGGTCTGGAAGCCACTCTGTGGTCCATGCGTAGTACGTTTATTTTACAGAACGCATTTCGTAGGCTTGCCTAATTCCTGGCTGCATTTTATGTCACCGTTCTGTCTGATGTGTTTCTGAGTTATTTTGCTATGCTGTGTGTGTGTGTGTGTGTGTTAGTATATTATATATGTGGGTAATTCAAAAAGTTCATGGAAAATGGAATTAAAAGGTGAGTTTATTTTGGGGCAAAAGCCTTTGAAATCTATGCGGTTTTTTCATAAACTGAGTGCATTTTCCTCAAACATTTTGAAGACCCCCTGCGTGTAAAATCTCTAACGTGCCTACAACCTTTTCGTATGGTTTTGCATCCCTTCGCGCCTATGAAGTGCGTACAGACATAATTAAGTGAATACTGAGGAGCGGGTTGGTTGAAAGCTCCATGTTGGGACGTCCCCGTCCATTCTCCGTTTCTCTGGCTCCCACCTGTCTGAGCGGCAGGAGCACGGTGCCCTGCTGGGTTTCCCTTCTCCGTGCAGCCGACAGTGAGGAGCTGAGCTGGGGGCCGAACGCCCCGGCCACCCCAGGCCCCCTGGTCTCTGGTCTCCTTACCTCTTCTGGAGGCTCCGAGGCTGTGAGGGTGTTCTCTCCTGGAGCCGCAGAGGCCGGAAGCTGCAGGTCTTGGCCCTGGAAAGAGAAAACTTCTGCCAGTGAGAGAGGGCTCCACATCCCTGGCCTCTCGGCTCAGAAGGCTCTTGTGTGCCTTCCCCTTTACCAGGGTCCTACATACTGCCCCGCAGAGCCTGCAGGTGTCAGGGAAGGCCTCCCTCCTCCTCCTGTGCCAGTGCAGAAACCAAGGCTCAAAGGGTTAAGAGACTGCTAGGCCAGGAAAGCAGGTCTTCACACTCCAGAGCTGTTTCTACGATCAGACATCATGTGGTTTGTGTGACACACATCAGTAAGATCTTTAAAAAATTTTTTTTTCATTTTATTTGAAAGGCAGAGAGAGATAGTGAGAGAGATTCCACCCGCGTGTTTCCTTCCCACAAGCCCACGACACCCAGAGCTAGGCCAGGCTCAAGCTAGGAGCCAGGAACTCAATTCAAGTCTCCCGCGTGTGCGGTATCTGATACAGAACTTTGAGCAGTATCCTAACCGCTGTGCAAATGCCTGCTCCTCTAAGGCCTTAAAACCACTACCTGGGGCAGGCATTTGGCCCAGGGGTTAAGAAGGCCTATGGGCCGGCGCCGCAGCTCACTAGGCTAATCCTCCGCCTTGCAGCGCCGGCATACCGGGTTCTAGTACCGGTCGGGGCGCCAGATTCTGTCCCGGTTGCCCCTCTTCCAGGCCAGCTCTCTGCTGTGGCCCCAGAGTGCAGTGGAGGATGGCCCAAGTGCTTGGGCCCTGCACCCCATGGGAGACCAGGAGAAGCACCTGGCTCCTGCCATTGGATCAGCGCAGTGCGCTGGCCACAGTGCGCCGGCCGCGGCCGCCATTGGAGGGTGAACCAACGGCAAAGGAAGACCTTTCTCTCTGTCTCTCTCTCTCACTGTCCACTCTGCCTGTCAAAAGAAAGAAAGAAAGAAAGAAGGCCTATGGAGGCCGGTGCTGTGGTGTAGCAGGTAAAGCCGCCGCCTGCAGTGCCGGCACCCCATGTGGGCGTCAGTTCGAGTCCCGGCTGCTCCACTTCCGATCCCGCTCTCTGCTGTGTCCTGGGAAAGCAGCAGTCCTTGGGCCCCTGCACCCACGCGGGAGACCCAGAAGAAGCTACTGGTTCTTGGCTTCGGATTGGCTCAGCTCTGGCTGTTGCAGCCATTTGAGGAGTAAACCAGCAGATGGAAGACCTCTCTCTCTCTGTAACTCTGCCTTTCAAGTAAGTAACAATCAATCTTAAAAAACAACAACAACAAAAAGACTGCTCATGTCCCACATTGGAGTACCTGGTGCAATTCCCAGCTCTGGCTCCTGACTCCAACCTCTCGTTAGTGCAAGCCCTTGTAGACAGGGTGATGGCTCAAGTGATTGGGTTTCTGCCACCTGGGAGACCTGGACTGAGTTCACGGCTCCCAGTTTTAGCCTGGTCCTGTCCCAGCCATTGTGGGCATGTGGGAAGGGTCCCAGCAGACAGGAGCTCACCTTGTCATCTTTCAGGAAGAATAAAATAAAGAAAACACCTCCCTAACCTTTCTCAAGAATGTGCTAAAGGGGCAGGCATTTGGCCAAGCAGTTAAGTCACTGCTCAGGATGTCCACACCCCATATCAGGGTGCCTGGTTGAGTCCCAGCTCCCCCGCCTCTGATCCAGTGTCCTGCTAATAAGCACCCTGGGAGGCAGTAGATGATGGCTCAAGTACTTGGGCCCCTGCTGCCCACATGGGAGACCCAGTGGAGTTCTAGGCTCCTGCCTTTACTCTGGCCTAGCCCTGGCTGTTGGCTGGCATTTGGGGGATGAACCAGCAGACGGCAGATCTCTATTTCTTATCTGTTTCAAAAAAAAAAAAAAAAAAAAAAAAAAAAAAGCACGACACAGCCACTCACACACGTAAGTGATCCTAACAAGCAGTCAGGAGAGGCAAGTGGTATAACAGCTTCTTCTGGGGAAAGTTCCAGGTTCTGACGTGGGAACCCAAGGCCAAGAAGCCTTGTCCAGGAACTGCTATGCCGGGGGAAGACCTGGGCACTCTAAGCTTGAAAACACGTATACTTTTTGACATTGGATTTTAATTCATACACTATACACGTCATCTTTGAAAACAACCAATCTAGGCCGGCGCCGCGGCTCACTAGGCTAATCCTCCGCCTAGCGGCGCCGGCACACCAGGTTCTAGTCCCGGTTGGGGCGCCGGATTCTGTCCCGGTTGCCCCTCTTCCAGGCCAGCTCTCTGCTGTGGCCAGGGAGTGCAGTGGAGGATGGCCCAGGTGCTTGGGCCCTGCACCCCATGGGAGACCAGGAGAAGCACCTGGCTCCTGGCTCCTGCCATCGGATCAGCGCGGTGCGCCGGCCGCAGCGCGCCAGCCGTGGCGGCCATTGGAGGGTGAACCAACGGCAAAGGAAGACCTTTCTCTCTGTCTCTCTCTCTCACTGTCCACTCTGCCTGTCAAAAAAAAAAAAAAAAAAAAAAGAAAAAAAAAAAAGAAAACAACCAATCTGCAAGAGAGTGCTAGCTGGCTAAAATTCTAGGATTTCTCCTCTAGGAAACTTGTCTTAGTCCCCCGCCCCCAGGCCATGAATTAGCTCAAAGGCGGTACCACCTCCCCCAGAACCTTCCTTCTCAGGTTATTCAAATGCTGAGCAAGAACAGACTCTCCCCAGGTCCACTTATTTACTGCTTCCCAGGTGCGCCGTCCACAGTGCTGCTTAAGACATGATTTACAATGATTGGCCAGGGAAGTGGGCATGCACGGTGGCACAGCGGCTCTGAGGATGGGTGACACGGACACGCTCTGTTAACATCATTCTGCAGGCAGCGTCTCAGCTGGTGAGCTAAGCACGGCCACCGGAGAGGAGACACGGAAGCCAACAATCGTAAGCGTGCCAGCTGCCTCAGCAGAAGCGGGTTGTTCGTGCCTCTTTCCCAGGGAAGACAGTACAATGAGCCTGCTCCCTGACGTGCTAAGACAGCATCTGCCCCACCCCAGCTCCCAGAATGCAAATTTGTTTTATTACTCTCCAGAGCCAAACAGGAGGACACTCTCACTACCTCCACACTGAAATCACACAGTACCACTGAGCTGCCCTTTTCAGCGCTAAAGACGAGACGTAACTACACTCGCCGGCTCACAACCCTGCACTTCTCCTGTGCTTATTCACCATCCACGTGTCCTGCATTTTTTTTTAAGAGTTATTTATTTATTTCAAAGGCAGAGTTACAGAAAGAAAAAGAAGAGACACAGCCCTTCCAGCCTCTGGTTCACTCTCCAAGTGGCTGCAATAGCCAGGGCTGGGCCAAACCAAAGCCAGGAGCCAGGAGCTTCATGTGTCTCCCACATGGGTGTGGGGGTCCAAGTTATGTGGGCCATCTTCTGCTGTTTCCCGGGTGCAGCAGGAGTGACTGGACCAGAAATGGAGCACCCAGAGCCCACACGGGATGCAGTGTCACGAGAGCACCTTTACCCGCTACAACGCTGGAACCTGCTTAGCTCTTTGAATTGGCACAGCTGCCCCAGACTAGAAGCCAGCCAAGGGGATTTCCTGTCTTGTTCTGTTAGGGTCTTCTGTGTTTTATCAAAACTGAGGGCATATAATTGTGATAGAGTATTAGAGGAGTCAGTTGAGATAACTTTATTAGTCTCCTCCTTGTCCATCTTCCTTGCCTCTCCAGCCTCTGGAAAAAACTGTGATCAAAGAGCTAGTGTTGGGGCCGGTGCCGTGGCTCACTTGGTTAATCCTCTGCTTGCGGTGCAGGCATCCCATATAGGCGCCAGGTTCTAGTCCTGGTTGCTCCTCTTCTAGTCCAGCTCTTTGCTGTGGCCCAGGAGGGCAGTGGAGGATGGCCCAAGTGCTTGGGCCCCTGTACCCGTGTGAGAGACCAGGAGGAAGTGCCTGGCTCCTGGCTTCAGATCGGTGCAGCACTGGCCATGGCGGCCATTTGGGGAGTGAACCAAGGGAAGGAAGACCTTTGTCTCTGTCTCTCTCTCTGTCTATAACTCTACCTGTCAAAAAAGGGGGGGAGGGGCTAGTGTTATGGTGCAGCAGGTTGAGCCAATGCCTGCAGCACTGGCATCCCAAATGGGTGCTGGTTTGAGTACTGGCTGCTCTACCTCCGATTTCGCTCCCTGCTAATGTGCCTGAGAAAGCAGCAAAAGATGGCCCAAGTACTTTAGCTCCTGCACCTGTATGGGAGATGTGGATGAAATTCCTGGCTCCTGGCTTCAGCCTGGCATGTCTCCAGCCAGTGTGGGCATCTGGGTGAGTGAATCAGTGAATGGAAGATCTCTCTCTCTCTCTCCCTCTCCTCTCTGTCTCTGCTGCTCTCTCCGTAACTCTGCCTTGCAAATAAATAAATGAAACTTTTAAAAGTAAAAATTAAAACGTGAACAATGTAGGGGTGCATGTTGTGGTACAGCAGGCTAAGCCACTGGCCGGTTGCCTCCATCCTGTATCAGAGTGCGGGTTCGGCTTCAGCTACTCTGCCTCCTATCCAGCTCCCTACTAGGGCTCCTGGGAAGATGCAGATGATGGCCCACATCTTTGGTCCCCTGCCACCCAAGTGGGAGACCAAGATGGAGTTCCTGGCTTCTGGCTTTGGCCTGGCCTGGCCCAGCCCTGGATGTGTGGACTTCGGGAATAAACCAGCAGACAGAAGATCTCCCTCTGTCTGTCCCTCTGCCTTTCAAGTAAATAAATGAATCTATAACAAGTGAACAATGTAGGAGGAAGCCCCACACCGTTGAACCCTGGACGCCCCCTGTACCCTTTGTCCATGTTAGCTCTTAGGGGCAGGAAGCTCCCCAGGCAGCATGGTCAGCCTTCAGCCAGGGACAGGCAGCAGTTAGGTGGTGTGACCTGAGGGTACCCGAAATCTCACACTCTTCCTCCAGACACCCCACAGCTCAGGTCCTGGCCTTCATGCAAATATTGCCTTCTCTGAGCGCCCTGTTTAAAACTGCCATTCAACCCCTACTCTCTTTCTCTACTTCATTTTCCTTCATATCTCTTACCACCACTACAGTGAGATTTTTATTTATTTATTTATTTATTTATTTATTTATTTATTTATTTATTTATTCTTTTTCTTCCCTGTCTTCCTTCACTAGTACTGAAGGATATTTCAAACTGTGGGAAAAAAGGCAATGAATTAAAAGGCAAGTGGGATTGGTGCTGTGGCATAGCGGGTAAAGCCGCCACCTGCAGTGTCAGCATCCCATAGGGGCATCAGTTCGAGTCCCAGCTGCTCCACTTCTGATCCAGATCTCTACTATGGCCTGGGAAAGCAGCAGAAGATGGCCCAAGTCCTTGGACCCCCTACATCCACATGGGAGACCCAGAAGAAGTGGATTGATGCTGATCTGTTGTGGCTGACTGGGGAGTGAACCAGCAGATGGAAAACCTCTTTCTCTCTTTCTCTCTCTCTCTCTCTCTGCCTCTCCTCCTCTCTCTGTGTAACTCTGCATTTCAAATAAATAAATATTTAAAAAATAAACTAAAATATGTGGTTTTGGGGCTGATGTAACATAGCAGGTTAAGCCACTGCCTGCGACGCTGGCCTCCCCTATAGGTTCTGGTTTGAGTCCCGGCTGTTCTATTTCTCATCTAGCTCCCTGTTAATGTGCCTGGGAAAACAGCAGAAGATGGCCCAAGTGCTTGGGCCCCTGCACCAAAATGGAAGACCTGGATCCCTTCTGGGCCCAGCCCTAGCTGTTGAGGCCACTTGGGGAGTGAACCAGCAGATGGAGGATCTCTTTCTTGTCTCTCCCTCTCTTTAACTTTGCCTTTCAAATAACATAAATAAATCTTAAAAAAAGAGCTATAGCCAGAAATTGAACCTAGGCACTCCAATATGGGACACAAGCATCTTAATACTAAGCCAAGAATGGGGACTAACAGGCTCACGGGCCACCTAAGGCCCACAAAATCAATTAGGTTTGGGCCTGCAAAGACAATCAAGGCGGGACTTGAAATTCCACAAAGCTGCCGGCGCCCCGGCTCACTAGGCTAATCCTCTGCCTTGCGGCGCCAGCAGACCGGGTTCTAGTCCCAGTCAGGGCACTGGATTCTATCCCGGTTGCCCCTCTTCCAAGCCAGCTCTCTGCTGTGGCCCGGGAGTGCAGTAGAGAATGGCCCAAGTCCTTGGGCCCTACACCTGCATGGGAGACCAGGAGAAGCACCTGGCTCCTGCCTTCAGATCAGCGTGGTGCACTGGCTGTGGTGGCCATTGGAGGGTGAACCAACGGCAAAAGGAAGACCTTTCTCTCTGTCTCTCTCTCTCTCTCACTGTCCATTCTGCCTTTAAAAAAAAGAAAAGAAAAAGAAAAAGAAATAAATAAATAAAAAAAGAAATTCCACAAAGCTGCACAGGCAATAGGGCTCGTGAGTGATGTCCAAGTTGAACTCGTGGAAGAAAGGTCCCCATCCCTGCTGCTAGACACCTGCTCCTCACTGTGTCCTGCCCCCTTCCACCTGCTCCTGTATTTACAAACTTCTTTTTCATCCTACTTTTTAAAAAATATTTTATTTATTTGAAAGGCAGAGTTAGAGAGAGGCAGAGAGAGAGAGAGAGAGAGAGAGAGAGAGATCTATCCACTGGTTCACTTCCAAAGTGGCCACAATGGCTGGGGCTAGGGCCAGGCCAAAGTCAGGAGTCGGGAGCTTCATGTGGGTCTCTCATGTGGGCACTTGGGCCATCCTCTGCTGCTTTCCCAGGTACATCAGCAGGGAGCTAGATCAGAAGTGGAGCATCCAGGACTCTAACTAGAGCCCACATGAGACGCTGGAGTCGCAGGCAGCAGCTTTACCGACTACGCCGCAACACCAGCCCCCCAACCCCGCCCCCATCCCACTTTTTAAACAGAGCTAATTGTTAACAAGTGTCTCTTGTACTAATCCAAAATGTTCTGCTTTTAGAAAATCTGCACACAGAACCCAAGCCCTGTGCTCTGGAGTCTTCCAGAACAGGTCAAGTCTCCCTTGCGTAATATGCCAGTCTGAACAGAACAGAACTTGATTTCCAGTTTCCTCACAGAACAGCCTGCTCTCCGGCAGGTCAGTGCCTCGGAACGTTTTCTCATCTATTATCTTTCAAAAGCCAGCCCTTTGGCTTCCCTCCCTCAGAGTTCTAGGTCCCTCTCATCAAAGATGCACTTCGGAAATTTGCTGCTATTTTTCTTGGGGTCTATATGCCATAGCCACAAGTGGAAGAAATTAGTAAGAATATTCCAATAACGCTAGAGATAAGCCCGTTGTAGGCGTCAGCTACCCCAAGGGTAGATACTACAGCAGCTGCTAAGAAGACATGAAACAACCCCCAGAACCCAAAAGAGGCTTCTAGAGTACTAAGACATCTTACCACGGCCGGCAACCTGACTGCGGCGAAGGTGAGCTACACGGAGGTCACAAAGGGAATCAAGACTCAGCCAGGCAACTCCTACCTGAGACACCGAGGTGGGGGAGGCACAAGGTTCTGCGCTTGGAACAGGGGCGTCTTCCATTTCTCTGGCCCCAGGAGCTCTGCCTGGCTTCTCTGGTGGCTCTGCATGAGGAGAGACCTCCAAGGAGGCCCTAGGACTTGGAGTCCCAGTGCCCAGGACGCCCCCGGGGCTGGCGGGTGAAGCCCCTTCGGAGGCCGGCGGGCTGGGGGGTACATCCCCTGAGGGGGGCCTGGGGCTCGGAGTGGCGCGGGGTGGAGGCGGCCTGCTCGGGGGCGCTGAGGCCCGCTGGGTAGAAGCTCTCTTCTTGGGTTGTTCGGCTCCTTCGCTGGAGGCGCGGGTTCGGAGAACTACTTCCGGGGCAGGAGATGAAGGCTGCACCGACAGGGTCAGGACTCTGTCTGGTGATGCAGGCGGCGAGCGAGGGGGAACCTCCTCCTGGGACGCCTCGGCCTCGGTGGTGGCGGAGGGCTGGACCTCGCTCGGGCCGTTGCAGGCTGGTAGAGGCTCTTCCTCCTCAGAGCTGGCTTCCGACTCTTCCTCCGCCATTTCTTCATCTTTTGAGGGCTCCTGTTTCACTTCACAGTTGTCTTCTCCCTGGGCTGCACCAGGGGCCAGCTCCTCTTCAGTAGCTGATTCAGATTCCATTTCACTCGTCAAGGACCGTGCAGAGGGACTGGTGGGAGAGGTGAGAGGGCTGGAGACTGCAGACGTTCGAACGGGAGCAGAGATGACTAAAGAGCGCCTGCTGCTGCTAAAACAGGAAGGGAATTCAAACTCAGAACAGCAAAGACCGGAAGTAACCAAAACATCCAGAACAAATTATCATGCATGCACATCTAAGAAAACAGAATAAACCAGCTTAAAATGATTTTTAGAGGGGGCTGGCGCTGTGGCGTAGTGGGTAAAGCTGCCGCCTGCAGTGCCAGCATCCCATACGGGCACTGGTTTGAGTCCTGGCTGCTCCACTTCGGATTCAGCTTCCTGCCGATGGCCTGGGAAAGCAGCAGAAGATGGCCCAAGTACCTGGGCCTCTGACACTTGCATGGGCGACCAGGAGGAAGCTCCTGGCTCCTGGCTTCGGCCAGACCCAGTCACAGTTGTGACCATCTGGGGAGTGAACCAGCAGATGGAAGATAGCTCTCTCTCAGTCTATTCCCCTCTCTATAACTCTTTCAATAAATACATAAAGTTTTTTTTTTTTTTTTTTTGACAGGCAGAGTTAGACAGTGAGAGAGAGAGAGACAGAGAGAAAGGTCTTCCTTTTCCATTGGTTCACCCCCCAAATGGCTGCTACGGCCAGCGCGCTGCGCAGATTCAAAGCCAGGAGCCACGCGCTTCTCTTGGTCTCTGATGCGGGTGCAGGGCCCAAGGACTTGGGCCATCCTCCACTGCACTCCCGGGCCAAAGCAGAGAGCTGGCCTGAAAGAGGAGCAACCGGGACAGAATCCAGCGCCCCAACCGGGACTAGAACCCGGGGTGCCAGTGCCATAGGCGGAGGATTAGCCTAGTGAGCCGCGGTGCCTGCCTAATATATAAGGCTTTAAAAATGATTTTACAAAGCTTGTACAATTGGAAATTCTTCTTCTGTTATCAAATGTAATAGAAAAGGCTATACAGTTTCATCTATACCTGATTTTCCTTAACATGTAAAGATGGGTGGGCATGTGGGCTGGTGGTGAAGACACTGCTTGGGATGCCCACATCCCATATTGCAGTGCCTGGGTTTGAGTCCTGGCTTGGCTTTTGATTCCCGTTTCTTGCTAATGTGGACCCTGGGAGGTGGCAGGTGATGGATCAGGTACTTGGGTCCCTGCCCTGCCACACAGGAGACCCACATGGAGTTTGAGCTCCTGGCTTCGGCCTGGCCGACACTTGGATGTTACAGGAATTTGCGGAGTGAACCAGCAGATGGAAGATCTGTCTCCCTGTTTGTATCTGTCACTCTGCCTTTGAAATTAAAAAAAAAAAAATACAAACAAAAAATAAAATATTAACAAATAGTTATTCTGAGGAAAAAATTGGTGATATGCAGTTGATTCATACAGATTCCATATTTACAAATTTGCCCACTTATTTGTGACCCCAAAGGTCAGTACCCACAGTACTCTCCTAGTCATTCATGGACACGCACCAGGTGGGGAAAGGTGAGGTGCCCGCCCTGCACCTTCTCAGCTGAGCTCCAACAAGTGGCGACCTGCCTTTGTTGCAGCTCTCCCAGTGTACGTAAGTGCACTTTTCAGCATGATCTTTCCCTTTTTGTTGGTGATTTTGCTATTTAAAACTGGTTTTCAGAGCTGAAGTGCTATCTAAGCAGACTCTGGTGTGCCTCACGGAGGAAATATGTGTTGGGTAAGCGTCATTCAGGCAGAGGTTAGTGCTGTTGGCTCCAAGTTCCACATTGATGAAGCAACAATATATACAAAAGAAGGTGTCTTTAAATAGAAACTCACATAAAGAACACTAAGTATTGGTTAATGATAATGGGACCAGAGGCTCACAGGAAAATAACCCTGTGTTCCCCGGATGAGCAACAGTGCAGTATTGTTTGTGGTGAGTTATGCAATGTAACCACCATGAATAATAAGAACAACTCCAGCATTTGTTGAACATCTACTATATGCTGGAGACCATGTTGAATACTTACAGGCTGACTCCTCGAGTATTGCTGGGTACTGCCCACCAATGACTAAGCAACCCACAGATACATACTTGACAGTTTCCAACCACATGCTGTGTCCCAGGCACAAGGATGGGAGATGGGGAGAGGAAAAGGCAGAGGGAAACTTAGGTCTTGCACTCCGGGACTTTCTGACGTGGGATACCTTGTGTGGCGTAAGGTTCTTTACTGCACTGGCATTCCCGGAATCAGGAAGTTTGAAAGGCTCAGGACATGGCAAAGTAAACAAGAAATTTCCTTCCCAGCTTCTAGGACAACTGTGAGTACATGAAGACAAGTCTGTGAAGCGTGGATAGTGATGAAGAACTCTGGCTTTTAAGGCTGGGAAGAGGAAAAATAGAGCTTTCCTTTTGGGGCAAAAGGAAATTTGTCTAGGAAGCCTACTTTGACCGGTTATTCTTTTTTAGCCATCTGTAGCTAAGCGCTAAATGAGTGGCACCAACAGCAAACTGAGCCCTTTTCTTTATCCCAGTCCCAAGCTCAGTTCCACCATCTCCTGAAAGCTGTCTGCACACTGGACTTGCTTAGCTTGCTGGGCTTTCTATCGGCTCATCAGGCACTCACTGTGTGCAAGCTTACATCATTCCTTGGGCACATTTTCTGCACTTCCAACTTTTGGGAAATCACTTGAGGGAAACAACAAGTCTCTCATATCTTTGGATCCCTAACACCTAGCATAGAAGGAGCTTAATATAACCCTTTTTTTTTTTTTTTAAAGATTTTATTTATTTATTTATTTACTTGAAAGGCAGAGTTACAGAGAGAGTGGGAGAGACAGACAGACAGAGATCCTCTATCTGCTGGTTCATTCCCCAGATGGCCCTAACGGCCAGGGCTGGGCCAGGCTGAAACCAGAAAACCAGGAGCCAGGAGCTTCCTCCAGGTCTCCCATGTGGATGCAGGGGCCTAAGGACTTGGGCCATCCTCTGCTGCTCTCCCAGGTACATCAGCAGGAAGTTGGATCAGAAGTGGAGTGGCCAGGAGGTGCCCACATGTTATGCCAGCCCGGCAGGCGGCAGCTTTATCTACCATGCCACAGCACCGGCCCCGCTTAACACACCTGTCTAAGCAAAGGCTTTAGACTGAGTAGTGGTCACATTCTGAGGGACAGTGAATTGCTTACACTCATCAGCAGGAAGAATGTGCAAAGGCAAAATCTATCACAAAGAAAATTGGAAAAATCATGTTGGTATAGGCTGGGAAAAGACACTTGGAATGTATATAATTAAAGGAATAGTATTCAGAATATACCAACCAGCCACCAGAAAAAAGAAAATAGTCACATAAATCAATTTTTAATAAATTGTTGGGGGTCGGTGCTGTGGTGCAGAGGGTTAACACCCTGGCCTGAAGCGCCAGCATCCCATATGGGCACTGGTTCGAGTTCCGGCTGCTCCATTTCTGATCCAGCTCTCTGCTATGGCCTGGGAAAGCAGTAGAAGATGGCTCAAGTCCTTGGGCCCCTGCACCCACATGGGAGAACCAGAAGAAGCTCCTAGCTCCTGGCTTCAGATCAGTGCAGGTCCAGCCACTGCAGCCAACTGGGGAGTGAACCAATGGATGAAAGACCTCTCTCTCTATCTCTCTGCCTTTCCTCTCTCTGTATAACTCTGACTTTCAAATAATATAAATAAATCTTTTAAAAAAATAAATAAATGGTTAACAGGGGCCGGCGTTGTGGCATAGTGGGTAAGGCTGCTGCCTGCAGAGCCGGCATCCTGTATGGGTGCTGGTTCGAGTCCCAGCTGCTTCACTTCTGATCCAGCTCTCTGCTATGGCCTGGGAAAGCAGTAGAAGATGGCCCAAGTGCTTGTCCCATGCACCCACATGGGAAACAAGGATGAAGTTCTTGGCTCCCAGTTTTGGGCTGGCCTAGCCCTGGCACTGTGGGAAGTGAACAAGCAGATGGAAGACCTCTCCTCTCTGTCTCTCCCTCTCCTTTTCTCTCTCTGTAACTCTGTCTCTCAAATAAATATCTAAATCTAAAAAAAAAAAAAATAAGTTTGATAATTTCACATGTGAAGCCATGGGGGCTCTTACTGCTGGTAGCTTGTGAAACTGAGTAATCACTTCAGAGAGCAGTTTAGAATATCCAGGAAGCAAGCTGGTGCTGTGGTGCAGTGAGTAAGCCAGCGCCTGCAGCACTGGCATCCTATATGGATACCAGTGTAAGTCTCGGCTGCTGCAAGTCCTATCCAGCTCCCTGCTAATATGCCTGGGAAGGAAACAAAATACCTTGGGCCCCTGCACCCACGTGGGTGTCCCAGAAGAAGCTCCTGGATCCCGGATTTGGCCTGGCCCAGCCTTGGCTGTTGCGGCCATTCGGGGAATGAACTAGAAGGAAGATCTCCCTAACTCTTTCAAGTGAATAAATAAATATTTTTTAAAAATTCTGGTAATATCCACAAGGAGAAATATAAAACCTGCTTGTTTATCCCAATGCCCATTGGCAGGAAGATAAATAAACCATGGACTAGGCACACAGTAGCATCCATAACAGTTATGGAAAGGATGCAGAGAGCAACATGTAGCAACAAAGATAAATCTCACAGTGATAAGAACAAGAAGTTACACAAGAATATATACAGGGGCTGGCGCTGTAGCGTGGTAGGCTAAGCCTCCACCTGGGGCTCTGGCATCCCATGTGGGTGCTGATTCGTGTCCCAGCTGCTCCACTTCTGACCCAGCTCTGTTCTATGGCCTGGGAAAGCAGGAGAAGATGGCCCAAGTGCTTGGGCCCCTATATTCACGTAGCACACCCAGAACAAGCTGCTGGCTCCTAGCTTTGGATTCGATTGGCCCAGCTCCAGCCATTGTGGCCATTTGGAGAGTGAACCGGCAGATGGAGGAACTTTCTGTAACTCTACTTCTCAAATTAATTAATAAAATCTTTAAAAAAAAAGAATATGTACAGAGTAAGTTCATTTACATCAATTTTTTTCTAATTTATTTGAGAGGCAAAGTTACAGTCAGAGAGAGAGAGACAGAAAGGTCTTCTATCCACTGGTTCACTCCCCAAATGGCCCTAACAGCCAGGGCTGGGCCAGGCTGAAGCCAGAAGCCAGGAGCCAGGAGTCAGGAGCTTCTTCCAGGTCTCCCACATGGGTGCAGGGGCCCAGGGACTCAGGCCATCTTCTACTGCTTTCCCAGGCCACAGCAGAGAGCTGGATCAGAAGTGGAGCAGCTGGGACAGGAATCAGCACCCCCATGGGATGCTACAGCCCCAGGTGGAGGCTTAGCCTACCATGCTACAGCGCCAGCCCCTAATCAACTTTTAAAACATGCAAAACTATTTCATGTGGGCATGTGTGTGTGAGGTAAAAGTAAAAAGACCTGCGTAGAGATGATACTAAATTTAACACAGTGGTTCCCTTTGGTGGAGGCAGGAAGAGAAAGTGAGTATGGGAGGGACACTGGGAAATTCATATATATTTATCCTGACAGATTTCTTCAATTTGGTGATAGATTTATGGCTCTGTTATATTACTTTATTTTTATTTTTTTACAGGCAGAGTGGACAGTGAGAGAGAGAGACAGAGAGAAAGGTCTTCCTTTGCCGTTGGTTCACCCTCCAATGGCCACCGCGGCTGGTGCGCTGCGGCCGGCGCACCGCGCTGATCCGATGGCAGGAGCCAGGTGCTTCTCCTGGTCTCCCATGGGGTGCAGGGCCCAAGGACTTGGGCCATCCTCCACTGCACTCCTGGGCCACAGCAGAGAGCTGGCCTGGAAGAGGGGCAACCAGGACAGAATCCGGCTCCCTGACCAGGACTAGAACCCGGTGTGCCGGTGCCGCAAGGCAGAGGATTAGCCTAGTGAGCCGCGGCGCCGGCCTGTTATATTACTAACACCTTCAGTTATATCTCCAATATTTAATGAAAAGAAAGATCAGTTGTACACAGAAGTCGCATCCCGCACGAGGCCAGGATCTCCAAGCTGAGGGAGCTCCCTGTGGCCGCGCACAGCGCGAAGGAAGCTGGGAGTCTCATGTTGCTCACCTTGACAGTCCCTTCACCACGAAGACTTTGTTGGAATGCTGCTTCTCCAGTTTGCTCATCACCTCGTACAGCTGGTGGTTCAGCTGGAGCCAGCCAGGAAGAAAAGGACAGTCAGATGGGACCCCGTCCCCGACCCCTCCTCCAGACAGTTCCCCAGGAAAACCTCCTCGGGCCTCCCACTCTGCTCAGCCATTCCCCCTCCTCTCTGTAGCAGAACAGTCCGGTACTTGTCCCAGCAACCTTCCTGCTCCCTTCTCCTACCCTCCGCCTCTCCCGTCAGCAGACTGGCAGCTTCTCACGGCAGGCTCCCTAAGCGTTTGGTTTCACCTGCTAGCTTCTTTAGTGCTCCAGGGAATGAAAACTCCTTGTCTAATGTTAGCCAGGCAAATCCAACCCGCCAAAAGACACCGCGGCAAGTACTGTGTGTAGCTGAGTGTGAATATAATTAATACTGTAGCAGCAAAGAATCCGGAATTTCCAGGACTAGGAAAGACCTCATGAGGTCACGTCCCCTGCCAGGACCAGTGGTGTTCAAGCCCCATTACCCGGAGAAAGCTGCCTTGTGCTCAAGTCCTGGCATCCCTGCTCCCCAGCACAGGAGAGACTGCACTTGGGTCTAACACATAGGCCTAACCCCTTTACTCATCCTAAGGCTCAAGTTGAGATGTTCGCATTCAGTTGTTAATGGAGCCGGAGAGGGCTCTCTGAGGGAATTTACAAATACATGCATACATATGTACTTTAATACAGAGTTCACCACAGACTATCAAACGCAATAAGTCAAAATCTGTGATGCCAATATGAATGCTAAAATACATTATGTAACTGAGGGCTACCTTCAAATTTACTAGAAAAGCCCACCAGGATCGCAGGTGACCGGATGCTTCTCACCTTGCTCATCTCCCTGTAGAAGACGTCCCTTAGGTTGGAAATGTTCTGGAAGATGGTCACATAACAGCCAACGCGACTACGAGGAAGCAAAATAACAAATACGGGAAAGGAGGTCTTTGAAACAGGCTTGGAGAAGCTTAAGCTAAACTCGGCGACCACCAAGGCTGCTCAGAGAAAGCACCCACATCCTAGATTCGGGGTGCTCTGGCATCTGGGTTCATCAGAGGAGTACGCCCAGCTGTCAGAAGCAGGAGGGCCGGGGAGACAGCACCAGACTAGGCTGAAACCAAAGTTTAACCGACCTCTAGTCCCAGGAACCTATGTGGTTCAAGCACTTGAGGTACTGAAATAGACATGAAAGTGCTTTGAAGAATTTTTAAAAGGGTTGTATAGGCCGGCGCCACGGCTCACTAGGCTAATCCTCGGCCTGTGGCGCTGGTACTCCGGGTTCTAGTCCCAGTTGGGGTGCCAGGTTCTAGTCCCGGTTGCTCTTCTTCCAGGCCAGCTCTCTGCTGTGGCCCGGGAGTGCAGTGGAGGATGGCCCAAGTGCTTGGGCCCTGCACCTGCATGGGAGACCAGGAGGAAGCACCTGGCTCCTGGCTTTGGATCAGCATGGCATGCTGGCTGTAGCGGCCATTTTGGGGGGTGAACCAATGGAAGGAAGACCTTTCTCTCTGTCTCCCTCTCTCACTGTCTAACTCTGCCTGTCAAAAATAAAATAAAAAATAAAGGGTTGTATAAATATAGGGCCATATAATTATAATTATTACAATAAGTAGTTATCCTTTCTCTTCATGCAATTCAGGATTTCTGTGCCTATGTATACATCAATGGAAATTCCCATAAATGAATTGGAAAACTTTACTTTTAAATAAACTGTGTTAAATCTTGATTTGATTTAAATCAGGAGCCAAATAATTAATGCTTTACAATACATGTAGTCATTAAAAATGCTCCATCATACACAGACTCATATCGAGTGATAATAAAAATACTCTGACTACAACTGTATCAAAGTACAAAGTTTCTTTAAAACATTACTGGAAAAATGGAACTAAGAGATAAGTTTATTTTAGCACAAAAAAATTTCACAATAGGTATTTTCCATGTGCTTTTTTGAAGACCCCCTCATCTATCTTGTGCAATAAAAAGAAAATAGGATACAAATGGAGTTTCTGCTCAGATTTCTCTTCCAGTGTTGATCATTAAAGTCTAAAACACTTTCATCTGCTGTGGAGCAAAAACCCCCTCATTAGTGCACGCCGTCATCCCACAGTTTATCTCCTAAGTGAATCTGGAAGTTTCCTAACCAAGCCTGTTTCAAACAATACCCACTTGGGCATGAGAGCAGACACTCGTGACATGAATGACCACGGCTGTTTCCCTGCCAAGATCTCTCCTACCCAAGAAGCAACTTGTCTTCAAACCCTGAACAGCTGGCAGGGTGAGCTGGACTACAGATGAAGCAGCCAGGGTCCAGAAAACAGGTGGCTTGTCTACCATCAGGCAGCAGCTTAGGGTAGGCTGGGGTGGCACCCCGCTCTTCCACTTGTGCGTGAGCTGCAGGCGTCAGCCCTTTCCTGAATCTTACACATTACCTATTGTAAAGAACAGGCAGCTCCTCCAGCAGTTCCTGGTTCAGATCTTCAAACACAGTCTGGGCTTTGTTGAACTCTTCCTCTGCCTAGGTGGGAGAAAAGACAAGAAAACCACCCTCATCCTCAACCCAGGGCTAGAAGTGCCTCCTTTGTTCTCTGCATTTTTTCTTCAGGGAGGAGGCTGACTTGGAGCCACGCTGCTCCTTCCCCACACCCATGCGTCCCCAGCCTCAACACATGACTGGCCTTGCAGCGTCAGTGCCGGAGGGAACAGGATTCTCTTCAGACACCGGGTGCTTGATTATCACTCCCTAGGTCCATCTCAGCCCTTGCACTTGCTGCCCCTCTGCGAGGAGGAAGAGACGGCAGGTCTCAGCAGGTGCTTTTACCTTGGCAGTCTTGGCCTCATCCTTCTTCTTGGCATTCTGCACTGCCTCCAGGTGGTGTCGGGCACTGTCATAGTCCACAAGCTTCCGGCCCCGCTTCGCAATTCTCTCCTGACCCGGGGTAGTGAGAAAGGGTGTGGGTCTTCGTTTCTCGGTAGTATCGGGATGTAAGCAACACAGCGCCAAGCAGAGATGCAAGATGCCTGCGCCCTACTATCAGACTTCATTTTCTAACAGGGTTTCACGTCCAGAGGGTCCTCACTATCTGGGAAGAATAGGGATCCTCAGGGGAGATGGAGTAAGGGTAGTCCTACAGAGCACATGGAAATCACGTTCAACTTTCAAGTTTTCTATGAGCTCATTATACACCGGGTCAGCCTTCAGGAGAAGTAACCTTGAGAAACCCACTAAATTGAAAGTCTCAGTCCCAAATCTGTCATTCATTAACCTGTGGCCTAGGGCACGCATGACACATCTCTTCTGAAGCCTCAGGAGCCCTATCTGCCCTATGTCAGTGTTGTTTTATGGAATTTCTGAAATTGAAAGTCAGAAAGAGAGACAGAGATCTCCCATCTTCAGTTCACTCCCCAAATGACTGCAACAGCCAGGGCTGGGCCAGGCTGAAGCAGGGAGCTGGGAATGCAACCTGGGTCTCCCATGGGGGTGGCAGGGACCCAAGTACTTGAGCCGCCACCTGCTGCTTCCCAGAGTGTGCATCAGCAGGAAGCTAGAACTGAGAGCAGAGCCCAGACCTGAGCCTAGACATTCCAACAGGGGGTGCAGCCGTCCCAAGGGTGTCTTAACTGCTGCACCAAATGGTCATCCTGATTAATTTAAAAATTATTTTGAGAGGGAGAGAGAAGGAGGGAGGGAGGGAGGGAAGGAGGGAGGGAGGGAGAGAGGGAGGGAGGGACTTCCCAAATGCCTGGAGCCAGAAACGCAATCTAGATCTCCCAATGTGAGTAGCAGGAACCCAGTCACTTGAGCTAGCACCACTGTCTTTCAGGGTTTGCATTAACAGAATGCTGGAGTCAGAAGCGTGGAGCCAGGAATCAAACCCCGGCTCTCTGATGTGGGACACAGGCGTCTTAACTGCGAGGCTAAATGTCCACACCCAAGTGCTACTTTAAAGATCAAATGCTCAACATCAAGTGCTTTGACACTAAGGCATAGTGGAAATAGTGAACTATTATGAGTGCTGTAATCAAGTCCACTCAGTCTCATCTGGACTACAAGGAGAAGCAAATCATGGCACTGGCCTGCCTCATTCTCTGAATCACAGACAGAATTTGAAAAGATCTGGGTGATTATCTTGCCCGACTTCCTATCAATACAACAGCTGAGATAAGAAGCAGTTCAACTTCTGCTGGAGCACAGAGCAGACAACTGTACAGGAGTATGTGGTCTATCCATTTGCGTGCATAAGCGAATTCCGACTCCGCTTCCTGGAATAGGCTGAACTGCGCTTTCACCTTACAGTTTCACGTGTTTGAAGACAATTATGACTCCTCCTCCAAATGTCCTCTTCCGTATAATAAACATCTCTAGTACCATCAGCTGTTTCTCACAGCTAAAACAGATACCCTAACCCGGATCTACTTCAAAAGCAGCCCAAATCTAGCTCACTGACACCTAAGTGGAAACACACCATCACGCCACCTCTGCTCTCCACTGTACCTCCTGCCTAACCCTCTAACCTGTCCCCAGCTTCATTTCTAACCATGGGCTCTAACTCTACTTGTAATGCTTAACCCAACATGTTCTCTCACCCACATGGGCCATCCATAACGCAGCCTTGGTTCTGTAAATTAAGTACCTTAATCTCGCCAAACTGGGCCACATAGTTTTCCATGGTCCTCAAGGCCTGGTCAGACAGTTTCTCTTCATAGTCTTCCCAAAGGAGATCATTATTCTATGGGAGAGAAACACAGGGTGGGGAGGGCTCAACTTCTCAGCCACCTACCAGGGCAATACCCAAATTCTACCTGAAACAAACTCTTTTTTTGTAGTACTATATTTAGAATACCATGTTGGATTCTGTGGAAGAGAGAGGAAGGAGCAAGGAACTGGACATTGGTTCAGGGATTAAGAACAGCAACACATGGGCATAGCCCCGAGCCCTACAGCTTGGAGGACAGAGAAGTGTGGGAGCAAATGACTGCACGAGGAGAGTTTTCAAAGCCAACACACCTTCAGGCAGCAAAACTTCTGTACGGAATTAAAGAGGAGGAAAGGTCAAGACCAGAGGAGTTCACAGATGAGGAAAAACTTGTCATTACCTGAAGAGTCGCAGGTTCTCCCTGCTACCCAGTGACGGGGGCTACATACATGGACAGTGAGCTGTTCTCCGGTCTTCTTGCATGGAGAAGCCAAGCTGAGCTGGCGGTGAGAACAGCAGTGAGGGCGGAGGAGCCGCGCAGCCCAGGCTGCCCTTACCCCCATGATGGCCTTGAGCTCCTCGTGGCCGTCCCACTCGCTGCTGTAGATCTCCTGCAGGGTTTCCGACACCCTCTTGGAACTCTCATGCATCACTGAAAGGAGACAGTTCAGTCTTACTCGATGGTTCCCTGAAAGCCGCTTGTTGTAATCACATGGCTGACAAATCAGTGGGTCGCTGTAGGTGGCTTAGGTAGCAGTAAGGGAGCTGGACTAGGTTGAGATCGGAAAAGTCACTTTCTAGGGCCACAGAGACCCAGGAATCCAGAGTAGACAGTGGTAAAGACAAAACAAAACAGAAAAAACGCTGGCATGGTGTGGGGAGCAACTCGGACTAGACTAAGTTACTGGAATTAAGACTTATTCTATGCATCTGCTCTCCCACAATATGGCGCTGAGAAGGGAGAAACAGCTTCTACACAGCTGCCTCCAGTTCAACCAATAAACTGTAGGACCTGCTCCTGATTGGAGGAGAGCAGCGTACTCGGCGTGTGGGTAGCAGAGTTGGGATTGGCGGAAGAGGACTATAAAGGAGGAGAGAGACACTATGCACCAGGAACATCTAAGGGGAACACCTGAGGAACACCTGTGCAGCCCCCGAGAGAGCCGGCCAGCGGTGTGCCGCTCCCCCACGGAAGTGGGGAATGTGGCAGGGGGAACCGCCCTTCCATGGAGGTGGAAGGGTCGGAAGCCAACCCGGGAAGAACCAGCAGCAAACCCGGGAAGGGCCGAGCAGATGAAAGAACAGTGCAGGGTCCTGTGTCGTTCCTCCACGAAGAGGGGGAGCGACAACATGGATGTTTCCCCCAGCCCCTGGGCCTCCTCGCAGCTGCATAAATACCCTGTGCAGCAATACATACCTTTGACTGCACCAAGGAAGTTCTTCAGGTCCTTGTATAGCTTTTGGCCTTCTGCCTGAAAGGAGAAAGCCTTTGGTTTCCAAATATGCCCCAGATGTCCAGATGTCAAAGTCAAAAAGTAGGTTAAAGGAGAAATAACTCCCAGAATTTCCTCAAATATTCACAATTCTTACAAATTGGCCATTGTCTTAAGATTTGTTTATTTACTTGAAAGGCAGAGTGAGAGAGAGAAAGGGAGAGGGAGGGATAGATTCTACCTGCTGGCTCATTCTCCAAATGGCTGCAACACCCCGGGCTGGGCCAGGTTGAAGCCAGGAACCAGAACTCCAACAGGGTCTCCCACATGGGTAGCAGAGACCTACACACTTAAGCCATCATCTACTGCTTTCCAGATGCATTAGCAGGAAGCTGGGTCAGAAGTGGAGTAGCCAGCACTTAAATTGGCACTCCAATATTGAATGTGGGTGTTGTAACTGGCATCTAACCAATACCACCACATAACTACTCCAGTCTTTTTCTTTTCTTTTTTAAATATTTATTTGTTCACTTGAGAGAGTTACAGAGAGAGAGACAGAGAGAGACAGAGACAGAGACAGAGAGAAGGAGGTCTTCCATCTGCTGGGCCAGGCCAAAGCCAGGAGCCAGGAACTTCTTCCAGGTCTCCCACATGGGCCCAAGCACTTGGGCCAACTTCTGCTGCTTTCCAAGGCACATTAACAGGAAGCTGGATCAGAAGAGGAGCAGCTGGGACTTGAACCGGTGTCCATATGGAATGCCAGCATTGCAGGCTGGGGTTTAACCCACTGTGCCACACACCAGCCCCCAGTCTTTACTTTCTTTTCTTTTAAAGATTTATTTTATTTATTTGAAAGGCAGAGTTACAGAAAGAGGGAGAGACAGAAAGAGAAAGAGAGAGAGAGAGAGAGAGAGAGAGAGAGAGAGAGAGAGAGAGAGGTCTTCCATCCACTGGTTCACTCCTCAAATGGCTGCAATGGCCGGAGCTGAGCTGATCCGAAGTCAAGAGCCAGGAGGTTCTTCTGGGTCTCCCACATGGGTACAGGGGCCCAAGAACTCGGGCCATCTTCTGCTGCTTTCCTAGACGCATTAGCAGGGAGCTGGATCGGAAGTGGAACAGCCGGGACTCGAACTGGTGCCCACATGGGATGCTGGTGCTTCAGGCCAGGGCTTTAGCCCGCTGCGCCACAGCACTGGCCCAGTCCTTACTTTCTTTACCAATAAGCTGTCAGTTGTCTGGGGCCAGTTTTTAAGTTGAGGGATTATACTAACATGTATTCTTTCTTGTTTGTTCTCTCATCTAGTGAATCAGAGCCCACGTCAAGTTCTTCTGTTGAGACTTAAGTGTCCTCTGCATGACAATCTTAGTGAGATCCCCTGACTCACGCCCTCCTTTCTGGGTAAATTGCCACCATCCTCTGCGGACCCGTCTCTTCCTTCTCTGAACCCTCACAAAGGCCTCCCTCGCCTCCTCCAAAGTTCTTCTCTACTTCACCCCACTTCACCCTTTCCTACGTCCCCACTGTTCTTCCAAGGAGCCTCACTCACTTTCCTGTTCCAACCTCAATATCCTCGTCTAGGGTTCTATCTGCCCACCCCTACTCCCGTCTTTGTGCCTGTGTCTGAATTCTCATTACTGAAGACTAGGACCTGCCAAGTGCAGACTAGGTCTCCTCCTCTCTCCAAAAAGGAAAGGTGTAGAAAGACAGGAAGGTATCATTAAGAGTTAGAAGTTCAAATCTGGGGTCGGCGCTGTGGCACAGCTGATAAAGCCGCCACCTGAGGTGCTGGCACCCCATATGGGTGTTGGTTCGAGTCCTGGCTGTTCCACTTTCGATCCAGCTCTCTGCTATGGCCTGGGAAAGCAGTGGAAGATGGCCCAAGTGCTTGGGCCCCTGCACCCATGCGGGAGACCCAGAAGAAGCTCCTGGCTCCTGGCTTTGGATCAGTCAGGCTCCTGCCATTGTGGCCATTTGAGAAATGAAACCAGCAGATGGAAGATCTCTCTCTCTGTAACTCTGCCTTTCACATAAATAATTAAAAAAAAAAAAAAAGAAGAAGAAGAAGAAGAAGAAGTTCAAAGCTCAACCTGAGATGAACTGCTTTTATCTGAACCCTGACATGTATTTGTCTAGCTTCTGCTTCTTAAATGCCTCCAGGAACCAGAAACCAAACGTCTTGCCGGACAGCTCTGCTTCCTTTTAGAACAGCTCTTTCTGGAGTTGCGGCCCAGCCGTCTTGGGCTGGCCTCCTTCCTCTTCTGCGTGTGTCTGAGGACAACCTTCACATGCTTTTCACCAAGCTTCTTCCCCAGGTTTCCTCATTGCTCCCCATGGTGGGGTTAAAGCCCCTTCCCATCCTAGTCTCTTTCCTGTGTGTAAACTCTGATTTCTCAAGTGCAGTGGAGAAGTAGCTGAGTGGCATTTTGGAGTGTGGGACTGAACTGACAGGTGCAGGCCACTTCAAGGTACTTTTCAGGGCCAGCCTATAGGTTACAGGATGGCCAAGATGAAAACCAACATACATTATGCGGTATACCATAAATACACGTCATGAACTTGCTATGACAAGTCAATAACTTTGTTATCTGCTGTGTCCATTCCCAGACAGCCATACCAAGAGTATAAAAAAATTACAGGAGAGAAAAATGAAAATTCCATTCTAATGACCTAAATGTTTTCCCTGTGGAGATCTTTGGGAAAAGTTCACTATTATTTGATTTTAGCAGCAGAAAACCCAATTTACTCAAATAAATAAAGAAAACTAGACTGATTATTTCATCCATCTTCTTGCCTCCAGCACTCATTTCTACGCCAGTCCAAGCTTTTGACCATACTTCATGTTAAAACTCTCTCTTAGCAGCCATTTAGTCTAGCAGTTCAGGGACTGTGTCCCACGTCACAGTGCCTGGGCTTGATTCTTGACCCCGGCTTCTGACTGCAGCTTCCTCTAATGCACACTCTGGAAGGCAGCAGTGACAGCTTAAGTCATCATCCGTGCGGGAGACCCGGATTGAGTTCCCTGCTCCCGGCTTCCGTCTAGTCCAACCCTGGCCCTTGTAGGTATTTGGGAGAATGAGAGAGTAGGCAGGAGCTCTGTCCCTCAGACAAACAAATAAATGAAAATTAAATGGGGACCGATGCTGTGGTGCAGTGGGTTAAAGGTGTGGCCTGCAGTGCCAGCAACCCATATGGGCACCAGTTCGAGTCCTGGCTGTTCCACTTCTGATCCAGCTCCCTGCTAATATACCAGGGAAAGCAGTGGAAGATGGCCCTAGTGCTTGTGGCCCTGCACCCACACGCAAGACCTGGACGAAACTCCTGGATCTTGGCTTCGGCCTGGCCCAGCCCTAGCCACTGCAGCCATTTGGGGAGTGAACCAGCAGATGGAACATCTTGTAACTCTGCCTTTCAAAGAAATAAGCAAATCTTAAAACAAAACAAAAAAAAAAAAAAAAAAAGAGAGAAAGAGAAAGAGAAATGACAAAGGAAGAGGCAAATTCAGAGAGAACTGGTAAAAGCCAAGCCACTGAACTTGGTAAATGAAAGTCACTGGTGACCGGGCCGGCGCCGTGGCTCACTAGGCTAATCCTCCACCTAGCGGCGCCGGCACACCAGGTTCTAGTCCCGGTCGGGGCGCCGGATTCTGTCCCGGTTGCCCCTCTTCCAGGCCAGCTCTCTGCTGTGGCCCGGGAGTGCAGTGGAGAATGGCCCAAGTCCTTGGGCCCTGCACCCCATGGGAGACCAGGAGAAGCACCTGGCTCCTGGCTCCTGCCATCGGATCAGTGCGGTGCGCCGGCCGCGGCGGCCATTGGAGGGTGAACCAACGGCAAAGGAAGACCTTTCTCTCTGTCTCTCTCTCTCACTGTCCACTCTGCCTGTCAAATAATAATAATAATAATAATAATAATAAAAGAAAGTCACTGGTGACCTTGAGAAAGCACTTTCAATACCATATTATAGGGGCCAGCACTGTGGCCTGAAGCACTGGCATCCCATATGGGTGCCGGTTCGAGTCCCAGCTGCTCCTCTTCCGATCCAGCTCTCTGCTATGGCCTGGAAAAGCAGTAGAAGACGGCCCAAGTCCTTGGGCCCCTGCACCTGCTTGGGAGATCCGGAAGAAGCTCCTGGCTCCTGGCTTCAGATGGGTGCAGCTCTAGCCGACACGGCCAACTAGGGAGTGAATCATTGGATGGAAGACCTCTCTCTCTCTCTCTCTCGCTGCCTCCCCTCTCTCTGTGTAACTCTTTCAAATAAAGAAATAAATCTTTTTTAAAAAATAGCATATTAGAGACAGATTCAGTCTGCTAACAAAATTCAGAAATACTGAGCACCCGCAGGAAGGAGGTCTCACTTGCTCCTTGTTTTCTTTCCTTCACAGAAAAAAGTACAGATGTCTAAGTTGTTGAATGTGCACAATGCCTTTTATTTTCTTAAAGATTTATTTATTCATTTGGAAGCCAGAGTTATAGAGAGAGGGAGATACAGAAAAACAGAGAGAGAGAGAGAGTGAAAAAGAGTGAAAGAGAGAAAGAGAGAGAGAGAAAGAATTTTTCATCCACTGGTTCACTCCCCAGATAGCTGCAACAGCTAGAACTGGGCTGGTCTGAAGCCAGGAGCCAGGAGCTTCTTCCAGTCTCCCAGGCTGGTGCAGGGGCCCAAGGACTTGGGCCACCTTCTACTGCTTTGCCAGGCCACAGAAGAGAGCTGGATCAGAAGTAGAGCAGCCGGGACTCGAACCGGCACCCATAAGAGACATTGGTATCCCAGGCAGCGGCTTTACCTGCTAACCACAATGCCAGCCCCCACAATGCCACAATGTCCGTCCGTCCATCCTTCCTTCCTTCCTTCCTTCCTTCCTCTCTCTCTCTCTCTTTCTTTTTGACAGGCAGAGTGGACAGTGAGAGAGAGAGAGAGAGAGAAAGGTCTTCCTTTTTTCCGTGGGTTCACCCCACAATGGCTGCTGCGGCCGGCGCACCGCACTGATCCGATGGCAGGAGCCAGGTGCTTCTCCTGGTCTCCCATGCGGGTGTAGGGCCCAAGGACTTGGGCCATCCTCCACTGCACTCCTGGGCCACAGCAGAGAGCTGGCCTGGAAGGGGAGCAACCGGGACAGAATCCGGCGCCCCGACTGGGACTAGAACCTGGAGTTCTGGTGCCACAGGCGGAGGATTAGCCTATTGAGCCATGGCGCCGGCCCTCAATGTCTTTTAAACATGGGTAAGGTTAAGTGTAAGTTTAAGAGTTCTGAAATGTGATAATCTAGGTTTTGAAAGTTTGAAAGAGTTTTGGGGATTACAAAAATTAAATATTTCTAATTATTTTTAATGAAAAGAATGTGGATTCAGCTTTTATTGCTTCACTATAAAATTTTGATTTAAAATATATATTTGAATAATAAAAGCTATTAAACTATCTTGCATGATTTCTACAATGACAGTCTTAATTTTCTCTCCCATTTGATATTACATAGCCTGAAAAATCAGATCAGGAATCAAGGCTACCATGTATGCTTGTTCACTATCTAGACAAGGGGCAGTATCTACATCATAGCTGAGAAAATGTGAATGCCTTTTGCCCTCCACTGTACCTCACGAAAGTCAATCTCCATCTCTATCTTTCAGAATCACACCTCTTAGGGTCCAGTGCTGTGGTGCAGTGGGTTCGCTGGTTCTCATGATGGACTGCTTGTTCAAATTTCAAGTACTTGGCTTCTGATCTAGCTTCCTGTTAATGCCCAGGAAGGCACTGGAAGAGGCCCAAGTACCTGGGCCCCTGCCACCCATGGGGTAGACTAGGATGGAGTTCCTGGCTCCTGGCTCTGGCCTGCTCAGCCCTGGCTGTTGTGGCCATCTGGGGAATGAACCAGCAGATGGAAGCTCTCTCTCTCTCTCCCTCTCCTTCTCCATCTTTCACATAAGTAGTCCTTAACAACAACAACAAAACCATGCGTCTTAGGCACAAAGTTCTTCCTTTATGTACTTGCTCTTTCCTGTGTGTGAGTGTGGAGATGGCAACAGTGGAAGAGGAGCAGAGGGTAACAGGACATCCCTGGGTATCACTGAATTTCTCTCATCCATCTGTTCTCCCCTACAGTGACTCCCAGCTGAATACTCCCAGGATCTTTCTCCTTGCCTGAAAGATCTGACTCCCACAGTCTAAGGTTCTCTTTTGTCTGGGAGAAACTTGGCTCTACCCCCAACGAGCAAGCTAAACCACTTCTCTGCCTTCAGCTTCCTCATCTATAAATGCAGGGTAAGGCTGTTTCTAGCTTTAAATTGTATGATTTTTATCACTTCTGCTCTCTCAATCCTTGCCAAATTCTTGGCACTGCCATTAAGAGTCTGAGTCAGTCTTCCCACCCATTATGCAAACAGTCCCAGCCCTCAGTTAATGAACCACTCATGGGGAAGCTTGCCCTAAGCATGTGGCTAGTCAGAGCTAGGTCCTAGGACACGGCTGTGCTTAGGATGGGGCAGAAGGTACTTGTCCTGGGCTTCCTTACTTGCTAGTGAAAAACAGACCCAGAGAAACCCAGACACCGCAAAACAAGGATAAAAAGCATGACCTGAGCAAGTGCTGAAAGTGTTCCGTTTCATGGAGACCCAGGACGGGAAGATGGAACTAGAGGGTTAGATCTGATTATAAAGGCAATGAGCTGGAAGCAGTTGTCATTATAGAAATAAGATTAAAGTCCTGCTTCAGGAAAATAATTCTTCCTATACATTTTTTAAAAATATTTATTTTATTTATTTGAAAGGCAGTATGTGTGTGTGAGAGAGAGAGAGAGAGAAACTTCCAGTCACTGGTGCACTCCCCAAACAGCCACAACAGCCGGGGCTGATCCAGGCTGAAGCCAGGAGCCCAACATGGAGCTGGATCAGAAGCAGAGCAGCAGGACTCAAACTGGCACACTGCTCTGAATGCCTGCGTTGCAAGCAGCAGTTCCACCCACTGCACCACACCACTGGCCCACTCTGCAACATGTTTTGAAGAGAGGGTACAGGAGAAGCACGCAGAGCCTCAAAGAAAAAGCACCCATGGAGACGTGATCTGGAAGCTGGGCAAATGGCAAGGCCGTGAAAGCCAGCTGGGAAGTCAGGAGTGACGGCAAGAGCTCCTAGTCAAAAGTTGATGTATGGGATGCCAGCACTGTGGCGCAGCGGATTAAAGCCCTGGCCTGCAGCGCCAGCATCCCATATGGGCGCCAGTTCTAGTCCTGGCTGCTCCTCTTCTGATCCACCTCTCTGCTATGGCCTGGGAAAGCAGTAGAAGATGGCCCAAGTCCTTGGGCCCCTGCACCAGTGTGGGAGACCTGGAAGAAGCTCCTGGCTTCAGATCGGCGCAGCTCCAACCATTTCAGCCATCTGGGGAGTGTACCAGCGGATGGAAGACCTCTCTCTGTAACTCCGCCTTTTAAACAAACAAATAAATCTTTAAAAAAAAAAAGTTGATGCACAAGCTGACTATAGGTGAGGGACAGGCACATGAGCAACTACTTCACTTTCCATCCCTTCACCCTGCCTTCCTCCTTCCTGCTCATCTCAGTCACCCCACATCCAGCCTTGGGACCTCACAGCACTGTCACTGCTGTCCTCTTTAAACTGTGACAGCCTCCAGGGCAGGCGTGCTGTTATTCATGTGGAAGCCCCAACATTAGCAAAAGTGGCTGGCATTCAGCAGGTACTCATGAGATGTCTGTTCAATGACCTTACCAAAAATATCCAAGGCCAGCACTGTGGCTCAGCAGGTAAAGCCTCTGCCTGTGGCGCCAGCATCTTATATGGGCACCAGCTTGACTCCCGGCTGTTCCACTTCCTATCCGGCTCCCTGCTGGTGGCCTGGGAAAGCAGTGGAAGATGGCCCAAGTCCTTGGTCCTTTCATCCGTGTGGAGGCCCGGAAGAAGCTCCTGGCTCCTGGCTCCTGGCTTTGGATCGGCCCCGCTCCAGCTGTTGCGGCCATTTGGGGAGAGAAACAACGGATGGAAGTCTTCTCTCTGTTTCTTCCACTCTCTCTCTGTAACTCTGCCTCTCAAATAAATATTTTTTTAAAAGGAGAATATCCAATAACCATAAAGTTATTATTCTCTCAATAAGATGTTTTCTATATTTCCAACCTAAATGCATTTCATTTCTCAAATATAAAAGATTTCAAAAAGTTCATGGAAAACACTCATTTTGTGTGTATGTGTTTTCTTTTAAAGGTTTATCTATTTATTTGAAAGGCAGAGTTACAGAGAGGCAGAGGCAGAGAGAGAGGTCTTCCATCTACTAGTTCATTCCCCAGATGGCCACAACAGACAGAGCTGGGCCGATTCGAAGCCAGGAGCCTCCTCCAGGTCTCCCACGCAGGTGCAGGGGCCCAAGGACCTGGGCCATCTTCTATTGTTTTCCCAGGCCACAGCAGAGAGCTGGATCAGAAATGGAGCAGCCGGTACCAGAACCGACACCCATATGGGATGCCAGCGCTCCAGGCAGCGGCTTCACCTGCTATGCCACAGCACTGACTCCTACTCACTGTGTTTTAATGCCACATTTCCATGCACTCTCTGAAGTCTCCTCAGGTCTTTATTCCTAGAATGAGGTTCAGATGGAGGGCTTGCACAGGGCATTCTGAGGAAACTTCTTTATTTGAGGCTGGTGCTGTGGCACAGTGGGTAAAGCTGTTGCCTGCGATACTGGCATCCCATATGGACGCCGGTTCAAGTCCCCATGGCTCTGCTTCTTATCCAGCTCCCTGTTACTGGCCTAGGTAAAGCAGCAGCAGATGACCCAAGTCCTTGGGCCCCTGCACCCACATGGGAGACCTGGATGAAGCTCCTGGCTTTAGCCCGGCCCAGTCCTGACCATTGTGGCCATCTGGGAAGTAAACCAGCAGATAGAAGATCTCTGTGTCTGTCCGTCTTTCTCTTGTAACTGACTTTCAAACAAATAAGTAAATCTTTTAAAAAATTATTTATTTATTTGAAAGGTAGATAGAGATCTTCCATCCTCTGGTTCACTCCCAAATCCTTTGGTTCACTCCCCAAATGGCTGCAACAGCCAGGGCTGGGCCAGGCCAGATCCAGGAGCCAGGAATTCCATCCAAACCTCCCACAAGAGTGCAAGAGACCCAAACACTTGAGCCATCACCCGCTGCCTCCCAGGATACACATGAGGAAGAAGCTGGATCAGAAGCAGAGCTAGGGCTTGAATGCAAGCCCTCTGCTATGGGATGTGAGTGTCAAAGCGGTGTCTTAACTTCTGTGCTAAAGGCCACGATTCCTGAAGGCCTTCCCTTCATATCTTACCCTCTACCCACACACTTGCTCAGGCAGAGTGGATCAAGTGTCATAACCTTTCAAAGTAGGTGTCGACTTGCTGATTCTTCTTTTCACGCTGGAGTTAGAAGGGTGATTAGAGGTGTGAAGAGGCGCAAGAAGCCCTTCTGGTGTGGAAGACTTAAACCCCTCACCAGGGTTTAAGTCTGAGTCCCAGTTCTGCAGCTTATACGCTGTGTCACCCTGATTAAATTACTGCATCTTAGTAAGATCCTAGCTCCCCAGGAGTCAGACCAGATCAGTGGTTGTTTAATGCCATTCTCCAACTCACATGGCTACATTGTAATTACCTAGAAAGCTTGATGCAAAACACAGACCCCAGAGCCAGTGAGCACCTATGGCTGTTAATATCACACAAAAAGGGAGACAATCAGACACATTCTTCCTGAAGGAGGAATGACACCCATGAAGTATTCCTCTCCTGCCACTCAAACAGGAACCAAAATCTGAACCTCATCAGGTTCCTCAATCTATCAGCTTATGGTAAAAACAAGAGACAGAAGAACAAATTAAACAACACCATGGTGGGAGCAGGTATTGGCCTAGCAAGCAAGACATCTGTGTTCCATGTTAAAGTGCCTGGGTTCAATTCCTAGCTCTGCCTATTGACTCCAACTTCCTGCCAGCACAGAGCCTGGAAGCCAGGAGTGATGGCTAAGAAGTTGGGTCCCTGCTACACACATGGGAGACCTGGACTGAATTCTTGGCTTCTGGCTCCAGTCCCAGCTATGGTGGGCATCTGAGAAGTGAACAAGCAGATGGGAGTTCTCTCTCCTATTCTTTCCTTCTCACTTTCCTTTCTCTTTCAAATTAAAAAAGCAAAACAACATTATGGAGATTCAATCAGAAAATATAGGCTGTGAACAAATTATTGTGTATGAACAAATGAACTGCAATAAGGGAGAGATTAGAAACGCACAGATCAAGAGAATTAACCTTAATCTCAGAGATGTAAACATGTAAACAAATTGTTCACTTAAACTGTAAACAACTGTTGACATTATAACAGGGAAATCTGAACATTGGTATTTTATGATATTAAGGAATGATGCTGTCTTAAAATTTGGTTTTTTTTTTAAAGATTTATTTTATTTTATTTGAAATGCATAGGTACAGAGACAGAGAGAGGGAGATATATATATATAGAGAGAGAGAGGTCTTCCATCTGCTGGTTCACTTCCCAAATGGCTCCAATGGCCAGAGTTAGGCCAGGCTGAAACCAGGAGTCAGGAGCTTCATCTGGGTCTCTTATGTAGGTGCAGGAGCCCAAGCACTTAGGCCATCCTCTGCTGCTTTCCCAGGCACATTGGCAGAGAGCTGGATTAGAAGTGGAGCAGCCAGGACTCAAACCATGGGATGCCAGCATTACAGGCACTAGCTTAACCCACTACACCACAATGCTGGCCCCTTTTCTTTCTTTCTTTTTTTTATTTGAAGGGCAGAGAGATAGAGACAGAGGCTAAAAATAGAGATCTTCCATCCACTGACTTATTTCCCAAATGTCCACAATAGTCAGGCCTGGGCCAGGAGGAAGCCAGGAGCCCAGAACTGAATCTAGGTCTCCCACGTGGATGGCAGGGACCTAACGTGAGCCATCACCGCTGCTTCCTAGGTATACATTAGCAGGAAGCTGGATCAGAAGCAGAGTCCCAAACCCAGGACTCTGATACTGGATACAGATGTCCCAAGCAGCACCTCAACTACTATACCCAATACCAGCCTGAAATGCTTTGGGTTTTGTTGTTGTTTTTGTTTAAGACAGCACCAAAATGTTTCAGTACAATATTTAATCCAAAATATCTGAAAGGTTACCTGTATCATGTTAACCGAAAAAAGCAAGTTGCAAAAGCATATACATGGAATCATCTCACTTCTATAAACCTCACATTCATTTACTGTGGATATATTTAGATATAATACACATACAGAAGAAAGTAATTGTAGGGGCTGGCATTGTGGTGCAGTATGTTAAGCCAAGCCTGCAATGCTGGCCATCCAACATGAGCACTGGTTTGAGTCCTGGCTGCTCCACTTCCGATCCAGCTCCCTGATAACATGCTTGGGAAAACACATACCACCACAATGCCAGCCCCAGTGTGGTTAAAATTTTTTAAGATTTATTTATTTATTTATTTGAATGAGTCCAGATAGAGAAAGAGAGACAAAGAGAGATCTTCCAGCCACTGGTTAACTCCCTAAATGGCTGCAATGGCAGAAGCTGGGTCGAGACGAAGCCAGGAGCCAGGAGCTGCTTCCTGGTCTCCCACGTGGGTGCAGGGGTCCAAGCACATGGGCCACCCTCTGCTGCTTTCCCAGGCAAATTAGCAGGGAGCTGGATTGGAAGTGGAGTGGCCAGGACTCGAACCAGTGCTCATATGGTGGGCTTTACCCACTACCCCACAGCACCGGCCCTGACAATACACTTTTAATGAGGAAAATAATACAGCTTTTGGAATTGGCTTCATCATAATTGTCGCTCCCCCTCTTCGTGGAGGAACGACACTAGACCCTGCCTAGGTTTCCTATCCGAGTCACGGCACCATTATGTCGCTCCCCCTCTTCGCAGAGGAACGACACAGGACCCTGCACTGTTCTTTTGTCTGCTCGGCCCTCCCCGGGTTTGCTGCTGGTTCTTCCCGGGTTGGCTACCGACCCTTCCACCTCCGTGGAAGGGCGGTTCCCCCTGCCACTTTCCCCACTTCCGCGGGGGAGCGGCACACCGCCGGCCGGCTCTCTCGGGGGCTGCTCAGATGTTCCTTCAGATAGATGTTCCTGGTGCATGTTGTCTCTCTCCTCCTTTATAGTCCTCTTCCGCCAATCCCAACTCTGCTACCCATACGCCGAGTACGCTGCTCTCCTCCAATCAGGAGCAGGATCAGCTCCTGCAGGTCATCACTCAAGTTGGCGAGAGGCAGCTGTGTAGAAGTTGTTACTCCCTTCTCAGCGCCATATTGTGGGAGAGCAGATGCATAGAATAAGTCTTAATTCCAGTAACAGTCTAGTCCAAGTTGCTCCCCACAATAATCAAGACCAGAGAAAAGTGAGCCTGGACACAGATGAAACACAACAACCTGTGAATTGACAAATTACTGAAGCTTGGTGATAAAATACATGTGGCTCATTATATAAGCTTCTCTCCCTTTGGACATATTTGAAGTTTTCCATTTAAAAGATTTCCAGGCAGAGACCTTGCATTTTTAAGTATTTCCCCAAAGTATGTGATACATAGTCAACTACTGAATTAGATGATAGCTAATATCCTTTTACTATAACGTAAGAAATTATTTTCCAATAGCTCAACGAACTGATATTGCATATGAAGAACTGGGCTGGGGGTAGGTGCAGTGGCGTTGTGGGGTTAAGCCGCTACTTGGGACACTCACATCCTGTATCTGAGTGCCTGAGATTGAGTTCCACGTCTACTTCCCATCCAGCTTCCTACTGATGCACCTGGAAGGCAGCAGATGATGGCCAAGTACTTGGGTCTCTGCCACCCACACAGGAGACCCAGATGGAGTTCCAGGCTTCTGGCTTCAGGCTGACCCAGCCCTGGCTGTTGTAGGTATTTATGGAGTCCACCAGTGGATGGAAAATCTTTGTCTCTCTGACACAGTGTCTTTCAGTTAGCTGAACATAAATAAAAATAAACACTAATAAAAGGGAAGTTGGCTGCTCTTTGCCTCTGGTTCCAGGGAAGCAATCGCTAAGACCCATGTCTCATTGTTCACTGTGGTTCCCCAGACCACACCTAAGTTGATGACAAACAAATGACTCAGGACGGTGGCTGGCCAGGCTGGAAAGGTGAGCCATACCGTTTGAGGGCTGAAGCTCAACAAAGATGGTATCAGCCTGATCTTCCCGGGAGAGGAGCGGGCAGGACATTGAGCTCAATCACACGCCAGGGATTCAGTACGTAAAGAAATCTCAAGAGCAGCTCTGGACACTGAGTGACCCTATACCATGTGTATGCGGCTGACAAGGTCCTGAAGACATAGACGCTTCACGTCTGGGAAGCCCCCACCTCATATATCTCTTCATTCAGCTGCTCCTGATTTATAACCTTTATAATAAAAACCATAATTATAAGTAGAGTACTTTCCTGAGTTCTGAGAGTCATTTTAGGAAATCATTAAACTTGAGCTGAAATTTGTAGCCCACATGGCCAGATATGCAGGTGGCCTGGGAATCCTGGAGCAGTTGTAGGGGACTGTGCCCTTAACTTGTAAAATTTGGCCTAACTCTGGATAATGTCAGAATTATATCACAATTAGATGTTCACTTAAGGTACTAAATAATGAGATAATGCATGTAAACCATCCAGCACAGTGCCTTGCACGTGGTAGATGGAAAATAAAATATTCCATGAGGTGAAACCTTTGTTATGTGTTTTTTTTTTAAGATTTGTTTGTTTATTTGAAAGAGTTACAGGGAGATGGGGGAGAAGGAGAGAGGGAGAGAGGGGGAGAGGGAGAGAGGGAGAGAGAGGGAGAGAGGGGGAGAGAGGGAGAGAGAAGGAAAGAGAGAGAAAGAAAGTTATCTTCCATCCTCTGGTTCATTCCCCAAATGGCCACAACAGCCAGGCTGAGCCCGGCTGAAACCAGGGATGAGGATCTCTGTCCAGGTCTCCCATGTGAGTTCTTGGGCCATTTTCTGCTGCTTTTCCAGGAAGCTGGATTGAATGTAGAGCAGCCAGGACATGAACCGGTACCCACATGGGATGCCAGTGTCATAGGTGATGGCTTTACCCACTATGCCACAACACTGGTCCCTATTATCTACTTCTTAAATTTTCTACATGAAATAATCTATACAGCCAGTTGACATAGAAGGAACAGTGAGAATAGGAGGTTTATTGGTGGAAGCTACAGAAGGAAGAATATTATCTTAGAGTTAAGAGCTTAGGTAGGGTAGATGGATTGAACAAAAAGGAAATGAGGGTGGGAGAGAGGCATCTTGGGAAGGTGGGGCTGGCACGGTAGCGCAGTGGGTTAAGCTGCTGTCTGCAATGCCAGCATCCTGTATGAGTGCCATTTTGAGTCCTGGCTGCTCTACTTCCCATCCAGCTCCCTGCTAATGCACCTGGGAAAGCAGCAGAAGATGGGCCAAGTACTTGGGCCCCCACACCCACATGGAGACCTGGATGGCATTCTGGAGTTCTGGGCTCCTGGCTTTGGCTTGAACCAGCCTTGGCTTTGTGGCCATCTGGGGAGTGAACCAGAGGACAGTAGCATGCACTCTCATACTCTCTCCCTCTCTCTATCACTCTTTCAAATGAAATAAACAATAAATAAACAAAAACAAACACTAAGGGGACAGGGGCTCACTTTCACGGGCTTTAAGGACCTGGTGATGCCACTGTACCTTAGAAGAGAACCACTAACAGAAAAGAACACTGCTCTGTCCCCTATAGCCCAGAGGAGACACAAGCAGTGGGCCAGCCTGTGGCGTGGCAGGGAGGAGCTGACAGAGATGTGGGCTGCTGTGTTCTCGGCCACCTGGAGAGCCCTCATGTCTTCTTGCTTCCCCCACACTCCCCTTCCCCAACCTCCAGGTTACCTGTTGTTGGTAGAAGTTGTTGGCACATTGTTCAAACCGTTCGTCTTTGGTTTCTACAGTTTTTCCCAATTTCTGCAGTACCTGGGGATACAAGACAGAAAGGCCCATCAGGTTTTAGTCAAGTCTCTCCCTCCCTCCATATGTGTGTATGTATGTTTCCTTTTAAAAAAATATTTATTTGAAAGGCAGAGAGAGAGAGAGGGGACAGAGAGAAAGATCCATGCACTGGCTCATTCCCTAAATGCCCACAATAGCTAGAACTGGGCCAAGCTGAAGCCAGGAGACTGGAACTCCATCCAAGTTTAAAACTATGTGGGCAACAGGGATCCAAGTATTTGTGCCTTTAGCTGCAGCCTTGCCAGGCACATTAGCAGGAAGCTGGAAATGTTGTAGAATAGCTGGTATCCAAACCAGCATTCTGACATGGGATGCAGGTGCTCCAAGTAGTGGCTTAACCTACTATACCACAAAGCCCGCCCCAAGTGTCTCCATTCTTAATCCAGGGCTTTAGGGCCTTGCTTCTGCGCTTTCTGTGTAGTGGTTAAGATCTAGGACTACTGGAGTTGGACAGATACCGGCTTCCATCTTGGCCTTTCCAGTCAATAGCTAGAAGCCTCTGGGCAAGTCATTTAAACCCCAGAGTCACAGTTTGCAGAACCTCCTTTTCCCTTGATAAAATCACATTTATCTCCTAGAGTTGTTAGGACTAACCAACGTTATGCATGTAAACTGTCAGTGCATGTAAACTGTCAGTGCGGCCCTACAGTGAGCACTCAATACAAATACAATATTGTCATATATAGTTTCACTCTCTTGCATATAAATGCTTGTACTTCCTTTTTGGTTTAGCAGCATCTATTTGTCTCTAACTCCATCTCACTCAGCCTCCAGTCCTGGGTACAGTCTGCCATCTCGCCTGGCTCCACCCCTCCCCCTAACAAAACACTGTTTTCTACCAGAAAGTTGCAAAACCACCTTGTTAAGTGATAACTGCAACTCTTACTTCCTTTCTGTTACCCCTCCCTTCCTTTGCCTCAGATTCGGTTCTTCTTGGAGGGGGCAGAAAAGAGAAAGAAGACAAAACAGCCTACAGTCAAAGGAGGGGGGGTGATGACTGGCACAGACCAATCTCTCCAGTTTCTAAAATGCTCAAGGCTAAAAGGCTTGGAAGGTGTGAAGGTGTGTGCTAAGGGCCTCTGAAGGTGAGTAAGATCACACCCTAGAAACACACCCCAGGGCTCCAGGCTGAGTCATGTGTTAAGGTAGCGGTAGGTCCTTGTGGCGGGTATTTACACCATGCTGAGGGTGTTCTTCTGCAAGGAGACAGCGGGCTTCAGGGAACAGGGTGTATGGACGTTTGTTAGAAGAGTGAATAAATTTTACTTTTGGAGTACTTCCTAATGAGAGTCCACATAACATCACTCCCAATTTGTCTGGCCTGGCAGCTGAGAAGTTGGAATACAGATATTTAGAGGGAAAGAATAAGCGCAAGGACAAGTTAAGTAAATGTGGCAAAATGTTAACACTTAGTGAATTTGGGTGAAAACATATTCTGTTATTGACTAATCTATTATTTTAACTTTTCTGTAGATTGAGATGGGGGAAATAAAGCTTTAATGACTTTCTCCCTATAATCATTTATTACTTCTTTTTTTTTTTTTTTTGTAAATTTGTATTCTTTATTTGAAAGGCAGACTTACAAGAGAGATAGGGAGAGACAGAGAAAGACCTTCCTTCCACTGGTTCACTCTGCAAATGATCAGAATGTCCAGGGCTGGGCCAGGCCAAAAGCCAGGAGCCTGGAACTCCATCTAGCTCTCCGCCGTGGGTGACAGGGGCCCAAGTACTTGAGCCATCACTTGGTGTGTATTAGCAGGAAGCTGGGTTAATGGAATCAGGCATTCCATTATGGGATGAGGGCATCCCAACCGGCAACCTAACTGCTGTGCCACACACCTGGTCCAGTTGAGGCGATCTGGATAGGGCCTAGCTATGGCACAGTATTGTGGACTCATGTTAAAAAGTTTTTCTGGGGGCTGGCACTGTGGTGTAGCAGGTAAAGCTCCCACCTGTGGCACCAGCATCCCATATGGGAGCCAGTTCGAGTCCCAGCCATTCCACTTCCAATCCAGCTCCCTACTGATGTGCCTGGGAAAGCAGAAGATGGCCCAAGTGCTTGGGCCCCTGCACCCACGTGGAAGGCTCCTGGCTCCTGGCTTTGGTTTGGCCCAGCCCTGGATATTGTAGCCATTTGGGGAGTGAACCAGCAGGTGGAAGATCTCTCTCTCTCTCTCTGTCTTTCCCTATTTCTGTAACTCTGTCTTTCAAAAACAACAGCAAAAACTGGACTATAAGCTTCCGGCAGGTAAGAATCCCTCTCACTCACTTCTAAATTTCCTTCCGAGTCCAACCCAGTACCCTGAACAAAGGAGTTTTTTCTGTAAATATTTAGTAAGCTGAATTCTCTGGAATACAAATTGAATAAAAATCAACAGAGGAAAAGCCCCACAAAGGAGTGGTACACAATGACTCTCCTGAGGGGGAGGGGTGTCTGAGGGTTTGCCACAGAGAAATCACAAACAGATGGTGAAAGCAGTAGTTGGAAATGTGAAGCTATCTCATGCTGTAAAATCACAGTGAGGCCAGCTGAGATCCAGCCTCCTGTGGCATTTGGATGGGAACTGGAAAATGGAACAAGAGGAATGTTTAACAGTCACCAGACCTGCACTCCTGCTGTTCAGGAGAGCACCGAGTGTTTCCGTTCTTAGCTCAGCTCCTTCTAAGACAGGGTCAGCAGGAAGTGCGGAGGCCCAGATGTCAGAGGCTTATCAGGAGAGGATTGGAAAGGGAGTGGCCTGAGGGTAGGCAGCAAAGGCAGGACACCTGGGATTCAGCAACTTTTTTTTTTTTAATTTTTGTATTTTTTTTATTTGACAGGTCAAGTTACAGACAGTGAGAGAGACAGAGAGAAAGGTCTTCTTCCTTCCGTTGGTTCACCCCCAAATGGCTGCCACGGCCGGCGCTGTACCAATCTGAAGCCAGGAGCCAGGTGCCTCTTTCTGGTCTCCCATGCGGGTGCAAGGTCCAAGCACTTGGGCCATCCTCCACTGCACTCCCGGGCCACAGCAGAGAGCTGGACTGGAAGAGGGGCAACTGGGACCAGAACCTGGCACCCATTCAGCAACTTTTTAGAACCTTGTTTCCCCATTTCTAAAACTAGGATACTAATACTTTGCTTACAGGATTGAAGAGATAAGTGAGAGCATATGGTTGGAACGCTGGCTCCAAAAGGGGAGAGAGAGTGTCTCTAGTTATATCCCTGTGCCTGGCCCATAATAGGCACTGGGTATTTGATACATTAGCCATCCCATCTTACTCAGATTACATCCAAGTGCTTACAGAAAAGGCAAAGCCCGTTCCAGGGAATCCTTTCTTCCTAGTACAGCTCTCTCCCTCTTTATCTTGCCCTCAATAACTTCCCAACTCTTAAGGACTCTGACTCCAGACTGACTGTGCTAAGCTCCCTCCCATAGTAACAAGCCATTCCCACCTTACCTTTGCTTTAGGGTGCTGCCTGGACTGCGGCAGGTCCATTGTCTCCCTGAACCTATGTCTAACTCCTAGATTCACAGCACCTTGTTTTCTGTTATCAGCCCTGGAGTTCCCCAGGGCAATTCAAGTTTGTCACTCTAGGGTTCAGGGCTGGAAGAACAGGATGCTTACGCCAGGGAGTGGTTCTTTGGAGGAAGTACTTGACTCTGAGGTTACAGAAGTTCCCTCCCCTTTCAACCCAGTGTCCTTATCATCCTGAATGTTATCAAGATCTCATTTTACAGACGCAGGACTGAAGCCCAAAGAAGGACATTATTTACCTAAAGTTTTAAGAGTTCTGGACTTAAGGGCCAGCACCGTGGCTCACTTGGTTAATCCTCCACCTGCGGCGCCAGCATCCCAAATGGGCGGCGGTTCTAGTCCCGGTTGCTCCTCTTCCAGTCCAGCTCTCTGCTGTGGCCCGGGAAGGCAGTGCTTGGGCCCTGCACCCGCATGGGAGACCAGGAGGAAGCACCTGGTTCCTGGCTTCAGGTCGGTGCAACGCCGGCCGTGGCGGCCATGGCGGCCATTAGGGGAGTGAACCAATGGAAGGAAGACCTTTCTCTCTGTCTCTCTCACTGTCTATAACTCTACCTGTCAAAAAAATAAAAAAGAGCAAAAACCTAAATTAAATAGTAGGTGTTCAATAAAGAAAAAGAGTTCACACTTAAAAAAAAAAAAAGAGTTCACACTTAAAAAGGAGAGAAAGTCCAAGTAACAGCATGGTGTTGATGATTGTCTAGATGAAGACAGAGGGGGCAGCGCTGTGGCGTAGTGGGTAAGGCCACCGCCTGCAGTGCCGGCATCCCATGTGGGCACCAGTTCAAGACCTGGCTGCTCCACTTCCCATCCAGCTCTCTGCTATGGCCTGGGAAAGCAGTAGATGATGGCCCAAGTCCTTGGGCCCCTGCACCTGTGTGGGAGACCTTGCTCCTGGCTCTGGATCAGCCCAGCTCCGGCCTTCGTGCCCATCTGGGGAGTGAACAGGTAGATATAATGTCGCTCCCCCTCTTCATGGAGGAACGACACAGGACCCTGTGCTGTTCTTTCGTCTGCTCGGCCCTCCCCGGGTTTGCTGCTGGTTCTTCCCGGGTTGGCTGCTGGTCCTTCCCGGGTTGGCTGCTGGTCCTTCCCGGGTTGGCTACCACCCCTTCCACCTCCGTGGAAGGGCGGTTCCCCCTGCCACATTCCCCACTTCCGCGGGGGAGCGGCATAATGGTGCCGTGACTCGGATATGAAGCCTAGGCAGGGTTTAGTGTCGTTCCTCCACGAAGAGGGGGAGCGACAATATAAGACCTCTCTCTCCCTCTCTGTCTCTCTCTCTGCCTCTCTGTAACTCTGCCTTTCAAATACATAAATATATCTTTAAAAAAAAAAAGGTTGATCTTTAAAAAAATAATAATAATAAAAAAACAGATGAAGACAGAGGGTGAATGAGGCAAAACCAATTGCTGTGTCTTTTATAGATTATTATTATTATGGGGCTGGCATTTTGTGCAGCGGGTTAAGCCAACTGCGACACTGGCATCCCATACCGGAGTACTGGTTCAAGTCCCTGCTTCTCTGCTAACAATCCACCTTTCTGTTAATTAATGCACCAGAGAAAGCAGTGGAAGACGGCCCAAGTACCTGGGCCCCTGCTACCCATGTGAGAAACCAGGAGGAAGTTCCTGGCTCCTAACTTTGCAGCCTGGCCCAGTTCCGGTTGTTGCTATTTGGGGAGTTCTTATTGCATAAGAGGTTAATTGCCCTTAATCCTTCCCAGGGTCTAAGCCACTTCTCCATCTTTAGAAGAATACAAATATTTCAACAGTTAAATACGCATGCACTACTCAACCAAGTGACTAAATACTATGAACCCTTAGAAAACTACAATCTATCCTATTTCTTTCTCCTCTTCCCTCCTTCTGTCTTCCAGCTTAGTCTTCCCACACCCACCCTGTCAACTAGGGTGCAGGCAGGAAGCAGATTCCAGTTAGACACCAAGAAGATACTAGACAGATGGAAATAAAAGTGCCATTAGGGTGCAAAAGGATAGATTGATGCCCCCTTGAGATGTCCACATCCCATACTGGGAGTGCCTGGGCTCCAGCCCCAGTTCTGCCTCAATCCAGGTTCCTGCTATTGTGCGTGTGGGAGGCAGCATCTGGGTATCAGCTACCCGCATGGGAGAGCAGGATGGAGTTCTTGGTGCCTGGCTTTGGCCAGGGGCAGTTAGGGCAAGTGAACCAGCAGATGGAAGATTCTCTGTCTCTCTCTGTCTCTGTCTCTCTCCCCCCGGGTGTTCCCTTTCCCCAGATATGACACACTGTGTTAGAACATCCACACCATGTAGATGGGCACGTTAACATTGGGCAGCTAAATGCTGGTGCTGGATGGAGCAAGACTACCAGCTGCTAAGCAAAAACCACAATCTTCAGAGAGATTACTCGTTCACATCCTGGCTGGGGTAAACTCCAAAACAGAGATAAGCTACAGCAAGATCCGAGAGCGAGGGCTCCCATCAGCCTGCACCGCACCCAGAGGCCAGCGAGGGGCTAGGGAAAGGGAGACCCACGCAGGGAACGTCCTGGTCCTCAGTGAACTCCCAGTCCGAGCTGCACCTGGGGGCGATGCCCCTCCACCTTCTGCATCCCTGCCATACGGATCGACTGCTAGGACAACACCTGCTGCGCAGCGGGCCGCGGGCACTGTTCGGCCACCCTTTCTCCGTCAGCCTTGGAGGTTCCTAAGAAGAGACTGTTGTCTCGTCTGCTCGGCCTCGCCCTGCCCGGCCCAGGACCGGATGGCGGCCTCGGTCCTCTCCCCCGGAAGCCCACTCCTCGCTCCATGCCCAAGACCCTCCCCACCACCACCCGCGAGGGTCCCCGCGCCCGCCGCCCGCCTACCTTCTCCTGGGCCCTGCTGAACTTCTTCTGCACCTGCTTGGCGAAGAGGCCCGCGGCGCCGCCCGCCTTGCCCTCGGCCATCCTGCCGGCTCCCCAGGGGCGGCTGCCGGGCCTGTGGTTTTCTGAGGCCCCTGAGGAGGAAGTGCGGCTCCCTCCCAGCATGCCTCGCTTCCGGCGCGCGGGCCGCCTCGGGCCTGTCCGCCCGCTCCGGCGGCTCAGCGCTGCGGGCCGCGGGACCGGGACCCCCGGCCTGCCCTCAGGCGGCGCTCACTCGGACCACGCGGAAGCTGCAGGCCCGGTTGAACGGGTCTGCTAGTCAGGGCGTTCCGGAAAACCGGGGAATCATGGAAGCCGCTGGGCAGGCGCCGTTGGGTGCTAGCCAGCAAGGGTCTTAACTGTAGGGAAAATTGTGGCTCACAGCACGGGGCTCCGTGCTGGGCCGCCGAGTAAACGAAATTCAATTTTTTCCCCCAGGTGGTGGTTTAGCCACTCCCCGGAGAGTTGGCTCCAAGAAGCCTGGAACAGGGCAGGTGCTGTGGTGTAGCGGGTAAAGCCACTGCCTGCAGTGCCGGCATCACCGGTTCGAGTCCCGGCCGCTCCATTTCCCATCCAGCTCTCTGCTATGGCCTGGGAAAGCAGTAGAAGATGGCCCAAGTCCTTGGGCCCCTGCACTCACGTGGGAAACCTGGCTTCAGATCGGCGCAGCTCCGGCCATTGCAGCCAACTGGGGAGTGAACCTGCGGATGGAAGACCTCTCTCTCTCTCTCTCTGCCTCCACCTCTCTGTAACTCTGCCTTTAAATAAATAAATTTAAAAAAATAAAATAAAAGAAACTAGCCTGTTGCGGGGGGGGGGAGGGTGGCTAAGGAAAACCAAACCTCAGCAGAAGCTAGAAGCACACCTTGGAAACAGCCCAGTATTTTACACCACGAAGTCTTACCCATACATTGATAACTTTACAGGTGGTCTCAGCCTCCCCCACCCCCAAGGAAAGCTCTCCAGGAGAATCCTCTCTACTCAGCGCCAAACTGGTTACTTAGCCCGATGACATTGTGCATAAAATCTTCACAGCCTTCCTGCAAAGGGGGGGGGGGCTCCTCTGCCCGGTCCCAGGTGGGCTGCCCAGTCTGACAGCACTGAGTAGTGAAACTTTGAGGGGAATGTTACCTGATCCACACTCAGCAAACCCTTTGTCCTGGAGAATAAGGAGGCGGGGGGGGGGGGGGGGGGGATGGACCCCTTTCCCTTATGAGCCCCAGTCTGAATACAAACTGCAAGTCAGCTCTCAGCTGTTTCCTGGGCCGCCCACCTGCCTTGTCAGGTGTCTTCTCTCCGTTGAACCGTGTAACCTTGCTTCTCCGTCTGAATGACCAGAACCGCGTCTGGAAAGGTCTCGCCCATCCATTCTGACGGATGCCCTACCTCATTAGACCTGGCGGCCTTGCTTGTCTCACGTTTGAATTTGTTGTGCAAAGACAATAACCTATTCCACTCTTGTCTGCTGACAGTTGGAGCCCTGTTTTACTTCTGATCCAGCTCTCTGCTATGGCCTGGGAAAGTGGAAGGTGGCCCAAGTCCTTGGGCCCCTGCACCTGCGTGGGAGACCTGAATGAAGCTCCTGGCTCCTGGCTCTGCCCAGTCCTGGCCATTGCAGCTATTTAGGGAATAAATCAGCAGATGGGAGATAACTCTCCTCCTTTAACGCTGCCTTTCAAATAAAAAAAAATTTTTTTAAAGTCTGGAGGTAAAGAGAAGTTGGTAACTAGATGTACCTAATTCAATTTATACAAAACTTTCAGGTAGTAGGTAATTTGGTTTTATTTTTTATGCCGACTTTGGGGTTGGCCTGGAAGAGGCAGAATGAAGAAAATGTTACATGACTTGATGTTGGATGGGAAGGAGTGAGGAGAAACCCAGAGGATGGTGGTACTGTGGGCCCTGAGAGACGATGGCAGTGAGAATGTCACGGAGAAAAGTCCGTGGAAGCCTTGGGGTTCTTGTATCCACGCAAGAAAGAATTCAGGTATGAGACATAGAGCGGAGAGAGAGGCAGAGGGCTGAGCGGGTGGTCTGTTTGGACTCCCTAGGTTTTTAAGGGAGTCTGTTTACCCACCTCCCCCTCTCCTCCAGGACAAAGGAGGGGGAGCCCTGGCAGAAGGGTTTGTTGGGTGAAAATTAGCAAATTCCTCCCCAGGTTTGCTGGTGCCCGGGCAGAGTAGGGGGGTTTCCCTTAGGAAGGCTGAGAAGGTTTTATTGCCCTGTGTTATCAGGTCAGGTATTTGGTCCTGAGGAGAGAATTCTCCTGGGAGCTCTCCCTGGGGGGAGGGCTGGGTCCACCTGGGAGGTTCTCAGGGTCTGGGCAGGACTTTGAAGTGCAAAATGCTGGGCTTCTGGGGCTTCCAGGTAGGTGCTGGTCTTCAGGCCCTGCACACACACATAGGCTGAATTTCTGACTTCCTACCTCACAAGAACAGGTGTGATACCAGCAGAGACCAATACCTGTCCCTCCCAGAACTTGGCAGCACCCTCAGCAATGCATCCCAGCCACTACTTCCCAAGAAAGACCCTTTAGTACAAACATCTTGGGAATTAAAGTTGATGATCACCGGATTGTGCAGCTACCGGGCAGGAGCCACAGTTAACCAGATGGGGAAACTGAGCCTTCGAAAGGATTGGCAAGTTGCCCAAGGGCTATCCCATTCCTCAGTGGTAAAACTGGGACAGGAACACAGGTGTCCTGGCTCCAGTCCAGTCTCTTCCTAGCCTACAGAATGTTCTAGAAGCTGCTGCTGATACTAGCCTGTCTCAGCCACTGTCTTTCTGGCTATGATGTTTATTACCCCTCGTGCCTTTTGTCTGCCCGTCAGGGATTGCTATGAAAAAGCTGCTTTCCATTTTGTCAGACTTCTCCTTTCAAGCCCTCCCCCTGGTCTCCTGGTAGACCATGCTGACAGTCAGAGCCCTGACCAGGATACAGCAGAATTATCTGGTTCCCGGCTCTCTGTGGTTTATAGAACCCTGGATCCGGTTGGCCTATTTTAGTCCCAGCCCCAAACTGCTGATTCACACTTAGCTTGAGGCCTCCTATTGCTGCCTCTTCCTTTCTGCTCTGTCTCTTCCCCTCACCCCTTCCCTTGCTTTGTTTCACATCTTCTTTTCTTTTTTTTCTATGCTTTTTTCTCTAGCCTCCTTTCTGACTTCTCACTTGCATCTGACCCACCTCCTAAGCCTACACTCTTGTCTGTACTGTATCCCAGTTGTTGGCATCACTCAGAAGCCCAGGATGAGCGCTTGTTCTAGGCACTGAAGAGTGAACCAAGAAGTATGAGCCTACGGTCTCCTCTCAGGATCTTTTCCAAGCATTCTATGCCTTTGATTACAGAAAATAGGCACAAGAGAAGACAGGAGACCAAACAGATTAATGGGTGAGTAGATACTAAAATAACTGGAATTGGATGATATAAAACTACTCCCACTGGGCTTAATTTGGGCCCTGGTAAGGATTGCAGCCTTCGGGGGCCAGTGACGGGGTGCAGCATGTTAAGCCTCTGCTTGCGAAACCAGCACCCCACATCAGAGTGCTGATTGGAGTCCCAGCTGCTCCACTTCAGATCCAGCTTCCTGCTGATACACCTGGGAAGGCAACTGAAGATGGCTTGAATACTTGAGCCCCTGCCTTCCATGTTGGAGACCAGGATGGAGTTCCTGGCTCCTGGCTTTGACTTGACTCAGATCTGGCTGTTGCTGCCATTTGGGGAGTGAATCAACAGATAGAAGACCTCTCTCTCTCTCTCTCTCTCTGTGTGTGTGTGTGTGTGTGTGTGTGTGTGTCTGTTTCTGTCTCCTGTCACTCTACCCACTAAATAAATATTTTAAAAATTATTCATGGTGGGGCTGGTGCTGTAGTGTGGCGGGTAAAGCTGCCACCTGCAGTGCCGGCATTCCATATGGGCACCGGTTCGAGTCTTGGCTGCTCCACTTCCAATCCAGCTCTCTGCTGTGGCCTAGGAAAATAGTAGAGAATGGCCCAAGTCCTTGGGCCCCTGCACCTGTGTGGGAGACCCAGAAGAAGCTCCTGGCTCCTGGCTTCGGATCAACCCAGCTCTGTCCATAGCAGCCATTTGGGGAGTGAACCAGCAGATGGAAGACCTCTCTCTCTCTCTCTCTCTCTTTCTCTCTCTCTGCCTCTGCCTCTCAAATAAATAAATAAATAAAGCTTTAAAAATTATTCATGTATTATAATCTAGTAAGATTCTACAAATGGAGACTGTTAATTTTTTTTTAAAGCAGCCCCCAGAAGAACCAGCCCCTAGGTGTGAAATCCAACTTGGGCCCTCTCCTGCATTTCCTCTAGAGGCCTTAATTACAGATGGAAAGACACAGTAGTTTACTGTATATTCAGTTTTTTATTTGCTTTTTGAGTGTGGCGCAGGAGTCTCTTTGAAAGCTTTTTCCTTGTTGACCTTGAGTCTGTGGCAGATGTAGGAGCCATCTTGGGTAGGCAGTTGGACTCAGAAGAAGGCTCAGTTGGAAGCTATGGCCTGAAGGAAAAGACAGAAAAATCCACAGATAGTAACTTCGGCCCACCTCCCTTCTATCTCCTCAAAGCTCCTAGTTAAACATGATCTGAGGGGCTGGCAGTGTGGTGCACCAAGGCGAACTGCCATCTGCAGTGCTGGCATCCCATACGGGCATTGTTTCGAGTCCCAGCTCTTCTGCTTCCAATCTAGCTCCCTGCTAATGCCCCTGGGAAAGCAGCAGAGGATGGCCCAAGGACTTGGGCCCCTGCACCCATGTGGGAGACCTGGAAGAAGCTCCTGGCTTTGGATTGGCCTAGCTCTGGCTGTTGCAGCCATTTGGGGAGTGAATTAGCAGATAGAAGATCTCTCTCTCTCTCTCTCTCTCTCTCTCTACTGTCTTTCTCTGTCTCTCTCTCTCTCTCTTTGTAACTCTGACTTTCAATTAAATAAGTAAATATTTTAAAAAATAAAAGTTGACTTGGTACTGAGCTTCCAGGGAGTTGAGAGGGGGTGGGGGCAAGAAACAAGGCCGAGTTACACCAGGATATTTCTGTGTTATGGGTTCATACCCAGCAAATGGCCATGAGCCAAGATTCATGCGGCTCGAGAAAACATCTAAAGGCTGGAGGGAACAGTGAGATGCGCTGGGTGACTCTCAGATCGGGACAGGCAGAGTCACCTAACCCTCCATCGAGCCCGGTTTATTTAAGATGCGACAACTTCTCTCCAAAGTCAGAGCAAATTTCCACAAAGGCCCCAGACAGAGGCATGAGAGAGGATGTTGACGCCTTGCTCTTGTACCCAGAAGCGTGCAGGCCTTTCTGAAGCTGGTTTTCCCCTGGCTTTGACTTAGCACCGCACTGATACGTGCTTGGTTCAGAACTGCTGATGCCCCTGTCTTAGTGTATGCAGTAAGTTTGCTCAGTGGGTATGTGAAGAGGAACTGGGGGGGGGGGCAGTGTTACTGGGGGAAATTGTGCTACAGAGGGAAGGGAAAGAAATAAACTCATGAGCGTGGTAAGGAAGCTGCTGGCTTCCCCAACCCAACTTTTGCTCCCCAAACCAATCAGTGCTTGGATCTCCAGTTGAATCTGTGTCAACCCATCATTCAAAAAGACTCACATTATTTATCCAACTGATGTAAGCAGAGACCCGGGTGAAGACTGTGGGCTTCTTGCTGACGTTGCAACCCAGGCTGGATACGAAGCTGGTCACTCCGTGGACAGCGTACTGGCCATTCACCAAGCAATGGAGAGGGCCCCCAGAATCACCCTGCAGAGAGCAGAAGTGGAGTCCTAAAACTCCAGGTCGTCGGCGCTTTGGGTCTTTGTTTTTGCTGTACAGTTTTAAAGTTCTGATTCAGAGCTCCACTTCCTTCACACCCCACAATCAGAATGAATCTTGTCCTTTCTAAACAACCGCAGCACTTCTTCCTCCCCTTTGCAGCACGTATGTCCTGATCTGGCTCGTATTTTGGTTTCATAATTTGTTTCTACCTCCCACACACATCTTTGAGCTTCTTCAGACAGGAACTATGTCTTACTATCTTTCCCCTCCAGGATGCTAGCGTAGAACTTTGCACATCTTAATTTCAATAGCTTTCACTGGCTTGAGTTTGGGGTTGAGCAGGCAGGAATTCTAGTGACTCTGTCATCCCCAGCATTTAAACCAATGGGTCTACATAGATCAAGGATTTGGGCTCAGGGTAGGTAATCTATACTCTTTAAATGAAAAATACAGTGCAGAGGAGAGAAACTGAGGCATTGGGTTGTGGTTTCACGCTGAGGCTTAGAATCAGAGGAACCTGAATTTATAGAATTTGGGCTTGGCATGTTTCTCACTCAGCTCCCAGCATGCCAAGTCTATAACTCCAAGCATAACATTAGAAGATATTTCTCTGGGACATCTGGCCAGGCAAGAGGAAAGACCCAAAGACACTGACATTGACAGTCATCCACAACAGTGGCCTAGCCAAAGAAGTCTGCTATAGACAAATTTCCTCTAAGGCTCAGAGCTACAACTCCACCCTGAAATAAGAGCAGACGGTGAGGGATCACCAAACATCCGATGACGACCTCTAATACAAAAATAAAAGGTCAAAACGCAGAAACAAAATATGAAGGCAACCAAGCACAGAGAAGAAAACAAGCAATGAAGCTATGATTAAGATTATATCCAAGGGGTCTGGCACTGTGGCATAGTGGGTAAAGCCACTGCCTGCAGTGCCAAATCCCATATGGCTGCCAGTTCGAGTCCCGGCTGCTCCACTTCTGATCCAGCTCTCTGCTATGGCCTGGAATAGCAGTAGAAGATGGCCCAAGTCTTTGGGCCCCTGCACCTGTGTGGGAGACCTGGAGGAAGCTCCTGACTCCTGGCTTCAGATCAGCATGGCTCTGGCCGTTGTGGCCATCTGGGGATTGAACCAGCAGATGGAAGACCTCTCTCTCTCTCTGCCTCTCCCCCCCCCCCCCCCCGCCTCTCTGTGCCTCTGCCTCTCTGTGACTCTTCTTTTCAAATAAATAAATATTTCTTTTTTTAATAAAAAGATGATATCAATGATATAAGACCAGTATGCTATTAAACAGAACATTAAGAGAACAAAAATAACCTTTGGAAATTATAAACTTCATAGCAGAAATGAAAGATTAGAAAAGCTAGGACAAAAAGAACACATAAAATATAGAGAAAATCAGAGAACCTGTTTAGGAAGTGAACGTGTAAATAGCAGAAATTCTAGAAACAGAAAACTAAAGATGGAGGGGGAGACATGATCAAATAAACAATATTTTCAGGACCAAAGATTTGGAGTTTCCAGGAAAAAATGTCCCATAATTGTCCCTCACCATGAATGCAGATGAACCCACCGAGACACATGTCAGCTACAAATGACTGGAGAATGTGTGGTGGAATTAGTGGGAACCTGACCACGCATTAACCAGATGAAAGAGCCCATTACTAACCCTGGGGAAGAGAGTGATGTGGGGAAGGGAAGGTAACCCTAGAATACCACACCATTTGTAAACAGCACTTCACATAATTATAATAAACACCGAATGTGGATCTCACCAAAATGATTTCGGGCGATTGAGAAAGTGATGGGAAAAGTTTATGCGTAGGGGAGCAGGTATGTACGCATAGAAAAGGAAACAGCCCCATCTCCCATAATGCCTGAACTGAAAACTTAAGTAGTAATGTAAATATGTTGTGTTTTTTTAAAGGTGAGGAGTGCCAGAGAATTAGCTGAAAAGAATTGAAAAGTGGTCCCCTCTGGGGATGAGAAAGCTAGACAGCATCATGACAGTTGTTTTCCATTGAGTCTCAGAGACTTACTTGCCAATTCAAGCAATTTAATAGGTATAGAGCTTCAGTAAAAATGAAAACTTAAAAAATAAGAGCTAGGGGCCGGCGCCGCGGCTCACTAGGCTAATCCTCCGCCTAGCGGCGCCGGCACACCGGGTTCTAGTCCTGGTCGGGGCGCCGGATTCTGTCCCGGTTGCCCCTCTTCCAGGCCAGCTCTCTGCTGTGGCCAGGGAGTGCAGTGGAGGATGGCCCAGGTGCTTGGGCCCTGCACCCCATGGGAGACCAGGAAAAGCACCTGGCTCCTGGCTCCTGCCACCAGATCAGTGCGGTGCGCCGGCCGCAGCGCGCTGGCCGCGGCGGCCATTGGAGGGTGAACCAATGGCAAAAGGAAGACCTTTCTCTCTGTCTCTCTCTCTCGCTGTCCACTCTGCCTGTCAAAAAAATAAAAAAATAAAAAAATAAGAGCTAGGGGTGGGCGTTGTGGTGTAGCAGGTTAAAGCTGCCCCTTGGGACACTCAAGCCCCGGTATCAGAGAGCCTGGGATGCAGTCCCATCTCTGCTTCCAAGCCAACTTCCTTTAATGTGAACCCTGGAAAGCAGCAGAAAATGGCTCAAGAACTTGGGTCTGTGCCACGCACATGGGAGGCTCGGATGGAGTCCCTGGCTCCTGGCCTTGTCCCGGCCCAGTCCTGGCTGCTGCAGCCACTTGGGGAGTGAGCCGGACGATGGAAGAGCTCTCTCTTTCTGCCTTTCAACTAAACACAAATAAGTAAACTTTAAAAAAAAAATCTATTCCATAATGAAACAAAACAGAAAGAAGAACTAGAGAAAGAGACCAAAAGTTCAAACTGGGGCTAATTTTCTTCTAAAGAGGAACTAGCTGTACCCTACCCTTAGCTGCTACTTTAGGAAAAGATGGTTTTTTTTAGCTTATTGATTTCCATTCTTGTACTCAAAGCAACCGAATCCTTTCCACCCCAATTCTAACAGAGATTTGAGAGTATGTCCGAACGAGAGGAATGGAAGATAATTGAATTGTACATATTGTAATACAATGATTTTAAGCTATTTGAGCTGAAAAGAGACCCAGGCTCTGGAGAGATGGAGGGTGTGGCAGGATTTCACAGCAGAAGGAAGAGCTGCGAACACTCTCAGTGGGCCTGCACTGATGCTGCGGGAAAGGGCTCGGGGAATGCACTGGGAGCGGCAGGGCGGGGACCCAGAACCCTAGCAGGCACAGCCTTCGAGAAACTGCAGCGGGACGGGCCCAGGGACACCACTGACTCAGAGAACTGTCAGCGAGGAGCGGCAGCCAGGAGAAAGCACTCTAGTTTTTCAGAGAGACAGACAGACAGACAGACAGAAGGGCGTGAATGAGCTCAGAAAGGCTGCACCTCAGGTCAGGTGGAGCTGGCTGTAAAGACCTGGAGAAGGTGGTGTTACCTGTTTACCTGTCGGTCCCTCTCCTCCCCACTTCCCTGGTTTTTGCTGCTATCCCCATATATGTAGAGTCCCTGGGAAAGTCCCAAGAAAACTAGGGTGAACCGATCATTTTATTTCTCTGGGCTCACAAAAACCCTTTAAATTCTTTCACTGGATTTCAGCCAGCCTCCCAGTCTCCTACTGGCTTCTCCTCCCCCACCTGGCAGGGACCTGCAACTCTGTTCTTCTTCCACGCCAGTCATGCAAGAGAGAGCCCAGCCCTGGGTTAATCCATTCCCTTACAACCCAGTCTTTGAGTGACGTGCAATGACACACGTCCACGTGGTTGTCGCCCGGTCCTCAACCTCAGCCTGTGGGCACCACCTTGCAGTTCAGTCCTTTCCCCATTCACCTCAGTTACTGCAGATCTGTGCAACCTTTGTCCCTTTCTGCCTTCAGGTAGATGGCTCCCAGTTCATGAGTAACTAGAAGCAATAACCCAGAACCTGCCAGCTCCCCAGGCTGCAAACTCCCCTCCATGCCACACGTGCTGTCTTCCTGGTCAAAGCCAGCTCCCGCTCTGCTCCCGTCTCTGTCTCTCTCCTCCAGGGATCTCGTGCCATCTACTAATCCCTCTGTCTGGCTCGCTAGGATCCTTTCCTCTCTGATAACCAACTTCCTTCCTCTTTTAAAGATCTACCCTGCCCAAGACTTGCTGTCCTTAAAGCGTCTAGGTCTCTTCCGTTCCTCCGTGTCACCCAGGGTTCTTGGGAGAGGAACGTGCATTCCTTGCTGTAGTTCTAGTTGCCTCTTTACTCCTCACCCTTCAATCAAACTCAGTCCTCAATCCACCAAAGGTGCTCTTGCCGCGATTACCAATGAGTCACCAACTGCCCAGGTAGCCATTGGAATTCTTATCTGCAGTGGCTCCTGGCTGGCTCCTCTGTGTGTTGGGTGATGATCAGTATTTCCTGAGATTATGTAAACTCTTCTTCCATATTTTTCTCTTACCTCTCTCTACTCCTCCCTTCTTAAATCCTAGTGAGTTCTTTGTCCTCCACCTACCTCTGGCCACCCAAACACTTATGTTCTCATAGTTCTTCTCCAACCTACTTTCTCTCTCTCTCTCTCTCTCTCTCTCTCTCTCCTGCAACCGTTCTTGGGAGGGCTTTCATTTGCTCTCAAAGATACTTCTAACCCAAGTCTCTCTCTCTCTCTCCCAGGCTCCATTTTCTTTCTTTTTTTTTTTTTTCTTTCTTTTTTTTTTTTTTTTTTGACAGGCAGAGTGGACAGTGAGAGAGAGAGAGAGAAAGGTCTTCCTTTGCCGTTGGTTCACCCTCCAGTGGCCGCCGCGGCCAGCACACTGCGGCCGGTGCACCGCGCTGATCCGATGGCAGGAGCCAGGTACTTATCCTGGTCCCCCATGGGGTGCCCAAGCACTTGGGCCATCTTCCACTGCACTCCCTGGCCACAGCAGAGAGCTGGCCTGGAAGAGGGGCAACCGGGACAGAATCCGGCGCCCCAACCAGGACTAGAACCCGGTGTGCTGGTGCCACAAGGTGGAGGATTAGCCTAGTGAGCCGCGGCGCAGGCCAAGGCTCCATTTTCTTATCTGAATTTCTTAGTGGTCAACCCACCCATGACTGTCCCACTAGGATCTCAAACTCAATTTGTCCAGAACCAAATTTGTCACCTTCCCTCCCTGAATCCTGTAAGTCTTGTGTCACTGGAGACAGGAACTCCCTGTCCAGATCCCTTAAACCACAAGCCTGGAGGTCACTGGAGATTCTCCTGCCCATTCCTACTATTACTACCCTAACTGAGACCTCCAAGCCTTGCCCGAGCCATTGCAAGAGCCGCCACCCAGTCTCCTCGCCTCTCAGCGCTCCTAAAAGCAAATCTGCTCATGCTGTTCTGTTTCCAAACCTTCAGGGAGAAAATGCATGTCTCCAGGCAAGGCACTGGGAGCCAAAGCCCGGAGGCTCCCTCTGGCCTCTCTACTCTCACTTTGACATTGCGTATATGGTAAGGGTTTCCGTCTAGGTCAGGGTCAGCAACCATCTTCCGTAAACGCCCAAACAGGACCTACGTCAAGCCCTGTGGGCCATACAGTCTCCGTCACAGCGTCTGCATGATGGTGCAAAAGCAGCCACAAACAAGAAGAGGAAGAGGAAGAGGAAGAGGAAGAGGAAGAGGAGGAAGAGGAGGAAGAAGAGGAAGAGGAAGAGGAAGAGGAAGAGGAAGAGGAAGAAGAAGAAGAAGAAGAAGAAGAAGAAGAAGAAGAAGAAGAAGAAGAAGAAGAAAGTGAACAACCAGCTGGGTTCCAATACAGTGTTATGTCTAAAAACTAATTTTTTCACACATCAGGAAATATTTTTATTTTTTCCCCCTCTAACCATTGAAAAATGCAACAGCCACTCTTAGCTCACAGGCCATACAAATAAAACAGGCAGGGGGCTGGATCTGGCTTGTGGGCTTCCGCCCTCAGCCCTGCTGGGGCCGTAGGGCGCGCCCTCAACTTCTCTATGCTTTCCAGGTTGTTTCTTGGCCCCTTGCCTTCTTCTACACTCTTTCTTCCCTCTGAATGTCTGTGCTTTTTTTCTTTTTCTTTTTCTTTTTTTTTCTTTTTTTTTTTTTGCCTGACGTTTTCCCCTTGAACCTTTAGAACTCACAATAGATTCCACTTTCTCAAGGAACGCTTCTTTTCTTATTCAGCAGGTAGAGGTAGGCACCTGTTCCCAGGATCTCGCCTCACTCCATGCATACCCATATCACAACACATAGCCACGCTGAATTACCAGCTCCCATTGTATGTCTGATGATCTGTTCCTGTCTTTCACCTTGTTTGGTTCATTTCGCATCCCTAGTATTTAGCGCACTGCCAGCATGCAGTCGATACAGCATGAAGAGTTGTTGAACTGCATTAGAAACCCTGTAATATGTCTGAATAGAAGAGAATTCACCCTGCTATACATAAAACATCATACAATTATTTTGGGTACTTTCTCCTCCCATACTCACCTGATGTGCTGCTATAAATACTAAACACTAAAGGGGTGGTGATGAAGGAACTATGAGACAAATTGGGACCTTTGGGAGTGGGGTCACCTATCCAATGACAACAACCCCTCAGGCCACCCTCATTGCTTCCATAAAAGATGTAGGTCACATGCAGCTTCCAAAGAAACACACACACAAGGGCCAACACGCGAATGTCAGGGCCGTATGTACGCTTTGTGGGGGGGGGGTGGCACTGGGCAAGATGAATTTCAAGCTTCCTTTGGACTTTGACATTCGTGATTGCCACGGAAGGCTTCTCATTCTGATGCCAGGGTAGGAAGTTGAGTCTGCACCAGGGCGTGGGAGCAGATGTGAGACAGGGGATGAGGGCGGAGGCGGAGAGGGAGAGCGGGACCAGAACGCCTCGTGCACGGGCTCACCTGGCACCCAGAGCGGACTCCGTCTCCGCCAGCACACACCATGGTGTTCTTCACGGTGGAGCCCCAGTAGGAAGAGCTGGAGCAGGTGGAGTAGCTCACACTGGGCAGAGAGGCCTGCTGCAGGGCCTGGGCCAGCTGCCCGTTGGCTGGACAGAACACATAACATCAGGAGTCAGCCCCAGTTTGCTGTCCCGGGGAGAAACCTTCAGCACCCCACCCACCAAACCTTGGGCAGACTCCACCTCCCTGCCTGTCCCTCGCCGGGCACCCCACCACTTTCCTCTTTATATGACAGCTTCAGGCCTCTTCCTTTAGGGAGTCCTCCTTGCTTGCCATTCTGTGCTCCAAACTGCCAATCCTACTGCTGCTTCTGTGACGTAGGGAGGTATCCAGGCTGTCCTGTTTGTTGGTAAGCCTGCCTGACTGCGATTACGCACACTTGTGTCTATTGCTTGGCGAGCTTGATGTAGCTTTCCTTTCCCTGGCTCTTTCTCAGAGCTGTTGCACATGAATTATTTCTTTGGTTCGTTCCAACAACCCTTTCGTGACGTCACATGCAGTGAGCACATTTGATGCGGGGAGAAGCCCATGTCCGCTCAGCTCCAGGTTTTCCCAGTAGACTGACTGACTTGTCTTGTCTCTCCTGCAGAAGCCTGGATGCTTGCCTGGTGAGCAACAGACTCCCGTGTCAGGCTTCATGGCTTTCTGCCCTTCTTCACTCTCTCTGTTCATGGCCTCCTCTGCCCTGACTCATCTGAGTTGCCTAGATCCGCAGCTACCCTCGGATCACTCGCTCCCACTCACTGCCCAGTGCGTGTCTGTGGACGTAGCTTGATAGGACCACGGCGGCAGCCGGGATGCCCAGCTTCTGGTCTCAGCTCTGCACTAACAAGTGATCAAGGGCCTTAATTTCTTTAGGCCTCTGTGTCCTCTTGTATAAAATGAGGGGCTGGGGGCTGGCATTGTGGCAGAGGTGGGTTAAGCTGCCACCTGCGATGCTGCCAGTTCGAGTCCCGGCTGCTCCACTTCTGAGCCAGCTCCATGCTAATGTGCCTGGGAAAGCAGTAGAAGATGGCCCAGGTGCTTGGGCCCCTGCACCACATGGGAGACCTGGAAGAAGCTCCTGGCTCCTGGCTTTGGCCTGGCCCAGCACTGGCCGTCCGGCTCATTTGGGCAATGAACCAGCAGATGGAAGACCCCTCCCCCACTCTCTGTAACTCTGCCTTTCACATAAATAAATAATTTTTTTAAATGAGGGGATTGGGATCAGTGTCGTAGTATAGTGGGTAAAGCCACTGCCTGTAACACTGGCATCTTATATGGATGCTAGCCCACGTCCCAGCTGTTCCACTTCTGATCCAGCTCTCTGCTGTGGCCTGGGAAAGCAGTAGAAGATGGCCCAAGTGCTTGGGCCCCTGCACCCACGTGGGAGACCCGGAAGAAGCTCCTGGCTCCTGGCTTCAGCCTGGCCTGGCCCCGGCCATTGTGGCCATCTGGGGAGTGAACCAGTGGATGGAAGATCTCTCTCCCTCTCTTCCTCTCTCTCTCTCTCACCTGTCTCTCCCTCTCCCTCTTTCCCTTTCAAATAAACGAATCTCTTAAAAAAAAAAAAAAAAAGGAGCTAGTATGGAATCTTCTCTGAGGTCAGTCTTTCCTAAGTCTTTCTAAGAATCTCTGCCTCGACGCCTCCATAACCACCTCCCAGTTCGCTTTAACAATCACGCATTTCATCTGTGGTTCCTCACGTTCTTGGTCTTGTACTCCAGAAACCCAGCTGTCTAGTTAGGGTCCCTGAGGGGATTGACGCCATGGCGGGTGACTTACTCTTGGTCCTGCCCCAGCCTGTGATGTAGCAGGGGTTGTTGTTGGGCAGGATGACTCCCGACTGGGGCAAGACACCCAACTTGACGGAGCTATTGAGGGTCACGCTCTGGGCCAGGCGCAGCAGGGCGATGTCATAGCTGCAGGAGGAAAGTGGGAGGGGGGAGGGGGCAGTCAGGCCTTCGCTGGCCCTCTCTTAGCTTTTATGTCCCCGTGGGCTTGGACACAAATGACAAATGAAATAGGGTGCTCCCTTGCTGGCCCCAAACGAGCAGCCAGCAACAGGGTGGTGGGACATTAAGTGTTTAACAGCACCACCTACTGGTAATAGCCCAGAATTGCAGCCTAGCTCTCCTCTACATCCCAGGAAAGAGAAGGGATTGACTTGAGACAGAATTCTCAAAAGAAGAAACACACAAAAGGCTGCCCTGCTCCCTGCAGGATCCGGTGAGGGTTCAGTGGGGCTCCCCAGCCAAAGGCCAGCCCACCACAGCCCTCTAGAAGAACATGGAGAGAAAGCCGAGATCCACTCCCTGGCTAGGGAGCCCTCCACCCCCGCTCCCTTGCCAGCCCGGCTTTGCCCCTACCCTGCAGCCACGTTATTGCTGTTCCAGGATGGATGCTTCACAATCTTCTGGACGCTCACGTACTGCTCGGTGCCGTCGTTCTGGTTCAGGTTGTGCTCGCCAGCCACCACGCGGAAGGTCAATTGGCTGGAGTAAGAGAAGCCTGGCGTGATCCCTGGGGCTCAACCTCTTCCTTCTCCCCTTTCGGTAAAAGTTCACAGACATCTCATCTGGCCCCGGGCAAAGAAGAGACAAAAAAGACCCTCAAAGATGAGGGGTAACAAGCGCTCTCATTTGCTGAGTTAGGCACTTGTGGCAATGAAGCTAACTATTATCGCCTTAATCTGCACAGTTTATTAAGCTAAGCATCGGGAACTGCATAGTTCCTAACTTGGGAGAGGTTAGTGAGCATAAATGAAATAATGGCTTCTTGCCTCAGAGAGACTTTTAAAGGAAATACACATTTCTAGACTATTAGCTTTCTAAAATTTTTACTTGGGGGGCTGTAGCAGGTTGGGCTGCCACCTGTGATGCTGGTGTCCCGTGTGGGCGCCGGTTCGGGTCCCAGCTGCTCCACTTCTGAGCCACAGCTCTCTGCTGTGACCTGGGAAAGCAGTGGAGGATGGCCCAGGTTTTTGCGCCCCTGCACCCATGTGGGAGATCCGGAGGAGGCTCCTGGCTTCGGATCGGCTCAGTTCCAGCCGTTGCAACCATTTGGGGTGTGGACCAGCGGATAGAGGACCTCTCTGTGTGTCTCTGTCTCTGTAAGTCAGCCTCTCAAATAAATAAATCATTTAAAAATTTTTATTTATTTACTTGAGAGTCAGAGAAAGAAAGTTTCTATCTGCTAGTTCACTCCTTCAATGCCTGCCAAGCTGGGAGCCATGAACTCAATTCAGATCTCCCACAGTTGTGGCAGGGACTCAACTACATGAGCTGTCAGGGCTGCCTCACAGAGTCTGGATTAGCAGGAAGCTGGATTCAGAAGCCAGAGCCAAGTATTGAACCCAGGCACGCCAATATGGGACACAGGTGTCTTAACTACCAGGCTAAACACCTGCCCCCTAGACTATTCGTTCTTAAAACATGATGGCTGGCCCAGCATCATCTGGAGTCTTGTTAGAAAGGCAAATTCTCAGGTCTTGCTCTGGACCTACCAAATCAGAAACTCTGCTGGTTTGAGCCCAACAATCTGCCTTCCGGGTTATTCTGATCCAAGTACAAATGTGAGAACCATTGCTCATGACAAACAGGAAAAAATAGTCACCAGTCAGACCTCGAGTAGGCACTTCAATATTTACTCACTTCTCACAACAACTACAAAGAAGGTATTATGACCTCATCTGAGAGAATGGGGCACAGAGCCGCGCACTTCCAGGCTGCCTGGCCAGAAGACTCTGGAACTCAAGCCTGCCTCACTCCAAAGCCTGTCCTTTTTGTTATACGGGTCCTACCTCCCTGTCGACCCCGCAACCCACTGCCCACCCCTTCACAGCATGCTCTGAGACATCAAAGCCAGCCCCTTCCCCTCCCAGGGCCCAGGAAAATGGATCATTTTCTCACGAGTCCACGCAGTGAGCAGCTGTCATCACCCAGTTACTCTTGATGAGGGTCCCTCCACAAGTATGATACCAGGAGCTTCCCGATTTGTACTGGAGAGAGATCTGGAGGGGGGTAGGGGGAGAGAGGAGGGAAAGACTGGTGTTTCTCAAAAAGGATTTCTCCACCCCTTTTGAGCCTGCTACCTCCTTAAGTCCCGGGTATCGCTCAAAGCGTTCTCCGGCACCCTGGGCTATGATGGTGAACGGGTTTCCTCGGCGCTTGGCAATGCAGTCCGTTGCTTTGCAGGGCTTCCCGGAGTGTGGTGCTGAGAAGAGGAATCAGCAGGAAAGAGCTGCATGGCTCACTGATATCCACTGTGTGTACACACCCCGTGCATGGGGCGGGGGTCTCCAGAAATGCGTATCATGAAAAACTAGCCATGGCTGGCCAAAGCTTTTGCTCCAAGGGCAAAGACTGAAGCTGCCACTCGGGACACCTGCATCCCCTGATAAGAGCATCAGGTTTGTGTAGTCCCAGCTCCCACTTCTAGTCCAGCTTCCTGCTCGTGTGCACCCTGGGAGGCAGAGGCTGACAGATCAAATACTTGGGTTCCTGCCACCCATGTGGAAGTCACAGATGGAGTTCCAGGCTCCTGGCTTTGACCTGGCCCAGTTTTGGCTGTTGTGGGAATTTGGGGAGTGAACCAGCAGACTGAAGATATATCTCTCTCTCTCTCTCTGACTTTCAAATACATAAATTTAAAAGTTTTTGCACCAACATAAACTTACCTTTAAAAATTTGTTTACCTATTTGAAAGGCAGAGCATCAGAGAGGGGGGCAGGAGAGACAGAGATAGAAGGATAATAGGTGAGAGAGAGAGAGAGAGAGAGAGAGAGAGAGAGAGAGATGCATAGATAGAGATCTTCCATCCACTGGTTCATTTCCCAAATGGCCACAACAGCCAGTTCTGGGCCAAAGTGAAGCCGGGAGCCAAGACACCCCACATGGGAGGCAGGGACCCAAACACTTGGGCCATTTGCCTTTGAGAAGCCCCCTTGTTTTTGGCACCCCACCCCACCCCCAGTAACTGCCATGGCCCAGGACCCAGGTTCTTCCTCCATTCCCTCTGGGGAGGAAATGCAGCCAAGGACTTGCTCCTCCAGCCCAGCCCCAAAAGCTCAGATCTGCAGAGCTCACCCCCGCTCCCCACCAGAGGGGCCATCATTCTCGACAGTCCGCGGCTCCTCCTCTCACGCCTCCCACTGTACATTAGCTCTGCTCCCGACAACTGAGGCTCACACTTTCGTAAACGGAATCCCATCTCACATCTCATGAGCCCTTCAAAATGTGCCCCATCACCAGCGATGTGGCCAGCATCGCACACTTACACCTGCTCACACCAGGCTCCAGCTGTCCTGTTACAACGGTAGAAACTCCCTGTGAAAATGCACACGCCACACGTGTGTGTGTGTGTGTGTGTGTGTGTGTGCTGTGTGTGTTTCAAGGTATGCAGAGTCAGAGGTGTGAGTCTGGGTTGCTGAGAGTGGTGTGAGTGGTGTCACTGTTCATGCGGGACCCCTTCTTCTAAGAAAGCACCTTACCCAGGGCCATCCATCTTTTTAACATCTGGACCCTAGACAGGCAGAAGGGCACCTGTTGCTGAGCCGCCTCAGACACGCGGCTGTGTGTGTGTGTGTGTGTGTGCGTCCAGCAGGTGTGACTCAGGGTGAAAGTCCCACTAGAGGCACACCCACCTGAGAGGGCCAGGCATTCTTCTTAGCTTCAGTCCCTCCGACAACCCGGGTGTTGGTTTCCGGAAGGTCCTGGGTACTGTGTCCTTTGTGGGGTAGAAGAAAAGTGAGTGATGACTAAGCACGGGTCAGGCCCGGTGGGGGCGGGTGGCGGCGGCTTTGCTTTGAGGCACGTTAGCCATGTCTGCAAATTCACAGCTCCTCCCGGACAAATGGGGGCACCCCCAGCCCTCGCTGGAAGTGTACTGAGCCCCTTTCTGAAAGCAGGGGTGGGGGCCTGAGTGCCTTCTGCTTCCCCAAGCTGTCCCCAGAGCCCTGGCAACTCTGTGAAGGGCTCTGACTCAGGTTCCGCCTCCCCACCACCGGGGCGGGGGGCCTAGAGCCCCAGAGGCTCCCTGTGGTCTCAGTCTGCTCGAGGTCACCCCTTGGCTGGAGAGCAACTCCCCCCACCGCAACGCCACCCCAGGGCAGAGCAGGGCCAACAACATGCACATCCCAGCCGGGCACCTGCTAAGAATGTCCTCTTGTCACTGGGGTAGGGGGAAACCCAATCCCCTCCCTGGAAAGGGCTTCTCCCTGCTTCTCGGCTCAGGGTCCTGGCACGCAGAGGGGCCTGTGTGGCTGGTGGCGCTGACATGTCCTATCTTCAGCTCCAGGAGAGTCAAGCTTTTTCTGGACTCAGAGGCAGACGTACGCACCCCCCACCCCCACCCCTGCAAGCTGGGTCCTGGGCTGGGACTCAAGAAGTTTCCCCGCCCCCTACTCTGATGTCCTTTCTTATCGAACTCAAGCCCTGCAGCCCACTTACCATAGAGGACCAGGGTCGCGAGCACCACGATTCGCAGCATGTTGCAGACAGAATGCCCAAGGCTCCCTAGCCATGAGCACAGCCCTCTTTTATACTCCCCTTATCAGCAGCTTTGTGGGCCTTCTTCCTGCCAGTTGGCAGGGCTGCCCCGTGGAAGGCAGAGAAAAGCACAGGTGACATGGAAACGCAAATGAAAAGATTTCTTTTCAAGTAAACTCTTTTATCTGTTATTCCAAGACACAGAAAGGTCAGGGCCTAATTAATCATATGCTGGTAGTCGACAAGCATCCAACATGTGTGGTTTCAGAATTTAGCTGGAGAACCGGGACTGCTTTGCCCACAGGGTGCTCCCCTGCTCCTGTCCTTGTCATCTGTCACTGCCTCACTGGTGGCACCCTCCACGCAGAGACCTTCTGTGTGCATGCAGAGGTGACAGTGGGGACAGGAGAGGCAGGGGGAGTGACCGGCAAGAGGAAGGAAGACACTAGTGAGGTCTCCCGGCCCCAAGAGGGAGACTGGGCATCGCCCCAGGGTTCAGACACAGGTGTCAGTGTGGGGTCGAAAGCAAAAGGGATGCAGTACAGAGAATTCCTTACCTTTAAAATGTTTTTAGGGGGCCTGGTTCTGTGGCGTAGTGGGTAAAGCTGCCACCTGCAGTGCCGGCATCCCATATGGGTGCTAGTTCCAGCCCCAGCTGCCCCACTTCTGATCCAGCTCTCTGCTATGGCCTGGGAAGGCAGTAGAGGATGGCCCAAGTCCTTGAGCCCCTGCACATGGGAGACCCAGTAGAAGCTCCTGGCTCTTGACTTCAGATTGGCTCAACTCTGGCCATTGCAGCCATTTGGGGAGTGAACCAGTGGATGGAAGACCTCTCTCTCTCTCTCTCTCTCTCTCTCTCTCTCCCTCTGCATTTCAAATCAACAAATCTTTAAAATGGTTTTAAAATGTACTTACTTATTGTTTGAGAGGGGAGGAGGGAGGGAGAGAGAAAGCGAGCGAGATCTCCCATCCACTATTGCATTGCTCAAATGCCTGCGACAGCCAGAGCTGGGCCAGGCTGAAGCCAGGAGCCCAGAACTCCATCCGGGTCTCCCACATGGGTGGCAGGGGCCCAGGTCTTTAAGCCGTCACCTGCTGCCTGCCAGGGAGTGCATTAGCAGGAAGCTGGACTCAGGAGCAGAGGAGGGGCTTGAAGATGCGGGTGATCCAAATGGCATCTTAACCACTACACCAGCCCGCAGCAGGGGGAACTGTGGTGGAGGAAGGTGCTTGGGTGAACTCTCAGGCGAAAAGCTGAAAAGAGAGCCCCAGGGCTCGGGAAGGCGGGGCAGGGTAGGAGACGGAGCCCACAGCACAGGCTGGCTCTCTGAGGGCTCAGAGGGTGTGGGGGTGAGGAGCGGGCGATGCCTCCAGACCTCAGAGTGGGGAGGGGGGGCGGCAGCCGTGCACCCTGAGCTGGGCAGGCAGGGACCCCGGTTGTGCACAAAATGACCAGAGCCGTTGCTGGCAGCAGAGCAGAGAACTGTGGGTGGGGCAGGAACCCTAGCCCAAGCCAGGAATTTTGATCAGGACAGGGAGGAGCTTGGGAACCCACAGGGAAGCAGGACAACCTCTGGCTTGCCTGGGGTTTTTGTCGCCTGAGGCCCCAGAAGCCCAGCTTCTGGGTGCGGGGGTGGGGGGGTGCTGGGGTGGGAGGGCCTGTGAGAGGCTGCGGGAAGGGGTCCCTTGTTCAGGTAACCTCAAGGGCTCCCTTCCAGGACAGCCTCCAGCATTCCCGAAGTAGCCCCAGAGAAGGGACTGAGCCCAGCCAGGGTGCCTAGGGCCACTCTGGTCATTGTCTTCCCTCTTCTCGCTCGCCTCTGGAGCGCAAGGGGACAGGTCTGGGGCCGGGAGGACATCACACACTCTAAAGTGGCAGCCCAGGCAGGACTAATTTCACACCCATCCCTAGACTCTTGTCGCAGCCCGGAGCAGCCCAATCCCTCTTGGCTTTAAAAACCAAACTCTCAGGGCCAGCGCCACCATATGGGTCTCGGTTCGAGTCCCGGCTGCTCCTCTTCCGATCCAGCTCTCTGCTGTGGTCTGGGAAAGCAGTGGAAGATGGCCCAAGTGCTTGGGCCCCTGCACCCACGTGGGAGATTTGGATGGAGTTCCAGGCTTCTGACTTTGGCCTGGCCCAGCCCTGGCTGTTGTAGTCATTTGGGGAGTGAAGTAGCGGATGGAAGACCTCTCTCTCTGTCTCTCCCTCTCTCTTGTCTGTAACTCTCTCTTTCAAATAAATAAATAAATCTTAAAACAAAGCAAAACTCTCAGACTGCTCAGACCCTCACAACTGTGCCCAGTTCTCTGGCTGGACTCTTTGCAGGCTTAGCTTTGGCATTAGGCATAGCCAGTGGCCTTGGCCTACATCTTAACGTATTGCATTTCTTCTGACTTAGAGATTCCAATGTGAGGAATGCATTTATTTTACAATTTTTTCTTATTTATTTGAAAGCAGAATGATAGAAAAGGACACACACTGGGGCCGGTGCTGAGGTGTAGTGGGTGGGGCTAAAGATGGCATCAACATCCCATGTGGGCACTGGTTCGAGTCCCGACTGCTCCACTTTTGATCCAGCTCTCTGCTATGGCCCGGGAAAGCAGAAGATGGCCCAAGTGCTTGGGCCCTTGCACCCATGTGGGAGACCTGGAAGAAGCTCCTGGCTCTTGGCTTCGGATTGGTGCAGCTCCGGCCATTGCGGCCAACTGGGGAGTGAACCAGCAGATGGAAGATCTCTCTCTGCATCTCTTTCTCTGTGTAACTCTTTCAGATAAATAAATAAATCTTAAAAATTAAAAATAAACAAATAAAAGGACACACACATATCCTCCATCTGCTGGTTCACTCCCCAAATGACTCCAAAGGCCAGAGCTAGGCCAGGCTGAAGCCAGGAGCCAGCAACTCCATCCAGGTCTCCCATGTGTGTGGCAGGGGCCCAAGCACTTTGGCCATCTTTTGCTACCTTCCCAGGAGCATTAGCAGGGAGCTGGATTGGAGGTGGAGCAGCTGGGATTCAGAACCAGCGCCCATATGGGATGTCAGCACCCCAGGCAGAGGCTTAACCTGTGTTACAGCACTGGACCTGAGGAATGCATGCTTTTGAAATAAACACAAAAGTATATGTATGGGGATCTGGCACTGTGGTGTAGTGGGTAAAGCCGCCACCTGCAGTGCTGGTATCCCATATGGGCGCTGGCTCGAGTCCCGACTGCTCCTCTTCCTATCCAGCTCTTTGCTATGGCCTGGGAAAGCAGTAGAAGAGGGCCCAAGTCCTTGGGCCCCTACACCCATGTGGGAGACCTGGAAGAAGCTCCTGGCTTCGGATTGGCGCAGGTCTGACCGTTGCAGCCAGTTGGGGAGTGAACCAGCAGATGGAAGACCTGTCTTTCTCTCTGCACCTGCCTCTCTGTAACTCTGTCTTTCAAATAAATAAATAGATCTTTTTTAAAAAGGGGGGGAAGGTTAACTAAACTGGGTTTATCTCTATTATGGAATATCACATAGCTTTAAGAGAAAATGAGTTAGATTTGAATGAGCTGACATGGAAATACATCCTGGGAGAACTGAGTGACCACAACACGTATTTCATTTGTGTAGTCCTTAAAAAAGGAATGAAGGCCCTGCCCAAGCTGGGTGACTGAGCATCATCCCTGGGGAATGAGTGACTAAGTGGGCCCATGATGATGAATCACACTTTTTTAAAGAAACCTCCTATTTTTCTATACGATTGGACTTTTCTCCAGTGGATTATTTTTTACAACTAGAAACAAGGGGCTGGCATTTGGGGTCATGGTTAAGGAGCCACTTGGGGCGCCCACATCTCGTATCAGAGTGGCTGGCTTCAGGCCTCATTCCTGTTTCTGATCTGTACCCCTGGGAAGCAGCAGGTGATGGCGCAAGTGTTTAGGAGGTCATTGCCACCACGTGGGTGACCTGGCTTGGGTTCTGGGCTCCTGGCTTTGGTCTGGTCTCATCTTGGTCTTTGCAGGTGTTTGGTGTGTATGTGTGTGTGTGAATCAGCAGGTGGGTGCTCCCTCCTGTCTGCCTTTCAAACAAATTAAATAAATAAAACTGAAAAGTAAGCGAGGGATAAGCTCTTGGTTGTTTTTAGCTATTTGGGGCCATGGTGCGCACACGGGAGCCCCTCCGCCGCTGAGCGGTTCCCAGAGCCAGCACCTGGCTGGTGGCTGGGGAGTGGGAAGACAGCCACGCTCAGAGGGGTGGCTTTAAAGCAACAGCATCGGTGCTGAATGAGGGCAAGCTGGCCTCGGCTGCTCCTGCCCAGTGCAGCCAGGGGGAGTGGGGTGGGGTGGGGTGGAGAAGGTGGGAGGGCAGGTGGGGGGAGGGTGACTGCACAGATGTGACCCCAGGCTGAGGGGCCCACAAAATTGTTCTCTAAGATACAATCAAAAAAATAAAATAAAATAAAATGAAAGATACAATCAGCCTGGCTTAGATTCATCGTGGCATCTTAGGACCCCTACTGGGAGAGTTTTCCGGTTGTATTTCTCCGAGCGGCGCGGGACCCTAGGAAGGCAGGCTGTCCTACGACCCACGAAGGCGTCCACACTCACAACCCCTCCCCACAGTGTCCCTTTGGTTTCCAGCCCCTGCCCCTTTGCGCCTCCGCGGCTGGGCTGTGGCATCTCTGCTCGCTGAGCCCTTGGCACCATTGGCGGGCGGGCTCAGGTCACACGGAGCCGTCTCGGTGACGGCCGCGGGTGCAAGGAATGGCTCCTTCGCGCTCGCCCTGCGCCCCAGACATCCCTGCCACTCGCTGGCTCCAAGCACCCGCGTACCTTTGGGGTGGGCGTGCCACGCGGGAGGGACCCCATCTCACGTTCGCTCCGTGCACATCTGCTCTGCCCCCAACACCTGGGAGCAGAGGACGCGTAGGGAACATGACACCGTGGCCCCAAACCCAGCTCTTGACAGCTAACAGACAGCAAGGGCCCACGCCCAGAAACCTTTATTCTCACTGCCATCCCGTGTACCTTCTCTTCCCGACAAAGAACTTTTCCCCTTCCCCACGCCAGATCACATCCTGGCCACTAGCTCTTTTCCTTTTGGTGGGCTTGCCCCCCAACCTCGCCTCAGTAGAGGCCTCTTAGCTCCGGTGGGGGGAGGGCTAGGTGGCCACCTGCGGTGTTGGGGGGGGGGCGGGGCAGGAGGCAGATGTGGTCCTAGAGCACCCCCTTGTGGTGCCAGCCTGCTACTGGCATCACCAACAGCCTCCCTGGATGGGCTTGTCCATGCACCTGGGCGCTCTACTTCCGGTAAAGCAGCCAGGAGCTACCGGGTCCGGCTTGCTCAGAGAAGACCTCGCAGGCACTGCAGATCTCTTAATTTTGCCGAGGCTACTCTGCTTTTTATCGACTTTAAATATGGGGCTTAGGGGGAAAAAAAAAAAAAAACGGTCTGGGACCTAAACTTGACAATCACTGGTCCCAGTGAGCTTTCTTTCAACATGAGCATCCCAGGATTCCCTCACCGGGGGCCACCTGGCTCCACTGTCCTAGGCTTCGTGGAGCCAGCCAGCTGGAAGTGACCAGGGCGGGTGGGCAGAGGGGACAGGATGGCTGGTGGCTGGCAGGTGGTGTAGTGTTCTCGTCGCGTAGTGGAAGGAGCCAGCAGCCTCAGCTCTGGCCACCTGCTGGCTAGGGGCCGGCACACATGTTCTTTTACCTCTGCCTCCGCTTGCCCATCTGTAAAACGGGCATGCAGCATCCTGTCCTGATTTTCTCACAGGGTTACTGCGCAAGTGAAGATAGAAGCCACCTGTCAGGCTGCCTTCTGTCTGAACGGTCCAGCAGACTTCCGGCCACGGGAGCCAGGGAGGCTACCTTGGGCCTCAGCTGCCTCCGTGGCAACACGCGGCTTCCGTGGAGTCTGAGGTGCTGTTGTGTGAGGATTCGGGATGTGGCCGCGGGGGCGCTTTGCATGAGCCCGGCAGTGATGTCCTGAGCCGCCCCCCGGCTGCCCTGTTTCCAGGACAGAAGGAGAACCCCAAGCCAAGTCCCTCGTGTCCTGGTGCTAGAGGGTCGGTCCAAGGACCAGGACCTTGGACATCAGCGGCTCTGTTTCTGGAGAGGCTTGTTGGGGTGTGGGGTGGGGTCCCCCCACTGGGGATGATCAGGGAGGAGCCTAGACGAAGAGCCAGAGCTGGTGGGGGTCGCTGGGATTGCAGGGAGCCATGGCTGGCTTTTTGTCCCTGGATGTCAGGCAGGTACCAGACCCTGAGTTCCTGATGAGCTGGTCCTGAAAGATGCAACAGCGAGGGATCAATTGAAGAGCAACGGGCTGGAGTGGGGTGGGGGGCAGCTGAGCAGGGGCAGAGGAGACCCCAGAAGGCACCAGGAGGGCACTCCGAGTTCTGTCCTGGGCCACCAGACGCAGTCCCAGGGTTCCTCCCTTTAGCGAGTGGCTGCAGTAGAGGCCCCCCCTCCCCCACACAGCCAGACCTAAAGACCCGGGACCACCCCTGCCCTGCCATTCCTCAAGGTCAGGCCTCTGTTCTCCTAAGCCACTCACAGGCTTCACCCAGCTCGTCCGTCCGTCCGTCCGTAGCAACAGGAGCACCGACAGCTAGGACACAGCAGTCCCCGCCCTCCGCCCTGCCCCCAAGTCTGAACAGAACCCCGGGCAGGTGAGAGCCCCCAGCACGTGGCACCTGGCCCACGGGGCAGGCAAGAACCACGATGCCTTTTCCACCTGCGTCTCTCTGAGTCCAGCCTCCAGCCCAC